>NC_080546.1:20761019-21361019 GCF_028640845.1 Ahaetulla prasina
GTTGGGACTAGACTGGTTCCGAGCATTGGGCATGGGAGTGACTGGCATCTACAGAAATGACTTTAACCTAAAGGACACACTCATGGACGAATTCGAAGATGTTTTCAAGGACTGCCTGGGCAAGTACAAGGGGACCCCTATTTCTTTCAATTTAGACCCCCAGGTAGCCCCCATACGGTTAAAAGCAAGGAGGGTCCCTTTTGCCCTTAAACCCAAGATTGACAGGGAGATAGACAAACTCATCAGTCAGGGGATACTAGTGCCAGTCGATCACGCAAAGTGGGAGACGCCAATCGTCACCCCAGTGAAACCAGATGGGTCAGTTAGAATCTGCGCTGACTACAAGGCAACGTTAAACAAAGCCTTGCAAAAAAGCGCTTACCCGGTCCCCGTGGTGCAACACTTGCTGCACTCGCTGGGGCAAGGCACGTTTTGCCAAATTAGATTTGGCCCAAGCCTATCA
Organism: Ahaetulla prasina; assembly: GCF_028640845.1. NCBI lineage: Eukaryota > Metazoa > Chordata > Lepidosauria > Squamata > Colubridae > Ahaetulla > Ahaetulla prasina. Next base: position 20,761,483 of record NC_080546.1, read on the forward strand.
ACAACTGCCTGTAGACGCCAACACAGCCGAAGCCCAGACAATTGTGACTCACAGAGGTGCTTTCAAGTGTACCCGGTTACAGTTTGGGGTGAGTGTGGCACCTGGTCTATTTCAAAATTTAATGGAGCGACTTCTGCAAGGGCTCCCGGGGGTAGTCCCCTATTTTGATGATGTATTGGTATCAGCCGAAAATTTAGAAGAATTGGGGGAGCGTTTGAGAAAAGTTTTGGGCATTTTCCGGTCAGCCGGTCTAAAGGTTAAAGTGAACAAATGCCAAATAGGGGTAGAATCCGTAGAGTTCTTGGGCTACAGAATAGACAAGGAAGGAATCCACCCCACTGAGAGCAAGGTCAAGGCAATAAGAAAGGCTCCAGCGCCCAAAAACAAAACAGAGCTACAGGCATTCCTGGGTCTAGTGAACTTTTACGCGGTCTTTTTGAAAAATAAGGCAACCGTTGCCGAGCCGCTACATAAGTTACTGGGAAAGAATACTGTTTGGTCTTGGGGAAAGACGGAAGCTAGGGCTTTCGAAGCAGTAAAAAACCTACTCTCGAGCGATAGCTTACTGATTCAGTATCATAGCACAATGCCATTGGTATTAGTTTGCGATGCTTGCCCTTACGGGGTGGGTGCTGTGCTCAGCCACAGGCTTCCAAATGGCACAGAAGCCCCAATAGCCTTCTACTCCAGAACGATGTCCTCGACAGAGAGGAACTATAGTCAGTTGGATAAGGAAGCTCTAGCTATAGTATCAGGGGTAAAAAAGTTTCACGAATACGTTTTGGTAGAGACTTTGAAATTGTTACAGACCATAGACCACTGTTAGGGTTACTGGCGACACATAACGCCTGTGGCACTTTCGCCCGATTGACCCGATGGACTATCTTTTTAGCCGCCTACTCCTATAAACTGCGGCATCGGCCAGGAAAGGAGTTGGGGCATGCGGACGCGTTAAGCAGATGCCCACTGCCAGGGGCGATCGAGGACCCCACTCCGGGGACGCCCATACTGTTAATTGACTCTCTGGACTCTGGCCCAGTCACGTCTAAGGAGGTGGCTCGGGCGTCATACCGGGACATTATTTTGAGAACTGTACTTGGTTGGGTACAAAGAGGGTGGCCCGCTGCGCCGGGCGAGCGTTTTAAAGAATTTGTAAAGAAACGTGGGGAACTTTCGGCTCAAGGGGGGTGCCTGCTATGGGGGGATCGAGTGGTGATCCCAGAGAAATTGAGAAAAAGGGTGTTGGATCTCCTCCACGAGGATCATCCAGGGATTGTGAGGATGAAGGGTCTAGCGAGAAGCTATGTGTGGTGGCCCTTAATGGACTCGGAAATTGCTGAGAGGGTAGGGAAATGCCAGGCCTGCCAGGAGTCCAGACCGCTACCCCCAATGGCCCCGGTTCGGGAATGGGAGAGACCCCAAGGGCCCTGGTCTAGAATCCACATTGACTTTGCCGGCCCCTTCCACGGCCAAACCTTTCTGGTAGTAGTCGATGCCTACTCCAAATGGCTGGAAATCATTCTCATGAGATCCATGACAGCCGAGGCCGTGATCTCAGTCCTACGACACCTATTTGTAACCCATGGGTTGCCCGACACGTTAGTATCCGATAACGGCCCGCAATTCACGGCAACCCAGTTTGAGGAGTACTTGGCAGAAGAGGGCATCCGGCATGCCCTCTCGGCGCCTTTCCACCCTGCGACGAATGGCCTTGCAGAGCGCTTCGTCCGGAGCGCAAAAGAGGCATTGTCCAGACTCAAGCCAGGCGACTGGCAAACAAAAATCGATGTCTTCCTGGCCGTCCAACACAGAACCCCCTGTGTCACAACCGGCAGAAGCCCAGCAGAATTATTAATGGGCCGAAAGCTCAGGTGCCCACTAGACCGTTTAAATCCAAACTATACACCGGAGGGTTACAAGGGGGGACTCGAAAAAACAAGAGGGATGGACATAGGCGACCGAGTGTGGGCACACAACTATGGTGAAGGCCCGACCTGGGTAGCAGGAAAAATCCTAAACATAACAGGTCCAAAATCATACTTGGTGGAGATAAAAGACGGCCGGGTATGGAGGCGCCACATAGACCAAATAAGAAAACTGCAGCGAACAATCCGAATTAGACGAAACAGGCCCTGACTATACAATGTTTGAATCCACAGCTGACTCAAACCCGGAAAATCGCAGGACTTATCTGAGTTCCAGGAGGTCCAGCGACGCCAACAGGTTCCATTAGAAAACAGCAGGGACGACTCTGCAATAATCCAGGGCCGGATGGCCTAGAGGAGGAGCTGAGAGGAGCAAACAGCCCTCCGGTCAGCTCGACCCACTCCCAGGGAATGAATTGCGCAGGTCCGAAAGAGTCAGGAGACGCCCAGTCTATTTGCGTGATTACGTTGAAAAATAATATGTAAATATCATGTAAATATTGGTAAAGTGTTTTCTGGGAGGGAAGGAGTGTAATGTATCTTTAAATGTTTTGGCGGGAAACAAGCACGTTGCTGCTTGGTTGAAGCCGGCTAAACTGTATATAAGGAGAGGTTTTCCCAGCCCGGTTGCTGGGTTCATCATATATTAAAGAGCTGTTGTCACTACCCTGGTCTCCTGCCTCGTTACTGCCCAGACTTAACAATTGCACCCTTGTGCTATACATAAAAAAAGGAAGATTTGGGTCTTCGGATATGTCCTCATGATTGCCAAAATCCACGTTCTCGAGGTACAGGTACCGAAGCATCCAATTTTCCAAGCGCATAGTCCACGAATGGTTTCCAAGTCTTCCAGAAAATATCTTCTTTATACACACCACTTCTAATTTTAATATCACATGTCATTTTATCATTTAAAGCTAATTTCCACATTTCAGAATTCCACTCTTCTATTCTAAAAATCACATCTAGTTTCCAATATCTAGCTATTATAATTCTACCTATTATAATCATAATTCTAATCAATTCTTTTTCATATTTTGTTAATTCTATTTCCTTAATTACCAACAATAATATAGTTTCCACTCTCAATATTATTACTTTCCCCATCATTTCAAATATCATTTTCTCCAATTGTTGCCAAAACTTTTTAACCTTATCACATTTATACCACATATGTTCATAAGTCCCCAATTCCATCTCACATCTCCAACATTTTTTACTAATTTTTTTATCCATTTGTGACAATCTTACTGGAGTCAAATACCATTTCCAAACAACTTTATAATTATGCTCTTTAATCCTTATAGATAAAGTTCTCATAATTCTACTATTCCAATTCACATTCCAATCTGACTCTGGTATTTCAATATTAAGATCTTTTTCCCAATTTGTCCTCATCACTCCTTGTAATTTTTCATCAGAGTTTATAATCTTATAAACCCTACTAACGAGTCCCTTTAGCCCAATTTCATCTTTCATAATCCGAGATACTAAATATTCAAATTCAGTTTCACTATTCTACTCTATTCTATGATGGATTCAAGGACAAGACTTAGAATATCACCCTATGGCTTCCTCTGCACTTGTAAGAGAAGAAATCGGTTAGGAATGTTTGGGAATGTATTTTCACTTTAGACTTAGCAGTAGATCCAGCATGTGCTGACAGAATGTCCCATAAGAACAAAATTATTAGAACATTATTTCATCCTCAGAAGTCTATGCCAAGGCTAAAGAATTCTTCAGAAATGTTCCTCGTCAACTTTATTTAGTGAGGCTGGGGATCATTTGCTAGCCTCTTTTATTGTCACCATGACAGTTGGCTCCACCCATTGGTTTCATTGGGCCTAATAAATTCTTTTGGACAGACCACAGACCACTGTTAGGGTTACTGGCTGGCGATCACCAACGCCTGTGGCACTCGCCCGATTGACCCGATGGACTATCTTTTTAGCCGCCTACTCCTATAAACTGCGGCATCGGCCAGGAAAAGAGTTGGGGCATGCGGATGCGTTAAGCAGATGCCCACTGCCAGGGGCGATCGAGGACCCCACTCCGGGGACGCCCATCCTGTTAATTGACTCTCTGGACTCTGGCCCAGTCACGTCTAAGGAGGTGGCTCGGGCGTCATACCGGGACATTGTTTTGAGAACTGTACTTGGTTGGGTACAAAGAGGGTGGCCCGCTGCGCCGGGCGAGCATTTTAAAGAGTTTGTAAAGAAACGTGGGGAACTTTCGGCTCAAGGGGGGTGCCTGCTATGGGGGGATCGAGTGGTGATCCCAGAGAAATTGAGGAAAAGGGTGTTGGATCTCCTCCACGAGGGTCACCCAGGGATTGTGAGGATGAAGGGTCTAGCGAGAAGCTATGTGTGGTGGCCTTTAATGGACTCGGAAATTGCTGAAAGGGTAGGGAAATGCCAGGCCTGCCAGGAGTCCAGACCGCTACCCCCAACGGCCCCGGTTCGGGAATGGGAGAGACCCCAAGGGCCCTGGTCTAGAATCCACATTGACTTTGCCGGCCCCTTCCACGGCCAAACCTTTCTGGTAGTAGTCGATGCCTACTCCAAATGGCTGGAAATCATTCTCATGAGATCCATGACAGCCGAGGCCGTGATCTCAGTCCTACGACACCTATTTGTAACCCATGGGTTGCCCGACACGTTAGTATCCGATAACGGCCCGCAATTCACGGCAACCCAGTTTGAGGAGTACTTGGCAGAAGAGGGCATCCGGCATGCCCTCTCGGCGCCTTTCCACCCTGCGACGAATGGCCTTGCAGAGCGTTTCGTCCGGAGCGCAAAAGAGGCATTGTCCAGACTCAAGCCAGGCGACTGGCAAACAAAAATCGATGTCTTCCTGGCCGTCCAACACAGAACCCCCTGTGTCACAACCGGCAGAAGCCCAGCAGAATTATTAATGGGCCGAAAGCTCAGGTGCCCACTAGACCGTTTAAATCCAAACTATACACCGGAGGGTTACAAGGGGGGACTCGAAAAAACAAGAGGGATGGACATAGGCGACCGAGTGTGGGCACACAACTATGGTGAAGGCCCGACCTGGGTAGCAGGAAAAATCCTAAACATAACAGGTCCAAAATCATACTTGGTGGAGATAAAAGACGGCCGGGTATGGAGGCGCCACATAGACCAAATAAGAAAACGCATAGCCGAACAATCCGAATTAGACGAAACAGGCCCTGACTATACAATGTTTGAATCCACAGCTGACTCAAACCCGGGAAAATCGCAGGACTTATCTGAGTTCCAGGAGGTCCAGCGACGCCAACAGGTTCCATTAGAAAACAGCAGGGACGACTCGGCAAATAATCCAGGGCCGGATGGCCTAGAGGAGGAGCTGAGAGGAGCAAACAGCCCCTCCGGTCAGCTCGACCCACTCCCAGGGAATGAATTGCGCAGGTCCGAAAGAGTCAGGAGACGCCCAGTCTATTTGCGTGATTACGTTGAAAAATAATATGTAAATATCATGTAAATATTGGTAAAGTGTTTTCTGGGAGGGAAGGAGTGTAATGTATCTTTAAATGTTTTGGCGGGAAACAAGCACGTTGCTGATTGGTTGAAGCCGCCGGCTAAACTGTATTTAAGGAGAGGTTTTTCCCCAGCCCGGTTGCTGGGTTCATCATATATTAAAGAGCTGTTGTCACTACCCTGGTCTCCTGCCTCGTTACTGCCCAGACTTAACAATTGCACCCTTGTGCTATACATAAAAAAAGGAAGATTTGGGTCTTCGGATATGTCCTCATGATTGCCAAAATCCACGTTCTCGAGGTACAGGTACCGAAGCATCCAATTTTCCAAGCGCATAGTCCACGAATGGTTTCCAAGTCTTCCAGAAAATATCTTCTTTATACACACCACTTCTAATTTTAATATCACATGTCATTTTATCATTTAAGGCTAATTTCCACATTTCAGAATTCCACTCTTCTATTCTAAAAATCACATCTAGTTTCCAATATCTAGCTATTATAATTCTACCTATTATAATCATAATTCTAATCAATTCTTTTCATATTTTGTTAATTCTATTTCTTTAATTACCAACAATAATATAGTTTCCACTCTCAATATTATTACTTTCCCCATCATTTCAAATATCATTTTCTCCAATTGTTGCCAAAACTTTTTAACCTTATCACATTTATACCACATATGTTCATAAGTCCCCAATTCCATCTCACATCTCCAACATTTTTACTAATTTTTTATCCATTTGTGACAATCTTACTGAGTCAAATACCATTTCAAACAACTTTATAATTATGCTCTTTAATCCTTATAGATAAAGTTCTCATAATTCTACTATTCCAATTCACATTCCAATCTGACTCTGGTATTTCAATATTAAGATCTTTTTCCCAATTTGTCCTCATCACTCCTTGTAATTTTTCATCAGAGTTTATAATCTTATAAACCCTACTAACGAGTCCCTTTAGCCCAATTTCATCTTTCATAATCCGAGATACTAAATATTCAAATTCAGTTTCACTATTCTACTCTATTCTATGATGGATTCAAGGACAAGACTTAGAATATCACCCTATGGCTTCCTCTGCACTTCTAAGAGAAGAAATCGGTTAGGAATGTTTGGGAATGTATTTTCACTTTAGACTTAGCAGTAGATCCAGCATGTGCTGACAGAATGTCCCATAAGAACAAAATTATTAGAACATTATTTCATCCTCAGAAGTCTATGCCAAGGCTAAAGAATTCTTCAGAAATGTTCCTCGTCAACTTTATTTAGTGAGGCTGGGGATCATTTGCTAGCCTCTTTTATTGTCACCATGACAGTTGGCTCCACCCATTGGTTTCATTGGGCCTAATAAATTCTTTTGGACATGAGTTGAAGGACTTCAAAAATGTGACAGAAGCCAGCTGTCATAAAAAAGGGATGAAGAGGGCTTTGGCTGACAAGTATATGTAGAAAGTAATTCTTCAAAGTAAAGCCATATATCTATGTGATTATGATTAAAAATATGTATTAGTGAAGCTGATTGTATACAATTTTATACAGACAAGACCAACAAAGATGACTAGGGCACTGGAGGCTAAAACATATGAAGAACTGTTGCAGGAATTGGCTAGTCAAGTGAAAAGAAAGACTAGGGGAAACATGATAGCAGTGTTCCAATCTCTCAGGGGCTGCCACAAAGAAGAGGGAGTCAAGCTATTTTTTAAAGCACCTGAAGGCAGGACAAGAAGCAATGGGTGGAAACTCATCAAGGAGAGAAGCAACCCAGAGCTAAGGAGAAATTAATAAACCAGTGGAACAGCTTGTCTCCAGAAGTTGTGAGTGCTCCATCAAGTTACCCCACATAGGAGATGACCAGGCTGGGCCCGAGGGAGGGGTCAAATGCGTCATCAGCCACAAGTCTCTGCACGCCTGCAAGAGTTCTGAGTCCAGCCCACCTTGAATGCCTTTCTTATCTCCTGCTCCTTTCCCTTGACTGCTAGTTGTCAATTTCTTGTAGAGAACCTAAGCTTGCAATAAACCTTTATACACATTTGAACTGCCCAAATCTCCTGATTCTCTGGGTGCTTCACACCCAGCCTTGGTAAGACCTCCAGCAGGAGAAGGGCACCTTAGTATGCTCACCAACCTCAAGGACAAGCTTATTTGGTGTAGGCCACCCTTGAAAAGTTGTGATTTCTAACACCACCGTGGAGTTTAAGACATGACTGAAAGAAGAACCCAAATCTCTAATCGATGCTGGATTTGTGGCATTGTGACTGGAGGATTTTAAAAAGAAACTGAACAGTCAATTGTCTGAAATGGTATAGGGTGTTGTGCTTAAGTAGGAATATGGAATAGGCCCAAGGTCCCTTCTAACTCTATTATTCTGTCATTCTAATTACATAGCAAAGTGAAAAGGCTGCAAATGGGTAAAAAACAGGTGGGTTCAAGGGTAAAATCCAAAATTTTTCCCTTCCGGTTCTGTGGGCGTGGCTTGGGGGGTATAGCAGGGGAAGGATATTGCAAAGTCTCCATTCTCACCCTACTCTGGGGCTAGCCAGAGGTGGTATTCGCCGGTTCTCCAAACTACTCAAAATTTCCACTACCAGTTCTCCAGAACCTGTTAGAACCTGCTGGATTTCATCCCTTGGTGGGTTTCAAAACTTGTCACTACCGGTTTGCTCATGGGCATGTGCGCATTTATGCGCACAAGCATCTGGGTGGGTGGGCGGAGCCTCCCGCTGCTGCCGCTCTACCTGTTTGCCCAATCCGGGGCGAACCAGTAACAACCCATCACTGGCAAGAAAGATTTCACTGCAGGAGTTAGGGAAATCAAATGTCTGGCCAGCGTGGCCAGTGGTAACAGTGTCACAGCTCTAGTTCAAAATATCTGAAGATTTCTGATGGGAAATTCTAAACAAGCAATTCACCAAGAACATAATTTCTAATTTATATGGATATTAAGAAAGATTTTAAAAGGTAAAGGAGTCTTGAAAATTGTACAGGAAAAAAGAAGGGGAAAAGCAACTAAAAGATTTGAGACAAACACTATGTCTATGTTTTGTTCTGAAGCCATGATTCCATTAACTGGTTCATATACTGATGAGAATTTTAACATTTTGAAAACTCAGACACAAGAGAAAAATGTCACTCGTTTCTATCAGGACCTTCCTCCTTTTTCATATTGTGATTCTTGCCCCTCCTCTCTGCCATTGAGGGAGCTACCTCATTTATCATGGACCAGCCAGGAGGCATCAAGATTAAAAGGAAGGGGGAGAATAGCCCTATCCATAAATCTACATTTTCTTGAAGCAATAGGTCTCACTGGTATTAGCAATCCGGCTGGCAATAGCCAATGATTTGCAGTGTTCAGACGAAACATAGGTGAGCCAGCTGCCCTATATTATCAGGGCCATTAGTCATTTTAAGATGGTTATTTCATCTTACAGAACATCGTATTACCATAGAATAGATGAGTTCCTTAATGTCTTAGGATCAGATGCAATGATAATAGGATGGAGGCTAGGAAAGCTAATAACTTGGGGCTTTTCCTATGGAGAGATTTAAATTAATTGTACATTTTGGTGTGGCTCATCTACCTTGGAATTCACACTCTTCCAAATGCATGCCACTCGGTGTCAACCTATTAATTTGGATAGATATCCCATTAATTTCAAAGACTTCATCTCTATAAGCGTTCTTGGGATGGTAGCCCAAAGTTCTAGAAGTTTTCTTATGGTTAAGAAACATGAAGTTCATCTTTGATTTCAAGGCTACTGGAAGGCAACCTAAGAGCTATAAACCAAAGAGGTGGGGCTATGCAGCACTGTGAAGAATGGATCATAATTCATTCAGTTGTGAAGAAGTATATCAATGTATATAATGTATGCATGGCAATGTAAGGCATTGCCATATATAAACTCAGGCTAATGGTTCGTAAATCCATTATTAGCTATATAGACCAGAAACCTTCACCAGAAACCTTTTTCTGATCTTTTTGTTGGAAGGAAAATCCATCTGGTTCAGTTCCAAGCTGGGAAAAAGGCACTGGAAACAAAATGGAGGCTGGAGGCTGATTGGAAAGAAGGGTTCTCTTTATTGATGAAGCAGAGCCACCAACCACATGTGATTCTGTGCAGCTGACAAAATGGAGTTGAGAGTGGGTGGGTTTTATACCTTCTTTGGGCTTTGTATTTGAGCTTCTTGTTCCTGTGCAAGAGCATGTCCTTTAATATTCTATTGGCTGTTGTCAGATTCCTATGGGGCCATGGCTGGCTTTATAGGCAAAAAAGGAAATGCAAATCCTAGATGCTTGTCTGAGCTAATTTTGTGAACCTTTGGTTTGTTGCTTATCTGAGTTTCTGTCTTGACCCAGTCTTTCTGAATGGATTGCCAAATCTGCATTTCTAAAAGCTGGCCTCCTCTGTTTCTGCTTGGGGGCAGGGAAATTGGGACTGGTTTCTGCCTCCCTTAAAATTTTTATATTTCTCCTTTTAGGGGAAATATTTTACCCTGCCTTTTTAATACTTCCCAAAATATTTCATTCTTCCTTACATTTTGAAATACATGCAAATCAGTTAATGAGTTTCTTTTAATTCTGAAGCACTGCTCCAATTGCTTATCATTCCAGTCCTGCTGATGAATTGGCTAAAGGACAAATGAACCTACTGAGAATGAAAACATTTTTATCAAAGTAAAGTTTGTTCACTCCCACTTCACCTTTTGTGAACAATATGTGTGCAAGTAGTGTGTGTGTATATACATGCACACAAATTGTATGTGTGTGTCTATATACACCTACAAATACACCTGTACATATAATCCATAAATTCATTGTTTTTGAACTTGCAGTTGGCTAGATTCATAATCTGCTACATGTTACAACAAGGCCTCATCAAAGACAAAAGCCATCTCCTGAAGAAAAAAGATTTCCTTGCTCACAGATGTAAAAAAAGGCAATGAGAGTGATAATATAGGCAATCACTAGAACATCGGCCTGTCTAAATTTGTAGTTATGGTATAAAGGAAATGTTTAATTGATGGACTTCATTCCTATGCTTATATATGGTTTATAGAATGAATTCTGTGACTAAAAGAAGCAAAACCATTACAACAGGGGTTGCCAACCTTGGCAACTTTAAGACTTGTGGACTTCAACTCCCAGAATTCTGGGAGCTCTGGGAGTTGAAGTCCACAAGTCTTAAAGTTGCCAAGGTTGGAGATCTCTGCACTATAACAACATTTTCTAAGTAAAGTTGACCAAATGTTGTGAAAGCAATTTAATATGCACTGATGAACTTATTTATACAAGTGATAGTCAAAGGATGGTTCAACAATAAGGGGCGTGCATAAGAGCACAAATGTGCCTACCGTTCCTGTCCTATTGTTCCCTTTCATTATATCAAATTAACATAGTTATTGCATACTTTTGCTTATATATATTTTTTTCTTTTATGATGTGTTGCTGTTTTATGTCGATGTTTGTGTATACTGTTGTGACAAAATGAAATTTTTAAAAAAACACCTCAGAAATAGGGTGAAGTAGGGAAGAGATTAACCCTTGGTATCATGGGACCTTGTAAAAATATTCTCCCAACAGTTGCTTTTTACATTTTAAACCAAGCTTATATTAGAAAGTCAAACTAAATGAAAAGATAGTTGGTGAAACAGAAAACCAATTTTAGATATAAAGAAAGAGTGATTATATAGGAACAAATCAACAGGCTTTAGATGCAGAATAAAATACGTTTAATAACCTTCATTTCAACTTAATAGTATTAAGATTTAGTATTAAGAATCAAATTAAGAATTAAGATAAGAATTAAGAATAAAATAATATTAAGATTCTTTGACTTTAGAACTTATTTTTTGATTGTAATTATCTAAGATAATTATGTAGTCACTTATAATAATAATGTCCTGAAAGCTCACCCTTCATCTTTCAATTAATTTTAACAGTGTTTAATCATTAATCAAGAACCATGGTTAGAATGCAGTATGGCAGGTTAACTCTGCCCATAGTGAGATGATCGAGCCTGACCGGCTCAAGGTTGACTCAGCCTTCCATCCTTCCGAGTCTGGTAAAATGAGGACCCAGGTTGTTAAGAGCAATATGATGACATTGTAAAGCTTTCAGAGCATGCTATAATAAAGCACTATATAAAACTGTATATACTGTTAAGTCTAAGTGCTATTGCTATTCTTGCCTTTTTTAAAATTTTTAACTTTTATACACTGTTTTTATATTTTAACATTTTAAAGTCCTTCTCTGAGACAGATGGCCTGTAGGAAATATTTAAAAAAAAAACTATTAACAGTCAGAAAGTATATGTATACTTTTCCCACACAGGCATTAATAGAAAATGAGGGTTACTAGGACTTGTTGGTACAATTTCACATATATTGCTTTTCCTGTTGTGAATCTCCATCTTTATTACATATGTCCAGCATGGGATCTTGCTCTCCAATCTTCACACGAAGAATTCCTGTAGTGCATGAAGGGAACTATTGATATATATAAATATATTGAGAAAAACAGCATGCGTAGCTGATGATCAGAAAAGGGTTTAACAATGAAAAAGGTGTATCCCATATGTTCTAATATTCAGTACAATGATTAAAAGTGCTTTGTAAGTCCATAAAATCAATCTACAAATCAACTTTCTTTAAAAATGCCTATTCCTTGCTGTAGAATTCCAGATGGTGTGGTATAGTTTTGGTTTTTTTAAAGTGAAATAGCTTAGAAAGCAAGAATATGGAAATTTTATGACCTTTGAAGGAGAAAAGAGAGAGAGAAAGAGGGGGGGAGATAAAATCATTTACCAATTTGATGCATTATGTACAGCATTCCTTAGATCTGTTTTAAAAAAGAGTGATTCAAATTATATTCTTAACATAAGGAAAGTCTTATTCACATCAATGCTATATTCATCCTATCAGCCACATGGTACTCACTCTTAGTGCACATCATATTTCCAGAATAATCCTTAGGTAGTTCTCTAGTATTGGAAAGAACCATTCAAACCTAATTTATAAAAGATGATCAATACTAATGAATCTCAAGCAAACAACTCCACTCCTGAAAAGTCAATGTTATGTTTTGCTTTGCCTGCAAGCGCGCATTAGTCATGAGTTTGACTGCCATTAAATGCCAGTAGAGAATTGAAAATGAAATGTGGACATTGGAAAGCAAACATTAAACAAGGAAAGAAGATTGACATAAAATGTTTGTTTTATCTCAGGGCTGTGCTATCATTTCATCTTCCCCATAGCCCCCTCAAACATATCTTAGAATGGAGCTAGGCTAAAAAGTTAATTATATAAAAATAGAGATTAATGAACCAAAGTAAAATGGGCTTTTGTTGACCTTCCAAAAGAACATTTTTTTGTATTCTTCGCTTAAGTTTTATATTTTGCAAAAGCAGTACAGTATCTCTGGTAATCAGACTATCCACATGTTTGACTGGGCTTATTGGATCTAAATTCTAATTAGTTCCTTTATGTAACTAAAAATAATAGTTCGGAATAAAAGTAATGTGCTTATAGAGCTCAGCCTAGTGGTTTTAATGTCCTTTTTTGTTAAGGCATAAGGCTAGCTTTTCTTTCAACTGGGAGATGGCAGTGATTAAATTGTAGGGGGGGGAGAGCAAAACCTATCTCTGAATACTTTGAATAAAAACTCATTACTTTTCTTCTAAAGATTTTTTTTTTTACAAGCAGGAGCAGCAGCTGGCTTTGAGTAGTGAGAGGCTGCTGCAGAGTTTCCCCATCTAGTCCATCTTGCTATCTCCTGTCCCAGGAAATAGGGAGAAATTTCCTGACAGTGAGAACAATTAATCAGCGGAATGGCTTGCCTTCAGAAGTTGTGGGTGCTCCATCACTAGAGGTTTTAAGAAGAGATTGGGCAGCCATTTGCCGGAAATGGTATAGGGCAGGGGTGTCAAACTGGCAGCCTGTGGGCCGGACATGTTGCGTGCAGGCCACGCCCACCCCAGCTCCAGAAAAGAGAAAAATGTCACGATATGTCACGTGATGACAACATGACACTGTGAGTTTGACAGCAGTGGTATCGGGTTCCCTGTGTGAGCAGGGAGTTGGACTAGAAGTCCCCCAGTGTCTGTTTTTCTGTTAGAATTTTATCAAAACATTGAACTGCAAAGCTGAACATAGAAGTAGATACCTTGGAAAAGAAGATGGTAGTAGTTACTGCATCATCTCATAAAATGCCAAAGGAGAAAAAGCGATGCCAGAATACTTAAGAGGCTCCATAACAATTGTTCCCCATTCCTGGCATTAAAAACAAAACAAAAAAGAGATACATGTTAGTCATGATTTCATGTAGTCAGGGAGACATTATAGAGATTTTCAATCATGGGCTCTGCAGGAGGTTGATATCGAGGAAATCATTTATTTATCGGTTCTGTATATTTCGTCTTTCCTTCCATCAAGCTCTCAATTCAAAATTCAAAGCAATTTTAAAAGGCAAAAAAGTTGCATGAAGTCCAAGAAAGTCTGGCTGAAGAAGAAAGTCTTAAGTCAGGGGTTTCCAACCTTGGCAACGTTAAGACTTGTGGATTTCAACTCCCAGAATTGGAATTGAAGTCCACAAGACTTAAAGTTGCCAAGGTTGGAGACTCCCTGGTCTAAGGCAGGAAGAGAGAGAAATAAACACAAGTCCAGAGGGAATACATTTCTTAACTTTGATTAAACAATTAAGCAATGTAAGAAAGACATCCTTCAAGCCCAGGTTGAATTCAATCCATTGATGAAATTTAAAAATAAACACCCTTTTTTGTGTATCTGTATACATGCACACACTATTTAAATAGAAACAACTGACCAGGTTTTATGACCATTGATGTGACACATCCTTTCTTTTTCTTTTTTCTATTTTTCAGCTGGGCTGCTGGAATCCTGGCACTGGTCTCAATGGGTCACTAACAGATAGAAGACTGGAAAATAACATGCGGGGAGTAGTTCTTCGTGTAGTCACTGTGTTGGTAAGTGGAATTATTATTTTTTTTAAAAAAGGTCATTTATTTATTTATTTATGGCTGTGGATGCCGGCATCCCGGTACAGTCAGCTGAGTCCTCGGCTGACTGTTGGGGGCGAGTCACTGGCCCCGATGGAGAGGGTGCGCAATCTGGGCATTCTCCTGGATGAACGGCTGTCCTTTGAAGACCATTTGACGGCCGTCTCCAGGAGAGCTTTCCACCAGGTTCGCCTGGTGCGCCAGTTGCGCCCCTTTCTAGACCGGGATGCCTTATGCACGGTCACTCACGCCCTCGTGACGTCTCGCCTGGATTACTGCAATGCTCTCTACATGGGGCTCCCCTTGAGGGGCATCCGGAGGCTTCAGTTAGTCCAGAATGCGGCTGCGCGGGTGATAGAGGGAGCCCCTCGTGGCTCCCGTGTTACACCTATCCTGCGCAGACTGCACTGGCTACCTGTGGCCTTCCGGGTGCGCTTCAAGGTGCTGGTGACAATCTTTAAAGCGCTCCATGGCATAGGGCCGGGCTATTTACGGGACCGCCTACTGCTACCAAATACCTCCCACCGACCCGTGCGCTCTCACAGAGAGGGACTCCTCAGGGTGCCGTCAGCTAGGCAGTGCCGTCTGGCGACACCCAGGGGAAGGGCTTTCTCTGTGGGGCTCCCACCCTCTGGAACGAACTCCCTCCAGGACTTCGTCAACTTCCGGACCTCCGAACCTTTCGTCGCGAGCTTAAAACACACTTATTCATCTGCGCGGGACTGGATTAGATTTTAAAGTTATGGGTTTTAAGGGGTTTTTATTATTTATACTATTTTAAACTTGGGCAATAGAATAAGTTTTTAATTGTTGTTTTTAATCTGTATTTATATGTATTTTAACTGCCTGTGAACCGCCCTGAGTCCTTAGGGAGATAGGGCGGTATATAAATTTGAAAAATAAATAAATAAATAAATTTATTTATTTATTTATTTACATTTATATCCCGCCCTTCTCCGAAGACTCAGGGCGGCTTACAGTGTGTAAGGCAATAGTTTCATTCTATTTGTATATTTACAAAGTCAACTTATTGCCCCCCCCAACAATCTGGGTCCTCATTTTACCTACCTTATAAAGGATGGAAGGCTGAGTCAACCTTGGGCTTGGTGGGATTCGAGCCTGAAGTAATTGCAGGCTGCTGTGTTTTAATAATAGGCTATCTTACAGCCTGAGCCACCACGGCCCTGTGTTGATATAGATTATAGATATAGATATATTGGGGGGCTATAGAAATCATCATTTTGGAAGTCATGTGGGGTTTTCCTTAAATCTCCAAAGTGAACGTGAAAAAAGGCCCAGGGCAAATTGAAAAGAAAGATGAGGGGTGACATGATAGCAGTGTTCCAATATTTGAGGGGTTGCCACAATGAAGAGGTGGATAACTTATTTTCCACAGCATCAGAAGGCAAGACAATGGATGGAAACTAATCAAGGAGAGAAGCAACCTAGAACTAAGGAGAAATTTCCTAACAGTGTTGTGACCTAGGCCCAAGTAGTTATTACCAGTCACAATCAGTTCTAAACAAATGTATTTTATTAGAACAACTGAGAATTACTTCATTTCCATCTTAGTCCAAATTAATTCCAAAACAAATCCTTCAGAAAAAGTCCTTCGGCTTTATCACAAATCTTTGTCTTCTTTGGCACCCTGCCAAAGGCTTTTCTTGGCAAAGCTCCACAAAGTTCAGAAACAAAAGATGCTGACTAGAAACAAATGTAACAACATTGCTTTCCTACAAAGAGCCCAAGAGTCATTGCGGCTCTTTTAAGCCTTATGGGACGGGGCAATCATCCCCCGAGTCATCCTTTTTGCTTTAGCTGCTCTTGCGTTCTGGCAGCTCTTTGCATGCATGCATTAGGAACAGGCTCCTCCTGTTCCTCTGCCACTCTGCTGTCCACCTCTGGAGGCTCTGGAGTCCGCACATTGCTCCCAGATGGCCCTGGCCCCATCTCTGCCTCTGACGCAGAACCCTTGTCCAGGCCTTCCCCTGACTCCAGGACTTGCCCATTGTCCTCCCCAGGCTCCTCACTGTCCGACTCCATTGCTAGCTCTGCGGGCTGTTGGCAGACTACAACAAACAGTGAGAACAATTAATCAGTGGAATGGCTTGCCTTCAGAAGTTATGGGTGGGTTAAT
Organism: Ahaetulla prasina; assembly: GCF_028640845.1. NCBI lineage: Eukaryota > Metazoa > Chordata > Lepidosauria > Squamata > Colubridae > Ahaetulla > Ahaetulla prasina. Next base: position 20,778,045 of record NC_080546.1, read on the forward strand.
ATCTGTCTGTCTGTCTGTCTGTCTGCCTATCTATCTATCTATCTATCTATCTATCTATCTATCTATCTATCTATCTATCTATCTATCTATCTAATTTACCTATCAAGGAGCATGGTGGCTCACATGGTTAGGACACTTGATTGACAAGCAGCAAGCCTGCATTCAAGACCCTATTGCTGCTGTGAGACAGGGTGAGGTCCTGGCGTTTGTTCCAGCTCCTCTTGGGGATGGGAAAAGAGCCACCAGCTGGTCATTCCCTGGGTAATGATGATGTCACCGGCTAATTCTTTCAACCTGGAAGCACTTCAGTGATTCTGACATGAGTGTGATGCAATCTATCTATCTGTCTATCTATCTATCTATCTATCTATCTATCTATCTATCTATCTATCATCATCTGGCTATCTATCATCTATCTAACATTTATCTTTCTATAGTCTGTCTGTCTGTCTGTCTGTCTGTCTGTCTATCATCTCAGAATAGAATCAGTGGCACAAGGACATATGAAGGGGTGTCATGAAGGACATATGAAGGAGTGTCAGAATGTTCTCTAATCAATAACTAGTTTCATATGCTCCTGTGTCCCAATTATCAATTCAATAGAACAAGTACATTAAATTTAACACTTGAGAAAAGCTGGAGAACATGCTAAATGTTGAAATGTAATATGATTAATGTCAAATGTTTGGAGTCCAGGCCAAAAAACAAAAACAAAAACAAGTTGTGACCTAATGTGAAATCTTTTAGTTGACACCACTGTAACTTAATATTGGATATTAGAAAGATGCTGGCAGCTGCGCTCCAACAACGCCATAAGTTTCCCCGTGCCTGTGTGCTATTCTTCAACACCACTTAGTTGTACAGGATAAGTGTACATTTTCTATTCTAGCAAACAACCGTAAATTGGAATAATACAAAAATGCCAAAGTGATATGTGTAAGTTTCTGCGTCAAAGCTAATTGGATGCTCATTCAATTAATATCACAAAATAAGAAACTAGGTCTTTGTACTTTGAAATTAGCATCATATTCTTGCAGTGAGTGTGCTCAGTTAATGTTTTCTCTGAAAAAACACTGGAGGTTTATAAGAAGAGGTTGGACAACCATTTGTCTGAAATGGTATATGGCATGCCACATGCAGCTCATCAGGGCCGCAACCAGGAAGAGAAGCTGCCAAGGGGGCATGCATGCGCCAAATAGGGTACCTCTGGTTTCCTGCGCGCACATGCAAGCCGGCCAGCAAGTCTACCAGTTACTCCCATGCATGCACACGCGACAATCAGCTGGTCGGCACACATGCTCATGCCGAAAAATGGAAGAGCAGTTCTTCTGGTTTCCAGCACTGCCACACGCACAAAGGCCAGCTGATCGTCGCATGCACATGCGCACCAGAAACCCAGAAGAGGAATGGGCGATGCCACACATTTCAGGTGACATGGCTCTGCGTGTCATTTTGGGCACATGTGCCATAGGTTTGCCATCATGGATATAGGGTTTTCTGCTTGAGCAGAGAGTTGGACTAGAACAGTGGTCACCAACTGCTGGTCCATGGACCACTGGTGGGCTGTGAGAAAATTTTGGTGGTCCGCAGAAAAATTATTTTCATTTTTTATATTGCACTAAATACTATTTATATTTTTTTTTAAATCATATTAGTGGTCCACGGGATTTACAATTATGAGTTTAGTGGTCCCTGCAATCCGAAAGGTTGGTCACCCCTGGACTCCAGGGTCCCTTCCAACTTTGTTATTATTACTAAAGGCAAGTATTATACTTTTGACCATGTAGTCACCAGCAGTTGAATTAGCATTTCCATTAAGCATGAGGTGCATCAGATTAAAGTGACAAGCTAGCTGTTCCTTTGTGCAATTCTTTCCAGGATTCAAAATCTTCTTCCTGTCATTATGGGTTGGGTTTTTTTAGTGAACCTTTCCCTATTCTCAGTCTAAGCCATGTAATAAATGTCTTATCTTGACAATTCTGCTGCTACCAAGAAGAAAGGCTCAGTAGTTTACATTTCTAAAATATGTACAGGTAAGCAGAAAAAGGTTGAACATTCACATCAATATGATAGGTGACTTTTCAGCATTTCTCCCATACTAGGGATGGGCTGCTTCTTTTTGTCCGAGAAACTCATTTCCTCAAGAGTCAAAGCTAAGTTAAGGTAAAGGTAAAAGTAAAGGTTACCCTCGCACATATGTGCTAGTCGTTCCCGACTCTAGAGGGCGGTGCTCATCTCCATTTCAAAGCCGAAGAGCCAGTGCTGTCCGAAGACATCTCTGTGGTCATGTGGCTGGCATGACTAAATGCCAAAGGCTCAAGGAATGCTGTTACCTTCCCACCAAAGATGGTCCCTATTTTTCTACTTGCATTTTTTACGTGCTTTCGAACTGCTAGGTTGGTAGAAGCTGGGACAAGTAACGGGAGCTCACCCCGTTACGCGGCACTAGGGATTCAAACTGCTGAACTGATTGTCATGATGGGTATATCCAGTGGTGGGATTCAAATAATTTAACAACCGGTTCTCTGTCCTAATGACCGGGTGGGCCGACGTGGCCATTGTGGGCATGGCCAGGGGTGTGACAGGCAGCACTCAGCCTCCTGCACCCCCCTGGGAGCAAAAACAGGCTGTGGTGGGCATGCTCCCCGCACCCCATTTTGGGCCTAATAGGCCTCCCTGCAGCCTCCTGCAAGCAAAAATGGCCTGCAGGGATGATGCGCTGCATCCCCCTGTGCCCCATTTTGGGCCTAGTAGGCCTCCCTGCACTTACCTGGGAGCCAAAACAGGGCGCATGGGGACTCCTGGAAGTGGTGGGGTCGGAAGTGACGGCCCAGCCAGAAATTTAACAACCGGTTCGCCTGAACCTGCCTGAAGTGGCTGAATCCCACCTCTGGCTATATCCTATTATTAAACACTTGAATACAAGAAGACAATGTTCCAAGAATATTCATCCCCCTCCTCTATGTTACCAATGCCAAACATGAACTTTTACAATAAAACATAAACGAAAGTTGGTCACCATGGAAATGAGATGTGTGAGGAAAGCTGCTGGAGTGACCAGAAGAGTTTAAAAAATCAGAAATGAGATAGTAAGAGAAAGAATTGGCACAGAACCGATCTTAAAACTACCTACAAAAACAGCAAATCAAGTGCTTTGCTCACCTGGAGAAGACGTCTTGGGATTTCATACAGTATCATACAAGCCATATACAAAAAGAGGAGAAGGTCAAAGAAACACAAGGCATACTCAGAAGAAGATGGAGAGACATCATCAAAAATACACTACAAGAACATCAAATAACAATGGTTAAGACTTCCAGAAGAGAAAGAACCTGAACTTTCTATTTCCCTAAACATCTGAAGGGGTAGAAGAGAAAGTTGAACAGGAAAGAAGGAGGAGGAGGAGGAGGTTGCTTCCTAATAGGATGTCCAAAACGCTTTGTACTAGTCCAGTTGTTTTTCAAACAGGTGGGCTTACTTTCCAAACAGCCAGTCGATCCAGGGCCTTAAAGTGATCTGATAAACAGTAAAGCTGATGCTTTGCAGGATGTCAGATTCCAATTTATATTCATGTTTAATTAAAGGAATATTTTATGGACTCACATTTGCTCCTTGCTACATGTGTATCTCCTTTTCCTCCCTGTTTCAAAATCTAGACTTGTTAGATCATAAATTGTTGCATTAACAACAGCTCTTAGACTTATAAACTGCTCTATAGAGCAGTTTACAATGCCAGCATATTGCCCCCAACAACCTGAATCCTCATTTTATCAACCTCAGAAAGATGGAAGGCTGAGTCAACCTTGAGCCCATCAGGGTCAAGCTCCAGACTGTGGGCAGAATTAGCCTGCAATACTGCATTCTAACCACCAGGGTTCTCATGCGTTGATTTCCACTTAAGAGTCGTGTTTGCATGTGGCCATTTATGAACAAATAACAGCATTAGTCATTATTATAGTTAACACTTTTGTAAATTGCAGAGTATCAATATAAAAGCCCCACCAGGCCCAAGGTTGACTCAGCCTTCCATCCTTTATAAGGTAGGTAAAATGAGGACCCAGATTGTTGAGGGCAATAAGTTGACTTTGTATATAATATACAAATGGATGAAGACTATTGCTTGACATAGTGTAAGCCACCCTGAGTCTTCGGAGAAGGGCGGGATATAAATGCAATTTTTTTAAAAAAAGGTCTTCTGCAGTCAATGACATAAGACTAAGATTGAAAATCAGGCTTGTCAGATGTTGTATCTTTTATATATGGAGCAGAGAGTTGGTCTCTGACAGAAAGCCACTCGAAGAGACTAGAAGCATTTGAAATGTGGATTTACAGGCGGCTGTTACATATAAGCTGGGTTGACAAAATCAGAAATGAGGAGGTGATAAGCCGCCTGGGAAAGCCAAGGGAAATAATCAAAATCATAAAAAAGCGAAAGTTAGAATATTTTGGACATGTGATGTGACACCCGGAAAAATACAGCATCCTTCACTTAATCCTCCAGGGAAAGATTGAAGGCAAACAAGGTCCAGGCAGAAGAAGAACATCATGGCTTCAAAACCTAAGGGACTGGTTTGGACAAAACTCAGCATGAGGCTGTTGAAAAAAATAATATCGTCGACATGATCACCAACATCTGATGACTGATATGGCACAAGAAGAAGAATATAAAATGTGGTGGGGAGGGGAAAGGAATGATGCTACTAACCAATCAGCCCAGGACATGAGGAAAAAAAACCCTATTTTTTTAAAAAGTATTTGAGCATTATGTTAAGATTTATTGAGAACCTTTAGCTGACTAAAGTAAAGAAATGGCAAGGCAGCAGATATTTTACTCATCGCTTTTCACTGCTTGTTCTTATTTATATTCTTCTGAGAAGAAAAAGCATCAGGATGGACAACTTAAAAAAAACTATGAAGATTCCACCCCACACCAAAAAAAAATGTTAATAATTTACAGCAGCCTTGATAAATGGCCTCATTTTATTTCTAGGTGAATAAAATCATCATGAGGATTAATGCATGACAGAAGTGCTTCACTGCTTGCTATTCTTTCTAGCCATACCAGGCCTTGGATTGGAAGCTGCCACTAAATATGAAATACATTCCCTGAGATTTCTGGGAGGCTGTCATTTTTAATTTAAAACAGAAAACATGCAATAAGTAATAGAGGTTGTAAAATGCTCGACATGGCTAAAAATAATATCTCAGGTAGTTCAATATCTAAACAGAAGGAATTGCTTCCAGTGCAACTATTAGCCAGAGCTAAACTTTCCTGAGGTCACTGTGCACCTTGACAAGTTAGCTGTGAGCCAATGTTGTCCACGATAAACTAGGAAACAAGGACTAAGTCAGTGGTGGGTTTCAAAAAATTTTATTACTAGTTCTGTGGGCGTGGCTTGGTGGGCGTGGCATGGCTTGGTGGGTGCGGCTTGGTGGACATGACAGGGGAAGTATACTGTAAAATCTCCATTCCCTCCGCACTCCAAGGGAAGGTTACTGCAAAATCCCCATTTCCTCCCGATCAGCTGGGACTTGGGAGGCAGAGAATAGATGGGGGTGGGGCCAGTCAGAATTTTTACTACCAGTTCTCCAGAACTGCTCAAAATTTCCCCTACCTGTTCTCCAGAATTGGTCAGAACCTGCTGAAACCCACCTCTGAACTAGGTGTTCATTTAAATTTAGAATGGGGACATTCTCCCTGTTTTTATTTAAGTTTGCAACCTTAGCTCCAGTTTAAGTGAGACCAACTGCTGCATAGACTCTTCTATTTTTTTTTTAACAATCCTGTAGTGTAATCCCTTGCACTGGAGTGGAGTCAGGGGGACTGAATGGAGCTGAGTGTTTACAGTCCAGATGCCCTTCCTGATGCCTACGAAGAGCTCACAGCAGATATATTTGCCGCTACCTAGGATCAAACTCACAGCCTCCAGAGAGGCGAAAGCTTCACCTATAGGCCACCACACCACTCGCATAGTCTGAAGAGAAAACGATTTCACTGTGTGATGTGATCTGCTTGGGAATAAGGCTTCTTTAAAAAATTAATTTAAGGAGTGATAAGATGATAGACAGAGTGATACTATGACCCAATCAAAAGAATATTTAATCCATGTCATAGAGGACTTTAGTTTTGCTTTAACAGGTAGCTGCCCCTAGGCAACCTTGGCTGATCTTGGAAGCTAAGCAGGATCATTTGAATGGGAGTCCTCTGAGAAATTCCAGGGCTGCTCTCTAGTCCAGAAAGTTAACAAACAAATTACCTCTCCTACCTCGCAGAAAACCCACATAAGTAAAACTCTGTCAAGAAGTGAGGTCTATGGTCTAAAAGGAAATTTTTATTACTTAGGATTTAATTTTTTCCCCCTAAGGATTTTAATATGTCAGTAGGCGAAAGCTGGAGGAAGAAGACTAAAAGTAATTGAGAGAAATGGTTTTCTTTGGCTTTTTAATAGAGTCAACTTGTTGATAAGTATGAAGAAAAATTATCCACCATCAGAACCTAGATCACTAGGTCATTGAATCTACCTCCAACACCGGAAGACATGAGCTTCAAAAAAGAGCAATATCTCCTTATGGGTTAGGACAGGGGTCTGCAAAGTTGACTCTTTTAAGACTTGTGGACTTCAACTCCCAGAGTTGAATTGAAGTCCACAAGTCTTAAAAGAGCCAACTTTTGACCCCTGGGTTAGGAGAATTGTAATCTCAATTGGAGTGGCAGGTGACACTGTTAGGAACTGAATTTTGCCAGCTTTGGGAAATTTCAGGCTTCTCATCTTTATAGAATAGAATAGTTTTTTTTATTAGCCAAGTGTGATTGGACACACAAGGAATTTGTCTTGGTGCATTACCAAGATCATAAGAATTGTTATTTTTACGATACATTTCCTCAGCAGATCATAAGAAATCTCTGCCTATTTCAAGTATCTGCAAGTTTATTGTTTGCTTGTTTTAAGTGTTTTTCCTGTGTCTTTAAAGGGTTGGACAGCCTTTAGAAGAAAGACTGCTACATCTCCTATTGTTCTTTGGTCATAATCTTAACCTGAAGTACAAGACAGTTTGAGAAAGTGCGCGGGGGGGGGGGAAGTGTTTATTGATTCAGTCATCTATGGATGCATGTCTTTGGGTGTCAAACTCAATTTTATTGAGGGCCTAATCAGGGTTGTGTTTGACCTTGGGGGGAGATGGACAGCTCAAAGTCACTCGTGTCGGGGTTGCCTGTGGTGTCCCAAGCACTCTGCCCAGCAAAAATGGGCTCCCGAGCTCCGTTTTCGGCTTTGATGGCCTCCTGAAATCCTCTGCTTTCCCGGAGCTCGGGAAAGAATCACGCAGCCCTCCCGAACTACGTTTTTGCTGGCAGAGGCACTGCATGCCAGTCCTTTGCTGTTTCCAGGACGGCCCCGTGGGCCAAATCTAAGAACCCTGAGGTCCGAATCCAGTCCCCGGGCCTTCAGTTTGGCACCCCTGCTTTAGGGCATGAAAGTAGAATTAATAAGAATAAATTGTCTTTTAATAAAAGTTGTTCTCAGTGATTTCATTCACCAACTGCTTTAACATGTAGCATAATACTCTCCATAACTTTGTGATTCATTGCTTCTGACTGGTTTTCATTGACTAGTTATTGGAATGCAGTTCAAAATCTTTATGTTGTTTTATTTTTCTGTAGCGTATTATATGATCAGTCATTTCCTTTTAAATATTGTTTTCTTAACCATGGCTAGCAATCTTCCAGAAGGAGAATATTAAATGTTTCGATTCAATTTTGGCCATTGATTGATTGTCAACGTCATGATAATACATTTTGCTTTCAATTAAAAATAACAAGCTCTAATGCCATTCTTTGTCCCAGTGTAAATGAAAGGAAAAGCTGGTCAATAAAACAACCAAGGAAAGAAAGTATCAGTATCTCTTTATTCTTTCCGAAAACTTTCCAAAATTCAGTATGATTAATGCTAAGACTAAAACTTTTGAGGAATCAGAAGAAGACTATAGATACAAAATCTTCCACATCTGTATCACAATTTGCACAGATGTTATGATTTCTGCTGCTGTGTTAAAATGCAGGTGAATTAATGGAATAATACTGTTAAGTAGGTACCCAAAGGTTTGCATTATTTACATGTATGACTTCACTATCTCTGGGCTGGTTTAGTCTTGAAGCAGACTGAGGTCTGACAATGAAGTGCTATTTTAAAGAGAAAGCTGTGAGTACTAGCTTTCACATAAACAAAAATAAGAACACCTCTGTCTTTTACTCAGGCAAGAAACTGGGCTTCCAAAAAGAGCAAGATGATCATTACATTGTACTCAAGAGAGAGAGAGGTGGGCACAAGAAATTTGACCCTTGATTTTTCTATAAATAGAACTTGTATTTGATACATGGCAGTTGCTAGAATCCTTTCATAATGATCAATAATGTTTTGACAATAAATCTACTTATCTAAGCCCCATAGATATTTGCCTTTTAATGACCCTGTAATCCCCTGCATTGGGGTGGAGTCGGAGCAACTGAATGGAGCTGAGTGTTTACTGGCCAGATGCCCTTCCTGTCATCAATGAGGAGTTTGCAGCAGATATATTCTCATTGTGCCCAGAGAGTGAACTATCTGCCTCTACCTAGGATCGAACTCACAACCTCCTGATTGTGAGGCGAGAGCTCCAACTCTAGGCCACCACACCACTCATCTAAGCTCCTCTATTCTTGTAAATATTTTGTGAGTTTGTTTGGCTTGGATTGAGGTGGGGTTTTGCATTGCTAGCTGACCAAAGTCTGACATCATTCCTTCCATTAGGCAAAACTATAGACTGCTCAGGCAGGAGATAGGTGTATATGTATGTGTGTCGTGTCCCACTCCCCCTCCGACGACCGGGTCTAGGAAGTCTGTATCAAGCGTGGCCACGAAGCCTCTGCAGCTTTGCCAAATTCCTTTCAGATTTCTCAGGGCAGGCAGGAATCCAAGTTGTGACTTCAGCAAACCAGATGAGACTTTGCTTGACTCAAAGTTGCTTGACTCAAGCTGATCCTTTATATAGGCTGTGGGGTGTGGCTCCATGACTCAGCACTTATCCAGGCCTGCCCCTCCCTTCCTTCTGCTGATGTAGCCTCTCAGATCTCCGGAAGTGGGGATCCGTCCACTGTGAATTCTCTTCCTCTGGATCTGCTGCCGGTAATTCCAGCACGTGGCTGGCTCCATGCTCACACGCTGTAGGAGTGAGGTTTGTTTGTTCATTCCTGACATTCTGTCCAGGCATGGTGCCAGGGCTGGGGACTGGAGGCATGCCAGGCCGTTCCTCTTCATTATCAGACTCTGAATCTGATAGCAGGCCCGGGAGGAGGCGGGAGGGGCCCAGCTGAGGAGAGGAGGGAGGACGAGGCACAACAATGTGCCACCTTGCCTGCCTTATAGCTTTTAAGTTAGTCTGTGTCTTCAGATGCAGTTGATACTACTCCATCATTAGCAATGAAGTAGGAACTATCAGCCTAGCCCAGTGGTGTCAAACTTGCATCGTCACAGCATCATAACATGACGTATCATGACTTTTCCCCCTTCACTAAAATGGGTGTGGGTGTGGCCAGCACGTGACACATCCAGCCTGCAGGCCGTGAATTTGACAGCCCCGGCCTAGCCAATCAGTTTTGTTACTGATTATCTTGTTTCTTTATATACAGTAGGAAATTGCCTTGGGCCATTGTAAGCCTGAACATCTAAGATCAGAACTAGCAGCTGCCATTTGTAATTTGTCTCCTATGTGAACAACATTGGGTGGTTTTATACTGGCAGGCAAGTTTGGCAGAATGGAAAATTACATTACTTGCAGAGTTCAATTTAATGGATTAAAATATCAGTATTAAGATCTATTCTGGTTTGATTAGAAAAATCTAAGAGGTTGGGCCATTTTGTATGCTCTGTGAATGCTAACAGTCTGGCTAATTATTTGACCTTGCTACTTCTTTCAAAGTGAAAAGTCATGAGTTTGCAATCAAACCTTCAAAAGTGCTTGATAGATTCTATCTTATATTTCCCACTGATCACCATCTCTTTCTCTGCTTCCATTTTGATTTTGCAGACTCACCAGAAGAGGTCTTGATTGTTAAAAGAAGATTCATTGTAAAATGAATAAAATAGGCAGTTCCTCTTTTTTTAAAAAGGCTGCAAATTGCATAAAATTTGCACGTGCTACATTATATAGTGTGATGCATATACTCTATAGATCTAGATATCGACACAATGTGTAAAGCCAAATTTGAGAAGGCTGCCTGCTGTATGAATATTATTTGACCAACTTCAAAACAGGAGCTCTCTCTTCTTCATTATTTTATTAAAGTGGAAGTAGTCCTTCAAATAAAGGATTCCTTTGAATCACAATAGATTAACCTCAGTAAAGTAAGAGATAATCATGTTTCCAATGGAAAAGAGAGCTTTAAAAACTATTTTCATTAAAGTAATAGGTTTCTTAGTTATATCGTAGCTAAATTTTGGGTCTTGGGGCTTAGAAGATACTTAGCAACGCATACTGGGTGTTTTACAGTAGAGTGATACGATGGCCAAGATTAAGGAGAAGTTTATTTCATTTACATTGGTTGGTTTTAGTAGTTAAGAAGAGCAGACAACTTCTTTGCTCTAGTATAGTGTTAGTGAACCTTTGGTGTTCTCGCGTGCCGGCCTGCATGCCGGAAGTGGTACGCGAAACCATCCCATGACGAATGCGTGGCCTCGCTGGCTCCTCTTTGCGTTCCTGTGCTCAAACGCGCGCCAGTCAGCTGGCCTTCACGTGTGCAGTGCCAGTGATCCTGGAAGAGCTGCAGTCCATCACACATGCGTGTGACACCAACCCGGAAGTTCAGGTGCCAGCTCGCTCATGTGCGATGGACCGCCGCTCTTCCGGGGTCCGCCAGCACCGTGCGTGCGACAGCCAGCTGACTGCCGCACATTTGAACACAGGAATGTGAAGAGGAGCTGGTGAGGCAACGCATTCATCACGGGACGGTTTCACGTGCCCATTCTGGCACGTAAGCCATAGGTTCGCCAACACTGTTCTAGTAGGATATACTGTATTATATTTCAACACCTGTATCAAGAATAGGCACTGAATGTTCTAAGCAACAGGTTCCATCAGCCCAGCCAGAATAGTCAGTCTGTAACATTCTGGAGGGCCTTATTTTGTCTGCCCTGGCATATACAAATGAGAGAGTGTACCACATTTCTCATTTACAATATCAGGGCAATTGTCAGTTTGGAAGGGGCATGCTGTAAACACCTGTATAAAAAGTTAAAGGTTTCCCTTGCACATATGTGCTAGTCGTTCCCAACTCTAGGGGGAGGTGGTCATCGCTGTTTCAAAGCCGAAGACCCAGAGCTGTCCGAAAACATCTCTGTGGTCATGTGGCCAGCATGACTAAATGCCGAAGGCACACAGAACGCTGTTACCTTCCCACCAAAAGTGGTCCCTATTTTTTCTACTTGCATTTTTTACATGCTTTCAAACTGCTAGATTGGCAGAAGCTGGGACAAGTAATGGGATCTCACTAGGGATTCAGACCACTGAACTGCTGACCTTTCGATCGACAAGCTCTGCGTCTTAGCCACTGAGCCACCATGACCCTGTATACCCATAAACAAGCCTAGATGTTAGAAAACTTAGGACCCTTATAACTTTCTAATTAGGTCACCTGAATAAAATGGAAAGGAGCTTAAAGACCATTCTTTTTCTGGTAGAAAATGTATTTGGAAATGTCAACACAAACTTTCCTAATGGCTAATAAATAATGAAGTAAAATGGAATCGCCCAAATGCACTCGTGAGTATAGAAAAGTAGCACCACAATAAAAACACATTGAGATTCAGCAATTTCAATAAAAAATGACCAATTAAAAACAGCAGAAAAGATTTAAGGCACAGACAATTTTATGTGATGCCAGATGGGCATTTTCATTTGATTTCATTTTATTATCAGAATATCCTCTTTAATATGGCTATTTCAAATGTGGGATGCTACAGCTGAGAAATCCTTTCTTTAGACCCTATTTACCTACTGTTTAAAATGGGAGGAATGTCACTAGGGGGTCGGAAATATTGACCGTCATATCCACGCATTTTTATGCAAGGATGCAATATTTCAAACATTCTGGTCCTAAAAAAAGATGTTCTTGAAAAGGCCAATTTAAAGCTTTGTAAAGAAACCCTGGACTGAAGCTTAAGTTCTGGTGACTTTATGGACACATTCATTATTTTTCCTGGTAATAATAAATGAATAGTTTGTCCTTGCATTCTTTCAGATTTTTTTTTTCAAATACTCTATAGCTCTGGGATTTCTTGCTGGTCTCCTGTCCAATTACTATGGACACCTGTTCCTGCTGAGCTCTTTCTAGATCAGCCATGGTTGGCTAAGTGCTGCCACCACTGTGATTAAGCTGTTTAAAAAATAATAAACCAGGCTTTCAGTATCACTAGAAACAAAATTTCACCTGAAATTTTATGACGATGAAGGGAGACGTTAGCTCCACTTAGCAGTGTTTTAACCTACATTTCTGAACAAACCTCAGAAACATCCCTACACGCGACATTATTTGAATTTGGAGTGACACAGACCTAAGATATTTATGTCACTCTAAGAAGAACTACAAATCATGGTGAGATAGTGAACACTATCATAGCACTTTGATTTAATTTTCTCTGTTCCATTTAGAGAATATGACATGTAGGCCAACTTGAGGTGTGTTAACATCCACTCAAATCATCCCTCCATTGCAGAACCAAAGAGTAACTAGAGAGTGTGTCCTCATTTGCCTCTAGTTAAATCTCCTCTCTCCTGTAACTGTGCAATGATGCAATAAATATAATAGTAATAGCAATAGTACTTAGACTTATATATCACTTTACAGTGCTTTACAGCCCTCTCTAAGTGGCTTTACAAAGTCAGCATATTGCCCCCAACAAATTGGGTCCTCATTTTACCCACCTTGGAAGGATGGAAGGCTGAGTCAACCTTGAACCTGGTGAGATTTGAACTACTATATTGCAGGCAGCCAGCAGGCAGCAGAAGTAGCCTGCAGTACTGCACTCTAACCACTATGCCTCTGTGGCTCATTTAAAATAATATTTTAAACTAGGGGTCTCCAACCTTGGTCCCTTTAAGACTTGTGGACTTCAACTCCCAGGAGTTGAAGTCTGGGACTTGAAGTCCACAAGTCTTAAAGGGACCAAGGTTGGAGACCCTTGTTTTAAACCACAGTTTTATCAGTTGCAGGTGCCAGGCAGTTTGTAGTGGACAAAGCAAAATAAAAGACAATCTTTTATGGGATATTGGAACAAAATAAATTTAAATTTAAGCACAGATTACTTGTGTGTATAATCACACTTGGACAAATAGTGTACTTTCCTTTTCCTTTTTCTTATTTCAGTATAAAATACTCTTATTTCAGTATAAAATAAAATAAAAAGTGCCACTCTGAGCTTCTATGTATGTATATCTTATCTTGTTACTTGTTTCCTGACATAGGGCTATGAGAACATGACTTTTCTGGTTCCTCACAGAAATGTAAAAGTTGAAGTCAGCAAAAAGTCTTTTCTACTCATTCTCTGCAACCCAACAAGAATATCAGTGAAGCTAAATTATTTATTTATTTATTTATTTATTTATTTATTTATTTATTTATTTATTTAGTCAAATACATATTAAATAGTATATATAAGTATAAGCATGAATTGAATACATAAAATGAATATAATTAAAGGATACATTAGGATAGGGACAGTAGGCACACTGATGCTCTTATGCACGCCCCTTACAGACCTCTTAGGAATGGGGTGAGGTCATTTTTCATTTTTCATTTCATTTTTAAGTTTCCTAACTGTATGTGTACTCAAGAGCACCAATCGATCAGGAGAGTATTGTGTTTGGGAAATTTTATGGAGATCTGCCACTCAATTTTTGCTATTGATTGACTTTTAAAAATTCTTCCTATCATACATGGTATGACATATACATTACCAGGAGATGCCTACTTTTTATCTTCATCATTCTTGAGCATATGAGATAATGAAATAGCTATCCTTTATCACTAGAAGGAAAATGGAAAATACTTTCAGTTAATCAGAATCTACTGTTTGTGAGAGCTGTCCACTTTAACAGGCACAAAATGATGACACAGTGGGTGTGTTACAAATGGTCTTGAGCCAATTTTCTTTCAGAGATTAAGTATTTAAAGAAAGCATTCCTCAAAGTACTTTGATGCTATCAATATCATGATGGGTTCATTAGTGCCAGCCTTTCTTTAGTTATTTATTCATTTTATGAAAAGCAGCATTAGTAAACAGTGTGGTGAAAAGAATAAATAAGTCTCGCTTCTTCTGAAACTCTTGTGGAAATAATCTTCTCGCCTGACCTTCTGAGGGCCTTATAGAAACAAGCTATGGATTTGGTACTCTAGACAAAAAGTAGTGAAGAATATGTTGCTTCTGGCAGGACTGTGTAGAGCACAATATGGCAGGTTACCTGGTCTGAGATAAATCTCAACAAGATGGCTTTATATCAGGATCTAATGCCAACTATGAGTGTAGGAAGCTTTGCAAGACCAGATGAATAGTTTCTCCATCTCAGACTGTTATTATCCTTGGATGTACAGGGTCCCTGACTTTTTTGAAGCTTCATAGTTGATAAAATATGTTAGTTATAGAACCATTATCTTCTGGATTTGAGAAAACTGGGGAAAGATATTTTCCAAATTGGAGTGACCTGAGATATTTATAATCCTCGGCACGAATTCAGTGGTCACTAATGGAAATGTAATTCTCTTAATCATTTGCAGAAAATCAAGGAAAAAATGCTAAGGCAAATACATAGGTATACTGTGACATAAGAGTTGACTTCAGCTGATGGAGGGAGGGAGGGAGGGAGGGAGGGAGGGAGGGAGGGAGGGAAGGGAGGGAGGAAGGAAGGAAGGAAGGAAGGAAGGAAGGAAGGAAGGAAGGAAGGAAGGAAGGAAGGAATAAGGGGTCAATCTATTCTCCAAAGCACCTGAAGGCTAGACAAGAAGCAATGGATGGAAACTAATCAAGAGGAGAACCAACCTAAAACTAAGGATAAATTTCCTGACAGAACAATTAATCAGTGGAACCAGTTGTCTCCAGAAGTTGTAAGTGCTCCAACACTGGAGATTTTTAAGAAGAGATTGGAAAACAATTTATTTATTTATTTATTTTTATTTTTATTTGTCACAACAATATATATAAGCATCACACAAAAAGATTACATGGTATATAAACATATATATATGAGGGAATATTAGGAGGTATAAGCATATATAGAAGAAAAAAGAAAAATAGGACAGGAACGGTAGGCACATTTGTGCTCTTATGCACGCCCCTTATGGTCCTCTTAGGAATGGGGTGAGGTCAATAGTAGAAAGTTTTTGGTTAAAGCCTTTGGGATTATGGGAAGAGACCACAGAGTCAAGATGGTATAGGGTTTCCTGCTTGAGCAGGGGGTTAGATTAAAAGATCTTCCAACACTGTTATTCGGTAGGTAGGTAGGTAGGTAGGTAGGTAGGTAGGTAGGTAGGTAGGTAGGTAGGAAGGAAGGAAGGAAGGAAGGAAGGAAGGAAGGAAGGAAGGAAGGAAGGAAGGAAGGAAGGAAGGAAATGTGTTTGTGTATGTCTGGTTTCTCATTTATATATATAAAATTTTACAGAATAACTCTTGTTACTGCATCCTAACTTGAGACACTTTTTTCCAGAATTGTTCTTTCCTTTTTACTGAATTTACCCTTCATTCCTAACTTGTGTGACAGATTGTGTGAGAGCCTTAAGATATGGAATTTTCAATAGAGCTATTTGGTCATTACAGAAATGACCACATTAATGAGCATTCTTTGCAAGTTTCCAAGCACAAAAAATTCTGCAATGTGTACTTCCCCTGGAGCTTAACATCTGTAGTGAACATTTGGATGCTCTGAAAAATGAAACATCATAAATCAGCTCAAGAGTTGAAAAGTTGTCTATTTCATGCTTGAGCAAAATGTTAACACCCTAACAGTTTGGGGATCTTTAATTTGTGGCTAGCTGTTGTGGAGCAGAAGTTATCTCTAAGTTCTTCACCTGCCTACTTTTGTCCTTGGTTTCCTGAAAGCTGAGCATAAAATCAGAGGAGCAATTAGTGGTCACTTTTAACTCCCTGAATTCAAATTCTGAACTATTTACTGTTAGTATCTAATATCCCAACAAAGAAGATATGAGTAAGTCTTTCCTTATATTGATATATATTGATATATTGACCATCAATTGTGTTGAAAATGTTGTACCTTGATGAACATATCTTTTCTTTTATGTACACTGAGAGCATATGCACCAAGACAAATTCCTTGTGTGTCCAATCACACTTGGCCAATAAAAAATTCTATTCTATTCTATTATGTGAAGAATATCATTTGAATCACTCTTTTTCTAAACAGATCTAAGGAATGCTGTACATAATGCATCAAATTGGTAAACGATTGTGTGTGTGTGTGTGTGTGTGTGTGTGTGTGTGTTTCTCCTTCCTCCTTCTCTCTGTGTAAATACTTTTATTAACTGCAACATATCAGATTTATTGAACGGGAAAATAAGCTACCTTTTTATCTGTTCTAAATCAAAATGTGTTTATGTATAATACGCTTGCTGTTCAGTGTTGCAGTAACTCTTATCAGTCATTTGACTATTTGTGTACTTTGTGTATAAAATCAAGTGTGGAAACTTTAGTTCCCTAAATCCTGTTCTGAGATTGCATCACATATGTGCTTTAAAATATAGCTGGGTGATCATTGCATGCTTTTCTGGAATAATGTTTTTAGAAAGATAAGATTCCTTGGATTAAGTGTTTTGTTGAGTTGTCCCAACAACATTCACAGCTCTGCTGAAAATAGATCTAAATAATTCTGAATTTGGAAGCTAGAAATAGAAATATAAAAACTGAACATTGCAAGATGAACAATGCAGTGCATCAGAGACCTACTGAATAATGTGAAAAGTTCTTAATTACTAGAGTAGAAGCTGTGGTTTGTCCGCTATACAAATTAAGATAAAATTAAGATGAGTCACTGCAAAATAGCCTTGAAAAACGTTCCCTAAGGATAGGTGGATTAACTACTCAGCAAACTGTGATATAAGCTGTGTAGTAGAGGGATTCCTGGAATACAACTGCTAACTTTGTCCTCGGTTTGGACAACAACTACAGTTGGTGATTTCACAAATGGAAATTCCATGTTAGCAGTTATTATGAAGGACCAATAACAATAAAGTTGCCAATATAAATTATACATCTTGAAGTGGATACAATGCAGGAAGGGAGATATTGTACATCAACAATGATTAAGGGTCTAAAGCAGTTCATCTACTCAGACAGGCCCCTATAGTATTGGGGATCCTGGTTTACAGAGACTGCAGTTGAGAGGAAACAGTTTATGGACATTGTTATGATTTGAAAGTAAGAGAGAAGAAAGTTCTACATTCTCACGAAGTTAGAATAATTCATGTGGAAAGATGTAGTTCCAATAAAGGAAACTCCTTTTTATTCCACCCATGAAATTTGATGTCCTCAAATGTATAAAAGCCACTATTTCAGTGTTTCCCCAAAAATACCTATCCTGAAAATAAGCCCTAGCATGCTTTTTACATGTGTGCCTAATATAAGCCCTACCCCAAAAATAAGCCCTAGTTAAGAGTCCACCCATTCCCGTCCCACTGTCTGGTTGTACGAGGTGGAGTGAGACGCATGCATAAAATTCAAGCTGGGGTGGTGGTGGGTGGAGCTTCCCCACACATCCCACACCCACTTACCTTAGGACCGCCGCAGCCAGGCCTCCCACGCCCCAACACCTGTCACACTACTGCCTGACTTCTTCTATGGCCACTCATGACCAGACGCCATGTAGCATGACCAGATGCCATGTAGCACATGACACCGATGGCGCCACTTGTGGCAGAATGCCACATGGCGCATTGCGCCAGTACTGCCACTCATGGTAGGAGGCTGCATGACTTGTCACACCAATACCAGTGCAGGAGGCCATGTGGCACATCACACCAGTGCTGCCACTCGCAGTTACAATGGCTTAACACACCACACAACCTCCTGCCATGAGTGGCAGCAGTGGCGCAATCTACCATGTGGTCTACTGCTGTGAGTGGTGGCACTGGCGCAATGAGCCATACTGAGAACAGTTGCTGTGAGCAGCCACAAGTGGCCAAAGAAGTCGGGCAGGGGCGCGACAGGTGTCAGGGCGTGGGAGGCCTGGCTGCAATGATCCTAAGGTAAGCAGGTAAGACATCCTCTGAAAATAAGAACTGGTGCTTATTTTGGGGCTCAAAAGAAAATATGACCGGGTCTTTATTTTCGGGAAAATATGGTAGATTATATTAAATGAAGATGATATAAATTAAGGGAGGATATGGCTAATAAATAAGTCTTTCAATTGGTAGCCATTAATTAATAAACAATTACTAATTAAATATTAATATATTGATACTTTATTGATTGATTGAAAAATTAATGGAGAATAGACCTGTCAATGGCTACCAGTTCTGGGTACTGAATCATAGGCAGCACACCTTAAATATCCATTCCTAGTGGACAACAGGAATTGTTGCCCTTCTCTGCAAGCCTATGCTTTTTCCAGATGTATTTATTTGATTATTATGGTATCTTGCTGTACATAAGTCTTTGGCTTGATCCAGCAGGACTGCATAATAATAACATAATTATACCTTCAATATATAGTAGGGTAAGGCTGGTCATGAATTAGTACAGGAGTATTCTTCACCAACTCTTGTAACTTATATAATTTTAATTATATGCGTTAAAGAAGCTCTGAAAGAGGATATATACTCCATTTTCATGTAAAAAAAGGTATTTGATGAGTTTAATTGCATTCTGATTTTGTCTGTCCAGAAGTGCATCCTTCTTCATAACAACCCCACTCCAGAGAATTGGAATATATACTTCAGTGTAATGGGCCATAGTCGGATGCCTACAATGCATACGCTTTGACTTTATATTATGAAACAAAAAGAAGGACTAGGGCAGGGGTCTGCAAACTTGGCTCTTTTAAGACTTGTGGACTTCAACTCCCAGAGTTCCTCAGCCAGCTTTGGCTGAATTGAAGTCCACAAGTCTTAAAAGAGCCAAGTTTGCAGACCCCTGGACTGGGGGAAACATGATAGCAGTGTTCCAATCTCTCAGGGCTGCCACAAAGAAGAGGGAGTCAAGCTAGTCTCCAAAGCACCTGAAGGCAGGACAAGAAGCAATGGATGGAAAGTAATCAAGAAGAGAAGCAACTTAGAACTAAGGAGAAATTTCCTGACAGTTAGAACAATTAATCAGTGGAACAACTTGCCTCCAGAAGTTGTGAATGCTCCAACACTGGAAGTTTTTAAGAAGATGTTGGATAACCATTTGTCTGAAGTGGTGTAGGGTTGTCTGTCTAAGCAGGGGGTTGGACTAGAAGACCTCCAAGGTCCTTCTAATTCTGTTATTCTATTCTGTTCTGTTCTGTTCTGTTCTGTTCTATTCTGTTCTATATATGCTTTCCAAAAAAATTAGACTGTAAACTGAAAACTATTTAAAATGTTATTTTTAATGGTATCCAGTAAAACACGTTGCGACTCATTTGAAATACTGTTATTTGACCATCAAGAATGGAGTACCAGTACTTCATTCTAACTGGAGACTTGACCTACCTTACAATTCATAACCGGACACCTCTTCTGTGCTACATAAAATAGAAATAATAACCTAGGATTGCCAACTTTGAAGCACCAGAATAAGCACTCAAAGTTCTACAATTTAAAAAGTAACAGAGAAGGAGAAAACTGGGGTAAAGAATAGTGAAAAAATGTTTGAAAATATGAATTTCCTTTGCCCTAAGTGTCACTCTTTTTTCCCCTCTCTCTTTCTCTCTCTGTATAGGAGGAACCATTTGTGATGGTGTCAGAAAATGTTCTGGGCAAACCAAAGAAATATCAGGGTTTCTCAATTGATGTCCTGGAATCTTTATCTACTTATCTTGGCTTCACATATGAAATTTATGTTGCACCAGATCAAAAATACGGACTTCCACTGGAGAATGGGACTTGGAATGGACTGATTGGAGAACTAGTATTAAAGGTAAGGAGATTCCTAACCACTGACTGAGAACATATACTGGGCAAGTGCGTGTATGTAACCTTAATTACCTAATTAATTCTAGCCATTAGATAACGTCCAAATAAAAGGGGATTCAATTAAATATTACTGAAATTAATTGAATTCCGAACATTTCTGCTTTAGTTCTTTGTAACACTTCCAAACTGAACTAAGATATTGTAACTATAATTACCATAATAAAATGGAAATAAAGTAGAACAGTAATTAGAGCACATTTAATTTTAAACAGATCAATAAAATGGACAACCCATTATAAGTATGGGTGTTGCAATGAGTCAGATTTTTTGTGATAGCGTTCGAACTAATTTCTCCATAGTAGTCAGAAATCATCTATTTTATTTAATAACTTAAATAAATTCTAATCATTATCTTTCAATATGCATATCTTTTCTTTTATCTTTTCTTTTATGTACACTGAGAGCATATGCAACAAGACAAATTTTTTGTGTGTCCAATCACACTTGGCCAATAAAAAAATTCTATTCTATTCTATAAAAAAGCATCTTGAGGAGGTTGAGAACAATTAATGTGGAATGGCTTGCTTTCAGAAGGTGTGGGTGCTCATCAGACAAATGGAATGGTATAGAGCAGGGGTGTCAAACTCAAGGCCCATGGGCCGGATCTGGACCACGGGGTGCTTAGATCTGGCCTGGAAACAGCAAAGGACTGACCTGTAATGCCTCTGCCAGTGAAAATGTAGCTAGGGAGAGCTGTGTGCGGCCCTCCCGAGCTCCGTTTTCACTGGCAGAGGGTTGCAGGAGGCCGTTGCAGCTGAAAATGTAGCTCAGGAGCCTGTTTTTGCTGGCAGAGCTGTCGGGCAACCACAGGCACCGCCAACACAAGTGACGTCATGTTGGCCACATCCACCCTGGCCATGCCCCCCACCCCACCGCGCAGGTCAAATACAACCCCGATGCAGCCCTTAATGAAATTGAGTTTGACACCCCTGGTATAGAGTTTTCTGCTTGAGCAGGAGGGTTGGACTACAATACCTCCAGGCTCCCTTACAACTCTCTTATTATCATCTGTTCCGTTATAGTCTAGGCACAATAGGAAGAATCAAATTTATAATCCTGCATTTTGTGACCAATTGTCTCTACTCAAGAAGGATTAAAATAGGGTCTGTGAGCTAATTTACTCCCAGTGCAAGCATTAAAGTAACTGATGGCTGGTCATCACTTGATTTCTTCCCATCAAGATGAAAGTTGAAGTTGTAAGGAGGTGGAAGTGTTTCTAAAATTGGGCTATGTTACACTGACAAAAGGAAAGCCGAATGAAGAGCTGAATTAATAAACTCCACACACACCTTTTCTTCTTCTTCTACCACTGCCAAGTGAAAAAGGGACAATTTGTTTTCTTCTAATCTTAGGGTCATTATAGTCAGATACTTGTCATCCATAATGCCATCATCTATTAGAATAAGAGCAAGGCTCTCGATCACTAGGTCTCATTTTTCATATCTTTCCAGCCTTTTTTTTTTACCCATGTTTGATAAAGACTGAAGGCTGAGTCAACCTTGAGCGTGGTGAGATTCAAACTGCCGAACTTCTGGCAACCAGAAGTCAGAGAAGTAGCCTGCAGTACTGCATTCTAATCACTGCACAACCACCGTTCATATAATTTGGAGGTTTTAAAAAAAGATTTATTCACTAGTCTTTTCCCTCCATTCCATCCCACCCCATAACAATTATAATTTTAACAGGACATACTTCATAGAACTGTTCCAGCAAAAATTCTGAAAACTAGATTTCCTAGCATTCAGTGCCTTTTTAAAAATGGGGGAATAAAAATGTAATTTCCTGCCACTACAAGCCTGGGAATTAAATCTGCATAATTCCAGCAGTTTCAGAACAGGCAGAACTGGAAAGTTATTAGGTAGGAAACAACATTTGAGTCTTGGGAGAATCTTGAGGAAAATATTGCAGTTTTTATCAAGTTACTGGCTGGATTCCCATCTCATACTGAACTATTGTTCCATTACGGAAGTAGCAATTGTCTGGATTCATATCACAGCGCCTAGCTTGCAGAGATAGGGGGGAAAAGGCCCTTTGGGCTTAGTATTTATACGAGTATTAGTATTTCTTGTTTGCTTCTTACTTTCAGAATATCCAAAATTGATTCAAAATGGTGAAAGGCACATTCTTTTTCTAAATCTGGTGTGCATAACCAGTTTGCATCCAATGTAATAAGAAATTGCCCTGAAGTTAAGGGAATGTTGCACAAATCAGTATCTCCTCTGCTCCTATTCCCTTGGATTTAATTATCAAGAATTCCAGCTCTACAATATACTGTATATATTTAGCTTCCTACAATTCTTCTTACAGTGTGACTCAGTTAACCTGAAGGACTGACACAGTTTTTTTCTGATAGTGTAAAGTAATATGCCTTACTAGACACATGAATAGCATGAAATTCTATATTTCCTAAGAATGAATGGCTGAGAGACTTTTACATGCTTTGAAATGGAAATGTTGTTCAGTTGTGTATAATCCACTTCAGGGGTGAAATACTACCGGTTCGGACCAGTTCACCCGAACCAGTAAATGCTACTGGTTTGGGTGAACCAATAGTAAAAAAAGATGCGACCTGTTCAGGCGAACCGATATTTCCGATGATCAGCTGCGCCACGCGATTTGTATTCACTAGAAAGAAGAAAATCCTGCTTTCTAGCTAATTTAAATCATGCAGCACAGCTGTTCCATCCTCCTCGCTGTTCTACTTACTTTTGCAGACTCACAAAAGTCCTCCTTTTTCAGCGCTGCGCTATAGCACCTGCGGTGCGCATTTGCATGAAACTTGCATTTGGTGCGCATGCACGAGTGAAACGAACCGATAGCGAAGCGAACCGGTAGCAGACTTCAGAGCATTTCACCCCTGATCCACTTGTTCCATAAAGACATGGACCTCGTTCCCACAACACACATTAATAGCACTTTAAACCAGCAGAAAAGAGCAGCCAATTTTCACAGCATTTTGTTCATTCCACTGGAAGGATTCTTCTCGGAACAGATGGCAATGGTTCTTCTCTTGAACAAGAGAAACCCATGATTTCTGAAAGGAAGCAGAGAAGTAAGGACTGTGAAATAGATGCTGGTTTTTTGGAAAGAACGTAATGAATCAGTAAGGACAATGCCCAATATTCTTGTGAAAAGCCCCCAATGATGCTGTCCAATGGGTGAAGGCTGCTGGGCACAGTGAATATTGCTATGGCTAAAGTCACTTAGAAATTGGGTACAGCTTGTTTTATTTGTAATAATCGTTAAGCTTTTTTTCCCCCAATCTGGGCTAATCTCAATAATTTTACGTTCTCA
Organism: Ahaetulla prasina; assembly: GCF_028640845.1. Classification (NCBI taxonomy): domain Eukaryota; kingdom Metazoa; phylum Chordata; class Lepidosauria; order Squamata; family Colubridae; genus Ahaetulla; species Ahaetulla prasina. The sequence continues at coordinate 20,801,527 of NC_080546.1, forward strand.
ATCTAAGCTATTTCAAGATGTGGGGAACTTCAACTCCTAGAATTCCCCAGCCAGCCATGCTTCCAATATTTGAGGGGCTGTCACAGAGAGGTTGAGGTCAACCTATTCTCCGGAGTACCTGAAGGCAGGACAAGAAGTAACAGATGGAATATCATTAAAAAAGACCCAATCTAGAAATAAAGAGAAATTTCCTGACAGTGAGAACAATTAATCAGTGGAACGGCTTGCCTTCAGAGGTTGTGGGTTCTCCATCACTGGAGGTTTTTAAGAAGAAATTGGACAACCACTTGTGTTGTGGCTCCAGCCCCCACCCCGGGCCTGGCCCCCTGCCAGAGAGTGACTCAGAGAGTGAGGGGGAAGGGCCGTCAGGGCTCCCTTCTGCAGGGCCGGCTTCCCTGGCTCAGTTCCAGGAGCCAGAGGCAGGCCAGGTGGAAGAGGTGACAAGGCCTCTGTCTTCTGTATCTCCTCCCGCCCAGGAAACACTTCCAGATCCAGCTGAGGACAATCAGTCCTGGTTAGATCCCAGGTTTCGTAGACAAGAGAAGCGGGAACAACAGAAGCAGGGGTGGGGCAGGCCTAGAAAGTGCTGAGTCATGGAGCCACACCCCACAGGGTATAAAAGCAGGAGGGGCTGCTATACTGCTTCATGATGAACAAATCCAACTGCCTGGAGAGAACTTGAGCTGAAGTGCTGTTTATTCCTGACTTCCTGGTTGACACGCCGGCATCAAGAAAGATAACAGAAAAACCTTGGCAGACGCTCGCTGGGTTGCTGCCAGAGCTGATAGCTGCCGTGGACTCAATTGCCGGCTAATTAAGTAATTTCTCGTTCCTCCCAGACTGAGGTGGGGGGACAGAACATCTTGTCTGAAGTGATTTACGGCAGTGACGGCTAACCTTTTTGCCATCGCGTGCCAGGAGTGTGGGGAGTGTGGGGGAGGGTTATGTGCATGTGTGCCCACACCGATAATTCTATGTGCCCCACCCCACCTCATGCGCGCATGATCCCCCCACACTCCCTCTGCTCCTGGCATGTGATGACCTGGTAGGCCCATTTTTTGCTCTCCCCAGGATCCAGATCCTTTCTAGGAACCTTGGGAGGGTGAAAACGGCCTTCCCCACCCACCAGAGGCCCTCCGGAGGCAAAAAATGGCCCATTTGCCAACTTCCAGTCCCAGATTTTCACAACTGGGGCAGGTTTAGGTCTCTCAACAATAATGAATGGATGCCAGGCTAACTCTTACAGATACTAGACCAAGCATTTAATTCCAATAGGAATCGGAAGTTTAACATACCACTTTCATTAGGCCATCCTATTTTTTGTGAACTGATTGTCTCTGTGGCATTGTGTCTCACCATACATTACTTTTGTGCTTCTACAAACTAATTAACATGGCCAGCAAGCCATAGCCATAATAGGAAGAAGTCATGCTCAGAAATAGACAAGGTTGTCCAATATGTTCTGCCTAAACTGTGTGCCAGAAAACAAAGGAAGCAAACATATTTTGCCCTGCAAGAAAAAGTCAAAGTACAGTCTTCTAGGATCACCCCAAAGAAACGTCTATGGAGATTCTCAGTCATATAGTTCATGGTTGTCTCAAAGATGCTTTTTCAAAATGCAACTGGACTTTCCTTGTTTTTCTTTGAAGATGTTTAGCTTCTTATCCAAGAAGCTTCTTCAGCAGGAAGCGTAGACACTGCCTATCTCCTGCTTACAACACAGTCCATTCAGCAGTTCCAAAATGGGTCCACACCTATTTGCACTATTCAGGTGACCCTGAGGCAGGGGTGAAATTTACTTACCTTCCCTACCAGTTCGCCAATGTGCATCATCTGTGCCTGCGCAAAGCCTTCTGTATATGCGCAGAGGCTTAAAAGTCACAAAAAAGCGACATCATGACGTCTGCATGGGTGAACGGAGCCTCCTGCAGCTGCTGCTACTGGTTCGGCTGAACTGGATAGAACCAGATGGATTTCACCTCTGCCCTCAGGGCACACCCTCCAAGTGGCCTCAAGGACTCTCAGAGAGAATGCTAACGGCCAGCTGACTGCAAGGAATATAAATTCTTCTATTCTCTAACATTCAGTCAGAACTAAAGAAGCTTCTTTAGGTGGGTGAGAAGTGAAATGTCTTCAAGGAAAAACAAAGGAAGTCCAGTTGCCATTTGAAAAAGCACCTTTGGGACCCTGCCATGTCTAAGATTTCTTTGGTGTTAAGGGGTGACTCTTAAAAGAAGCTGTCGTGCCCCACTCCTCCTCTGATGGCCGGGTCTGGGAAGTCTATATCAAGTGTGGCCACGAAGCCTCTGCAGCTTTGCCAAATTCCTGCCAGAGTTCTCAGGGCAGGCAGGAATCCAAGGTGTGACTTCAGCAACCAGATGAGACTTTGCAAAAAAGCAGATCCTTTATATAGGCCATGGGGTGTGGCTCCATGACTCAGCACTTATCCAGGCCTGCCCCTCCCTTCCTTTTGCTGACGTCGCCTCTCCATTCTCCGGAAGCGGGGATCTGTCCACTTTTCATCCTCCTGCTCAGCTGCCGGCAATTCTAGCTCATGGCTGGCTTCGTGCTCACACGCTGTAGGGAGGTTTGTTTGCTCAGCCTGTCCGGGCATGGTGCCAGGGTTGGGGGCTGGAGGCATGCCAGGCCATTCTTCTTCACTATCAGTCTCTGGCTCAGATAGCAGGAGATGGGAGGGGCCTGGCTGAGGAGAGGAGGGCGGGCGAGGCACAACAGAAGCCAAGCTCAACAACCAGGTAGTCCAATCCTCCTGGAACCCATTGGTGATCAGAGGCAAAAAAACAAAAAAGCAAATGGAGAACTGAGGAAATAGAACTTAAGTTTTAGTTGAAGCAGAACACTTTCCTCATTATTTCAAGACGCAGAACATCCATCAATTTGCTTAATACCTGCTCTCTTGTCTTTTTTTTCACCCCAGCTACCTCTTTCTAAATAAAGATGCAGTGCAAATATTATAGCGAAGCTATCCTACCAAAATTTGGCAGAATTGGTCTCCTCTAAAGCACCTTCCTTGTTATTTATATCCCACTCTACAAATAAAAATAGCTGCATGAATTTTAATGCTTCCTCATTATAACTGATGGGCAATTTCCTTTTCTTTTGCACATCTCAGAGTGGCTGAAGTTTAATTGGTTTGCCCTCAAAACCTTGAAGTGCACACTTGAACTGAACTGTATCATCTTCAAGTCTTAGACTTCCTATCGGAATAGTATCAAGGCTGCTTTCCATAGATCTAATAACTAATGCCTGTATATTTTATAAATTTCGCCTACTGTCACGCTGCAAAAATAATTCGCAAGCAATTTTTGGAAACTCTCCAGAGGCCCCATCCAAAATTGTGGGGATTAGAGTTAAAGCTCCCTCCCCTCAATATTGTGCATTCTGTAATGAAAGAGATACCCAGGGGTCAAGACCCAATGTCTCCACCCTACTATGCCTCCAAATTGTTTGGGAAACATTTACCCTGTTGATGCTTGCAGCTTAAAATAAGAATAGCACTTAGACTTGTATACCGATTCACAGTGCTTTACAGCTCTCTCTAAGCAGTTTACAGGGTCAGTATATTGCCCCCAACAATCTGGGTCCTCATTTTACCGACCTCAGAAGGATAGAAGGTTGAGTCAACCTGAGCCTGGTGAGATTCAAACTGTCAACTTGTAGGCAGCCAGCAGTCAGCAGAAGTAGCCTGCAGTACTGCATTCTAACCACTGCGCCACCATGGCTCTTCCTGCAAATGTACATATTCCTGAAATGTAGATTCACTGTTAGATCACAGTGCTTTTTTCCCTCCCAACTACAGAAGAGTTTATTATAAATTAAGGAAGACTAAAGAAGAGGAGAAAGGAATGAATATTTGTGAAAACTAGAAAATAAGGTGAGGATAGATTTAATGGAAAGCTGAACTAAAAGGTATTTTAGTCTTCTTAGATTTTGGTCACCAGTGTACTCATAGGCTACTTTGCGACCGGATAACAATTCAGTGAAAAAACACAAGCCAATAAAGACATTTAAAAATAGATTTATCAGAGGTTTGATGTAGCATAAGAGCCTTAATCTCTTTTCTAAAAATGACCAAAGCTGGGACCAATAAATCCTCTTCATAAGGTAGTCCTCAATTTACAACAGTTCATTTAGTGACCATTCAAAGTTATGACATTGAAAAAAGTGACTTGTGACTGCTTTTCACACTTATGACCATTGTCGCATCTGACTCATATTTATGATGCTAGCAGTGTCCCAGTGACATATGTTCCCCTTTTGCGACCTTCTGACAAGCAAAGTCAATGGAGAATCCAGATTCACTTAACAACCATGTTACTAACTTAACAACTGCAGTGAGTCACTTAACAACTGTGGCAAGAAAGGTTGTATAATGGGATATAACTCACTTTGCAACTGTCTCCTTGAGCAACAGAAATGTTGGGATCCATTGTGATTGTAAGTTAAGGACTACCTATAATTGGGATACCATGATAGAAAATCTGTTTTTCATTCATTCAGTTTTTCTTTTTTTTCTTTTTAAAATTATTTTTTATTATACATTTTCCTTTATTATGCATCACGTTTCCATTTCTGCAATGACAGTGTACTGTCTGTATCAAGTCTCTTTTAAGGATACATAGTATTATAAACCCTGATTATAACTATTGTTCTCATAATTATACAATGTAGTCTCTTTTAAATATACATAATCTTGTACGTCCTGGTTCTAACCGTTATTCTCATAGTTATACCGTAACACTTCTCACTCTATACACTTTAATCTATAGTTGAGTATAGTCGAGATCTATACAATCCAATGGTAATATTACTTATAGTATATATGCTTATATTTCTCTCTCTATATATGTATTTATTTCTATTTTGTTAATCTTTTGTTATTAAGTTACTAATTTCTGCACCTGTTATCTAACCATTTGTACAATAAGTCCCATGTTAAGTAATACTCCTTAATTTCCATTGTTAATCTGTCCATTTCGGTGCATTCTAATATTTTCTTTATTCCTTTTCATCTACTTTCATTTTTCCAATTTTGTGCATATGTGATTCTCTGATATCACTTAGAGGAGGAGTATCAAGCTCATGTCATCATTGCGGCATCACATGATGTATCACAACTTTTTCCCCCTTCACTAAGTGGGCGTGGGCTTTGCCAGTGCATGACGCATCTGGCCCATGGGCCGCGAGTTTAATAGACCTGACTTACAACAATATAAGTTTAAATGACCACAATCATGGTGGGAACTGATTCTAATGCTGAAAAGTATCTTCTGTGTTGCTCATATAAAGCCATTCCCTAATAATATTTAATTGTTCTGTTCTTCCATTCCTTTGGTATTGTTTATATGCTGGCTCCAGTTCCCATATTAAAGTTCAAGATTATCTTTCTTTTTCCACTCCATTTACAGCAGACTGTAGCTCTGTGGTTTTGTTTTACTAGCATAACTCTGCTTTGTTTGGGCTACTACAAAACCTAGCAGGCAACCATAGACATCCACATATAAAAATAGGTTAAAAAATAGGGAAAAATACCTTGGGCTCAGGCTTAATTCCGCCGCTTAACTTCTTCTGTCTTCAATTTTAACTCTCTTTTAATCTCAGGGTGTTCTCTCTGATAATCTATTTAAGAAAAAATTCTCTCACCAAGCCAACACACTTTCTCTCGGTCTCTCTGGAGCTGTCCCAACTTCAGCAGCTTTAATGGCTGCCTCTTCGCTGCCGAAAAAAGGACTTCTCCTGGATCAACCAGGGACTGGTTATGATGTCCCTGGGATCAATATGATGTGCCCTCCTCTATCACCATCTCTACAGGATGGTGAGGTCCAAAATGGACCGTCCAGTGATGAAGATTTCAACAGCGATCTTGGAACTTCAAGATCTCCTGTCGTACCATCGCGACGTCAGCTCCGCCCTCCTTGTAACATCAATATACCAAGTCTCCAATATAGCTTCATCTCATATGACTGACAATTATTACTGGACACAGCTTTCAGCTTTACTTCCTCTCAATACTGCGTCAAGTGCCTGATCTTCGGACCTTCCGTCGTGAGCTTAAAACATATTTATTCATTCAAGCGGGACTGGCATAATAGTGTTAAATTTTAATTGGGTTTTCTTAATATTTTAAAATTTAAAATTTAAATTTTTAACTATCAGCCTTTACAATTTGCTATGTTTTAAATGTTGTTTTAATTGTATATATTCTGTTTTTATTTTGGCTGTACACCGCCCTGAGTCCTTCGGGAGAAGGGCGGTATAAAAATTTAATAAATAATAATAAAATAAATAATAATAATACAAGGCCATAGAGACCCAAAGAAGACTTGTGTTGCAAGGAACTGATATAAGAAACATGCAATAGCAGGCAAAAAAGCCAATGCAATCCTAGGTTGTTGCATTAAGAGAGGGGTAGAATTAAGATAAGGTGAAATATTAGTATTGCTTTATAAAGCCTTAGTAAGACCACACTTGGAATATTGTATCAAGTTTTGGTCACCACAATATAAAAAAGAAGTTGAGACCCTGAAAGAGTGTGGAGAAGAGCAACAAAGATGATTAGGGGGCTAGAGACTAAAACATATGAGGAATGGTTGCAGGAATTGGGAATATCTCGTCCTTCGGCGTTCAGTCATACCGGCCACATGACCACAGAGACGTCTTCAGACAGCGCTGTCTCTTCGGCTTAGAAATGGAAATGAGCACCGTCCCTAGAGCCGTAAATGACTAGCGGGCATGTGCAGAGGAACCTTTACCTTTAGTCTGGCGAAAAGAAGGACTTGGGGTGACATGATAGCAATGTTCCAATATTTGAGAGCCTGCCACAAAGAAGAGGGGGTCAGCCTATTATCCAAAGCACCAGAAGGCAAGATATGAAATAATGGATGGAAATTAATCAAGGAGAGAAGCAACCTAGAACTAAGGAGAAATTTTCTAAAGGTGAGAACAATTAACCAATGGAATAGCTTGCCTTCAGAAGTTGTGGATGCTCCATCGCTGGAGGCTTTTAAGAAGAAAGCCATTTGTCTGAAATGCTTTGGGGTCTCTTCCTCAAGCAAGGGATTGGACAAGAAGACCACCAAGGTCCCTTCCAACTCTATTATTCTATATTCTATGTCATAGTCAGGAATGACTAGCACATATGTGTGAGGGAAACCTTTACCTTTATGTCATAAGTATTGCCTGAGACTTTAGAAAAGGCTGGTTGGAGGTTCAACATACTAAGTGGCAAAAACTGGCCTAAGAATACATTAGTGATCCGATCAAAGGGAGAAAAGATAGGAGAAAAACTATGCCTGAAAGAGCAAGATTTCCCTGTTTGCATAATTCAAACAAAGAAGCTGCTTTGAATGCTGTAGCAACCCAAATTCCCTTCTTCTCCATACTTGTGGAATTCTTTGATCTCTAAAATTTTTCCACATTCCATATTTTTGCGAGGGAAAAAAAAATGTTGGCTCTAGATTTATCAGCATAAATCTGAGGAGGAAGCGAGAGTGAGGCAGGTTGCAAACAGAAAAAGAATGTGTTTGATGAATAAAGTTAAGAGGAATTTAAAAAAAAAAAAAGAAAGCAGACTTGCGGGCAGGGGTGGGCTTCAAAAATTTTAGCAAGGGGTTCTCTGCCGGGTTGCTGGGTGGGCATGGCCATGGTGGGCATGGCCCAGTCAGTCTCCTGCACCATGGTGGGGGCGTTTGTGCCCTCCCTGGGCTCCGGAAGCTTTCCTCAAACCTTCGGGAGGGCGAAAATGGACTCCCCAGGCTCCAGAGGCCTTCTGGAGGCTGGAAACGGGCCTGTTTCCAGAGTTTCTGAACTTCCAGTAGGCCCGTTTTTCGCCCTCCTCGAGCCTCCATGTGTGCCCTGCACTTACCTGGATCCAAAACGGGCTGTGTGGGGACTCCTGGGAGTGGGATTTGTGGTTTCTCCAAACTGCACAGAATCTTAGCTAGAGGTTCTCCCGAACCCCTGTGAACCCCCCAGCAGCCCCCACTGCTTGCGGGAAAAGAAAAAGGAGTGAATAGAGAAGGGGGCTTGAAAGAACATTGATCAGTTTAAGTGCTGCTTGCTTCTTGATTCCCTCCTCCATTGGAACTTTTGCTTTGTAATTACAGGTAAACCTTGACATATAACTACTCATCTAGTGACTGTTTGAAGTTACAATAACACTGCAAAAAAACAGACTTGCCATCAGTCCTCACATTAAAACAGTTGCAGTGTCCCCATGGTCACATGATCAAAATTTAGCCGCCATGGCAACTGGCCTGCATTTAAGACAGACATATGATCCTGGGATCATATGATCGCCATTTGCAACCTTCCCAGCTGGCTTCTGACAAGCAAAGTCAGAGGGGAAAGCCAGATTCGCTTAAAGATATGATTCACTCAACCCGCACTGTGATTCACTTAACAACCATGGCCAAAAAAGGTAATAAAATTTGGTATGATTCGCTTAACAATCCCTTTGCTTAACAATGGAAATTCTGGTCTCAATTGTAGTCGTAAATCAAGGACTATATAACAACTTATTTATTCAGCTATAAAAGCAATTTGCTACCCACTCTATTAACCACCCCTGTACAACATAGATTAGACAACATATAGCCAATTAAATCCCCTTCCAAATGTTTTGGGATTCAGCCCAAACCAGTGTGGCTTGTGGCCAGTGTCCATTGTCAAGAGATTGTGAGAGTTGGTCCAAAATATGTACAGATCATCAGATTGTCAGCTTCTTGGAATTGTATGTGAAATATATTTCCTCTATTTATTTTCTCTGTCTTCTTCCAAAAGATTTTCTTGGATGTAGATGGATAATATATTTACCAAGTCCCTCTGATGCACATATTTTCCTTTTCAACAATAATAGTAGATCAGATTACCAAAAGCAATCTGATAGCACTTTTTGCGACAAGCAAATTTTATTACAGGCAGTAGCTTTTGCAAGCTGCAGCTAATGTCATCAAGATGCATCAAACTTATCACACAAGTCCCCTTCTGATTTTGGGCTTCTGTAAAGAATTCTCTTCCTACCTAGATTAAATTATGAAAGTATAAGATAAAGGTAAAGGTTCCCCTTGCACGTATGTGCTTGTCATTCCCGACTCTAGGTGGTGGTACTCATCTCCGTTTCAAAGCTGAAGAGCCAGCGCTGTCTGAAGACGTCTCCGTGGTCATGTGGTCAGCATGACTAAATGCCAAAAGCGCATGGAACACTGTTACCTTCCCACCAATGGTGGTCCCTATTTTCCTACTTGCATTTTTTATGTGCTTTGAAACTGTTAGGTTGGCAGAAGCTGGGACAAGTAATGGGAGCTCACCCCATTACGTGGCATTCGGGATTCAAACCACGGAACTGCCAACTGTTCAATCGACAAGCTCACCGTCTTGTCCACTGAGGCACCACGTCCCGCTTATGAAAGTATATTCAGGTCCAAAGTTAAGCAGTGATTTGCATGCTCTGAGAAGTGGCTGAATCTAGTCTGTGTGGGACAGCTATTTATGAATCTGTCCCACACTTTTTCAAGTATTGAGACAATATGGACTATTGGTAAAAGGACAAGATTATAGGTAGTCCTCAACTTACAACCAAAATTGAGCCCAACATCTCTGCCTCTAAGTAAAACATTGATTCAGTGAAGTTTGCCCCCATTATACAACCTTTCTTGCCACAGTTGTTAAGTGAATCACTGCAGTTGTTCAGTTTGTAAGGTGTTTGTTAAGTGAATCTTGTCTCCCCATTGACTTTGCTGGTCAGAAAGTCACAAGAGGCGATCATATGATCCCAAGACACTGCAACCGACATAAATATGAGTCAGTTGCCAAACGTCTGAATTTTGATCACTGCTGCTGCAACGGTCGTTAAGTGTGAAAAATGGTTATGTCCCTTTTTTTCAGTGCCGTTGTAACTTTTGAACAGTCACGAAATGAACTGCTGTAAGTCAGAACCAGAGGTGGTATTCAGGCAGTTCAGACCAGCCCACCCTCCTGGGCGCAATCCTGTCCTATACTGCTGTGTTTTTGACACCGCATTGCATGCACGGATGGTGGATGCTCACATTTCCAGGGCTGGGCGAACCAGGAGCTACAGTATATGAATCTCACCTCTGGTCAGTACTATCACAATGTAACACAAATGGTTGTGTTTTATTTTTAAGCATCTCAGAAACACGTAATTGGCCAGCATAAAAAAAAACAGAATAATGGATTAGATTACCATTAGTTTAATCAAGGATGAGTCCCATTGTTGACCTACACTTCCATTATTGTTAAGTCTCTTGTAAGATGAGATTTGACTTCAGTGGTGAAATCCAAATTTTTTTACTACCGGTTCTGTGGGTGTGGCTTGGTGGGCATGCCTTGGTGGGCGTGGCAGAGGACGGATACTGCAAAATCCCCATTCCATTCCCATTCCCTTCCCACTCCTGGGAGGGAGGATATTGCAAAATCTCCATTCCCACCCCACTCTAGGACCAGCCAGAAATGGTATTTGCTGGTTCTCCAAACTACTCAAAATTTCTGCTACCGGTTCTCCAGAACCTATCAGAACCTGCTGGATTTCATCCCTGTTTGACTTGCATCATAAGACATCTAGAAAGCTACATTAAAGTCCTATCAATGTCTGTTTCAAGCAGTTCTGGGATGATTTCTCCATCAGGAGATTCCTTTAAAAATGCAGCGCAAGGAAGTGCTGAGACATGAAATGATGCAAGCCCACACATTTTGTGGGAAATAGTAGGTTTTGCATGAAGAGCTGCTGAAGGCACCTTGCTGAGAAGGTGTGTCAAATTTCAAAGGTGCCATTGCAAGAGACATAAGGCAGTGGAGTAGTTACAGTTCCTACATTAAAATAGAACCTTATTCAACACAATGCACCTGCATGACAAGTTCTCAACGAAAGATAGAATTTTTAGGGATTTGCCGAACTCCCAATGAGGTTCAGATTATCTTCTCCTTGTTTATTTAATATTACAGTTGAAAGCATTTATCTGATTATTTGACTGTTTTTTTCAAGATTGTTAACTTGAATTGCATAAACACATTCTAATCTAGTTATTTAAGCAAGGATGCTAGCAGCTTTCACCCAGAATATACTAGCAAATCTGCAACCAAGTGCTTCTTTTTTCCTTTTGTTCTTTTCCCCCTTTTTTGTGCCTTCAAATAGGTTTTGATTCCCAGTGACTGCTTGTACTAGTCCTGCATTTTTATTGACAACATTTTCACAAGTAGTTTGTTATTGCTTTCTTCCTAGAGCTGAGAGGAGAGTGTCTGGCTCAAAATCACTTAGTGGGCTTTGTGCCAAGGTGGGACTAAACCTATGGATTCTTGGTTCCTAGACTGGTGTATTAACACTACACCAAACCTGCTCTCAAGGATTATATTACAATTGCGTTTGTTCTGAATAACTGGTACAATTCGGGATTTCAGCTGATGACATTTAAGCCAGGCATTCATCTATTGACATCCTTTAGTCTCAAAAGACTATGGTATTGTGCTCTGGAAAGAGATCCTAAAACAGCATCTGCTGTGGCTGAAAAGGCCAGTTCAAGAGTTGCAATCCCTTCCACACTGAGGGCAGATACATTCTGTCCCCTGCCCAGCCCCCAGATTTCGGCCTCAGCCTGCCGAACAAGTGTCTCTACGAACTGGAGAAGGCCATGCTGTTGTGTCTTGCCCGCCCTCAGAGCAGCCGGGGCCTTCTTACCTGCTCCCGCACACTGAGGAATGTATGCCTCCCGGTCCCAGTCCTGGCTCCATGCCCACACAAACTGCAGAAGGAGAATCTCCCTGCCCCAGCCCTGACTCCATGCCCAGGCAAACGGAGCAGCTAGACCCCTCCCCCTCCTCCACAGCAGGTGAGCCTGAGGAGGGTTTATTACCAACAGCTGATTGGTGTGACCCTCGCATCAGAAGATTGGAGAGACGGAGGCTACAGAGGGAAGGGAGGGGCAGGCCTTAATGAGTGCTGAGTCATGGAGCCACACCCCATGGCCTATATAAAGGATCTACTTTCTGGCAGTCTCTGAGTCAGGCAAAAGTCAAACTTATCTTGCTGAAGTCACTTACTGGTCTCCTGCCTGCTCTGAGGACTTTGCTAGGACTTTGGGCAGAGCTGCAGAGGCACGCCTGATTCGGATTTCCCGGACCCAGCCGCCAGCGGAGGAGTGGGACACGACATCTTGCCTGACTCCTCACACATCTACAAGATGGATCAGCAACAGCTGGCGCTGATTGTGCAGCAGCTACAAACAGACAACCAGCAACTGCAACAGCAAGTCGCCCAGCTGACTGCTCAACTGGCTGCTGGGAATGCCCCAGCAGTCCAACCTCCTCCTCCTCCTCCTCCTCAGCGCCACAGCCCGGTACCGGTGCCGGAGAAGTTCTCAGGACGGATGGAGATGTTCCCGGCCTTCATGGCCCAGTGCCAGACCTACATGGCAATGCGGCCGGGGGACTTTCCAGATGACCGGGCCAGGGTGGCCTTCGTGATGAACCTGTTGTCTGGCCAGGCTGCGCGGTGGGGCACGCCTTGGTGCTCAGGGACAGCCCCTTGCTGGCGGACTACCAGGGGTTCTGGGGGCAACTACGCCTGATGTATGAAGACCCTGTGCGGGCCCAGACGGCTGCCTGGCGCCTCGGAGAGATCCAACAAGGGCCCCGCCCCCTCCGGGAGTACATCGCGGAATTCCGGTTGCTGTGCCATGATTCGGACTGGAACGACACGGCACTAGCGGACGCTGCTCAAGAGGGGCCTTCGGAAGAGCTGCAGGACGAGCTGGCTCGGGTGGAGGCGCCATGACCTCGCTGACCTGGTGCCCCTCTGCCTGCGCCTCGACACCCGTCTCCAGCAACGCCCGCCCTGTCGCCGCCCGCAACCGTCAAGACCGCCGCCTCCTCGACCCGTCCCGACCCCGTCCCGGGCCACCCCGCGCTTTGTGGCTGCCGCCGAGGAGCCCATGGAGTTAGGAGCGGCCAGGCCTCGCCTGACGGCCCAGGAGCGGAGCCGGAGGCGCCAAGGGGGGCTGTGCTTGTACTGTGGGAGCCCGCCATTTCGCCGCATGCCCCAGGAAGCGCGGCGGAACACGTCGCCCGTCCCGAATCCCGGCCTGGCCAGTCGGAACGGGCAGGCCCGGCCAGGGAAACCCTAGGCCGGGCACGGACCAAGCCCCGCCAGACATGGCCGACGTGGACCCCGGGCCCCTCGGCACCTGATTTTGGACACCCGGTGTGGTGGGTGACCGCCGGAAGGGATCCCGCACACGCGCTGGTGGATTCAGGGGCCACCACGAACTTTATGGACCGGGCCTCCGTGGACCATTTTGGTGTCCCCTTGGTTCCGGTAGACCCTCCGATGAGCGCCGAGACCATCGACGGGAGGGAGCTGGTGGCCGGACCCATTAACTTCGCCACGCAGCCCTTGCGCCTTGCCATCGGGGACCACGAGGAGGCGATTCGCTTCACGTGACGGCGGACCTCCACTTCCCAGTGATCCTCGGACTGGCCTGGCTGCGGACGCACGACCCTCAGGTGGCCTGGTCGCGAACGCCATCTCGCTTCCCAGCCTGCAGTGTGTCGACCACATCCGCCACACCCGCGCCCGGCCAGGACGCCTTCACCCGCCGCCGCCGTGCCCCGAGCTGCAGGACTTCGCTGACGCCTTCAGCGAAAGGAGGCGGACCGCCACCCCGCACCGCCCCACGACTGCCCGTGGACCTGCAACCCGGCGCCCGCTGCCCACGGGCGCCTGTATTCCATGTCCGAGCCGAGTTGGCCGCCTCAGGGACTTTCTGGACAAAAATCTGGCCCGAGGGTTCATCCGCCTTCCAAGTCCCTCTGTCGGCCCCGGTCCTCTTCGTAAAAAGAAGACGGGATTTGCGCCTGTGTTGCGACTACCGCCGCTGAACGCCATCACGGTGCGGAATCGCTACCCCCGCCGCCATCCCGGAGCTGATGGACCGCTGCGGAGGCCTCCATCTTTACCAAGCTCGACCTCCGGGGCCTACAACCTGGTGCGGATGCGTGAAGGGACGAGTGGAAGGCGCTCGCACCGCACGGACACTACGAGTACACGGTCATGCCGTTCGGGCTGACCAACGCCCCGCCGCCTTCCAACATTTTATGAACGATGTGTTCCGGGACATGTTGGATCGGTTCGTGGTGATCTACCTGACGACATCCTGGTCTACTCCCGGTCCAGGAAAGTCACCTCCAGCACCTCCGCCTGGTCCTGCAGCGCCTGGAGCACCAGCTCTACGCCAAGCTGGAGAAGTGTTTTTCCTCCGTCGCCCATTGAGTTCCTCGGCACATCCTCTCACCCGAGGGATCGCCATGGACCCGCGCAAGGTGGAGGCCCTGAGCAGCTGGGAAGCCCCGCCGGGTGAAGGATGTCCAGCGGCTGCTGGGCTTCGCCAATTACTATCGGACCTTCATCCCGGCTTCGCCACGCTGACGGCCCGCCACCCAGCTCCTTCAGAAGAAGGTCCTGCCCGTGGGGTCCCCGCAGGAGGAAGCCTTCACGGCTCTCAGGAAGGCTTTCGCCACGGAGCCCATCCTGCGACATCCCGACCCGCACCGCCTTCGTGGTGGAGACGGACGCCCAACGCCGCCTCGGAGCGGTGCTGCTACAGGCCCGGCGGATGGCGGCACTCTTTTCCCTGCGCGTACTACTCGCGGGCTCAACCCTTCCGAGCGCAACTATACCATCTGGGAAAAGGAGTTGCTGGCTATCAAGGCCGCTCGAGGCGTGGCGGCACCACCTGGAGGGCCCGGCATCAGGTGGAGGTCCGAACGACCATCGGAACCTCGAACATCTCACCACGGCTCGGAAGTTGAACCAGCGGCAGATCCGTGGTCGCTGTTCTTGCCCGGTTCAACTTCCGCCACCTATATCCCCAGTGGCCACAACCGAGGGCGGACGCCTGTCCCGTAAGCCGGAGTACCTGAGCGCCCAAGACCCTCTTCCTCCACGGACTGTACTGCCGGCGGAAGCCTTGGCCGCCGCCGGGAACCGTGGACTTACGGGCCCGGGTGCGAGGCGCAGCGCCAAGACGCCTGGTCTCAGCAGCGGCGAGCGGAGGCGGGCCCCACGTCTCCGTGGACATTGGAAGACGACGACTCAAGTTCGGGCGGTTGTATGTGCCCACGGGCCGCCCGTCCTCGTCCTGACCCAGTGCCACGACAACCCTGCCGCGGGCCATTTCGGGTTTTTCAAGACTCTCAACCTGGTAACGCGGACCTTCTGGTGGCCCCGGGTGCGGCATGATGTCCATGCCTATGTGACGTCCTGCGTGCCGTGCCGGCAAGCCAAGGCCGCCACGGGGGCCCCTCCCGGTCTCCTCCAGCCCTTGCCGGCTTCTGGCAGACCCTGGGGCGATTTATGGACTTCCTGACGGACCTGCCGCCGTCCTCGGGTTCACCACGGTGCTGGTGGTGGTGGACATGCTCACCAAGATGGCACACTTCATCCAGGCCGCTGGCTGCCCACCGCCACCAAGACAGCCCGTCTCTTCTTGCAGCACGTCTTCCGCCTCCACGGCCTGCCGGACAGGGTGGTGTCGGACCGTGGGGTGCAGTTCACGGCCCGCTTTTGGAAGAGCCTGATGGCCGCATTGGAAGTGCAGGTGTGCCTGTCGTCGGCGCACCATCCGGAGACCGACGGCGGGACGGAGAAGATCATTGGCGTCCTGGAGCAGTACCTCCGGTGCTTCGTGAACCAACAGCAGGACAACTGGGCCGATTACCTGTCCCTGGCGGAGTTCGCATTCAACAACTCCCAACACACCTCCACCCAGACCACCCCGTTCCTGGCCAACTTGGGGTACCATCCGCGGCTCTTCCTCTGGCGCCCCGGACTCCCGGTTCCCGAGACACAGTCCTTTCTCTCCGAGTTGCACGCGTCCAGCAGATGGTGCGCCGGCAGCTGAATCGGGCGAAGGAGGACTACAAGCGGTCGCCGATCGTTCCCGACGGGCAACACCCCGCTGGTGGTCGGAGACCGCGGTGGCTCTCCACAGCATCTCCCGTCCGACCGCCGGCGAAGAAACTGGACCACCGGTTCATCGGTCCGTTCGCCGAGGCGGTCATCAATCCGTGGCCTACCGATTGACCCTGCCGCTCCATGCGGATCCATCCCGTCTTCCATCGGTCCTTGCTGGTCCCTGAGGCCCGCCGTCTCCCCTCCGGCGCCCGCGCCACCCGCCGCTGTCGACGAGGACGGGCGGAGGAGTACGAGGTGCACAGCATACGCGACTCCTTGTTTATTTAATATTACAGTTGAAAGCATTTATCTGATTATTTGACTGTTTTTTTCAAGATTGTTAACTTGAATTGCATAAACACATTCTAATCTAGTTATTTAAGCAAGGATGCTAGCAGCTTTCACCCAGAATATACTAGCAAATCTGCAACCAAGTGCTACTTTTTTCCTTTTGTTCTTTTCCCCCTTTTTTGTGCCTTCAAATAGGTTTTGATTCCCAGTGACTGCTTGTACTAGCCCTGCATTTTTATTGACAACATTTTCACAAGTAGTTTGTTATTGCTTTCTTCCTAGAGCTGAGAGGAGAGTGTCTGGCTCAAAATCACTTAGTGGGCTTTGTGCCAAGGTGGGACTAAACCTATGGATTCTTGGTTCCGAGACTGGTGTATTAACACTACACCAAACCTGCTCTCAAGGATTATATTACAATTGCGTTTGTTCTGAATAACTGGTACAATTCGGGATTTCAGCTGATGACATTTAAGCCAGGCATTCATCTATTGACATCCTTTAGTCTCAAAAGACTATGGTATTGTGCTCTGGAAAGAGATCCTAAAACAGCATCTGCTGTGGCTGAAAAGGCCAGTTCAAGAGTTGCAATCCCTTCCACACTGAGGGCAGATACATTTTGTCCCCTGCCCAGCCCCCAGATTTCGGCCTCAGCCTGCCGAACAAGTGTCTCTTCGAATTGGAGAAGGCCATGCTGCGTCTTTAGCCTCCAAGCTGAACGATCGGAGGTCAAGGTTTCCCAGTTGTTAATGTCCATTCCCAGGGCTTTTAGGTCCCTCTTGCAGATATCCTTATATGGTCTCCCTCTGAGGCGCTTTCCCTGCACTAATTCTCCATACAGGAGATCTTCTGGAATCCGACCATCAAGCATTTTCACGACATGCCCAAGCCAGCGTAGACGTCGCTGTTTCAGTAATGTATACATGCTAGGAATTCCAGCACGTTCCAAGACTGCACTATTTGGAACTTTGTCCTGCCAGGTGATGCCAAAAATACATCGGAGACTGTCGTGTCCCACTCCTCCGCTGACGGCCAGGTCAGGGAAATCCGAATCAGGCTTGCCTCTGCAGCTCTGCCCAAAGTCCTAGCAAAGTCCTCAGAGCAGGCAGGAGACCAGAAAGTGACTTCAGCAAGATAAGTTCGACTTTGCCTGACTCAGAGACTGCCAGAAAGCAGATCCTTTATATAGGCCATGGGGTGTGGCTCCATGACTCAGCACTCATTAAGGCCTGCCCCTCCCTTCCTTCTGTTGCCTCCGCCTATCCAGTCTTCTGATGCGAGGGTCACTCCAATCAGCAGCTGTTGGAAATAAACTTTCCTCAGGCTCACATGCTGTGGAGGAGGGGGTGGGGTCTAGTTGCTCCGTTTGCCTGGGCATGGAGCCAGGGCTGGGGCCGGGGGGTGCTCCCTCCTCTGCAGCCTGCTTGGGCATGGAGCCAGGGCTGGGGCTGGGAGATGCCCCCTCCTCAGCCTGTCTGGGCATGGAGCCAGGGCTGGGGCCGGGAGGACATTCTTCAGCGTTCGGAAGCAGATAAGCAGACCCCGGCTGCGGTGAGAGCGGGCAAGACACAACATCGGAGACAGAGCATATGAAAGGTGTTCTTTAATCTCTCTAGATTGAGAACAAAGTCTAAAGTCCATCTGAAGCCAGGCATTCAGGAGACTGGAGTAATCCCATAGACAAGTTCAATAGGCAAACCAGTTGAGCCAGATCAGTCCTCCCAGAGAGCTATTTAAAGACAAACCACAAAAGCAGAAAAACAGTGTCACCTAAATTCACATTCAAAGCATTCAGATCTATTATTAATGTTGAAGTCCCACTAGACGATATCACTGTCCTTTCTCAGGCACTGTGTGGCAAGGCCACATTTCCATATTAGCAACCCACCAACCTGAAGCAGATTCACAAGCAACAAGGCTACAACAATACTACAATAACAACAAACAACAATACTAACATGGCAATCAGATGCTGCAACAAACCCAGATGTCCAATCTGGTCCCACATCTACAGCATCATCAGCACCTAGAACGATGGAGAAATTTCCTAACAGAACATTTAATTAATGGACCAGCTTGCCTCCAAAAGTTGTGAATGCTCCAACACTGGAAGTTTTTAAGAAGAGATTGAACCACCATTTGCCTGCCTAAGCAGGAAATTGGACTAGAAGACCTCCATAGTCCTTTCCAACTCTGTTATTCTATGTTCTGCGTCCTAAGTATTGCCTGACACTTTATTCTGTTATTCTGTTAGGCCTCAACAAGTATACACACAAGGGTTACGTTCCGTTCCAGTCAGTTATTCAGTATTTCTTTCCTTTTTAAAAAGTTAAATTATTCCTTGAAAACTCTATGGAATAGAGTGGACTTTTGAATTTTCGGAGTATGTTTATGTGCCTGCTTGTGTGTGGCTCTTATAATGCCACATGTTGAAAAAGTAATGTTAGACCTATTAAAGTTGTGACAGCTGCCTCTTGAGAATCTCTGAACAATAAGCTAGTTAAGGAATATATTAATGGTCCCCTTCATATCTTAAATGGATCTAGAAGGACCAAAAGCAGCATGGTTGATACATACAAGACAAGAAGCCATATGGCACAGCTGCTTCATTTCGATATATTATTAAACATCTCTCAGAGAAGGGAAAAGTACATTATTCGGAAGTTATTTTGCAAAAAACAATATCCACAGGACAAATTAAAGGAACAGCATTTTGTGACTTTTGCACATAACCTTGTAATAAAAATTTGGCACTATTTCATCAAAGATAGAAGAAGTGAATTTTCTGACTGACAATTGAGCTCCAATTCCCATGTAGGCAGCTGTGTTGTTTTCAAAAAGCTCTCTCTGACCATGAGGTAAAAGAACTAAATTCAGCATAAATCCTACCTGTATTTTCTGACAAATCTGTAGGGCTATAGTTACTCTTGGGAAAGACTTTGGAGATACAGTGAGGTCGCTTGACTGGAGATGAAAGTATCCACATGGATTGAACCACGTGAAATGAAGGATTGCAAGCACAAGTGCCCATATTTCAGGCTTGATGCCCGGTGCTTAACTTTTACAACATCATCAGTTAAATTAGAAAGCACAGTGTGTCCTGTTATACATCCAGATTCAGCATCACCTTTTAAAGAATTATCAACAGCCCACAAGGAGCAATTGTGATTTTGTTTCTGTCACTTCCAACACATTGTCATAGTAAAAATATCATTTTACCAGAATTTTCTCCCAGTTAACAATTTTGTTCAGTTTTTATAAACTACCACTTCTGTTGTGGTAGTTTATAGGATCCAGACACATCTTCTGTTTCTTTTTATTGCCTTCCATTACTCCAAGTTTCAAAGTTTTCTTTCATGGTTCCTCTCCTTTTCTTAAGGTACCTAAGAAACCTGCATTTTACCTTAATTATTACTGCTTTTCAATAAACAGTCTGGTTTTACTTCTTCTAGTATTGAAGTATTTGTTCTTCTTGCAAGCCAAGGACTTCTCAGCAATTATTTATTTATTTTATTTATTATTTCAACTTTTATACCGTCCTTCTCCCGAAGGACTCAGGGCGGTTTACAGCCAAGTAGAAAACAATAATACAAAAGTTAAGAACAATTTTAAAAAACTAATTTTAAATTGGCCAAAATTGTAAAAATTTGCTAAATCCCATTAAAAACTGATTAAAACTATTAAAAAACTATTAGGCTAATCCTGCTCGATGAAATAAAATAGTCTTCAGCTCACGCCGGAAGGTTCGGAGGTCAGAGAGTTGGCGCAACTTTCCAGAGGGCTGGGCCCCCCACAGAGAAGGCCCTCCCCTTGGGGGTCGCCAGCCGACACTGTCTGGCCAACGGCACCCTGAGGAGACCCTCTCTATGGGAGCGCACTGGTCGATGGGAGGCCACTGGTGGCAGCAGGCGGTTCCGTAAATATTTTATGGGACCGCCTGAAACTAAAACTGAATTTCCTTCAGTACCATACAAAAGGCATCAATTTGCCTTCGTGTAATCTTTTTGATAGTCTAGAGTAGGGGTGTCAAACTCAAGGCCCCATGGCCAGATTTAGCCTATGGGATGCTTGGATCTGGCCCGCGGGGCCACCCTGGAAACAGCGAAATACCGGCACAGAGTGCCTCTGCCAGCAAAAATGGAGCTCGGGATGACTGCATGAGGCCCTCCTGATCTCCGTTGTTGCTGACAGATGGTTGCAGGAGGCCACCCTAGCTGAAAATGGAGCTTGCAAGGGCTACAAGTGACATTCTCGAGCTCCATTTTTGCTGGCAGAGGGTTGTAAAGAGGCCGTCGCAGCCGAAACGGAGCTCGGGAGCCTGTTTTCGCTGGCAGAGCGTTCGGGCCACCACAGGTGCCCCCAACATGAGTGATTTCGAGCTGGCCATGCCCATCCCGGTCCCCCAAGGTCAAACACAACCCTGATGCAGCCCTCAATGAAATTGTGTTTGGCACTCCTGGTCTAGAGTCTATGTGCAGAGCCTTATGTTACATCAGGGGAAGCCAATGCTTTACAAATACATGTCTTTGTTGTTAGCCTATGCACTTTAATATTTTATTCAGTTCCATCTTTCTTCTAAATAAGAGACATTTCTTTATTTCCTGGCTCTAGTCACAATCCTTGTGAAGTTTTGAGCATGGGAAGATCAAGTCTTTCCAAGTTGCCATCCTGTTCTGTTCCTGTTCTTCTCCCCGTTTGCATTGACTTGGCATTGCTTGGTGACTTGATCTTTTTTTAAAAAAATAAATAAATAAATACTGAGCAGAAAACTCCTTTCCCCTCCAGCAAGAAATTTCTCAAGCCTTTCTCCCTTCCAGTCTTCAAAGTGGTGTCATCTGCACATCTGAAGTTGTTGATGTTCCTCCTAGCAATTTTGATTCCAACATCTTTTTTTTTCTCCTACTTCAGCATTTCTCATGACATATTCTGCATATAAATTAATTAGGGGACTGCAGAAAACGTCTCTTGATTCTGAGGGGTTTAGTTGCTTTGGTTATGTTACATCTTAGATATCGTACAAATTATTCAACAGGCAGATGACATGGCTCGGTACATCCATGTTTTTAAAGCTATCCACAAATCTTTCTGAAGTCTTTTTTATTATTTTTTTGCCCTTTCTGTCATCCACTGGATGTTAGCAATGTTCTCCTTTTGAATCCAGTTTATATATCTAGCAGCTATCTCATTCCATGCACTGTTGAAGTCTGGAATGTTAGCATCTTGAGAATTTCTTATTCGTACGCGAGATAGAAGCAACTGTTTGGTAGTTCAAATATCATTAGCATTGCCTTTTTTGGTATTGGAATATAAATCAGTCCTATTCCATCTCTTGATCATTATTGTTTTTCATATCTGCTCACATAGCCCATCATCATTTTAAATGCATCATCTTGTAATATTTTTTTTAAAAATGCAGCTTTTTTGTTAGAAACATTTTCTAGAATCCATTTTACTTCCCTTTCCAGAATATAGGATATCACACCTGATTAAACTTTCATGCATATCATTAATGTTTAGATATTTTTGATAAAGTTCTTCTGAATATTTGCAATATTGCTTCTTTAGCAATATTGAAGCAATATTAATTTACTTTCCAAAGTAAATTAATTTATTTCATTGCATTTTTTCCCAGTTCATTACAGTCATAGACTGGAGAACAGAACAAATAAAAACACTCAGTAAATATACAATTAAAAATTCTAGTATAAAATAATAAATAACAACTAAAATCTATGATAAAATCCAGTCTGTCAATTGTTCATGGTCTAACTATATTAAAAATACAATCCATAAACTGTGTGGCCCGTTGTAAGTTTAATAAGCTTATAGCGGAAAGGAATAAGCAGAGCAAAAGGTTTGCCACATTTGTTATAAAACGTAACTATGGTGGATTAGACCCGTGTTTCAGACAAATCCCCAGTGCTGCTGTGCAGAATCTAGCCACCTGTGCTTGTACTTATGGCCTGATCATCCTTAAGCAGCCACTTTCATTGCATTTTATGGCCACCTGATTGCCCAATGATTCTCAGTAGCGAATAAAAAGAAAATAAGAAAACAATGCATATAAAAAGACAATAATTCACCACACAACCAATTCAACATACTGTAAAAAAAAAACCACTCAACTAATAGGGACTCCACAATGTCCTGATCTCAAGACCTGGGAGAACAACCAAGTTTTAATAACTTTCTGAACATCGTTAGCAGAAGGAATTTTTGAAACTCTATCTGGAGGATGTCTTTCCAAAGACAAGATGCCAGAACGAAGTACATTTCCTGAATCTCATTAGATAAGACCAGTGGTGGGATTCAGCCAGTTCGCACCACCTCAGGAGAACCGGTTGTTAACTTTCTGTGCAATTTGGCAAACTGGTTGTTGGAAGAAATCATTAGGGCAGAGAACTGGTTGTTAAATTACTTGAATCCCATCACTGGATAAGACTGTTTATCAGTGGGATCCAGACAATTCACTTTGCCTGATCTCACTGGAGATATTTACCTTGCCTTTTATCACATCTACCTTCGCATAATTTTTTGCCTTGGTTTTCTGTAATTGTCTTAAATAAAACTTTTGTCTTCCCATTCAACTGTAATCATCTTTGCATTGCTTAGTTAGACGGAACGCCTTGCTCTTCTTTGAAAATTCATCATTTAGGTGGACTTTTTTCTCCCCCCTCTGTTTCTTTTGTTTGCTTTTTCCATTTCTTCAGCTATTTTCAAATTGACCAATTTCTCGTGACTTAAATAAAATTGCTTCAGATACAGACCTGGCTAAGTGGTTACCTGTCATTAGGAAGGAAACCGGATGAAATGCTGTTCTCAATTCTTTTTAATTTCCCACTAGCATTTGCTATCATGGACAATAGCATTTTTTTTTATTGATGTGAATTATGTGGAGACATTGATTCTAACAATGGTTATATTCTTGCTTTACTCATTTGTTCCATCATAAAGTTTTAGGAAATTATTGTTCTTCTCCATTACAGTTATGATACAGCTAATTGCAGGGCAATAGAATTTGTTTACCAGTTAGCTATAGAGACAATGACAGTACTACCCCTCTTTCATCCTCCAAAGCACCCAGCTGTTTTCCCTTGCTAATAGATGTCTTCAAGTGTCTTCAAATGACTTTAAGTGTCTCTCTTGGGTTGAAAGCTAATGCCATACAGAAATGTGCCTGGAAGTTTCCTATCCTTGTGAAATAAGTTTCCATTTTTTCAAACTTATTCTTGAGAGGCTTAAAACTTTATTTCAAATTTCTCCTGTTGATGTTTTTCTAAGCTTAGTTGCTTGTGGCATCATTCGTATGGCTTTGCTACATGTCTTTCTGTCACTTTCAAGGCTCCCTTGAGAAACATGGTGACTTATGTAGTTAGGAGGCTGGGTTGGAGGTTAGCAAATGCATGTTTGGGACCTCACGTCATTCGTTCCAGTTCCAGTTGGAATGATGGTATTGAAAGCTGAAGTAAAGTCTACAAAGAGGTAAAAAGTATTGATTTGTGTCAACAAAATCTACTAGGCTTTATTCAATCAAAGTTTTGCTGTTCCTGTTGGTATAAATATGGATTTAACAGTCAAGCATAGATTGGACCAATATCATTGGCAGGCAACCAATTTCTGCTAGTCATTAGACAAAATTTCCTCATGCTAAAATATGTTCAAAGCATGAAATGGCTTTCAGCTGTTATGAATGTGCAGAAACTGGATTGACAGATGTTAAGAGATCTATAGATGTGGTTACAAAATTCCAAAACTCAGAATAGAGTTTGCCTAAAATGACTTCTTAAATATTGTTTTAGGATTCAATTCATACAGCATACGATGCTGTAGTGTGCGTTACTTGATCTTGGCTGAGTGATATATGAATTCTGTTCCTGTGGTTTGTAGTTTAGAGAAAATGGCTGTCTATAGCTATTTATTCAAAAGTAGAATCAAACAAGCCATGGTTTAGTGTGGTGGGTTAACCTGACAGGATTCTATTAACGTTATGACTAAAGAAGAAATCCAATTGTGCTGTCATAAGCAAAAATACATTTTTTTAAATTTTCTACTGAATATAAAAATAAAGGCAACCTCTTACCTCCCGTTTTAATTCCTTTACTCATTCTGGTTTTCTTTGTACCATACTTGTTGTTGTTTTTGCTTGTTTGTTTAACTTTTACCATAACATGAAAACATCAATTAAATAGAACAATTAAATTTGATTTCTATGCATGAGTAAGTGACTAGCAAAAAAAATTACATTAAAATAGAAAACAATTATAAATTGATTTTTTTCCCCCTGATCTATGTCTTCTCTGTTATTAATTCTATAATGGGGAGATCTAAAAGGTTTTCAATCCAATTTTGACTTAAAAGCACAGAATATGATTTCCAAAACCATAAATCAATATGTTTTCCTACAAACAAGTTCTGAAAGTAGAAAAAGAAGTATTGTTATCTTTTATTTTATTATTTTATTGTATTGCCTTTTCAGATTGCAAGGACATATTCCAGAATAAGGCAACTGAAATAAAATTCTGATTTTAACACTGAATATATGTTATCACTGTCACCATTTTAAAAGACAGAATTGTAATTAATTGCATCAGAATCTCTTGCAATATCAAATCATCTCTACCACACCCCCACACCCCACCCCACTTTTGTTTAGGGATTTTTTTTGTGTGGTGTGTATGTGTTAGTTTTCTTTTCTTTTTTAAAAAATATTTTATTAAATATACAATTTAAAAACATTAGACATGGTGCGACTTGTCTGGTACATACTTTCATAACATTGTTTCTTTCGTGTAGATTACAATATAACGTCATGCTTATTCCATATATACTTTTTGTACATTCAATCGCACTCCAGTTACATACATATTCCCGTCATATCTATTCAAATCCTGTTTATTCCTCTCTAATATTTCTTATATTATTATTTTTTTCTCCCCTTCACTTCGTTTCTAATACTCTATCCCTACATTCCTCCTTTTCTCTAGCTATTTATAAAATGTATTCCAGGTTACATAGAATTCTGATTCATCTTTATCTTTGAGCTCCATTGTTAACCTGTCCATTTCTGCACAGATCAATATTTTGTTGATTATTTCTGCCTCCTATGGGTTATCTCTGCATTTCCAATTTTGTGCGAATATCAACCTCGCTGCCGTTAATATGTATACCATAAGATATATTTCTTCTTTTTTGTAATTATCCCTTACTATACCCAGAAGGAAGAGTTCTGGCGTCATATCTATTATCTGGTTTAACATCTCTTCTAGCCACTGTTTTATTTGGAGCCAAAAGTCCTTGGCTTTTGGGCATCCCCACCACATATGATAATAAGTGCCTAGTGTTGCTTTACATTTTGGTGAGCAGTTTTTGCACATCTTGGCCAGTCTTGTGGGTGGGAGATGCCACCTATAAAACATCTTGTGTTGATTTTCTTTGTATGCAGTGGCTAGAATAAGCTTTCTGCTCCCCTCCCATAGTTTTTGCCAGCTGTCTAGATTTATGCCATACCCAAAATGTATGTGTTAGTTTTCAAAATACTTATATCAAAATGTCTTTTGGAGGATCAAAAGTATGATGTATAGTCTTCTATTCAAGGATGCAGTTGGGTGTTTAAGCAGAGTCTTCCACTGTATTTACATGATATATTCTGACTCATGAACCCAATTAGAACTTAAATAGTTCATGTTAGGGTTGAGACTATATATGCTTTTTGGACATTTAGCACTGGAGTTTCTCTACTAGCTTGGCTATCATATTTTATAATATTCTAAAATCTATTTTATTATACCAAGATTGTGCTATATTTGGGTATAAACGATGTAAATCAACGCACGCATGGAAAAAATAATTGTTGGATCTAAGCAACTAATCTGGTTAAAATTCTGTAACTGTCACAATTTCCCTTACATTTTAAAAGAACAATTTTTTAAAAAAAATCTATGAAAAATATCACTCTATGGTAGCTTTATGTAACACATATTACAGTTTTCCATTCTTGAGCACTTAGCCAAGAAGGGCTCCTGCTCTCTGAATGTGCAGAACTAGATCAGGGGTGTCAAACTCAAGGCCCAGGGACCGGATCCGACCTGTGGGGTGCTTGGAACTGGCCTGCGGGGACCCCTTGGAAACAGTGAAGGACTGGCCCACGATGCCTCTGCCAGCAAAAACTAATCTCGGGAGGGCCGGTGACAGGGTTGCAGGAGGCTGTCGCAGCTGAAAATGGAGCTTGCGAGCCCATTTTCGTTGGCAGAGCACTCAGACCACCACAGGTGCCCCTGACACGAGTGATGTTGAGCTGGCCACTCCTACCCTGACCACGCCCACACCAGCCCCCCAAGGTCAAACACAACCATGATGCGGCCCTCAATGAAATCGACAATCCACAATTGCCATTGGTTTGGACAAATTTCAAGTGTTGCATTTCCCTATAAGTCATATGTGAACTGCACTACCTATTAGATACAAAATCACTAAGATACATACATAGAAAAATATGGCCTTCCGAACTCTTGATAACTCCATCCTGACTGTCTACATTTGCATACCATGACATTCAGCTGTTTCACAAACAGATCAAGGAATACCTTGAGACATTTGAACTAAAGCTATAATGTTGTACATTGAAAACATACTGTCTTTCACCGGGCTCCGTTTGCTGTTTAGGCCTTTCACATTATCTAATGCCACAACTCAAATTTATTATGAGGGGATTTTTCAGCCCAAGGGCTGAATAGAATCAAGCAGACTTCGCTATCCAAATGATAAGGCCTTAAGCAAAAACTTTTCTGCTTCTCTAGTCTATACCTCGAAATTTGAACTTTTATTTTTCTGTATGGTCTGCCACACATAAAGGAGAACACTAATTTTCTCTGGCTGCAGCTATAAACCTGGAGTCATTCTTCCCCTTCCCTTTGTCCCAGATGCATCCCAATAATTCTGGGAACAATATCTATCTTGCTTTCCCCTCATGAGAGTGAATCAACTCCAGCCTTGAATTCATCGAAGAAAATTACAACAGCATTACAAAGGCTTCTGGAAGAGGACGTATCTTCTTCCCAAAGCCCCACCCATGGTTTTAATTTTGCTTACTAGAGATGTGAAGCAAAGTCATTTTCCACCTTGGAATAGCTGTTCGTAACTTTGTGACCCTCACTTGTGCAAAGCATACTAAAGGAGACAGGCATAATTGCATACAAAAATCACTTCTCCCTGAAGCATTAAAGCAGCCATGTCCTCTAGAGCAGGGGTCTCCAACCTTGGCAACTTTAAGACTTGTGGCCTTCAACTCCCAGAATTCCTCAGCCAGCAAAGCTGGCAAAGCAGGCTGAGGAATTCTGGGAGTTGAAGTCCACAAGTCTTAAAGTTGCCAAGGTTGGAGACCCCTGCTCTAGAAGGCTTTGCAAGTGGCTTCATAGGATTTCTCCAATAGTCTATGCAAGCAAGCATTCACAAAGATCCAATATCTCAGGGGTTGCCACAAAGACGAGGGAGTCGGGCTGTTCTCCAAGGCAGCTGAGGGTAGAACGAGAAGCAATGGGTGGAAACTGATCAAGGAAAGAAACAACTTACAACTAAGGAGAAATTTCCTGACAGTTGGAACAATCAATAAGTGGAACGACTTGCCTGCAGAAGTTGTGAATGCTCCAATACTGGAAATTTTTAAGAAAATGTTGGATAACCATCTGACTGAGATGGTGTAGGGTTTCCTGCCTGGGCAGGTGGTTGGACTAGAAGGCCTCCAAGGTCCCTTCCAACTCTGTTGTTATATTATATTAATTATATTATATTATATTATATTATATTATATTATATTATATTATATTATATTATATTATATTATATTATATTATATTATATTATATTATATTATATTATATTATATTATATTATATTATATTATATTATTGTATTATATTAAGATCAGTTATTTGGGAATTGATTAGGACTATACAATGCTTTGGATTACATTTAGAATAACAGAGTTGGAAGGGACCTTGGAGGTCTTCAAGTCCAACCCCCTGCTTAGGCAGGGTAGCCTATACTTGTGATGGCGAACCTATTGCACGTGTGCCCAAAGTGGCACGTGAAACCATGTTGCCCAACATGCACGGCCTTGCCTGTTTGTCTTCTGGGTTTCGGGACTGTGCAATGATCAGCTGTCCTTCACACATACAGCAGTGCTGAAAACCAGTGTGCGTATGATTGTCGGGTGTGCATGAGCGCTAGAACCCAGAGGTTTGGCTTTTCTAGAGCACAATCCTTTTGCACACATGGCAGTGCCGAAAATCAGGCTACACATGCATGCTGGCTAGCTGATTGTTGGTTGTCCATGCATGCTAGAACACAGAAAGTTCAGCTTTTCTGGAGTGTGGCCCTGACGAGCATGTGCATGCGCACACAATGTTTCCGGGGAACATCACTGGCCTATACCATTTCAGACAAATGTTTGTCCAATCTCTTCTTTAAAACTTCCAGTGTTGGAGCATTCACAACTTCTGGAGACAAGTTGTTCCACTGATTAATTATTCTAACTATCAGGAAATTTGTCCTTAGTTCTAAGTTGCTTCTCTCCTTGATTAGTTTCCACCCATTGCTTCTTGTCCTGCTGTCAGGTGCTTTGGAGAATAGCTTGACTCCGTCTCCTTTGTGGCAGCCCCTGAGATACTGGAGCACAGCTATCATGTCTCCCCTAGTCCTTCTTTTCATTAAATGACACATACCCAATTCCAGCAATCGTTCTTTATATGTTTTGATTCAAAGGCAAAAAAAAAAAAAAGGTATGCATCTTTTTTCAAGATTGTACAGCTATTTGTTGCTTTGCAATCCCGGGGAAAAAGGCGTTTGGTTTCAGAAGCTGAAGATGGATCAGTATGAGTTCCCTTCAAGAAATCTCTTCTTATTGAATCCCAAGCACTGCTAGCCTATTTAGGTGTTTATGTCTTTTGGAACTGGCAATTGCTAATAGAATAAGAAATGAAAACAACAATAGCCACAGCAATGAACAAAAGTTATTTTGCAGTCTGAGAAGGAGTTTTTGTTTTATTTATCAAACCGTAGGGTTTTCAAATTGTTCCACTATAAAGATCATATAAATAGAGGCATTGGTATTACGCAAATGTAATAATACAGAGAAGTCCATTAAGATAAGAGAAGTCCATTAAAAATCTTTCCTGGGCAAAAGTCTTAATCAACATACCATTGAAAGGAACTTTTTGATTTTTTTTTCAGTTATGTAGTTTGGTGTCAATAAAAAAACCCAAAAATTAATAAATGTTTAATTGTTAAAAAAATAATTAAAATGATTAAATTCTTCTAGAAGCTATCTTTATTTAAAATATGCTCTTCTTCTGAATCAGTTAAAAACTCTTTAAACATGACCTCCATGAATTCATCTGGTCGTTAATAGTCAACTTTGTGTCTCCACTCCTCTGATCACAACAAAATACCTTATGCCACCAGACTTGAAATTCTGGGTTTAGAAAATTTAGAACTACGCCGCCTTCGACATGACCTGAGTTTAACTCATAGAATCATCTATTACAATGTCCTTCCTGTCAAAGACTACTCCAGCTTTAATCGCAACAATACACGAGCACACAATAGATTTTAACTTAATGTGAACCGCTCCAATCTTGATTGTAGAAAATATGACTTTAGTAACAGAGTTGTTAATGCCTGGAATGCATTACCAAACTCTGTGGTCTCTTCCCAAAATCCCCAAAGCTTTAACCAAAGACTATCTACTATTGACCTCACCCCATTCCTAAGAGGTCTGTAAGGGGCGTGCATAAGAGCACCAACATGCCTACCGTTCCTGTCCTAATGTTCCCTTTGATTGTATCCAATTCGTATGGTTATTTCATGCTTATACTTATATATACTGTTGTGTTTGACAAATAAATAAATAAATAAATAAATAAATAAATAAATAAATAAATAAATAAATAAATAAATAAATAAATATTTGCTCCCTGGGTTGTTACATGCAAACTGCAAGATAAGCAAAACTTGGCAACTGTTTTTCCGAGAGAGGTTTCAGAGACTGTAAATCAAACAGAAGCGATGCTGTTTTTCTCTTGCTAAGGGAAATGAATTTTCTGTCTCTTTTCCTTTAGAGAGCTGATATAGGCATTTCTGCATTAACGATTACACCAGACCGGGAAAATGTGGTCGATTTTACAACTCGCTACATGGACTACTCGGTGGGAGTTTTGCTACAAAAGGCTGAAAAGACCATGGATATGTTTGCTTGCCTGGCACCATTTGACCTCTCCCTCTGGGCTTGCATAGCTGGCACAGTACTGCTCGTCGGACTCTTGGTATATCTTCTCAACTGGCTTAATCCTCCACGGCTTCAGATGGGATCCGTGACCTCCACAACCCTCTACAACTCCATGTGGTTTGTGTACGGATCCTTCGTGCAGCAAGGTAAGAAACGTATATGAATCTCATGATGCAATTGGTGGAATTCAGGTAGTCGTCGACTTAACAGCAGTTTGTTTAGTGACCATTCGAAGTTACAGTGGCACCAGTGGTGGAATTCAATTTTTTTTTTACTACTGGTTCTGTGGTTGTAGTTTAGTGGGCGTGGTTTGGTGGGCGTGGCAAGGGAAGGATACTGCAAAATCTCCATTCCCACTCCACTCCAGGGGAAGGATATTGCAAAATCCCCATTTCTGGGGGAAGGATATTGCAAAATCTCCATTCCCACCCCACTCTGGGGCCAGCCAGAGGTGGTATTTGCCAGTTCTCTGAACTACTCAAACTTTCCGATACCAGTTCTCCAGAACCTGCTGAATAGCATCCCTGAATGGCACTGAAAAAAAGTTACATGACTAATTTTTACACCATTGCATCATTACCATGAACATGTGATCAAAATTCTGACACTTGGCAACTGACTCATATTTATGACGGTCATGTAATTCCCTTTTGCAACCTTCTGACGAGGAACGGCAATGTGGAAACTAGATTCACTACACAACCATGTTACTAACTTAATAGCTGCAGTGATTCACTTAACAACTGGAGCAAAACAAGTCGTAAAATGGAGCAAAACTCACTTAATAAATATCTTACTTAACAAAAGAAATTTTGGGCTCAATTGCGGTCATAAATCAAGCACTTCCTATATGTATTTTTTGAATTAAGGTAAGCATATAGTGTATTAATATTCTAAAAATATACTATGAAGACTGCTAACAAATTCCCATTCTGACAAGAGACATAACTCACAAGGACATGCCTGGGAAAAGGAGAAACGAGGGAGCAAACTCTGTGAGAAATGCTTGCGATCCATCCTTAAATGCTTCTTGAAAATGGGGATGGATAAGCTGGAAGAACTATTGGCCTTCCCATAATAGTAAACAAGAGAAGGAAATAGACCGCAATAAGAAAAGAAGTATAGGAAAGAGAAAGAAAAATAGTGATCAATAAACAGGAAAATGCTAAAGAAAGAAAAAGACTAGAAGGTAATAAAGGATGGAAACAGCTAGATACCAGAGACAAGTGGCTGCAGATCTGACATCCTTAAAGACAGAAAACAGGGTAGTAAAACTCTCTGTGAACTGGAAAAAAAAGAGATTTTAGTCCATAGTAATCACTAATACTAGATAGGGCTCCATCTAACTCTCGATCTCTCTTGGCAGGAACTGAACATTTCCTAGCAGGCTTAAGGAGCAAGCACTAGCTCTTTGGTCTTCTAGAATAGAATAGAATAGAATAGAATAGAATAGAATAGAATAGAATAGAATAGAATAGAATAGAATAGAATTTTTTATTGGCCAAGTGTGATTGGACACACAAGGAATTTGTCGTGGTGCATAAGCTCTCAGTGTACATAAAAGAAAAGAAAAAAAAAGCCAACAGCTGGAAAGGATATCAGAACAAAGACACTTAAATACACAGAACAAATAGGAAATAGGAAAAATAAGGTCATGGTGTAGAAAAAATAATACCTAGCTAGACATATAGGAAAAGGCAAAATTCTTAAAAAAAGAGATATGAATACCAGCAGTTAACTGTTAGAGAATGGATCCATATTGAACTGTATTTGAGCTGCAAAACCCCAGAAACACTAGATAGCAGAGCACAATCTGGATGTTCTGAACTTGCAGCTTCCTGCTAGTATAGCAGGTGGCAGGTGTAGCCTCTACACAATTACATTATTTTATTTTATTTTATTTTATTTATGTCAATCATATGTAAAATAACAGGTAAAAGTATAAACATAATTTGGATACATGAAAAGAGTGAGTAAAAAAGGAATATTAGGACAGGGATGGTAGGCACGCAGGTGCACTTATGCACGCCCCTTACAGACCTCTTAGGAATGGGGTGAGGTCAACAGTAGACAGTCTTAGGTTAAAGTTTTGGGGGTTTGGGGAAGAAACTACAGAGTCAGGTAGTGCATTCCAGGCATTGACCACTTTGTTACTGAAGTCATATTTTCTGCGGTCAAGTTTGTATTTATTATTTGCTCATGTATTGTTGTGGTTGAAGCTGACGTAGTCATTGACAAGCAGGACATTGTGGTAGGTAATTTTATGTACTATGCTTAGGTCAGACTGAAGTCTGCGTAGTTCTAAATTGTCTAAGCCCAAAATTTGGAGTCTGGTTGCATCTTGTGTCCCAGTTGCAAACATTCCTGGGACAGGAACTTTGTGCGTGGTCACTTGTGTCCTCATCACCTCATGGTTAGACTACTGCAATTCACTGTCTATTGGGTTGCTGTTGAAGACCATTTAGAAGTTTCAAGTGATGTAACATCAGCTGCCTAGATTGTTATGGTCAGATCAAAATTTGTCCATGTACCACTATTATTTGGGGAGCTGCATTAGCTACTTAGCCAGTTAGCTTCTGAGTGCAATTCAGGATACTGATAGTCACCTTTCAAGCCCTTCATGACTTAACACCCAGATATTTGATCACCTTCTCTGGATTGAATTTCATGAAACAGGAAGAGTGGGCTTCTGAGAGTTATTTCTGCGAGGAAATACCTGGGAACAATCTTTCTCATTGATGTTCCTGATTCTATGGAACAATTTACCCCAAAAGTCAATTTACCTCCATGTTATTGGGCTTCCAAAAGGCCATAAAGATCTGCCTCTTCAGGAATGTATTTAGGGATGTGAAAGTCTAATCTATATCTAGATATGGTGCTATCATTAAACATTCATTGATTGATAATGAATATTTTGGATGTTTTAATCTAACAATTTGGCATTCGGTAGACCACTTATATGAATGAATGAATGGATGGATGGATGGATGGATGGATGGATGGATGGATGGAGGATGGATAGATGAATGAATGAATTTCTTTGCTGTCTCAGATTTTTGTAACTCAGGTATGATATACCTGCATTCATGAGAACAGACAGGTAGGCATGGTATGTAAACAATGACTTGTTGAAGAATAAGAGCAAAATCTAAGTTATATACTATATTATTTCTATGGGTAGGTCACTGCTTCTCCTATACAAACTTTTGATCTCCATAATTTCCTCAGTTATGAATCCCTTGAAATGAATGTGAAATGTATAGTACAATATCTTAATATTTTTCTTCCTAATTTTTAACATGTACCAACACTGCCATCAAATGTCCCTCTTCTTTTTCCTTTCTGTAACCAGAAGTTTTGTATAGTTATTTCATCAGGATCTATGATCTTGTTAATTTGAACATATAGAAGAAGAATGAAAGTTACCTGAGACTCTACTCTCCCAAGGACTGGTAAAACGTAATTAAAAGTACATATTGTCAACTTTCCTATGATCGTAAATTCATGGCAAAATTTTCCATCCAATCCAGGTCTTTAAAATAAAGCTTTTTCAGACCATGGTTTTGTACAATTCAGTACATGAAAATGGAGTTCCTCTGTTCAGTGGAGCTTTTCTGTTCACTTTTCAAAGCCTATTTGTGGGATCTGTTAACACATTATTCATAGCATGAAGGGCATCCTTTGCTTAGACACAGTTAGAAACCAACCTCTTTGGCCTAAGCCACAGTAGAGCTTCTGTGTCTTACTTGACATGCATCTATCCTCTACTGACTTGTCTTGTTTCTACTCTACTTCTTTGAGACCTATTAAGTCTTCATTTCCCCTGTTCTCTCCAGCCTATGCCCACTATTCTCTCTTTAAAAAAAAAATTGGCTTGCATTTAATAACAAATTTCCCCCCTTCCTTCCTCCCTCCCTCCCTCCCTCCCTCCCTCCCTCCCTCCCATTGAACAGCATGTAAAGTTGAGCTCTGAAAATCAGTTTTTTTAAAAATAGAATAAGAAATTCAACTTTTCCTTTTTACAGCCAACGCGAGCATTTTCAGGCCAAAGATCTCTTATGCTTTCTAATCAAGCAATGCCGTTGGTTGTTTGTTTCAGTTTCATCATCGATTGAGAGGCATTAATTCAGGTAAAATGTCAAGCATTACAAGTCTCCCAGAAAGATGTTAACTTATCATTAATCATTAAAAATAAAATGTAGATAATGGCTCTGCTTTCCACTCTCCTAATAGTGCAGTAATTATCCCCAAATTATAAGAAAATTGGAAGATAATAGCCCGTATACTCAGTTCTCTTCTGGAAATAAAACTAGAATGCCAACAATTGTTCTTTGGAAAGCCATCTCTTTGAATAGATGGGTCAATAAATAATAAATAACAGAGAAGGGATCCATCTATAGGCCAGTCAAAACCTCCTGAACTGGTTTCTGCGCAACAGAGATTCTCATTTATCACTTGCTTGAGACGGCTGTTTCTCCTCACTAAGTTGCCTTTTCTAGTGCATCAGAAATAGCCCTTATACCGACTGAGTGAACAGGTATAGACCATTCCAATCACACAATTCATCTGGCATTGTTTATTCACTCACATTAGTCATCTTCTGCTCCTATTCTGCATGTTTGTTCAACTGAGCACCAGAAGGAATATGGCAGAATAATAAGCAGGCAATGGCAGTGCTCAAAGAAAGAAGTATGTGTTGTGTCTTATATAGCTATATATAACTTTGAACTGAGGATTCGTTTCAGTGCAGAGTCTCTACTAAGTGCTGCAGCTGCCTACTTTGATCCCGTGGAAAGAAGTGGTTCCTGTCTTGTGTGTGCACAAAAGTTACTTCCATTGAAGGAAAGGCTTCAATGGTGGGTTTCAAAATTTTGTACTAACGGTTCTGTGGGTGTGGCTTTGTGGGTGTGGCATGGCTTGGTGGGTGTGGTAGGGGAAGGATACTGTAAAGTCTCCATTCCCTCCCCACTTCAGGGGAAGGTTACTGCAAAATCCCACCCCACTCCAGGGGAAGGATACTGTAAAATCCCCATTTCCTCCCGATCAGCTGGGAATTGGGAGGCAGAGAATAGATCGGGGCGGCACCAGTCAGAATTTTTACTACCGGTTCTCTGAACTACTCAAAATTTCCGCTACCGGATCTCCAGAACTGGTCAGAACCTGGTGAAACCCACCTCTGAAGAAAGGGTCTGAACAAGGCAACTTGACAATTTGCTTTCTATGTTAAAACAAACAAACAAACAGATTCTAGAAAGAGTGCAAAGAGGAGCAACAAAGATGATTAGGGGACTGGAGGCTAAAACATAAAGAACTGTTGTTGGAATTGGGTATGTCTAGTCTGATGAAAAGAAGGACATAATAGCAGTCTTCCAATATTTCAGGGGCTGCCACAAAGAAGAGGGAGTCAAGCTGCTCTCCAAAGCATCTGAGGGCAGGACAAAAAGCAATGGGTGGAAACTAATCAAGGAGAGAAGCAATCTAGAACTAAGGAGAACTTCCCTAACAGTTAAGAACAATTAATCAGTGGAACAACTTGCCTCCAGAAGTTGTAAATGCTGCAACACTGGAAGTTTTTAAGAAGAGATTGGACAACATTTGTCTGAAATGCTATAGGGTTTCTGCCTAATCAGGGGGTTGGACTAGAAGACCTCCATGGTCCCTTCCAACTCTGTTATTCTGTTCTAAACAAAAAATACGAACACACAAAGCTGTATCACACTCTGCACAGGCCTTTTAAATGTACAAAATTAGAAACTTCCCTGTTTTGGAAGGTATCTTCTGTAGTTTCTGTAAGGGTAATGGTTCTAATGTTTTCCATAATTGCTGAACACAACCTCTTATTTACAGAAGAAAATTGTGTTTCATTTTTAATATATATTCTATCATAGTCCTTTTGAGCCAAGCAGAATTAAGGGAGATGTATCTCCTTCAAACAGCTGAAAGGATGACAAGCTTTCATTTGGGTGGAAAGTAAAGAACAATAATTTAATGGCGTTCATATTGAAATATATGAATGTACAGAATGCTTGAATAATTAAGGCACAAAGGGCCTTGAATTCAAGTAGGGCAGCTCAGGAGATTCATTTATAATGTCAGCCTGCATTTCATATTCAATTTGAATCTAGCAAAAACTGCATGAGCAGAAGCCCAATTGTTTACTACTCTCAGTGAATTCAGAATTAGGATGAGGGGAAAATATGGTAATTCCCAGTGACAGATTGACTGGCTAGAAAGCTAAATCTAACTTCTGTGTTCATTCCTCACCTGCTTTCCATTCTGCAGAAGAAGTATGGGGGGGTATTTATTTTAGAATAACTAACCTTCTGTAATTAATTGTGATGGGCAAATACGCGAAGTTTTAAATATTGCCATGTTCATTTAGGAAATCACTGTCAACAACTGATTTCAAACATGACACAGTAGTAATTTCAGAACTGTACCTGAGTGTACATACGCTGAAAAGTGACAAACTACGTGTGAGTCTGGTGACTAAAGCATTATCAACATCTCCCACCCCCCATTTTATTCCATATTATCAACGTATCTAAAAACCTGCATCTTCCTTATTTTCAACCGACTCTCATTTCACAATCCTGGAAACGTATTCTTTCTTGAAAGCAGAAAACAGCTCACTGAGAGTAAAATACCCATATTTCAATTCAGCTAAGTGGGCAGGCTATTTCATTCAGAACATCAGAGCGCTGTTTCCACCTGTTTCCATCTGTTGATTTTATATTTGGTTCAGCTCCATGTGTTCATGCTACATGGCAGCAGCAGAGTTCATATGTAGATTTTTCTGAAACTGGATTTCTGAATACATTTTGAATGTATTTTGAAATACATTTTCAGTCTTTTTTTTTTTTTAAAGGTAGCCAGCCACTGGAGACATTTCAGTTCTGATCCAATGTGCAGGATGAAAGCACATTCTCTTTCACTAAGCAAGAAAGTGGCTGGAACATTATGCTGGCTGGCTGAATTTTATTTCTAATTGTCAGAAGAATAATTTGGGGTTCCAACTCAAGCGAGGGTTGTGCCAGAATAAATAAAAATGAGATCCAGACAGTTGTACGGAAAAAAGAAATATTTATTCCTTAAAGCAAAGAGTTTGCCTTTAGCAGCAGCTACAGAGAAGTGGAATACAGCAACACAGTTAAATAGGGGAGTTCGTCCTGGGTGTGGAAGTATCTATGTGCTGATTCTAGGGTGACACTTGAGGGACATGAACAGTGGTGGGATTCAGCCGGTTCATGCTGGTTCGGGTGAACTGGTAGTTAAATTGCTGACTGGCTCTACCCCTACCCTCCCTACCCCTTCCAGGAGTCCCCATGCACCCCATTTTGGCTGCATGGAGGCCTACTGGGCCCAAAACAGGATGCGGGGGGCAGTGCATTCTCCACACCTCCCATTTTTGCTCCCAGGGAGATGCAGGAGGCCATGTGCTGATTGTCACACCCCCTGGCCATGCCCACCATGGCAATGCCCACCCAGGTGGTCATTGGGGCAGAGAACCAGTTATTAAATTATTTGAATCCCACCACTGGGCATGAGTGTCTGTAGGTACGTGTCATCTAGGATCTTTATTCTTGTGAAAATGCAGTTCCATTGGGAGACCTAATTTAATTAACTGTATTTGTGTTTACTGACCTTATCCTTTGATATTTGGATTAGGACTGGGTAACTTATTCGGGGTTTGAGTAAAAGATTTTCCCTCATTTGCTATTTTTGCTTTACTAATTTAGTTTCAGTTTGACTGACAATTATCTAGTGGAGACACTGATTCTTGGTCCATTGTGAGGTCTGTTAATGTTTTAAGGGAAGATGGAATCAGTATAACAAATAAAACATATTGTGAAATAAAACTTTTCACGTAACATTTCTGAATCGCCTTGTCAGTTCCCAGAAGGTATTCCAAACTACTAAAACCTACTGCACCCAAATTTAAATCAGTGGAAATCAGGCTTATAAGAAAACTGTTTAAAAGCAACTAATGGAGCCACTTCTTAGTGCACTTTTACAATAGTGTTTTGTAAGAACCTCTACTCCAAGCTGACTTTACAAATGGCCAAATTGCTTCTGTGAATTAATATTCTTGAGTTCAATCAAGGGGTGATTGGAACAGGGAAACCTCTCACTGATTGACAGTAACTGTCTGCACATTTTAAAACAAAAGAGTCAGCCGCCGCGTGGCCTTATGTAATGGCCTTTGCTATATATGTCTCCTTAAATTGCCACTTTCAAAGAAGATTGCAGTTAAGAGAGATCATTTCCACTGATGAATGAACTTGGCATTATTATCTACTAAAACACTTTCCCTTGACAAAAGGAAAGAATGTTCATCTTATTTCTCTTTCCTTATCAAGGAAAAAGAATGTCTTACTTTAATTGGTCCATATTTACAGTAGTAAATATGAGAAAGAGTAAATAGCACATGATGTTAACGTGCACATGATTGCACTGAAAAGTTTTGGTATTAAAAACAAACCCATACTAGCAAATAGGTTTGCATTGTTCAATAATTTTTAAACCATCTTACAATGCTGAACATTCTTTAGAAAATCTAATGCAGGGGATACCCAAAGCTTTTGAGGACTTGGGAGCAGATTTGAATTTTGAGATCACACAATAGTAGTGGCCAAAATTGTGGAAACCTTTTGGGGAAAGAGTATTTTCTAAAACTAGCTAATAACACCACTTTTTGGGGGGAATAGTACCATAAAATTATGTATCAATGGAAAGATAATTTAATCAAGAATGTAATGCAATAACTTTAATGAAGTATTTGCTATTAGAATAGCAGTGACAGTATGAAGAAGAAAAGTGAAACACGTAGAAAAAATGAGATATACAAAAATTATCACCATAGAAAAAATGAGATATACAAAAAAATATCACCATGTCAGTTAATACTTTGTTGGGTAACCTTTAGCATGAATTACAGCCTTACAATGTCTTCCCATGGAGTGAACCAAGTTTTTTAGTTCTGCAGCTGTTGTAATGTGAATTCAAGATGAAATTATTGCTTCTATTAATTGGGTTTTATTGCTTGGTCGCTTCTGACTCTTTAGTTGGCTCCATAGATTTTCAATTGGGTAAAGGACTGAACTATTCCCAGGCCATTCTAGCAGTGGAATATGATTATCTTGAAACTCCAAAAAAAAGTGGTATTATTAGCCATCAAATCTCAAAAATACACTTTTCCCAAAAGGTTTCCATAATTTTGGCCACTACTGTATGTTTTTTCTCCCAAAAGTATGTCACTCTGAGAATGGCAAATCTCCAAACGACAAAGAAAATGCATTGGTATGCTTGCTTCTCTTTTTAAAAAAAAAGAGCTTATTTTTGTCTATTTTTTTTTCCAAATAATAGGATAGGATCTATCTCAGACTAGAGGCCAGATTATCAGGAGTGCCAAATGCCTTCAGATTTGTTCTCCAAAGCACAGGCATTTATTTATTTATTTATTTATTTACATTTATATCCCGCTCTTCTCCGAAGACTCAGGGCGGCTTACAGTGTGTAAGGCAATAGTCTCATTCTATTTGTATATTTACAAAGTCAATTTATTGCCCCCCCCAACAATCTGGGTCCTCATTTTACCTACCTTATAAAGGATGGAAGACTGAGTCAACCTTGGACCTGGTGGGACTAGAACCTGCAGTAATTGCAGGCAGCTGTGTTTTAATAACAGGCTTCTTACAGCCTGAGCCACGCCGCGGCATGCATAGGAAGACAAATGGTAAGGTAGCATTTACCTGCAAAACCTCAGAGATGTCCTGCCAAATCATCCCAAGGAAAGATAGAATTGTTTTAGGTCTTAAGGTGCTTTAAGTAAAGGTAAAGTTTCCCCTCGCACATATGTGCTAGTCATTCCTGACTCTAGGGGGCAGTGCTCATCTCCATTTCAAAGCTGAAGAGCCAGCACTGTCCGAAGACATCTCTGTGGTCATGACTAGATGCCAAAGGCGCACGGAACGCTGTTACCTTCCCACCAAAGGTGGTCCCTATTTTTCTATTTGCATTTTTTACATTCTTTCGAACTGCTAGGTTGGCAGAAGCTGGGACAAGTAACAGGAGCTCACCCCAGCACTAAGGATTTGAACTGTTGAACTGCTGAACTTTCAATCGACAAGCTCAGCCACTGAGCCACTGCGTCCCTTCTTTAAGTGGAAGTGCTTTAGGTGGACTATAGTCATATTGTTGAATGCTCTGGGACACTTTTAGAGATTTGAGTCTGAAGTATTATATTGCTTTAATTATGATAAAGGAGGGGTGTCAATCTCAATTATATTGAGGGCCACAGTAGGGTTGTGTTGGACCTAAGGGGGCAGGGTGGGCGTGGCCAGGGTGGCGTGGCTGTGGTGGGCA
Source organism: Ahaetulla prasina (assembly GCF_028640845.1). NCBI lineage: Eukaryota > Metazoa > Chordata > Lepidosauria > Squamata > Colubridae > Ahaetulla > Ahaetulla prasina. The sequence goes on from NC_080546.1 coordinate 20,842,446, forward strand.
TGGCTAGCTCAATGTCCCTCGTGTCAGTGGCAACTGTGGTGGTCCAGGCAGACCTGGGGGATCCTCTTAATATTCTGTTGGCTGTTGTCAGATTCCTACATGGATTCCTATGTGGGTCATGTAGGGGTTATAGAATAGAATAGAATTCTTTATTGGCCAAGTGTGATTGGACACACAAGGAATTTGTCTTGGTGCATATGCTCTCAGTGTACATAAAAGAAAAGATACGTTCATCAAGATACAACATTTACAACACAAATGATGGTCAATATATCAATATAAATCATAATCATAAGGATTGTAGGGGTTATGTAGGGGTCATAGTTGACTCTATAGGCAAAAGAGGAAATACAAATCCTAGGTCTGAGCTAGGTTTGGTTGATGTTTGGACTGCTCTGAGAGCAATGCAATAATTCCTATTGTGACATTAGCTTGTCTGAGCTAATTTTGTCAACTTCTAGCATATTGTTATCCGATATTGTTTATCTGAGTTCCCAGGTGAAGTTTGGACTGCTCTGGACTGCTTCTAATCCTACCATTCTGCCTTTCTTTCAAAATATCCTGTCCTTTCTGTCTGATTTCTAAACAGTGGCCTCCTCAGTTTCTGCTCGTGGGGCAGGGAGACTGAGGCTGTTTCTGTCTCTGAAAAAAACATGTTTCTCCATTTCTCATTTAAGGAAATATAATATTCTGCCTTTTTTAATAAGTCCCAAAATATTTCATTCTTTGGGGGGGGGCTTCACACAAAATTCATATCATTTTTGTTATTTTTTTTTTATTTTAAACAAAACAAGAGGAGAAGAAATAGAAATGGTTAGGTGAGGAGTCCTTTGAGAATTCACAGGAGAAGCGCCTTCAAAAACATTCCTATGCGTATCCTTCGTTTTCAAATCTGTGTGGGGCCGATTTCTATCTTGTCATTTATTTCTGAGATGGTTATCTGGCTAAATGATGATGCATGGCTTGTTATAATTCTTGGAAAGAAAGTTCAACAGTTAAGGATGTTAAATAAATTACAGATAAAATGACCTTCTTGTCTGTATTATTTTTTCCTCCCTAAAATACGCAGACATGACTTTGCATGCTTCTTGCAAGACGAAAAACTAATTTTGCAAAAGCCAGGCAGGAGTCCGTCCATTCTTACTGTGAATTATTTTTCTCATTTTTTTCCCCTAGCTTTTTTCTTCCGCAGAAGGAATAAAAGAAAAAGTGATAGCTTGTATTGCAGGAATTGTAATTTATAATATTATTTGTTCTCCACATCCAGATGGAGTCTTTTCTTTAAACCTGATGAATGTTAAAATATGTAGCATATTGGTCTAAAACAGAAAGGAGAATTTGGGATGTCCCTGTCCGTCCTATCTTACAACTAATTAGCAGTAATTGAGATCAAGTGGGTGTTTTATCAACTGATAACACACCATACTTTTGCCAGGCAAGAAAAGAAATAACTACAGTTTCTACTGCCCCATACACATGTATGGAAGCTCTACAGGTATTTATTCAACCTCCCCCAAACAGGTCCTTGGAAAGCACCCCTGTTGTACAGGTCCAAATTACAAGAGTCACTGGATAACCGAGTCCAACAGGAACACACAAAATCCAGGAAAGCAGTCCAGGACTCAAACAGATACATGGCACATGCACACAAGGCGGGGTGGATTCTATTTACCTTTACTACTGGTTCACAACAGGACTGTGCACACACATTTTCTGTGCATGTGCAGAAACTTCCTGATGACATCCGGGTCAGTGGGCAGAGCCTCCCGCCGGTTTTAGTACCAGTTCTTGCAAACCAGTCCAAACCGGGGGCAACCCACCACTGACACACGGCACAGAACTGGGGACATTGCTCCATCAATGCCCAAGTCTCAGGGTGAGGTTTAGTAGGAAATGCCAGTAAAGCCCTTTATGAGAGGTGAGGTTGCCTCCTCATGAGTAGCCTAGCTGACTGGCGTTGTGCCTGTCTCCTCTTTGTTCTATGTCAGGGGTCTCCAACCTTGGTCCCTTTAAGACTTATGGTCTTCAACTCCCAGAGTTCCTCAGTCAGCTTTTCCCAGCCTAATGCTGGGAAAGATTGCGGGCAAAAGAAAAAGGGGACGACAGAGAATGAGATGGCTGGATGGAGTCACTGAAGCAATAGGCATGAGCTTAAATGGACTCCAGAAGATGGTAGAGGACAGGAAGGCCTGGAAGAACATTGTCCATGGGGTTGCGATGGGTTGGATACGACTTCGCAACTAACAACAACTCCTTAACTCCTTGAAAATAACAGTAGTATGTCGTTAAGAAAAAGGTTTAAGGATTGGGCCTGTAGAATTCTGTTTCCATTTCTTTTATAAAACAGTACTGAGTTAATTCTTGTAGAGTAAGCCTCTTATGTGTATTTTTACCGCTTTGATAAATGTGGGATTGGGCTCTTAATTTATGCCATAATGATAGTCATTTTAAAACAGGATCCACAAAAGCAATTTATTTAGTTGCTGACAGATGAAGACGGATCATCTTGTCCCTTAGGTATCTGCCTAGTAATTAAGAGGAAGAGAGGATGTGTTCTTGAAGATTCTAAACATTTATGTGTATCCATTTTTTTGTTTTAATATAAATATATTAGAATATATATCCAACACAACGTCCTTAAGATTTTAGACAGGCTGTAGTATATAAAATCTATAAAGCAATCATATGAAATAAAAATTAATAGCACTTTAATACCAGTTACCATGATATAATAGTCAAAGGCCTAAAGATAAAATGTTCTGCCAGGTTATGGCTATTAAGACAGAAATAGTGATGGAATGTTGTCCACATCCGCAGGAGGGAATGAGTGCATTGCAGAGTAACAAAAGTCAGCAGTTTACTTGGAAGAAAGATTTATTTATTTACATTTATACCCCGCCCTTCTCCGAAGACTCAGGGTGGCTTACAGTGTGTAAGGCAATAGTCTCATTCTATTTGTATATTTACAAAGTCAACTTATTGCCCCCCCCCAACAATCTGGGTCCTCATTTTACCTACCTTATAAAGGATGGAAGGCTGAGTCAACCTTGGGCCTGGTGGGGCTTGAACCTGCAGTAATTGCAGGCTGCTGTGTTTTAATAATAGGCTTCGTACAGCCTGAGCCACCACGGCCCTTGACTCCTTGACTCCTTGAAGATGGACCCCTCCTTTGCGTATGTTTAATGGTGCAAGTAGACTTCTTTAGTTTCGCAAGATTTTTGCTGAGAAAATATAGGTGAGAAACAATAAAAGAAAATCCTCAGAAGAGTCTTCAAATTTTTACCTGGTTTTTGGAGCCTGACAGAACTGCATGGGTAAAAAGTAAAATCTTCAATTGTTTAAACAGCAAGAGCAATCCCAAAGGGGCTTTTTCAAGAGGCAACTGGACTTTCTAGTTTTTCTTTGAAGACATTCCGCTTCTCATCCAAGAAGCTTCTTCAGCTCTTCAGATATATTATTCTTCGGAGCTGGAAAAGCTTCTTGGATGAGAAGAGAAATGTCTTGAAAGAAAAATCAGAAAGACCAGTTGCCTCTTGAAAAAAGCACCTTTGGGATATGACCAGTGGTGGGATTCACCAGTTGTAACAACCGGTTCGCTCTGCGCGCTCTCCAGAGGCCAGAAATGGGTGCATTTCCAGACTTCCAGTACCTCTGGTAGGCCCATTTTTCACTCTCCCCACCTCTCCAGGAAAGCCTCTGGAGTCTCCAGGAAGGTGAAAATAGCCTCCCCCAGGCACCGGATGCCCTCCTGAGGCCGGAAACAGGTCCGTTTCTAGACTTCCAGTAAGCCCATTTTTCGCACGTGCCCTGCACTTACCTGGCATCCAAAATGGGCCACGTGGAGACTCCTGGGAGGGGAGGGGCAGAGTGGGCAGGGTCAGCCAGTCCTTGGAACAACTGATTCACCGAACCAGATTAAAATCAACATGTGGTTCACCCGAATCAATCAAAACCGGCTGAATCCTACCCTTGGATATGACCTGGATGGCTGAGAATCTTAATTCAGCAACAGCAATATTGGCATTTCAAAGTTCGTATGTACTAACAGAGAAGGTATTTTCCCATGTCTCTGCTCAGTATATGATAAATAAATAAAAATGATGTATCTCTTTCAGCCGTAGGATTCCACATAATAGTTACATACTGGGAGAGACATAATGCTTAAGCTGCAGCTTCTGTTTAATTTTCAACAATAGCTCCACATAATGTTCCCTGCAATACTCCAACCATTGTTTATTATAGTATGGATATTGTGCTTAAATTGTTCCTTCTCATGAAGAACTACAGCAGGTGGAGCAACTATAGTTGGCAAATATATTCTGAGCCACCAACGTTACTTAGGTCTTCAATGATAGACATCAGTCTAAGTCAGTGGTTCTCAACCTTTATAGTGCTGCGACCCCTTTAATACAATTCCCCACGATGTGGCGACCCTAACCGTAAAATTATTTTTGTTTTGAATTTATCGCGCCTGAAGCCGTATTGGCTAGCGATCTGAACTGCTTGCAATTGCCTTGAGGACGGAGGCATTAAAGCGGAGACTCCTCCCCTATTAAGTTTATCACGCCTGAAGCCAGATTAGGCTAGCGATTGGGAGTGATTGCAGCTAGTTTGAGAGGGAGACATCAGAGCAAAGATTTCTCTCTTTTTTAATTCATTGCGCCTGAAGCCGAATTCGGCTAGCGATTTGAAGAGCCTGCAGCTGGCTTGTGGAGTCAACCATTGGAGCGCGATTCTTCGACTCGCAAGTATACTTCCCATATTTCTGATGGTCTTAGGCGACCCCTGGCAAATCGTCATTCGACCCCCAATGGGGTCCTGACCCACAGGTTGAGAACTGCTTATCTAAGTGAACACAGAGCTTCCTACTTCTTCAGGCAGAAATGGGGCTTATCCAGTTGCTAGACCTGTGAGAATGGTCGATTTTATCAAGATTCATCTCAAATTATCAATGATCATCCAGCCCAATACCAGTCCAATCATTTCACCTAGGACATTAATGACAAAGTAATGACAGAGTTTGAGTATCATTCACATGAAGATGGCATCCGACCTTCAACCACCTGATAGCTTTAGTCAATGGATCTAACCCTGCATGTAAAAATGAAGCTACTGAAGAACATGACTTTTACTTCAGTTTTACTTAATCGATTTAACAGGCTCCTGTGTCCAAGAAGATTATCTTCCCGCTCCGATAAAAAGTCATCTTTCAGGGCAATCAAAGAATGTTGGTGATGAAAGTTATTGTGTTGATTGAAGAATAGCTCCTCGGGGATGTTCTCTGTAACTGTCTATTTTAAGGCAGAGACTATGCATCCTGATGTTAGAGGGGATTTTCTACTTGCTGAATGCACCCTGTCAAACCCTTGATCTGAACAGTCAAGATAAAAAAGGGCAAGTCTGCATGTGCCAAATCAGATAAAAGCAAGCGTTTTGTTCATATTTTGAGGCTCTGAATTTTTTTTATTTTTTTATTTTTAAAAAAACCACAGCTATCAATTTCAGGGTTTACTGCAAAGGAACTCCTGGAAAACCATTCTCTTGGATGGATCTGTGCCCTAATTAGTGGGGATAAAACCTTTGGCCTTCTTCAATGTTGTATAGCAAGCACAACGTGATGCTAAACTAAACCAGGGCCCAAAGGCATTCCAATAATTTTTATTTATTTATTTATTGTATTTTTATACCGCCCTTCTCTGAGGACTCAGGATCTTTTCTAAGATACTTCAATAACCCCGACTAATATGCCATTAGGAAACATGGAGAATGATACATCAACAATGTCTCTGTCCATCGGGGGAGAGAAGGGAGGGGGGGAAAGGGGGAAAAAAATTTTTGTAAAACTTTTTGAATAAAAAATAATAAAAAAAAAAACAATGTCTCTGTCCTATCTTTCTGTCCCAATACCAGCTATATGACCACAATGTTGTCACCAGAGCAGATAGGTTTCCTTGCAGGAGTTAACAATGATTGTATCCTGAATTAATGAGGAATCCTGTATCTGGGTGGACAAAACCGGTAAGATCAACTCCATTTAAACCAAGGGTCCCCAACCTTTCGGACCTCAGGGACCACTAAATTCATAATTTTAAATCCCGTCCCAATATGATTTGCTTAATAACTGGCTGGGTGGGCGTGGCAAGGTGGTCATATGACTAGGTGGGCATGGCCAACTTTGAGGATCTCTGATTTAGTGCAATATAAAAAATGCAAATAATTTTTCTGCGGATCATCAAAATTTTCTCGCGGACCGCCAGTGGTCCATGGACCACCAGTTGGTGACCTCTGATTTAGACCATTCATATATTCAATCATTCATTGTTCAGCAATGTAAAAGAAATATTGAATTGATATGGCAGTTCATAATTCAACATAAATGTTGAATTGATATGGCAGTCCCTCTATATAAGAGGGATAGATGGATGGAAGGAAGGAAGGAATGATATTCTCAGAAACAAGACAATAACAATTATGAAATTTCTATTGACAAATCAATAGAATCAAGATATTTTACTGTCCATTAAAACCTGTTTGTCTTAGCTTTTCCATGGGTACTGGGTTATTATTTTGTTTCACTCATTATTTTGTTCCTGTTACTAATTTCCTGACTTGCTTTTCCACTTTTAATATATTTTAATGAATAAATTATAGTAATTTATTCAGTTTAACTTTTGAATAGGTAGTATTGTATAGCTTTTCTTCCACATGCCAGCACTTTAAAAATTGGGTTAAACATTATAAAACAAACAAACAAATATCACTGTTTGAAAAGCTTTAATTTTTCAGGGAGATAATTTTTTATATAAAAATCATGTTTTGGCAACAGGAAGGCAGCTTTTGCGGAATTTATTTATGCCTTTTTTTTCATGTTTGTCCATAGTAAAACAGTAGGAAAGGGGAGCTTCAAAATTTACTCCTTTGCTGTTCTTAGGCGAGGTTCTTAGTTCATAAAAAGATGGTTCAGAGACTACATATAGGATGCTGGTTGTAATGATTTCACGGGTGTTTTTTTGTTTTGTTTTGTTTTTTACAAACTTAAGAGCCTCTTGAGGGAAAGGATAGGTCAAAGCTTTAAATAATGACTGTATATAATTGGATAGTTTTCTTTATGGTCCTATACCAGTGGTGGGATTTTTAAAAATGTACTACCGGTTCTGTGGGCATGGCTTAGTGGGCATAGCATGGCTTGATGGGCGTGGCTTGGTGGGTGTGGTAGGGGAAGGATACTGCAAAATCTCCATTCCCTCCCCACTCCAGGGGAAGGTTACTGCAAAATCTCTATTCCCTCCCCACTTCAGGGGAAGGTTACTGCAAAATCCCCATTTCCTCCCTATCAGCTGGGACTTGGGAGGCAGAGAATAGATGAGGGCGGGGCCAGTCAAAGGTGGTATTTACCAGTTCTCCGAACTACTCAAATTTCTGCTACCGGTTCTCCAGAACTGGTCAGAACCTGCTGATTACCACCACTGTCCTATACTCAGTCACCACATATCTATATGTTTTGAAGAAGGCTGACAAGAAGATCAAAAGACTTTTAATTTCCACTTTCTGTAAGGAAGGAGTTGAAGTTAAAATTAAAGCATTTGGACTATGTTGCTAGCTCTAAAAAAAAAAAATCAGCCGTCTTTTACTCTTAACACATCATCTGGCTGCTTGCGTTTTAAACCATTTTAAAAATTATCTCACAACAGCCACCAGTTAAAATACAGGTTGTCCTCAACTTAACAAGCATTCATTTAGTGACCATTCAGAGTTACAACAGCAAAAAGGTGACAAAATAGGTTTCACACTTAAAACCATTGTAGCATTCCCCATGGTAATGAGATCTAAATTCAGGCCCTTGGTTGCTAGCATTCGATTTATGACAGTTACACTGTCCCAGGGTCATGTGATCAGCATTTGTACTCTTCCCAGGTGGGTTCCGACAAGCAAAGTCAATTGGGAAAGCCAGATTGCTTAACATCCGCATGATTCATTTAACTGCAGTGTGTTGTGACCTAGGCCCAAGTAGCTATTACCAGACACAATCAGTCCTAAACAAACATATTTTATTAGAATAACTGAGAATTACTTCATTCTCAGCTTAGTCCAAATTAAGTCCAAAACAAAGTCCTTCAGAAAAAGTATTTTGGCCTTATCACAAATCTTTGTCTTCTTTGCCAAAGGCTTTTCTTGGCAAGAACCCCACGAAGTTCAGAAACAGGAGACAAGAAACAATTGTAGAAATGTTGCTTTCCTACAATGAACTCAAGAGCCGTTGCTGATCTTTTAAGCCTTATGGGAGGGGCCAATAATCTCCTGGCTTTACTCCCGTCATCCTTTTTGCTTTAGCTACTCTTGCATTCTGGCTGCTCTTCGCATGTGTGCACTAGGAACAGGCTCCTCCTATTCCTCTGCCTCTCTGCTATCCACCTCTGGAGGCTCCAGAGTCAACGCATCGCTCCCAGGTGGTCCTGGCCTCTGATGCAGAGCCCCATCCAGGCCTTCCCCTGACTCCAGGACTGATCCATTTTCCTTCCCAACCTCGTCACTGTCCGACTCCGCTGCCAGCTCCACAGGCTGCTGGCGGACCACAACACAGTGATTCACTTAACTGTGGCACAAAAGGTTGTAAAATGGGGCAAAACTCACTTAACTGCCTTGTTTAGCAATGAAAATTTTGGGTTCAAATTTCAAGGACAACCTGTAATGCATCCAAAGGCAGATGTGTCAAACACATAATCTGCAGGCCAAATCTGGTCCACGATAGGCCCAGAGTTGTCCTGCAGGGCCATCCCAGAGATGGCGAGGAAACAACCCGTGCCGCCCCAGCCCACTCTGGCCACACCCACCCAGTTGGCCATGACAACCAGGCCACACCCACCCCAGCCTCCAAAGGTAAACAAAATCCTGATACGGCCCGCGATGGGATTGAGTTTGACTCCCCTGATCTAGGGTATCTGAGGAGCCATATTGTCCCAACGGGCTTAGCTCTTCACAGTTGTTCCAGTGGAAGAGGCTTGGTTCAGACATGATCCATTAAGGAAATTCAACTGGCGAGGTCAAAGAGAAAAACCACAGTGTCTCCTTTCCTGTAGAACTTTCTACCTTCAGAAATGAGATCTGCTCCACTTTCCTGGCCTTCAGGGAGCACCTCAAAACTTTGTTTTGTCAGTAGGAAGTACTTTTTGCTGGGATAAGAAGACCTTAACCTGTCCCCTTGGTTCTAATTTTTTCATAAGTCTTTTCATTCTAACTTTTTTTATATATTTATCTTTTTATTGTTTGTAAACCGGCTAGAGTTGCCATATCGATGAGATGGAGGGCATATAAATTTAACAAATAAATAAAGGAGTCTGCTTTAAAATGATCACCTAATGGGCCTTGGTTGAGAGAACCAATAAATCTTAACAGACTAGTTACACGTTCAACATTATGGTTCTCAATGAAATCAGTAAAAGTCCATTGTAGCTGATACTTGTAATGAAAGAGCAGAGTTGGCTATTTTCTGTCCTTATATTTTATTACAAAAGAGCAATAAGACATTCAGCAAGGGACTTGCTATGGGGTGATTATGGTTTCTTTTTTCTCGTACTTAAAGCCACTCATCCTTCAGTCTTGCTCCTTATATTCCCACCCAAGGCGTGGAATAATCTCCAGAAATGTACCGCCTGGAGTGTACAGTTGCTTAATAAATTACTCTGTCTTACTTATCTTTCTTTTGGCATATCCCTGCTGGCACAAAGCTATTATCCTGTGAGAATATTCTTTTCTATTGACATTTATTCTTAATTAACCATGCAGAGTCTCCTTAGGTTTGTAATGTTTCAGGAGAAAATTTGTGTGACCAAAAATGTTTTGAATGAAAGCCATCATCGTTGGCTTCACAAAACTTGCTATCCAGCTGTATTGTTTCGTATGAGTGGAAATGGGCAGGCATAGAATTAATCCAAAGCCTAAATAGCAATAGCACTTCGACTTATATACCGCTTTACAGTGCTCTACAGCCCTCTCTAAGCAGTTTACAGAGTCAGCATATTGCCCCCAACAATTTGGGTCCTCATTTTACTGACCTGGAAGGCTGAATCAACCTTGAGCCTGGTGAGATTTGAACTGCCAAATTGCAGGCAGACAGTAGTCAGCAGAAGTAGCCTGCAGTACTGCACTCTAAGCACTGTGCCAACCCAGCTCATAAAACTATAGATGTTAAGATTTCAAGAAATTGTTTTATACACATCTTCCAAGTATTTTTATTGGGTTCAGCAACCAGCAAATAGGTGAATGCACATTTAAAAGTTTCAAGGAAAGACATTCATTTTACTAAGGAACTCTACCTCTGGAGATACAAGTTACAGGTAGTCCTTGACTTACTACCAATTTGAAGTTACAACAGACCCTGAAAGAGGGACTGACAATCCCCGTTTTGAAGTTCTGATATCATTCCCTTCCACCCACCTACCCTGTAGTCACACGACTGCATTTTGGATGCTCAGTAACTGGACCACATTAATGGCTGTTTGCACCATTCCATGGTCATGATGTTTACTTACTGTTTCTGGTTAAAAAAAAAAAAAAAGCACTGAGCACAATGAGATTGCTTTACAATCACAGGCTAACTCAGAGGTTCCCAATCTTTTTCGGTTTGCGGCTCCCATAACACTTCGGATTTTTTCCGCGGCTCCCTTAATAGGTACATCCGATTTTTTTTTAATTTTAAGGATTTGGAAATCTACTTTTTAGATCATTAAGGTTAGGTTAATTGAAAAATAAATTAAATACGAGCTTTAAATTCACAATTTATTGAACATCGTTTAATGATTTAAAATTATTAATGGGATGGATGGGCTTGTTGTTCGCTGCACAACTTCTCAAATCTTGGAGTAAAATTGGAAATAGCGACTCTCATTTCTTGCTCGAGGTTAATTTTTGAGCGATATTTACTTTTTATTACCGCGACTGCCGAAAACCCAGTCAAGACAAATAGGACGTTGCAAAAGGAATTAATATTCTTAGGGCTTTGCAACTATTATTCAAGTTTAATAAGAATTTGTCCATTTTAGGGTGATCAGAAAATAGCTTTTGAAAAGTAACTTAACCACCATTAAGCAATGCCCTACTGGGGAATGACCGCCTCAAAACTTTTCAAGCCGCTACCATGAGTAAGCCGCCTGCATGACAGTAAACGCAGGCAATAACAGAGGAGGGTCTGCCCGCCTGATTTGCTGATGGACGCGCCTCCTTTGATGGGAGCGGCCTCATGGAACTTTCCCAGGCGTGGGGTCCCTGCTCGTCTCGAGTTTGGCCTCTCGCGATCCCCTTGTTCCTCGGGTCTCCGCCTTGTGGAGGAGGTGGCTGTTCTCGCCCAGCCTGGCTCACCTGGGAGGAACCAACGGGTGGTTTTGCTATTTTCGCGCAGCCCTCTTTCCCGATGCCGCCGAGCGTGGTGGCCGCGCCGTGTTGGGCAGCGTGTCGGGTGGTCTGGGAGGCCAGTGGCGCCGGGCAGACTGAGGGGAGGTGCGCCGCTGTTTCGCCAGGCGGCGGGTCTGGGCGGGCGCTGTGGTTCAGGCGGGCGGGCGGGCCGGAGCTCGCGCTTCCTTTGGTCCGTGCCGGGCGCCTGCCGCCTTCCTGCCTGCTGTCGCGCGGCCGTGTCCGGCTTTGTGCGTCTGGGATCTCGCGGCACCGCGTGTGGAGCGGACGCTGCTTCTTCGTGGCGCCCTTGTGGCGGGGGCGCGCTCCCTGGGAGCCGCGGCTCACACTTTGGGAATCACTGGGCTAACTCAATGCTCACTCCAGGAGTTCGATTCTCACCAGGCTCAAGGTTGACTCAGCCTTCCATCTTTCCGAGATTGGTAGAATTGCCCACAGATTGTTGGGGGGCAATATGCTAACTCTGTAAACTGTTTAGAAAGGGCTGTAAACAAAGTTGGAAGTTTGCAGGGGTTCAGAAGAATCTCTAGCTAAGATTCTGTGCAGTTCGGAGAACCCCCAAATCCCACTCCTGGCTGGCCCCGCCCATCCTGCCCCTCCTCTCCCAGGAATCCCCAAACAGCCCATTTTGGATGCAGGTAAGTGCAGGGCATGCACGTAGGCTTGGGAAGGGCAAAATGGGCCTACACTAGAATATTAAGTGAAAAGAAAGTTTAGGTCACTCTACAGATGTCTCAGGCTTGGTCATAACTTTTAGAGACTTATTGCTTGCAAGTTTATTCAGGCCTTTCCAGAGGCAATTGAAGACCACTAAAGTAGCTCACAGAGCTACCAGCAGTGGGGTGGGGTTCAAATTTTTACTACCAGTTCTGTGGGCATGGCAGGAAGGATACTATAAATTCTCCATCCCCTCCCTTCCCCACTACCCTGCTTTCCAGCTTCATTCTCCTGTGCATGGCAACAAAAGAAGACCCAGCCGATGAGCTGGGACTCGGGAGGCAGCGAATAGATGGGGGCGGGTCCAGTCAGAGATGGTATTTGCGGTTCTCTGAACTACTTAAAATTTCTGCTACCAGTTCTGTGGGCATGGTTTGGTGGGTGTGGTGTGGCTTGGTGGGCGTTGTAGGGGAAGGATACTATAAATTCTCCCTTCCCTCCCTTCCCCACTAACCTGCTTTCCAGCTTCATTCTCCTGTGCATGGCAACAAAAGAAGACCCAGCCGATGAGCTGGGACTCGGGAGGCAGCGAATAGATGGGGGCGGGTCCAGTCAGAGATGGTATTTGCCGGTTCTCTGAACTACTTAAAATTTCTGCTACCAGTTCTGTGGGCATGGCAGGAAGGATACTATAAATTCTCCTTCCTCCCTTCCCCACTAACCTGCTTTCCAGCTTCATTCTCCTGTGCATGGCAACAGAAGACCCAGCCGATGAGCTGGGACTCGGGAGGCAGCGAATAGATGGGGGCGGGTCCAGTCAGAGATGGTATTTGCGGTTCTCTGAACTACTTAAAATTTCTGCTACCAGTTCTGTGGGCATGGTTTGGTGGGTGTGGTGTGGCGCTGCTCCCTGGGGAGCCGCGGCTCACACTTTGGGAATCACTGGGCTAACTCAATGCTCACTCCAGGAGTTTGATTCTCACCAGGCTCAAGGTTGACTCAGCCTTCCATCTTTCCGAGATTGGTAGAATTGCCCACAGATTGTTGGGGGCAATATGCTAACTCTGTAAACTGTTTAGAAAGGGCTGTAAACAAAGTTGGAGGTTTGCAGGGGTTCAGAAGAACCTCTAGCTAAGATTCTGTGCAGTTCGGAGAACCCCCAAATCCCACTCCTGGCTGGCCCCGCCCATCCTGCCCCTCCTCTCCCAGGAATCCCCAAACAGCCCATTTTGGATGCAGGTAAGTGCAGGGCATGCACGTAGGCTTGGGAAGGGCAAAAAATGGGCCTACCGGAAGTCCGGGAAGGCCTGAAACAGGCCTGTATCTGGCCTCCAGAGGGCCTCTGGAGCCTGGAGAGGCCGTTTTTGCCTTCTGGGAGGCTTGAGGAAAGCCTCCAGAGCCCAAGGAGGGCAAAACTGCCCCCCCTGCTGTGGTGCAGGAGGCTGACTAGGCCATGCCCACCATGGCCACACCCACACAGCAACCGGACAGAGAACCCCTTGCTAAACTTTTTGATGCCCACCCCTGGCTGTAAAGCATCAAGGGGCAGTATATGAGTCCAAGTGCAATTGCTTTCTAAAGAATTCAGCAGTTGGCTAAACTAATTTGTTCTGGATATAATTAAAGAAATAGTTTTTCCAACATCCTGATCATTTTTTTTTATAAACTCGTTCGTGTAACCCCATCATTTTGAATTAGCATCAGAATGTGTTATTTTAAAAAAATTGAAGGTATGGACTTGTCAAGATTACGTGTGTGCCAACATTCACAGGTATAATTCCCATTTCACTGAGGGGATTAAAGGAAGTTAAATGTGCAAGCAGAAAGTACAATTCAAACTAATGTATTTTTCCCGTTCTAAAATTTAAAATTACACTCCTTTTTAAATATGCAGTGAGCACAAGTCTCTGGTTTAAAAAAAAAAAACAAGTGGAAAGAAAAGCTTTTCATATATTGACATTAGAAAAGAAGAATTCACAATCTAAAACTTAACCTTTATGGAATGAAAGACGTTGTGGTGAGGCCATAGAAATTCAGACATGGGTGGCAGCACAAGGAAACAACAGTTAATGATAATAGCCAGCCATCAACACCCTAATTAACAACTAAAATCCACACACAATCAGCAACCATAGAAATACAACACTTGCATAACAACCCATATTCTGGAGAAAGAAAATCCTTGAGGATGGGTTCCAATACAAATCTGAAAGCTCGGAAAAATAAACCTTTGGTCTCAATGACCAACCCAGATTGGAACCTGCAACATTATTCTGGGACACATTTACTTGCCGTCTTTAGCCCCTCAAAAAATGAGCTCGCTGGGTATGAAATTAATTGTAATTCAACAAGGAAAACTTTGATTGAAACAGGATGTTTTTTGACAGCCAACCAAGTAATTATTTACCACCTCTAACTTCTGACAAGGGAGTGAAATTATTGTAGAGTTGGAAAGGTGATATATCTACTTAAGGAATAGCATGGCCCCTTGCTACAAAGTCCTCCACAAGGGAAAAAGTGAGAACTTGTATATTATTTCACCATCTTCTACCTCTGCGAAGAACTTCGCAATTGCTCTCCTCAGGATATCTTGTAACACTATACATTTGTCCCAACTACAGGGATAGGATTAAGGACATTACAATAGAATGGAAATCCTTCAGCAGGGGATAGATAGATATATATAGTTCAGCAGGGGACATGTGGGAACAAGTGTTTCTTCATCTGTTATTTGTTTGACAAGGAAAAGGCCTACACTAGAATATTAAGTGAAAAGAAAGTTTAGGTCACTCTACAGATGTCTCAGGCTTGGTCATAACTTTTAGAGACTTATTGCTTGCAAGTTTATTCAGGCCTTTCCAGAGGCAATTGAAGACCACTAAAGTAGCTCACAGAGCTACCAGCAGTGGGGTGGGGTTTCAAATTTTTTTACTACCAGTTCTGTGGGCATGGTTTGGTGGGTGTGGTGTGGCTTGGTGGGCATGGCAGGGGAAGGATACTACAAAATCTTCATTCCCTCCCCATTCCAGGGGAAGATTACTGTAAAATCTCCATTCCCACCCCACTTCAGGGAGATTACTGTAAAATCTCCATTCCCTCCCCACTCCAGGGGAAGGATACTGTAAAATCTCCTTTCCCACCCCACTCCAGGGGAAGGATACTATAAATTCTCCCTTCCCTCCCTTCCCCACTAACCTGCTTTCCAGCTTCATTCTCCTGTGCATGGCAACAAAAGAAGACCCAGCCGATGAGCTGGGACTCGGGAGGCAGCGAATAGATGGGGGCGGGTCCAGTCAGAGATGGTATTTGCCGGTTCTCTGAACTACTTAAAATTTCTGCTACCAGTTCTCCAGAACCGGTCAGAACCGGCTGAATACCACCTCTGGCTTCCAGGACTAGCATTAGGACCAAATGCTGTTGAAGAAACTAGATAAACAATTGAAGACCCTCTAAAGCAACAGCACCAACCCTTGGGGTACCAGGGACTGGTTCTGTGGAGAGAGGTTGTCCCATGGACTGGAGGGAGCCTGGTTTTGTGTGCTGCTTACATCCGGCAGATGGAGCTTTGCTTGTTTGTGTGACCCACTTTCTGGCATGCCGCGTCCCCGGCTCTAAAGCAAAAGTTGACAGAGAACCCCTTGCTAAACTTTTTTAAGCCCACCCCTGGCTGTAAAGCATCAAGGGGCAGTATATGAGTCCAAGTGCAATTGCTTTCTGAAGAATTCAGCAGTTGGCTAAACTAATTTGTTCTGGATATAATTAAAGAAATAGTTTTTCCAACATCCTGATCATTTTTTTTATAAACTCGTTCGTGTAACCCCATCATTTTGAATTAGCATCAGAATGTGTTATTTTAAAAAAATTGAAGGTATGGACTTGTCAAGATTACGTGTGTGCCAACATTCACAGGTATAATTCCCATTTCACTGAGGGGATTAAAGGAAGTTAAATGTGCAAGCAGAAAGTACAATTCAAACTAATGTATTTTTCCCGTTCTAAAATTTAAAATTACACTCCTTTTTAAATATGCAGTGAGCACAAGTCTCTGGTTTAAAAAAAAAAAACAAGTGGAAAGAAAAGCTTTTCATATATTGACATTAGAAAAGAAGAATTCACAATCTAAAACTTAACCTTTATGGAATGAAAGACGTTGTGGTGAAGCCAAAGAAATTCAGACATGGGTGTGGCAGCACAAGGAAACAACAGTTAATGATAATAGCCAGCCATCAACACCCTAATTAACAACTAAAATCCACACACAATCAGCAACCATAGAAATACAACACTTGCATAACAACCCATATTCTGGAGAAAGAAAATCCTTGAGGATGGGTTCCAATACAAATCTGAAAGCTCGGAAAAATAAACCTTTGGTCTCAATGACCAACCCAGATTGGAACCTGCAACATTATTCTGGGACACATTTACTTGCCGTCTTTAGCCCCTCAAAAAATGAGCTCGCTGGGTATGAAATTAATTGTAGTTCAACAAGGAAAACTTTGATTGAAACAGGATGTTTTTTGACAGCCAACCAAGTAATTATTTACCACCTCTAACTTCTGACAAGGGAGTGAAATTATTGTACAGTTGGAAAGGTGATATATCTACTTAAGGAATAGCATGGCCCCTTGCTACAAAGTCCTCCACAAGGGAAAAAGTGAGAACTTGTATATTATTTCACCATCTTCTACCTCTGCGAAGAACTTCGCAATTGCTCTCCTCAGGATATCTTGTAACACTATACATTTGTCCCAACTACAGGGATAGGATTAAGGACATTACAATAGAATGGAAATCCTTCAGCAGGGGATAGATAGATATATATAGTTCAGCAGGGGACATGTGGGAACAAGTGTTTCTTCATCTGTTATTTGTTTGACAAGGAAAAGGCCTACACTAGAATATTAAGTGAAAAGAAAGTTTAGGTCACTCTACAGATGTCTCAGGCTTGGTCATAACTTTTAGAGACTTATTGCTTGCAAGTTTATTCAGGCCTTTCCAGAGGCAATTGGAAAGACCACTAAAGTAGCTCACAGAGCTACCAGCAGTGGGGTGGGGGTTCAAATTTTTTTACTACCAGTTCTGTGGGCATGGTTTGGTGGGTGTGGTGTGGCTTGGTGGGCATGGCAGGGGAAGGATACTACAAAATCTTCATTCCCTCCCCATTCCAGGGGAAGATTACTGTAAAATCTCCATTCCCACCCCACTTCAGGGAGATTACTGTAAAATCTCCATTCCCTCCCCACTCCAGGGGAAGGATACTGTAAAATCTCCTTTCCCACCCCACTCCAGGGGAAGGATACTATAAATTCTCCCTTCCCTCCCTTCCCCACTAACCTGCTTTCCAGCTTCATTCTCCTGTGCATGGCAACAAAAGAAGACCCAGCCGATGAGCTGGGACTCGGGAGGCAGCGAATAGATGGGGGCGGGTCCAGTCAGAGATGGTATTTGCCGGTTCTCTGAACTACTTAAAATTTCTGCTACCAGTTCTCCAGAACCGGTCAGAACCGGCTGAATACCACCTCTGGCTTCCAGGACTAGCATTAGGACCAAATGCTGTTGAAGAAACTAGATAAACAATTGAAGACCCTCTAAAGCAACAGCACCAACCCTTGGGGTACCAGGGACTGGTTCTGTGGAGAGAGGTTGTCCCATGGACTGGAGGGAGCCTGGTTTTGTGTGCTGCTTACATCCGGCAGATGGAGCTTTGCTTGTTTGTGTGGCCCACTTTCTGGCATGCCGCGTCCCCGGCTCTAAAGCAAAAGTTGAGAGAGATTTTTTTTTCTCTGTCCTTTAATCTGAATACTGTACTGAAGTTTCCAATTTTCTCTTAAGCTTTCTTTTTCTGCAAAAGGGCCTTTTATCTACCAACCTCATCATCAAGGTGTGTTTCATTGCTTTTACTGGAAATTTCCTCATGGTTTACTTTATTTTGAAAGGTGGCAGAAAGCGTTGCTAACATTTACTATCGCATATCAAATCTGTGTTGTTATATAGCCTGCCTGCCTGCCTGTCTCTTCTTTCTGATTTTTTTTTTTAAAAGTGGGGGGCAAGGATGAATTCCTTCATGGTGTCTTTCTTGCCATGAAACTGAAGCATGAGAAGCCAAATGTGTTACAAATTGCCAGAGAAATACAGGTGAAGTTTTTATAAACAAAATTCAGAGTCCATATAATTTCTCCCTTTGCTGATTTATAGAAACTGACAGAAAAAATATTTGCTAAAAATACACACTACAGAATAACAGAGCTGGAAGGGACCTTGGAGATCTTCTAGTCCAACCCCTTGCTCAAGCAGGAAACCCTCTACCATTGATGGCTAATCTTTTCCGGACCGAGTGCCCAAAGTGCATGCGAATCCCCAAAATGCAGTGCGTGTGTGCTTCCTGTACATGCACCTTGCGCATGTGCCCCAGTCCCCATGTGCACCCCTGTGCATGCACGCCCCCCCGCCCCTCCTTGTATGCACACGCCCCCACACACGTGCCTCCAAGCATGCGCACACCCGCATGCGCCCCAGCCCCCATGCATGCATGGCAGAGACCCAAAGATCAGCTGGCCAGTGGGAGGCATGCACACATCTGCAGCAGAGTTGAACTGGGGAATGGCTGGCGTGCCATCAGAGAAGGCTCTGTTCGCCATCATGGCCCTATACCATTCCAGACAAATGGCTGTTCAATCTCTTCTTTAAAACCTCCAGTGATGGAGCACCTACATCTGTTTAATTTTTCTCACTGACAGCAAATTTCTCTTTATATATATCTGCTCTTCAGGTTAGCCTGCATCTCATTTACATCTTTGCAGAATTTTTCACATCTAACTGGACCGAGATAATTTAGCAAAATAGGAAACCAAACTTCAAGAGTCCAATAGATATTCTCCTTGAGAAATAGGTTGTCTGGATGGAGTAGATTTGAGAAAAGTTTAACTGATTTCTTCTTTTGGGAGCCCAAAGCGATATTCTTCTCATGTCCCAATAGTCAGTGATTCTCCTTTGAGATATTGTTTGAACCACTTTACAGTGAGGTGGAGAATCAGAAGTCTTCTAGAGGTTGCAGAATTACAAACCATAACACCATAAGTCGCATACTTTCCTTTAGAGCTTTTCAATTAGGCCTGATTTTAAACATTTGTACCTATAAATCCGGTGGGTAGGAATTGTAAGCAACAGACAGAATTGGGCACATATCCAATGCTGCAAATAGCATAGCATAGCATAGGTGAAGCTTCCGGGTAAAATTACAGGCCCAATCTATTGTAAAGCAGATCTCACATATTGCTCAGGCTTAACCAGCCTTAGTGACCAAAAAGCTACAGACATTTTCACTGAGCTAGACATTGCTTGCAAAAGCTTTTATAAATGGTTGTCTTTATAAGATTTTTTCTCTTATCCATCTACATCCACTCCACATTGCATAGGTTAATCCATGCAATCTGGGATTGTTTTAGATTTCAGCGTTGGCTCTTCTTTCGATATTTATTCTTTCCAACCCAAAAAAGGAAAAAGATGTTGTGATTGGTCCTTTATCTATCTGTCTCCCTGTTCATTGGCAGAACTGGACCAAAATGCGATCCAATTTGGCATGTGGGAGAGGATAAATTAAGGTGCAAAGTGATCTAGATGCAGCTGAGAGATCTGGGGAAAACAAAATTCAATTGCCTAATGCATCCCTTGCTTTTGAATTGTGGTGTTTGAGAAGACTTTTGAAGATCCTTTGGTTCTCAATTATTGATCAAGAATCCTTGATTGTTCTTTGGAAGGACAGATTGAGCTGAAGCTCAAATATTTTGGCCATCTAATGAGAAGAGAGGACTCCTTGGAAAAGACCCTGATGTTGGGAAGGATTGAAGGCAAAATGGCCCAAAGAGGCAAGTGGACTTTCTGGTTTTTCTTTGAAGACATTTTCACTGAGCTAGACATTGCTTGCAAAAGCTTTTATAAATGATTGTCTTTATAAGATTTTTTCTCTTATCCATCTACATCCACTCCACATTGCATAGGTTAATCCATGCAATCTGGGATTGTTTTAGATTTCAGCGTTGGCTCTTCTTTCGATATTTATTCTTTCCAACCCAAAAAAGGAAAAAGATGTTGTGATTGGTCCTTTATCTATCTGTCTCCCTGTTCATTGGCAGAACTGGACCAAAATGCGATCCAATTTGGCATGTGGGAGAGGATAAATTAAGGTGCAAAGTGATCTAGATGCAGCTGAGAGATCTGGGGAAAACAAAATTCAATTGCCTAATGCATCCCTTGCTTTTGAATTGTGGTGTTTGAGAAGACTTTTGAAGATCCTTTGGTTCTCAATTATTGATCAAGAATCCTTGATTGTTCTTTGGAAGGACAGAGCCTGAAGCTGAAGCTCAAATACTTTGGTCACCTAATGAGAAGAGAGGACTCCTTGGAAAAGACCCTGATATTGGGAAAGATGGAAGGCAAAATGGCCCAAAGAGGCAAGTGGACTTTCTGGTTTTTCTTTGAAGACATTTCACTTTCTCATCCAAGAAGCTTCTTCAGATTCAGAGCTGAAGAAGCTTATTGGAGGAGAAGCAAAACATCTTCAAAGAAAACCCAGAAAGATCAGTTGCCTCTTGAAAAAGCACCTTTGGGACAACCATGGCCAGGATGACTGAGAATCTCCATAGACATGGAAGACAAAAGGAAAAGGGGATGGCAGAAGATGAGATGGTTAGATACGGTCAATGATGCAATGAATGTGAATTTGGGTTAACTCCAAAAGACAGCAGAGAACAGGGAAGCCTGGCATCCTATGTTCCATGGGATTGTGGGGAATCGGAAGGTACTTAGGGATTGAACAACAATGCTTCCCTATGGGAATGAGAGTTGAAGAACAAATTGGAATGCCCCTGATCTCTCCATTCTAAACCCTCCCCCATCTTCTTTTGGTTATGTGAGCCAGAGCAATATATTATTGCAGAAATCATATTCTACAGATTTTTCACTACTTCTTCTATAGATAGTCTCTTGGGACGCCATTAGGGGTGAGCTTTAGATCCTTTAACAATGGGTTCGCTGCCACATTGCTGAGTGGGCATGGCCATGGTGGGTGGGCCTAGTCGGCCACCTGCACCGTGGTGGGGGGAGGGTGTTTCACTCGCCCCAGGCTCCAGAGGCTTTCCTCAAGCCTCCGGGCGGGTGAAACCTGCTTCTCCCGGGCTCCAGAGGCCCTCCAAAGGCCAGAAACAGGCCTATTTCCGGACTTCCAGAATCTCTGGTAGGCCCATTTTTTGCCCTCCCAGACCCTCCATGTGGCCCCTGCACTTACCTGGAATGATGAACGGGCCATGTGGAGACTCCTGGGAGGGGCAGGGTGGGGTGGGGTGAGATGGGCATGGCCAGCCAGAGGTGGCATTTGTGGGTTTGCTGAACCCCAGCGATCCTTGGCTAGAGGATCGCCCAAACCATGCCGAACCCCCAGGAACCCACTCCTGGATGTCATATATCCTCAGCTGAACAAGATTTCTCCAGCTTTGTTTTCCAGTTCAAGCATCTAGCCCACCTTTAAAAAAAAAAAAACTCCAAGAAAGTGGAAGAGTCTTTTGATCCAGAAACACTTCTGGAATGCCTGATTTAAGCAGCTTTGATGCTCATCTGACTTGAATGTAGCTCCTGACATTTGCAAAAGTACAGTATAGTTTAATTATATAAATATATAATTAGGTAAAAAGGGACACGGTGGCTCAGGGGCTAGGATGTTGAGCTTGTCGATCGAAAGGTCGGTAGCTCGGCAGTTCGAATCCTTAGTGCTGCTGTGTAATGGGGTGAGCTCCCGTTACTTGTCCCAGCTTCTGCCAACCTAGCAGTTTTGAAAGCAGGTAAAAATGCAAGTAGAAAAAATAGGGACCACCTTTGGTGGGAAAGTAACAACGTTCCGTGCGCCTTTGACGTTGAGTCATGCTGGCCACATGACCACAGAG
This sequence comes from Ahaetulla prasina, assembly GCF_028640845.1. Lineage (NCBI taxonomy): Eukaryota > Metazoa > Chordata > Lepidosauria > Squamata > Colubridae > Ahaetulla > Ahaetulla prasina. Next base: position 20,864,447 of record NC_080546.1, read on the forward strand.
ACGTCTTTGGACAGCGCTGGCTCTTCGGCTTTGAAACGGAGATGAGCACCGCCCCCTAGAGTCTGCAACGACTAGCTCATATGTGCGAGGGGAAACTTTACCTTTACCTTATAATTAGGTAAGTGTAAAAATCCATAGCTACTTGCTTTATTTATAACTTTGCTCCTAGATCAATTGTTCAAAAATATAATGTTTGTCTACAGGGACAGGCAAAGAGGTGCGATTTTTTAATCAGCAGTTATTTATTACATTTCTTTTCTTATCCTTCAACTAGAATTAGTGCTCAAGGTGGCTAACAGCAATAGCATTTTAAATAAAATACAACATTCATGTTGTCATAGAGCGATGAATCAATTTCAAATAAAGAACAAAAAATAAGCACACCCAGTAATTAAAATCATTTTCTGTACCAATACAAAGGTCTACATTTATAAAAATACTGGTAACAAGAGAACTAAGAGGGGGCTGGTTTATTGTTATTTGGTTAGGACAGAGGTGCCAAACTCAAGGCCCATAGTCTGTGGGGGTGCTTAGACCTGGCCCATGGGACCGCCCTGGAAACAGTGAAGGACTGGTCCGAGGTGCCTCTGGCAGCAAAAATGGAGCTTGGGCTCCTGAGCTCTGTTTTCAGCCACGATAGCTTCTTGAAGCTCTGTGCTAGCAAAAACGGAGTTTGGGGAGCTATGCGGACCCTATGTGGACTGCAGGAGGCCTCCCCAAGCTGTTTTCGCTGGCAGAGGAGCCCATCACAGCTGAAAACAGAGCCTTGATGAGTGACATCAAAGTGGCCATGTTCCACGGCCCATGGCCATGCCTCCGAGGTCAAACACAACCCTGATGCAGCCCTCAATGAAATCAAATTTGACACCCATGGGCTAGGAGTTCCCAAAAGAGACTTCCTTTTCACCCTCTCCCTCACTCTCCCTTGCTTCTCTCCCTTGCTTCCTCATATTCCCCCATGTTATTTCTCAGACATTGCCGGGATAAAAAAAAAATTGGAAGAATGCTGTGTATAACATACTGTATGGGATAAAATCAGAACCAAAGCTATTTAGTGTAGAGAGATGGGGTGGCAGTATTCATATCTCCATCTATATTCCTGTGTGTGGGTACATCAAAACAGTTACAGATTTAGTGATCCATATAGTGTTCTGCATACAGTATAAAGGCAGTTTATATCAGAATTGAAGTAGAAAAAAATCTTGAATGTATAACAAGTTTCAAATCAGAAATGTACAGGATGCAAACACTTATTGTTGCAGAAGAGAGAAACGAGTGAGGAATTTCTACTTTCTCTTGTTTTCCGTTTTGCTGATCTCCACCTCGATGCCACGCAAACTGTCAGCTTCTGAGGCTTGTTATACTTTTCTTTTTAAGAGCTGCAACATTTGTCTACCGCCTATAAATACACTGTGGTGGAGCTTGTCTAACCGAAATAATTGGTCCTCTCATTATTCTTCTGCAAATCGTAGCTAGAAATGAATTTGAGCAGGTTGTAATATTTTCGATGGGGATGGGATGTGAGCTGTTAAAAGAAAAATGTTACTAGAAGTCACTAAAATATTACTAAGTATTAGTAAAATGTGTTATTTGGATAAAATATCCAAATATTTTAATATAGGACCGCGGTGTGCTCAGGCTGTAAGAAGCCTGTTATTAAAAAACAGCTGCCTGCAATTACTGCAGGTTCTAGTCCCACCAGGTCCAAGGTTGACTCAGCCTTCCATCCTTTATAAGGTAGGTAAAATGAGGACCCAGATTGTTGGGGGGGCAATAAAAGTTGACTTTGTATATAATATACAAATGGATGAAGACTATTGCCTTACACACTGTAAGCCGCCCTGAGTCTTCGGAGAAGGGCGGGATATAAATGTAAACAAAACAAAAACAAAAACAAACAAATAACACATTTTCTCCAAGTTGCTCCTGGTTAGATATACATGGAAACTATGAATTTTTGATAGGAAATAGTGGAATCTGAAACATGTAGCAAACAGTCTTGGTTATACTATCAACCCAATAGGTTGGGGCTGACAGTTTTCAGAACTGCAACTAGCATGACTGACAATTTTCCTAGCTAAGAATTTTGGGTGTTACAATTACAACTCATCTGAAAGTCAGCAGGTGGGAAGGCTGCGGTAGTTTTTTAAAGGTTAGGAACATTGAAGAGGTTCTGGAGAGCAGAGCATTCATCCAAAACTGGCCTGGATTGCTCAGAATTAAAACAAGTACAGAAAGCTACTGTGGTTAAAATGAAGAGACCTACTGTATAGTGAAAGCCAAATCTGGCTCTAGGTTCTGCCTCAGTTTACCTTTCCATTAAGCAACTGAGTCAGAAGATCATTTAAAAGCAGTTTATTAGGGTACCCTTATATGATATTATTTCTCTCTATGAAAAAAGGCAGAAAGAACCTCGAGCCCTATGTTTTCCTCCTCCTTTTAGTTAGCTGGAGGTAGTCTCCAGCTTGTTTGTCAGTTTAGGAATGTTAAAAGCTGTGGTGGGCTGCCCCCGGTTCGGACCGGTTCTTGCGAACCGGTAGTGAAACCAAGGGAGTCTCCGCCCACCAACCCTGACACCATCAGGAAGCTTCTGTGCATGTGCGATCTCGCTCTGAACCGGTAGTAAAGGTAAATAGAACCCACCCCTGGTTAAAGCTAATAAATCTGAACATCATTTTAAAAGAGAGAAAACAAATCAAATTAAAATACAAGGTAACTACGTTAGTTAACAAATAACAAAACCCATGTTATTTGCCCCTCAATAGATAGAATGGGGCAAATAAGAGTATTTATTTATTTATTTATTTATTTATTTATTTATTTATTTATTTATTAAATTTTTATACCGCCCTTCTCCCGAAGGACTCAGGGCGGTTCACAGCCAAATAAAACCACAATGAATAAATACAGAATAAAATCAATAATTAAAAAACTTATTAAATATGACCCCAAATTAAAATGTATTTAGAACAATAAAACCCACTTTAAAATTTAAAACCGAATAATAAAAACTTCTAAAAATTCTATGCCAGTCCTGCGCGAATAAATAAATACGTCTTCAGCTCGCGGCGGAAGGTCTGAAGATCAAGAAGTTGACGAGGTCCTGGGGGAAGTTCGTTCCAGAGGGTGGGAGCCCCCACAGAGAAGGCCCTTCCCCTGGGGGCCGCCAGCCGACATTGCTTGGTACCCTGAGGAGTCCCTCTCTGTGAGAGCGCATGGGTCGGTGGGAGGCAAACGGTGGCAGTAGGCGGTCCCATAAGTAACCTGGTCCTAAGCAGATTGGTGACTCGTTTTAAAACAGTAACATGTCCATTTGGCTATATTTTGGGATGGGGAGGAGTTCTAAAAGTAGGGGTCTATCGTTCCTAGCCTTAAAAACATTAAAAATCCCCACCTCCTTCCCACTCCCCACCTTCCCATTAAAAAAGCACTCCTACAAAATGTTGCCGCTGTATATGTTAATTATAGCAGATTAATCTCAGGTTGCTGGTGGAACAATAGAAATGGCTGGAGACCATTAGATGGACAGTGGAAGCTTGAGACGAACCGGTAGGGAAGGTAAGTAGATTTAACCCCGGTTTGTCTTGCAAGTAAGCAGCTTATCATTACTTGCTGGGTCAGAACATAAATACTGAACCCTGTGCCCCCTCCCCAAACATGAGTCCTTCGGGAGAAGGGTGGTATACAAATTTAAATAATAAATAAAATAAATAAATAAACATACTATAAAAAGATTCCAAACGTCTGCATGTGTGTTTCTCATAAATATACATAAAATCCTTTATTAAATTACATGTTACTTACCTTATATTATATACCTTATATTATAAGGTAAGTAATATGTAATGCAATTATATTATTATTATTATTATTATTATTTATTATATTTGTATACCGCCCATCTCCCGAAGGACTCAGGGCGGTTCACAGTCAAAAACAACAGAAAAACATATAATACATAAAAAGCTAAAAGAATAGACAGTTAAATTCAATTGATGCTCTAACTTTTAAATACAAATTTAAAACCTCATTTAAACCCTTTTTTTTAAAATCCCAAGTTTAAAACTACGTTCAAGCTAGTCCTGCTCTTCGAAACAGCAGCGTCTTCAGCTCACGGCGGAAGGACTTGAGATCGGGGAGTTGACGAAGCCCCAGAGGAAGCTCGTTCCAGAGGGTAGGGGCCCCCACAGAGGAGGCCCTCCCCCTAGAGGGCGCCAGCCGACATTGTTTAGCTGGCGGGATCCGGGGGGGGCCCTCTCTGTGGGAGCGCACTGGTCGGTGAGAGGCTAATGGTGGCAGTAGGCGGTCCCGTAAATATCCCGGTCCTAGGCCATGGAGCGTTTTAAAGGTGATAACAAGTACCTTGAAGTGAACCCGGAAGACCACTGGGAGCCAGTGCAGATTACGCAGGAGGGGTGTCACATGGGAGCCAAAAGGTGCTCCCTCTATCACCCGCGCAGCCGCATTCTGGACCAGTTGGAGTCTCCGGGTACCCTTCAAGGGGAGCCCCATGTAGAGAGCATTACAGTAGTCCAGGCGGGATGTAACCAGGGCATGAGCAACCGTGCATAAGGCAGCCCGATCCAGAAAGGAGCGTAACTGGCGTATCAGGCGAACCTGATGAAAAGCTCCCTGGTGGCGGCTATCATATGATCTTCAAAGACAGCCGTGCATCCAGGAGGGCGCCCAGATTACGAGCCCTTTCCGTGGGGGCCAATAGTTCGCCCCAATGGTCAGTGATGGAATTAGTTGACTGTGCAGACGCGGCATCCACAGCCACTCGGTCTTGGTGGGATTAAGTCTGAGTCTGTTCCTCCCCATCCAAACCCGTACGGCCTCCAGGCACTGGGACATCATTTCAACAGCCTCGTTGGGGTGGTTAGGGGTGGAAATATAGAGCTGGGTATCATCAGCGTATAGATGACAACTCACCCCAAAACCACGGATGATCTCACCCAGCGGCTTCATATAGATGTTGAACAGAAGAGGCGAGAGAACCGACCCCTGGGGCACCCCACATAAGAGGCGCCTTGGGGTCGATCTCTGTCCCCCCGTCAACACCGTCTGCGACCGGTCGGAGAGGTAGGAGGAGAACCACCGATGAACAGTGCCCCTCACTCCAAGTCCCCCGAGCCGGCGCAGCAGGATACCATGATCGATGGTATCAAAAGCCGCTGAGAGATCTAATAGGACCAAGACAGAGGAATAACCTAATATAATTTAATTTAATATAATGTAATATAATTTATATTACCTATAAACTTATACAATATGTCATTCACGTTTCCTGGCAGACCAATTTAGTGATTAATAAATATGGTAAGTCAAAGCCCTGCCATCAAGGTGGATTGGAAAGGACAATATGAAACTATAAAACCAATATAAAATATAATGACCAGCGATAGTTCGCACTTAAAAATGTAAGCTGTGTTCATTGTTCCATTAAACGTGAAATGAAATTGTGGTTCACCCATTGCCCATTTCTGCTCTCATGTTTCATTGATGAAAATAGATACTATGCAGGAACAGTCCAATTTTTAATCATGGTGATAAAACACCCCAATATAAACATATGTAAATCGTAAATACATATTCTTCAAGAATCCTCCTGTTCTGCTGAATAATCAAAAGGGAGAATGTTTTTTGTTAAAGAAAAATGTAGGTAGCCTCTTACTAAAGAAAGTTCTTCGCATATAAGATACTCAGTGCCTGTTATTTTAGAGTTCATGCACATGTACAAATGCAAATACTATAGTTTTTGGAGTATAAGATGCTCCAGACTATAAGACACACCTACTTTTTAGGGGAGGAAAACAAGAAAAAAAATCTACCTCTGCCTCCCAGCAATTTGCCTCCTTGCAGCAAACATCCTGTTTCAGTTTCAGTTTCAGCACAGGCTGATTAGTATAAGAAAAAAAAATTGCCTCTGCCTCCCAGCAATTTACCTCCTTGCGGCAAACAGCAAAGGCCAAAAATGGGGCACGCAGAGGCAGCAATAGGCAATGGCAATCCTTGCAGCCTGAAACAGTTGATGGTCAGGAGGCTGATCCAATCGATCGATTAGAATTGCTCCTAATGGAAGAGAATAATGTGACACACATGCACCAAAATATGAAAGTAGGAGAAATCTCTTCTTTATAGTTTCCTCCTTCAGATTTCATATCCACTCACAGGACTGCTTCCTTAGACTAATATGTACCTTTTTGAAAAATAATACCAACGTACAAGACCAAGTAGTCCTTGATTTACAACAATTCATTTAATGAATTGTTATTTATGGCCACTTTTCACACTTACACCCAGTATTCCCCATGGTCACATGATCAAAATTCATCCACTTGGAAATGGATTTATATTTATGATGGTCAGAGGATTCTGGAATCATGTGTCCAACTTTTGTGACCTTCTGACAAGCAAAGTCAATGGGGAAGCCAGTTTCACTTAACAGCCGTGTCACTAACTTAATGGCTACTGTGATTCACTTAACAACTGTGGCAAGAAGGGTTGTAAAATGGGGCAAAATTCACTTAACAACAGAAATTTTGGACTCAATTGTGGTTGGGGCTACCTATATAGTAATTCAGAAGTCATATGTTCATTAGGACAAGACTGTATATTTATTGACTTAATATATAATACATACAAATTAAGAAATAAGTATTCAAGAGAAAGGTAAACATATTATGGTATTATTATTATTATTATTATTTATTCGATTTTTATACCGCCCTTCTCCCGAAGGACTCAGGGCGGTGTACAGCCAAAGTAAAACAAACAGTGCAATATACAATTAAAAACAAATTAAACGAATCTCCAGTTCATGGTTTTTTTTAGGAAAGTGCTAAAGAGAGAAAAATGGCTGTAGATTAGGGGTGTTAAACTGGTGGCCTGAGGGAAGAATGCGTCACGCACAGGCCACGCCCACCCCAGATCTGCGAAGGGGAAAAAGTCACAAAATGTCACGTGATGGCAACGTGGCACCACAAGTTTGACACCCGTGCTGTAGATCTATTTAAAAACTCTATTCAACCTTTCAGAAACCAAAAATGGCCTTCAATTTTTAATTTTGCCTAGTATGATGGCCTCATGATATCATCTACTGAGACATTAGAGGTTTTTTAAAACGTAGAATACTCTTCTCAATCCAGAAACAATTACCTGTTTCTGTTCTTGAGGAATTTATCTCACAGTTCTTGGAAGTTCTGTGGTTATTAAGTGATGATAGAAAACTTAATAAATGATGGTTACTAAGTTTTGATAGAAAAGAACACTTGTAGCTCAGGGTTGACCTGCGGGATCCTTGGTGCTCTCTGAGCTTGGTGGTTTTCTTGCAGATGTTTCATTACCATTTTAGCACTGATGATGTTAATTAGTTAGGTAATAAAACATCTGTAAGAAAAACACAAAGCTCAGAGAGCACCAGCTATTAAGTCTTTTGAAAAAAGATAGCTTTATGACATCATCCCCAAAGGGGATTAGTAAATTAAAAATCATTTGTATTGCACACAATTTCTCTGACAGAATGTCAGTCCAGTGAGATTCAATTCTCAGATCCACCCCTTATTTTTTATTCCTCTTCAAAAAATTTATTTGAGAGCTTCATTTATGGATTTTTAAAAAGCCTAACGTTGACTTTCAGTTCTATTTCTCCTGCTGATTCACCTCATACAAAGAAGGTAGGAAACAGCTTTTAGTTTTTATTCAAGAGCTTTCAAAAAAAATATATGAGAATGTGATTTAAGAATTATCTGGAGAAATTACAGGTTTTTCTTTTTACCAGTCTACTCCTTTCAATTAAATTCACAGCAAATTATGGAGATTGACACTGGATGGTGAAAGGAGCAAATCAGATCTATTGGATTTATTCTCTATGTCTACCTAAAAAGTATAGTTCAAATGTAATTTGCTTTTTGATTGAAAAGTTTTTAAAAATCATAAAAAATAGGATTAGATAAAAATACTCTATTTTTTTTAATGTTCTGCTCTGATATTAGGTTTTCAGAAGTTAGACATTTCATCTTCCTGGAGTCTTAATATCAAATTAAACTATCCAGATAGAATCAAGATTCTATATTTTTTTTTACAATAAGTTTTCAGAAGTCGGTAGAAATTCGAAATATATAAGATAGTAATGCTGATCCTACAATATTTAATAATGGGTTTTGTCTTTAAAGACAAACGTGCATCAAAGACACAATTTATAATTAACTCGGCATTTGCAGGAGAATAGGGTGGACATAGCAGTCTTTATTAAAAATTTTAGTAGGCAATTCTTTCTTAATATACACTTAGTAATCAAATGGTTATAATCAAGAAAGTGGTAAAGGCTGTGCTTAATAAGATCATCATAATAAAATAACTGATTTAGCATTGATGGAAACAAAGAACCCTGGAATTCATAGACAAATCCTTCCATGATTATCAACGCTTTCACTTCCAGACTTTTATGAGTGAATATTGGATGTGTATTGGGGAGTGGCTTGGTGGCTTAGAGGTGGAGCTCTTTTCTCACAATCAGGAGTTCTGTGAGTTTGGTCCTAGGTAACGGCAGATATTTCTCTCTCTGGGCGCAAAGAGAAAATATCTGCTGCGAACTCCACATAGGCATCAGGAAGGGCATCCGGCCAGTAAACACTCAGCTCCATCCTGATGCAAGGGATTACAGGGTCATTAAAAGGAGAAAAAAATGGATATGTATTGGAAATTAAATTCAAAATACTGGGGTTTGTCCCCTATACTGCCATCATTAGGATAAATAAAATAAAAAAGCTGCAGTCAGGATAAATTGAAACAGGGGTGAAATGTATAATTTGTTACTACCGGTTCCGTGGGAGTGGCTTGGTGGTGGGGGTAATGTGACTGGGTGGGCGTGGCCCTTTTTTTTTTACTTTTAAAAGCATTTTTTCTACAACCTCTTTAGCCAAAGAGGGTGTAAAAAAATGCTTTTAAAAGGTTCTGGTGATCAGGCAACTCAGCTGGGATCGTCAGAATCCTTTAAAAGCATTTTTTCTACAACTGCTTCAAAAATGCTGTAGGTTGTAAAAAAATGCTTTTAAAAGGCTCCTCTGTCGATCCCAGCTGAGTTGCCTGATCACTAGAACCTTTTAAAAGCATTTTTACACCCTCTTTAGCTAAAGAGGTTGTAGAAAAAATGCTTTTAAAGGGTTCTGACGATCCCAGCTGAGCCGCACGATCATCAGAAGCTTTTTTTTTAACTTTTAAAAGCATTTTTTCTTTGTCTGAAAAAATGCTTTTAAAAGTAAAAAAAAAAACCTCTGATGATCACGCGGCTCAGCTGGGCATCGGGGGGGGGAGAGATTTTTGCTACCAGTTCTCTGAACCACCTGCCGCCATCGCTACTGGAACGGGTGATCCAGTCTGAACCGGGAGCATTTCACCCCGAGTTGAAACCTCTTTGGTTCACATACACAACTAGGCACATATCCTACAGCAGTTGCTGTCTATTTCACTCAAGGAAATATAACACTTTGGAGGAAACCATATATGATTGGTGTCATTTTTTATTTATTTATTTAGGAGTCCTCTTGCCTTACCTCCCATTCTCTGACCATTTTTTTTAGCACTGTATTGTATTAAATGGGAAAGAATTTGACTATGCTAGATACAATTTCAAAATAAGTGAGAAGAAACTCTAAAGTATTTTTGGTGGGTGTTTAATGCAAGTTTACTGTCCATATTTGTCTAGGTTTAAAACAGCAAAGTAGGTGAATAGTGGATTCAGATATAACTGAGGTAGAAAAGAAAGAAAACTGAAAAAAAGTTTTTGTAGTATCATAACTTTTTTGTTCACAGATTTCAGATTTGTGTCCATCATGCTGACACTTTCCTGACTTTCAGAATGGCTTTTATATTAATTTTTGTACATGTAATAATTTTTTTTTTCCTAAAATAAAACATGCTGTATATTGCAACTGCAGAATGAGTCGATGAAATGTATTCCTTCATCATTCTGACGTATCCATCTATTCTGTTGGTATTTCTGCTGTGTTCTCAAAACCAAGACTATTTGAATAAGCTATTTTTCTGTCTCTATGTTTATCAACCAAATTATTCATGTTCACTGAATGAACAACCCACGATCACTGGTGACAGGGTGGGAGGGAGGGAGGGAGGGAGGGAGGAAGGAAGGAAGGAAGGAAGGAAGGAAGGAAGGAAGGAAGGAAGGAAGGAAGGAAGGAGGTTTTTGTTTTTCTTTTATCACTGCAAATATATATATATTTAACTCCAGATATAAAAATTTTATAAAGGTATTATTTGAATGACTGCTTTGTTTAATAATTGGTTGCACTTTTTTTTTTAATTAAAAAATTGGTTGCACTTTTCAATTGATTTTATTTTATCAATTAACTTAACCACAAAGGGGGAAAAAACCCACCTTGGATCTTAATGGCTAAATATAAATTAATACCTCCCTCTTTCTCTTTTCTCCCTCCAATGTCTGCATGTGCATTATTGCATTTAGAAACTGCACTTGCATCTTTATATACTAAAGAACAATCAGATGGTGTGTTTATATATAGATGGGTTGATATCAGATCACTTTCTGAAAAATATCTACATTTCCAGAGAGTTAATTAAAATCAATAGCAAAAAAAATAAATAAAGCTTGCAAAGTAATTGAAATACTTCTGGACTAATGCTCTTTACGTTAGATATTGAACCCGGTTTCTTGATAAATAGCAGAAATCTATTTGATAGGATCCTCTTACTAAGTATCGTGGAATGGTGTCCTTTCATCAATAGATGTTAATTGTAGACTCCTACCTAGAACTCCAAGATTCTTTTCCTAGACTGATATTTATTATTATTTATGTATTAAATTGTTTGTCAACAAGTACAAGGAAACAAGTATCAGTATAGACATAGACATGGACACATGAAAAAAAATGGAACAAATAAATGGATATAAATTGGCAAAACATAGCCATAAACACATAAAATGATTACATATAAATGGGGACAGTAGGACAGGGACCGTAGGCACGCTGGTGTGCTTATGCACGCCCCCTTAGGGACCTCTTAAGATACGTGTAAGGTCCACGGTAGACAGTTTAAGTTAAAGGTATGGGGTTTAGAGAAACTAACAACAGGATCAGGTGGAGTGTTCCAGACGGGTGAAATCCATCAGGTTCTGACAGGTTCTGGAGAACCAGTAGCGAAAATTTTGAGCAGTTCAGAGAACCGGTAGTAGAAATTTTTAGTAGTTCGGAGAACCAGCCAATACCACCTCTGGCTGGTCCCAGAGTGCGGTGGGAATGGGGATTTTGCAGTATCTTTCCCCTGGAGTGGGGTGAAAATGGGGATTTTGCAGTATCCTTCCCCTGCCACGCCCACCAAGCCACACCCACTAAGCCACAACACACCCACCAAACCACGCCCACAGAACCAGTAGTAAAAAAATTTGAATATCACCACTGCTTCCAAACATTTACTACTCTATTGCTGAGGTCGTATTTTCTGCAATGATGATGTTTTATATGAACATGTTCCTTAAGAATAAAGGGATTTTCTTCTGCAATTCAAATTCTTATCATTCTACCCTTCTTGCCCCACAGGAGGAGAAGTTCCCTATACCACACTGGCAACTCGAATGATGATGGGTGCCTGGTGGCTGTTTGCCTTGATCGTCATCTCATCCTACACTGCAAATCTAGCAGCTTTTCTCACCATCACTCGAATTGAGAACTCCATCCAGTAAGTTTGCGCAAGCTTGGGAGTAAGAGTCTACTAGGATCTTTGGCCAAAATCCAAGCCAGAAGCTAGAGTGTAGAAGTAGGAGATGACCAGGTTGAGCCCAAGGGATGGTTCAAGCATGTCATCAGCCTTGGGTCTCAAGTCCAACCCATCTTGAATTACGTTGACTCTTATACCACCAATTTGCTTTGACAAGTAGTGAGAGTGTTAATATGCAATAAATCTGTTAGTTATTTGAACTGCCTTACAGTAACTGTTGTGGCCCGCCAGCAGCCAGCAGAGCTGGCAGCAGATTCAGACAGTGAGGAAGTTGGGGAGGAATGTGGGCCAGTCCTGGAGTCTGGGGAAGGCTTGGACGAGGGCTCTGAGTCAGAGGCAGAGAGGGGGCCAAGGCCATCTGGTAGTTCTTTGCTGCCTCCAGAGTCTACGGGGTCTGACATCAGCGAGGCAGAAGAACAGTGGGAACCTGTTCCCAGTGTGCGCAGGTGCAGAGCTGCCAGAAGACAGGAACAATTAAGAAAACAGGGTCGATTTGGGAGTAAGGTTTGGAGATGATTGGCCCCTTCCATAAGACATAAAAGAGAAGCAAATGGGATGTTAGCTTTTGCAGAAAGCAATTAGTTCATCTGGTCGGTAAAAGCTCTGGAAAAGTTCTGTTTGACTCTGTGCTAAGTTTGGCCTTGCCCTGCATGTGGCAATTAGTTCTCTGGCAGCATTCCAAGGGAGATAAGGCCGGTGTTTGTAAACACTTCCCTGAAAGACTGTTTGAGAAGCCTTTCAGACTGGAAATGACAATAATTCACAGCCGTATGAATTAAAGAGGTTTGCCGGGACTAAGATTGTGCTGTATACTTTCTAAGGAAGCCTAGGTCAGAACAGTAACATTCTACCTTCCTTGCCTTTTGTTCCCATCCCTATACTTTTTAAAATAAGACTAATCATAGTGAAGTGCACACACACACACAAATAAGTCTGGCCAGAAAGTATGGCTGATGGCTGCCTGCACCCATCATTTCAGAATAACAGAATAACAGAGCTGGAGGTCTTCTAGTCCAACCCCTTCCTCAGGCCGGAAACCCTGTACCATTTCAGACAAATGGTTGTCCAATTTTCTTCTTAAAGATCTCCCGTGTTGGAAATCCCACAACTTCTGGATGCAATTTCAATAGTTCCATAATTAATCTGGTGCCACACTAAAATATATTCTCAGATATAACATTTCAACAAAGGTTCTAAATAGAGTCCTGAGACATGATTAGATTATGAAATAGATTAACAGTGATTACAGTAGTAATGTTGGTGACAACACTAGAATCCTTGTTGTTGTTTTTTGCTTTGTTTCTTTTATTTTTTTCCTTCCCTGTTTTAATAACAGTGGAAAAGGAAAACAAAGACTTTCAGAATGGCTGGTGGTCTCATCTTATCTGCTGGGAGGTGAAAGGTTTTCTGGCTCTCACGGTTTTACTACTTTTGACTACTGTTTTACTGTCTGTGTAGGAGAACATTTTTCTCCTAAGGGCGGCTCCATTTATTCTGAAGCCACTGCCATAGGACTGTCAAGGTCTCTGTCAGGGGGCAGGAGAGGAATTACCTGTTCCCTACATTTGCAGTTATTCCCTATATAGAAAGCGTACCTAGGCATTTTCTCTATCATGTCTTTTTTTGTGTGAAAAGTATGTCCTGCATCTTCATTATTGATCTTTGCAGACCTTGGCAAACCTGCAAGTGAGAGAGAATATAACAATTCAAGATGGTCTGGGTCAGCATTTCTCAGCATCGGTAACTTTAAAGAGGTGTGGGTATCAACCCTCAGACTTCCCTAGCCAACGTGGTTGGCCAGTGAATTCTGGGAGTTGAAATCCATACTTCTTAAAGTTGCTAAGATTGAGAAATACTGGTTTAGGTATAACCATACCTTCTTCCTATAAAATTAAAATTCCTCTCCCTTTAACTCAAGGGTGAAACCTACTGGTTCGGAAGTGCAAGCACCCCCTGCGCGCGCACTCCATGCACATGTGCACATCATATGCACGCTTGGACCCTCTACACATGCACAAAACCTACTGCGCATGCGCAGAGGGTAAAAAACAGGTTACTTCCTGGTTTTTACCCTCTGACCGGGCAGCTGACCAGGCAGCTGTGTGAAGCTTCGTGCTGCCGTTGCTACCAGTTCTCCAAACCACCACCCGCAATTGCTACCGGTTCAGCCGAACCAATCCAAACTGGTAGCATTTCACCCCTGGTTCAACTCCCTAAACAAGGAGCATGGTGGCTCTTGTGGTTAGGACGCTTGTTGGAAGTTAGCAAGACCATGTTCAAGACTTGAGTGCTGCTGTGGGGTAGGGTGACCCCTCGTCCTTTGCTCCAGCTCCTGCCAACGACATAAAAGGAGGCTCCAACTGAATATCCCCCAGATAATGGTCACGTCACCGACTAATCTTTTCAACCTGGAAGCGCCTGGATAATTCTGATATGACTGCAAAACTCCCTAAATAAATGCATTCTGTTTTCTTATGACACAGTTTTCATTCTATCTCTGGAAAGCCTTTGAACATTTAGGCAATGGCTATTTATTGTGTGATCTTTGGCTCTGACTACTGAAACTGAATTCCAATAAATTTATTATTTTCTCAAAAAAGAAAATGAACTGCTCTTTCTGCTGTTAATTGATTCATCCAAATCTCTAAGCTACCCAGCAAGCATTCAAATTTGTAAGCCACCCAGACAAGGCAGACTGTAATTCTTTTTGTGTCCTGTCTGTTTAGTCTGTATTAGAATTAATTCTCATAACCATATAACTATAGGGGAAAAAGGAAAGGAAAATAAAATTGCTTAGTCAAAGCTTCATAAGAATAAATGAATGCATCATAAATAAATGTGCTTTAGAATAAGCAATTAGATGTTGATCCTCATTATTGGATGACTAATTGTCTCTGTGCAGACAGTTTCTATGTTATAAGACAAACTTGTTCATTCTGCAGGCATGTTGTTATTTTCTATATGCCATTTTAATACATAAACTTTAATGCACTCTTTCTTTTGGGGTGAATTGTTTTAATCTATGTGAAGCAGCGCCTTTGCAATCTGATGAGAGCTATATTGTGCAATTACAAATTGTCAGGAGCTAAATTAGTTTGTATGTTTTTGTTCTTGTTTTGTTGTGCTCTTATTAAAATGAAATGATTCTGAGTTTCTAATATCCAGCATCCCAATCTTACGAGTCATTTCAGTTGCAAGGCTTGGATCACAGTTGCTTAAGCAACATCCCTAAAATATGAAATAAGCAAATGGAAATAAATCAAATGGAGCCGACACCATTACATTAAGATTCCAACAGTTCCTTAAGACATGCAATACCACAGATTTTAGCCATGTTAATAGTTATTTCTTTTACACACATATACTTCCATGGAAGAAAGGGACAAAGACTAACCTATCAGGATCACAGGAACTTGGAATAATCTGTGTGGTCCTTTTTGCACAGCACATAAAAATATTTATCTTCCTTGTCTCATCACAAGCTGGCATTTTGTTTCACATAACCTTGGAAGTTGGATCCAAAACACAAACCATTAAGTAATGATGCTAAAGTAATAGTTGCTGTTTTGGGGAAAGTTTTCCCCAAACTATCCTGAAGAGGATAGAGAAGAAAGAGAAAGAGAAAGAGAAAGAGAAAGAGGGGGGGAAGGGGAGGGAAGGGGAGGAGAGGAGAGGAGGGGAGACAAGAGGAGACGAGAGGAGACGAGAGGACAGAGAGAGACTGTATGCTACCAAGTTAGTGTTGAGTCTTGGCAACCACATAGATAAGGTTTTTCTGTGATGATCTATCTGTAACCTGGTCTCTCAGGTCTTTAATAGTGCACCCAGATTCTTGGATGAGAAGCAAAACTTCTTCAAAGAAAAACAAGAAAGTCCGGTTGCTTCTTGAAAAAGCACCTTAGGGACAACCATGACCTGGATGACTGAGACTCTCCATAGACTGCTGGCAAGAACTTACATCTCAGTCAGGTGACAGCTGTAGCCAGCAGGCATTCACCTTGTGCAGTGATTGTATCTCTTTCTGAACTGAAATAACAGAATAACAGAGTTGGAAGGGACTTCGAAGGTTTTCTAGTCCAATCCCCTGCTCAGGCAGGAAACCCTATACTATTTCAGACAAATGGTTGTCCAATCTCTTCTTAAAAACTTCCACTGTTGAAGCATCCACGACTTCTGGACCCAAGTTGTTCCACTGATTAATTGTTCTAACTGTCAGGAAATTGTGAGAAATCCCTTCTCACAATCACTTGCACCATGACCCATCTCTCTTTTGGACAATTACAAGACATTCTACATGGTGCTACCTTTGAAGATCACTAGAAATCTACAAGTAATCCAGAAGGCAGGAACTAGTTATGAACGCTTCTTATTTTGTCCATGTAACACCACTAGTCTGTGGGCTGAACTGGTTACCATCAGGCTTCCAGATAAAGTATATAGTTTTAACAGTTACCTACGGTATATAGCTCATCATGGCTTGGGATCTGGTTACATACTGAACTGTTTTCCTTCTGCTATTTCTGCCCACCCAGAATCATTTGATGTTCTGCTGGTTCCAGCTGTACATCACTGTCATCTTGCAGGACTGAAAAGGCATGCCTTCTTGCTACTGTACTTGTGCTGTGGAGCAGTTTTCTCCTGAGGTCCACATGGGCTTTTATAAAGTCATAGAAAATGCTTTAGAATACAATGTAAAAATGGGCTTCCTGGCAGTGGTTGGTTGGGATTAGTCATATTCAATGCATGGCATATATTTTACTGGGAGTTTTGTTCTTTTCTTTGCTTGATGTTATAATCCTATTCTGAGTGCTACCTGTGCTACACTTCCTAACTAAGGTAGCATACAGGTTTCTAGTACTGTTGTGGTCCACCAGCAGCCTGCAGAGCTGGCAGCAGAGTCAGACAGTGAGGAGGCTGGGGAAGACAATGGGTCAGTCCTGGAGTCAGAGGAAGGCCCGGATGAAGGCTCTGCGTCAGAGGCAGAGATGGAGCCAGGGCCATCTGGGAGTGATATGTGGACTCTGGAGCCTCCAGATGCAGACAGCAGAGAGGCAGAGGAACAGGAGGAGCCTGTTCCTAGTGCACGCATGTGAAGAGCTGCCAGGAAAACTAGAGCATCTAAAGCAAAAAAGACAACTCAGGAGTAAGGCCAGGAGATGATTGGTCCCGCCCATAAGGCTTAAAAGAGCAGCAACGGCTCTTGGGTTCTTTGTAGGAAAGCAACGTTGCTACAATTGTTTCTTGTCTCCTGTTTCTGAACTTCGTGGGGTTCTTGCCAAGAAGAGCCTTTGGCAGGGTGCCAAAGAAGACAAAGGTTTGTGATAAGGCCAAAGGACTTTTTATGAAGGCCTTTTTTTGGATAATAATTTGGACTAAGCTGAGAATGAAGTAATTCTCAGTTGTTCTAATAAAATATGTTTCTTTTTGGACTGATTGTGACTGGTAATAACTACTTAGGACTAGGTCACAACAAGTACATTATAACATATTTATACTGGTCTATTAAATATTTTAGATTTCAATGACCAACATTAATCGATTGCAGTGAAAATTGCATAGAATGATGCTTCTCCAAGTATTTTTGGCCGGGCTGGGAGCAGTTCTCTTCTCATGTTATACTAGGAAAATTCCTGCACAGATAATGTATGTTTTACATTAATCTTCTGCTTTTCTTATTGTGTTTTCTAGTTATTTGCTATTACACTGGTGAGGGGGGGAACCTCATCTCTATCATAGTTCTGGTTTGCTTTTTAAGCAATGAAGGAACAATTCCTGGAGTTTGAAGATGAAGTATGTTCCCATCACCATAATTCAGTGGTGTTCCCCAGTGTCTGTTATAGTTATTAATTATTCTAACAGCAGTATATGTACGCAAGTTGCTATGTTAGATCTTACCTTGATGAATGTTGTGGCCATGATGAATTCTGGAAGCAACGAAGTCAAATTGGCAAGATATGCTCGTTAGAAACCATAGACTGAGGAATGGCTGTCTCCTATTCCATTATCATTAGGTGCCCTGAAAATTACACTTGCAATTATAGAAAGCTCTATATGCGATCTGATGTTGGAAAGATCACTACTCTCAGGAGATGCAAATGCTTATTAAGAGAATAAGTGGCAACTTGAAATTAAACTTGAATAGCTAACTTTTTTTTTATAGCATTTTTCATTAGCTTTTATGCACTTTCCTTTTTTGGGACATGTTCTTCCTTTTCTGAGGACAGAGATATACTGTTTATCTAGATTTTTGAGAGATTGTGGAAAGCTTTGGATACAGACATCAATTCCAGTTCTAAACAAATTATTATGGTGTCCACACTGCTTATGTACAAATAAACCAAATCCAAAGGGATGTTGTAATCTAGTGTAGTTTTTATTAGGCTATTATTTTTCTCTAGCAGCTCCTTCTTGCCTTTAACAAATTGGCCATTAAGTTGATTTGGCTGGTGCTTTTAAAAAGGCAGTCCTCTAAAAGAAAGCAAAAGCTGACCATCCATTACCATTGGCCTAGATATCAGGTTCATTTTCTGGACATAATTGCTCCATTGGTGGATTGACAGGTCAGTTTAGAATGTAACAGAACATAAACTGAAATACATTGTCCTGAATTCTTGCAAAATCAGTCCCGTCTCTTGATTAGGGCAGCAAAAACCTGTGGACTCCCCGGAAGCAAACCGCTGCCTTGATTGCAATCCTTCCAAATTTTGATAGATGATAGAAAGAGATTGATCAATCAATTGGAATAGAGATGGAAGGTCCTCTGGTCCGACCCCTTGCTCAACAGGAAACCCTATAACATTTCAGACAAGTCCAAACTCTTCTTAACAACCTCCAAACAATGAAGCACTTACCATTTCTGAAGGCAAACGGTTCCACTGGTTAATTGTGCTCATTGTTAGGAAGATGCTCCTTAATTCCAGGTTGCTTCTCTCCCTGATTAGTTTCCATCTATTGCTTCTTGTCCTGTCTACAGGTGCTTTGGTAAATAAGTTGAACCCCTTCTCTTTGTGGCAACCTCTCAAATACTGGAATACTGCTTTTATGTCACCCCTAGTCCTTCTTTTCTCTAGATAGTCAAACCCAAATGCTGAAACCAGATAGATGACGGATGTCCAACTCGGGGCATCACATTACTATCGCGTGATGTTTCATGATCTTTTTCCCCTTCATGGAGCTGGGGCGGGCGTGGCCTGTGAATGATGCATCTGGTCCATGGGCTGCCAGTTAGACACCCCTGAGATAAGTTGATAGATGATAGATAGATAGATAGATAGATAGATAGATAGATAGATAGATAGATAGATAGATAGATAGGGAGGGAGGGAGGGAGGGAGGGAGGGAGAGATGGATAAAGAGACAGATAGATGATAGAGACATAGAGATAGAGGATAGCTAGAGGATAGATAGATAGATAGATGATAGACGGATAGATTATAGATAGATAGATAGATAGATAGATAGATAGATAGATAGATAGATAGATAGATAGATAATTAAAAGATAAATATTGTAGACATTAAAATGCCTTGTAATTCAGTCTACATGATGCAGCCCTTGAAAACGACTTGAAAACTTCAGTTGGTATCGAAGGCGGCATCTTACCCACTATTGCCACATTGTACAACTGCTTTAGGTGATCCATTGGCTGCCAAGGTGTTTCCAAGTGAAACTCAGAACCCTGGTACCTTTAAAACTCTATATGGCTTTGCACATGGGTATCTAATTGCCTGCCTGTCCTAAGCAGTTGTTGTGGCCCACCAGCGACCAGTGGAGCTGGCGGCAGACTTGGACAGTGAGGAGGTTGGGGAGGAACATGGGCCAGTCCTGGAGTCTGGGGAAGGCTCTGATGAGTGCTCTGCATCGGAGGCAGAGATGGGGCCAGGGCTGTCTGACAGTTACCAATTACCTTCTGAGTTGGAGATAAGTTGTGCTGAAGAACAGCTGGAGCCTGTTCCCAATGTGCACATGCGCAGAGCTGCCAGGAGAAGGGAACAGTTAAGGAACAAAGGCTAACCCCAGGAGTAAAGACACAGGTGGACGGTGAATGGCTCCTCCCATAGGGAATAAAGAGTAGCAAAAGGGGAGTGGAGTTTGCAGGAGACAATTAGTTTATTTCATTAGTGTGAAGATCTGTTCGTGACTCTCAGAGACTCCTTGCCAAGTATTTTCTTGTACAGGATTGCATTTGGAAGATATCGGCCTGGCAGCTCTCCACGCCTGATAAGGTCTGTGGTTGTAAATTCACCCTTGAAAGACTGTTTGCCGGGACTTTCCTGGATGTGAATGAGAGGAATTCACATTGGCTTAATAAAAAGGGATTTTGTCAGGACAAGGAGTCTGCTTTGAGCTTTTGTAAAGCCTAAGTCAGAACAGTAGTCTCAGGTGTAAAATGCTTATCAAAGGTTCCAGTCTACCAAGAGGGGCCTGAATGGTGAGCATTCTTAATACCAGCTCCACTTCTAAGAAATAGTTTGCTTCCTGAGACAAGAATATCCATCTGTTTCATAGTCTTCTCAATCTAGTAACCACTTGAACTGTTCTGGAAGACCTTTGGAGACGGTCACAACTGCCTACATCCATATGCCTAAAATATGTGTATATTTTTTCCTATTTGATATTAATCATTACTAATTTGGTATCGACATTTCTTAAGGTAATTTTATGTTACTGTTGTTGTCCAAGGACTCAAGCAGTAAAATAATAGTGCTCATAAATAAAGAATAAACAGTTAAATAAAATTACTGAGCACCCAATAGGTCAGAGGTGTCAAACTCAAGGCCCGAGAGCTGGATCTGACCCATGGGTGCTTAGATTTGGTCCACAGGACCGCACTGGAGCAGCCCGCAGTGCCTTTGCCAGTGAAAATGGGCTCCCAAGCTCTGTTTTTGACTATGATGGCCTCCTGCAACCCTCTGCCAGTGAGCTATGTTTTCACTGGCAGGGGGTTGCAAGAGGCCGTCGTAGCCAAAATCAGAGCTCGGGAACCCATTTTTGCTGGCAGAGTGCTTGGGCCACCACAGGTGCCCCCAGCATGAGTGACGTCAAGCTGGCCATGCCTACCCTAGCCACACCCACCCGGCCCCCAAGGTCCAACATAACCCTGATGCAGGCCTTAATGAAATAGACTTTTGACACTCCTGCAATAGGTTATAAACTCCACACTCTCTCACCCATTTAAGGGAAAGGGTATTATACTAAATGCACATTAACCTTAGTGCCCAAAACTAAACATACATGTTTAGAAACAATACAGCTGATGCCCTGGTTATGAATGATAGAATTGACTGCTCAATGACTATAAAACCAGCATGTGAGTCTCAAAAGACAGATAAAAGAGATACTATTGGACACAGCTCAGCCCAGCAAGTCAATTTTTGTGTTTATCTTACGCATTTCCTTCAGGAACCTTAAAATGACATATGACACCACAATGGCAGGAAATGGAGTGGCTCACCTGTTGCTGGATTGCAATGAAATCCTATTTTTTATTTATTTTTATTTATTTATTGGATTCTATAGAAGTATACTTCTATAACTCAAAATAGTAATTGTATGGTTATGGAAGATGGCAAAATAGCTATCCCCAATTTGTTTCCTCCAGAAATCCTGGACTTACAACCTGGGTTATCTTCCAGCAAGCTGGGTTTTTGTAGTTGAACATATCTGGCAGATTAGACGGGGCCGTTTCCTACATTTCAGTTCAGATTCTGCAATCTCTTATGTGTGCATTTTTTTAAAATAATTTTCCGTTGGCTTTGCAAAAGACTCTAAACATCCCAGCCCTTTTATCTGCCCTTAAGTGTCATCAGCGAGATTTGTGCACTTGGCATAAAGCTAATTTGTGCCAGCAAATTCTTAATGGCTCCTAGCTGTTAGATTGGAGGAGTTCTTCAGAAAGTCTAATGAATGTCATTAAAAAAAATGGAGGCCTGCCTAAGTGGTCCACAAGGATGGGTAAATAAAGGGAAAGATGTCAGGTCTGCAGACTTTCAGAGATTGCCCGAAAATTGATTTGAAGCTGGTGGTATTTCAGAATTCCATATATGTATAAAGGCTCTAATGTGCACGTGCTGGTGAAAAAAAGAAAGAAAGAAACAGTAGGGGTTGGCAGGGAAGCTGTGAGAATAAGATGAAGAAGCTAGAGGACTACCAAATGAACAAAAGGTTCAGAAAGTCCCTATTTATTAAAATGAAATCTTTCTATGAAAATGTATGCAGCACAGCATGTTCCCTCTCTGTTATTTGGGAATATAAATAATATAAAGCTCATGAAAAGATAGATTAAAAGAAAACTTGGTTATTTTATGCACTGTTTGAGGCTGAAATATTGAAACCCCTTTCTGTACATGGGAGTATTAAGGTGACAGGACTCGCTCCATGCAGTTCAGTTCAAGGTTGATATGAAATATCTTCGCACGATATATTTTGGATTGATGGATTTACTGCAGAATGTAGGCATTTTATTTTTATTTCAGTTTGAACTTCAGTGCACATGTATGCAGCACACTATTCAATTTCTATGTTAGCCAAAGAAGTCAGGAAAGGTAATTCAAGTAAATTAAAGGAATGGGGTAAGAAAATATAGCTTAAAATATAAATAAAATGAAGTGTATTTCTATCTCTTACCCATATCCAAATTTGGTATGCTTCTTTATAGCTTTCTCAATGTGCAATCATCTTTCTTTCCATCTGCTCCATGCATTGTTTCATACTTTTTGATCTTTAAATCTCTAACTCTCTAAAGGTACTTTTTTCAAGAGGCAACTGGACTTTCTTGTTTTTCTTTGAAGATGTTTCACTTCTCATCCAAGAAGCTTTTTCAGCTCTGACTGGATGGTGGGGAATGGGAAGATTTATATTCCTTGCAGGCAGCTGGTCATTTGCATTCCTTTAGAGAGTCGTTGAGGCCATTTGGAGGTTTACCTGTTTCCTCAGGATTACCTGAGTCAGGGGTGAAATCCAGCAGGTTCTGACAGGTTCTGGAGAACCGGTAGCAGAAATTTTGAGTAGTTCGGCAAATACCACCTCTGGCTAGCCCCAGGCGTGGGGAGGGAATGGGGATTTTGCAGTATCCTTCCCCCAGGAGTGGGATGGGAATGGAGATTTTGCACTATCCTTCCCCTGCCATGCCCATCAAGCCACACCCACAGAAATGGTAGTAAGAAAATTTGGATTTCACCACTGACCTGATTTGTTGAAAAGTTGGAGCTGTGCTTTCTGCAGGAAGCTGAACCTTGGATAAGAAGCGAAACATCTTCAAAGAAAAACAAGGAAGTCCAATTCATCATCATCTTTTAACGATCCCATAATCCCTTGCAGGGTGGAGTCTGGGCAACTGAATTGAGCTAGCAGAGTTTTTAATGGCCAGGTGCCTATCCTGTCACTAATGCGGAATTTTGTTCAGCAGATATATTCTCATTGTGCCCAGAGAGAGAAATATCTGCCTCTACCTAGGATCGAACTTACAGCCTCCTGATTGTGAGGTCAGAGCTCTACCTCTAGGCCAGGGGTCTGCAAACTTGGCTCTTTTAAGACTTGTGGACTTCAACTCCCAGAGTTCCTCAGTCAGCAAAGCAAAGCTGGCTGAGGAACTCTGGGAGTTGAAGTCCACAAGTCTTAACAGAGCCAAGTTTGCAGACTCCTGCTCTAGGCCACCGTACCACTCACAAGAAAGTCCAGTTGCCCCTTGAAAAAAGCACCTTTGGGACAACTATGACCTCCCTAGAGAATTTCCCTAGACACTCTACCTCTCTATTTTAGGAACATTATCAATCCCATTCAACCATTTCATATGTTGGTTTTAAAAATATGATGCCCTGTTCCTTACATCTATAGGATCAAACCACCTCAATGTACGACTCTCGTTTTTGTATTCAGACCACTTTCAGTCAGCACTCATTCATGGTGACGTTTACCTTTTTTCCTAACGTGCACCTTTCTCTGCATGTAAACAATTGGATGCAAGCATTTCCTTATAAACAACAATTTTAGATTAGTTTCTACTGGCATTTTCATTTTAACATTTTCTATCAATTTTCCTGTATTTGTTAAACATTCTACCAGAATACAAAAATTCATCTGCTTATTATTTTTTTTGCATGATTTATATATAACTTACAATTATTTATTGTTTCAAATATAGCAACCTTGGTTTTGGATTCATTTTCAGAACCATACTCTTTATTGCATTATGCAATATACAGCTTATGTAATATTCATTGCAAATCATTCAGGTGTTCAGCTAACAACACAACACCATTAGCACACAGGTGTATGCATATATTTGCATCTTCAATCTACACCCATTGACTGTCACTGAAAGCTCTCCTTTATCTGTCCATACATCTTATTCCATGCTCAATCCTGAACTATTTGCATTTCATTTTTGTTCTTGTTTTATTGATTGATTGATTGATTGATTGATCGTTTGATTGATCAATCGATTATGTCTCATTAATTCAGTGTAAACTTTTCATGACTACATAAATAAACTTTGTTAAATCTTCTCTTATTGATACCAGTATGCCAACTGGCATACAGTACCTGTCCACCTATTGGTCCTAGTCTCATTCTCCATATTTGCCAGTATAGTTTGATTAGAATCTTTTCTCGTTTTTTGTTCTCTGGACAAATTTCCTTAGATATTCAATACATTTCTGTAGCCTTCCCATTGATGGTGCCAAATTGAAGCTTTTCCGAGTTCAGAGGCCTTTTAGCTGGCTTCATTTATTTTCTATGTCTGATCCCATCTTAGATATCTTTATAGATATCATGATACTTCTTCTGGTCTTTTTCTGTCTGTGCATCTCTCTCTAATTCTTTGGTAAGTTTCTTCCTGTGGTTTTTGTCCTTGGCTTTGGCTTTGCTATTCTTGGCAATTCTCACCATCTGTTTGGACATCCAGTTTGTTTTCTTCTGTTTCTTAAAATTTTGGCAGTCTCTTTGCACATTCATTCTTTGAATTCATTCTACAGTTCCCCTGGCTCCCGAACAATAATATTCAAGACTTCAAAGTGATTCTTGATGTTCTCCTTGAAAATTGTGTGAATGTATGCTCAAGAGCATATTGTGGAAACCAGCTCTCTTTGTTCCTTGGCTTTAGCTTGATATGGAACTTGCACATTAGCACTTTGTGATCTGTTCCACATTCAACCCATGGGATTATCTTTGTTGTTACAACCGAGCTCTTCCATCGCCTTCTACCAGCTTGATGTCTTTGTGCTTTATCTAGCGATGTACTTGTATATTGGCATCATTTTGGCTGTTGGACGATTGTATTAGCTGTGAAGAAGTTGGCAGATGCTGATAAGTTATTCTTCTACATCATTTCACTTGCCTTGGCCATACAGTTTAATTACATTCTCCTTCTTATTTCCAACTGTGGCATTTTGCTTGCACATTCTGGCAACTTCAGATTGAACTGGATCATAAAACCTGTCAACTTTCTCTTTTTCTGCATCAATAAACATGGCTAATCATCATGTTAAAGGGTTGCCCAAAAAATGGGCAATTGGGTGTTATTTGGTCACTTAACTACATCATGCTGTCGTCGTTACATCTTTTTGACTATGAAAGCAATGTCATCCCTTACTTTTCACAGAGTCATATCTTGGTATTTGACTGCTTAGAAACTCATTGAATTTGGTACTCAAACATTTTGATGGGAAAATTTTGTCCCACTATTCGTCTTTTGTTCGATACTCAACCTGCAAGCTAGAACTGGTTGGTGTTGGTTACCTCATGACTCGCTACCCTTCCCAACCAAAATAAAAGGTGTGGGTTACCATTGTCATCTTTCTAGGATAAAACTACTGTCAGACCTGGAAGCCATATTACCTTGGTGTCTTCAGGATCCAGGCTTGCCACAATCCTACCGTGGGAAGTTGGGAGGGGGGATTGCGTGAGTGAAGTAGAATTAGCCATAACAAAACTTTGCAGAGACGTTCAAGGCCATGGTGTCTGACAGCTGTGTAGAGAAGAACGTGGAGGTTGTCTTCTGTACGTGAAGGAACTAATTAGAGCAGTGGTGGACATGTGGGAGAAGTGGGCATGGTCTTGAACTTTCTTTTGGGTGAGGAAAACCCGGAAGATCTCAGATTCGGGTTTTTCATAGATGTGCCAATATGACATCTCCAATAAAAGTTAGCTGTGGGGAACTGCAAGCCTCGGAGTTTGGTTTTGTTGGGGCTGTTACTTGGAACCCTGACAACTACATCACATTTCCAAATTTTGTTCATTGTCCCTTTTTGATCAGACTTCTGACAAATACCTTCCCAAGTACAGTACATTTAACAAACAAATGGCTTGGCAAGTTTTTGCATTCACTAACATCCCCTTCTTCATTCTTCCAATCATCCAGTACAGATTCAAATATTTGAATAAATTGCACAATGTCTCACAAGCATTTCCACTTTTCCCAAATTACACCATCTGCAATTGCAACCTTTTTTCAAAATCTTCACAGTCCTATAGCTTCCTATTCATATTTTTTCTTGCACACTAACATTGAAAGCATTCGTTTAAATGAAGCTCTATCACTAATTGTTCCTCCAACATCTCCTCATTTCAACCCTGTTTCAAATGATTGCATCATTTTTGTTTTTAATCATATTCTACTGGATGCTTCTGTTTACCCAATTAAAGATTTTTTTTAAATTTCTCCCCAACATATTCTGCATTTTTTCTCAGTTTTTTAATCATAACGGTCCTTTGGTTTTGGTTTTGCTTTTGTATACACCCTTTGCAACTGTCTGGAAATTGAGCCATGGCAACTGGTCTTCTTTTCTTTTTGGTTTGAAACTTTTAACTGCTTATCCAAGTAGCTTCTTCAATCTTTGCAATTATTTCTCCTTATACACTTTTGGCAGTTTATTTCTCTCATTCTGTTATTTTACAGCAATTATCCTTTCACACACACTTTGACCCACACCTTTTTTCACATAGATATTGTCTATGCCCCAATGTTCATCATGGCTTTAATCAATCAAGGCTTTCATATAGTACTTTAATATAATACTGTAATATAGAGGTTACTAGCCAAAAACCATACCCCTGCCATATACAACCTCCCCCCCCCCGATGATAAGAACAGTATCAATCAATTTTGACCAGATTGACCAGTATGCCACAAGCATAAGTAAAGCCCAAAATACATGCTTGCACTATTCCTTGTATGACAAACTGGCTCATTTAGAGCAATGTTTCTCAATCTTGGCAACTTTGGAATTCTGGGGTTGAAATCCACATATTTTAAGCTTTCCAAGATTATTGTTAAGAAACACTAACGTAGAGACTATCTTGCAAACCTGTCTCTCACAACTTTGAGGCATGTACAAGTGCACTGACACATAATTGTGTGTGTGTGTGTGTGTGTATATATATATATATATACACACACACACACATACATACATACATATATACATACATACATACACATACATACATATATGTAGGTCTTGGCATATTCGGGCATGTATGCATGTATGTATGCAGGTCTTTGGTTATTCGGGTTTTCTCCCGCGTAAAATTGGAAGTGTCTTGGCGACGTTTCGACGAAGTCTCATTCGTCATCTTCAGGCTTCAGCTTCGTGCTTCTGGGAGCAAAACCCGAATAACCAAAGACCTACATACACACACACACACACACACACACACACACAGAGAGAGAGAGAGAGAGAGAGAGAGAGAGAGAGATACCCTGTTTCCCCGAAAATAAGACCTCCCCAGATAATAAGCCCAGTCAGGTTTTTTCCAGCTCAGTCAGGTTTTTGAGCGCATGTGCTAAAAATAAAACCCCCCAAATAAGCCATCCCCCAAAATAAGTCCTTTCCGAAAATATTTAAATGCATGCGCAGCCAGTCCCCATCATTTCCTCTTGTTAAGGTTAGGGAAAACAGAGCTGGAAATCAGGTAAGATGACAAGCGGAGCCCCGTCTTGCTCCACGCACCCCAAAATAATAAGACCTCCTCAAAAATAAGGCCAAGCGCTTATTTTGGGGTTCAAAATAATATAAGACAGGGTCGTATTTTTGGAGAAACACAGTAGATAGATAGATAAACACAGACAGATTGACAGACTGTGTAGATAGATGATAAATGATAGATAGACAGACAGACAGACATTGCTCAGGTAGCAAATAATTTTCTGTCCTTTAAAAATCCAGTTTGATAGTTATTTTTGAGAGAGCTAAGGACCAGATTAAAGATTTTAAGATGCCGAATACCTAGCCTGTACAATTCACTTACTACCATATGTGCTTAAAATTTGTATCCCTGCAAATATGGAGTTTTACTTAAACAAGTACAGTTCCACTTTCCACTGAAAATGCAGAGATTTAATAATATATTACAGGCATTTTTATTTTATTTATTTATTAGGTTTTTATCCAGGGCTTTATTACATCATAAGTAACTCAAGGCAGCAAACATGCATTATATACTTGCTTCTTCCTATTTTCCCCACAATAATATCCCTGTGAAGTGAGCTGGGCTGAGAAATACAATGATACTAAATTTATCAGGAAGGTCTGTGGATATTTATTTTCTAAGCTTTCTTTGTTTTGTTTCCCAGGTCTAACAATATCTCTTCTAATGGGTATTCACAGTTGTTTTATTTAAAAAAAAATAGCTTGTATTCCTTGATTAGAACCCATTGACAAATGGTAGCCTTCTGTAACTTCTTTCCTTTTCTTTCTCACCTTTATTTCAAAACCATTCATTGTGATAATTGCTGGTAACATGGAAGAGCTGGTTTGTGTAAAATAACTAATTGAGTTCCTTAGTTGCAAAGATGTAATTTCTGACAAGAAAAGACAAACAATTATAATTTACCATTGTTCTCACTATCAACATTTGAGAATATGCTTATTTCAGTATTGTTTCCTTTCCATTGCCCTTCTATAGAGGAAGATGTTGATTACCATGTTAAAAATCAACTTTTCTATAGAGGAAGATAGTGATTACCATGTTAAGACCAAATTTACTATTAGATTTTTCTCATTACATATGACATCAGGTACTTCTGATACTGAGCAGATTAACTGCAAGAGATGACTACCACAAATAACAAATAAATCATGTTTAAGCTTAAAAATGATTAATGTTTAAGAAGGACCAGGGGAGACATGATAGCAGTCTTCCAATATTTGAGGGGCTTCCACAGAGAGGAGGAGGTCAAGTTATTTTCCAAAGCACCAGAAGACAAGAAGCAATGGATGGAAACTGAACGAGGAGAGATTCAACCTAGAAATAAGGAGAAATTTTCTGACCATGAGAACAATCAACCAATGGAACAGCTTGCTTTCGGAAGTTGTGGGAGCTTCATCAATTGAGACTTTATTTATTTATTTTTTGTCAAATACTTTTTATTTTTTAAAAAAACAACAAAACATAACAAACACTAACATAAAACATATTCTCCTTCTTTACATCAGCTTTGTATTGGTATTCCTCTATTATTTACATTTTCCCTTCTCATTTTCTTTCATTATACTTATCTTTTTGTCCCATTATCCCTTATTTCTGTATATATTCTATCATACCTATCATTATAACAATACATTTTTTTCATGCACTACCTTTTTTTTGTGACCTTTTCCCCTTTTTAGTCATTTACTATTTCTAAATTCTATCCAATTATACAATTTATTCCATACTATATAATATTCCGTATCTTCCTTTTCTTTTATCTTTTTTGTTAATTTATCCATCTCAGCACAGTCCAGAATTTTCCTTATCATTTCCTCCTCCGATGGTATGTTCTCATTTTTCCTGTTCTGAGCACATTCTTGCGGCTGTTATTATCATCAATTGAGACTTTCAAGAAGAGATTGGACTGCCATTTGTCAGAAATGGTGTACAGTCTCCTGCTTAGGTGGGGGGTTGGACTACATGACCTACAAGGTCCCTTCCAACTCTTTTAATCTGTAAATCTGTAAATTCAGCGTAACACAATTACCTTGCAATGACCAGGCCATACTAAAACTTAATGTACTAATCCTTCACTGATGCAATTTATCTGCTCTCCACCAATAGCTGGAGAAGACAACTGTTTACAGGTTACCTTAAGACCACAATTGAGCCCAAATTTTTTGTTGTTAAGTGAGACATTTGTTAAGCCAGCTTTGACTCATTTTCTGGCCACAATTGTTAAGTGAATCACTGCAATTGTTAAGTTACAGTTGTTAAGAGAATCTGGCTTGCCCATCGACTTTGCTTGTCAGAAGCTTGCCAAAGATAATCACAGCAATGGTCATAAATATGAACCAGTTGCCAAGCATCTGAATTTTGATCGCAAGATCATGGGGCTGCTCCAAAGGTCGGAAAACTGTGAAAAACAGCCATAAATCACTTTTTTTCAGTGACATTCCAAC
Organism: Ahaetulla prasina; assembly: GCF_028640845.1. Taxonomy (NCBI): domain Eukaryota; kingdom Metazoa; phylum Chordata; class Lepidosauria; order Squamata; family Colubridae; genus Ahaetulla; species Ahaetulla prasina. The sequence goes on from NC_080546.1 coordinate 20,894,575, forward strand.
TTTGAACGGTCACTAAATGAACTGTTGTAAGTCAAGGACTAGCTGTATGTTCACTTTAGTAAAAAACAAACAAATCCAAGTTGTACACATCAATTATAAACTCTTGACAGTGAATTTATTATTCTCTTGTTTGATCACTCAGAAATCCGAGTTCCCATTTACTTCACCCAAGAAAAATATATTTTTGTCGTTATTTTGTTCATTTTATTACAAAAGGTTGTTTCTTTCTTCAGTTATTCACTAATGTTTCTGGTATTTTAGTACATCGAATCGTTGTTGTTGTCGTTGCTGCTTTGCTGGCGGAAGTATGAGCAATAAAACTGCCTTGGAGACAGCTCTTGACAACCACAGCTGTATCCAGGGATCTGCTGCCTATTTGTTAACAAGGGGGTCTCCAGCCAATGGAGAAAGGAGGGAGGCATGCATTATTAGTGTAGATAAAGCTGAAATCAATGCATCAGTAGGTTGACCCACAGAAAGCAGACGCATAATTTCTAGGTATCTGTAGTATGCTGATTTTTTCACATGTTCCTCCAGCTAATTCTTCTGATTATAGAGATACTAAAGTTCAGTTTTGCCCTGTTTATTGATGCTTTCTATGGTCCCTTTTAGCACTTTAATGTAAGAAATGTAACTTAAGAAATGGTTTGCTGTGTTTATGATATAAGCAATCTTTGTGATTTATCAGTGCTAGAGGAGTGCTTTTACTTTGGTGTCCAGTGGCTAAATCGAATAGATGATAACGGTATGATTCCTATTTCTGGTTATTGCTTGACATCTTGAGGACTGTCTGATGGAAAGGTGTCATATAAATTGGACAGATAAATGAAATCAATCAATTTTAGCCCTTGCTCTTGTCTTTTGTTGGTTTTCTTTTGGATGATGCTAGGTTTTAAACTGTTAATTACCATTTCCATTTTTTAAAAAAAATACTGCAATGGTGAGTCACTTTGGGAATGGCACGTTCCTTAAATCTCAAAAGTGGGATATGAATGAAATAAATAATATTGAACCTTTCCTTCTATGTTGCTTTTTAAAAGAAGCTGACCTGCCCTGATTTTTGTAAAATCCGATCCTTTCTTTTCTCTCCTTTACCCTGTAGCTGTTCTTTCCCTTGTGTCTTAAAACATAACGGCAATTCTCCTAGTCTTGCTTTGACTTTTAAGAATCGTATAAAAACAAAATCAAAATGCCTTAAGAGCTGTTGTCATATGTGCTGTCCTTTGCTTGCCAATAGCCTGGAAATGGGAAATCAAAAATATCTTGTGTTTCTTGTCTTCTCTAATATTTAAGGTCTCTTCAAGATCTCTCCCGGCAGACAGATATTCCTTACGGCACCGTTTTGGATTCCGCAGTCTATGAACACGTAAGGGTGAAAGGGATGAATCCTTTTGAGAAGAATAGCATGTATTCGAAGTTGTGGCAGATGATTAACCGAAGTAACGGGTCCGAGAACAACGTGCAAGAATCCCAGATAGGCATTCATAAGGTAAAGTCGATAGCCCAACCTTTTTCTTGATCTTTAGAAAAATCCTTAGGATTAATGGATTTATTTTACAAAGAGTTTTACCACAGAATTGTTAGGACATGAAAAATAATCACCTTAGAGTGATTTCAGCTTTTGGCTCCTTCTACCCTAAAATTGGGACTGATTTATGTACTTTACTTGGGGGGTGTTGTTCGTTTGTTTTTCAAAAGAAAAGTCAAAGATTTTTTTTTCCCTTGAAAAGATTACCGTATATACTCGAGTATAAGCCGAGTTTTTCAGCACGTTTTTGTGCTGGCGTCTCGGCTTATACTCGGGTCTATCTGACTTATACTCGAGTTTTGTTTTTTAAGCCCTCGGCTTATACTCGATATATACGGCTTATACTCGAGTTTTTTTTTTCTTTTTCACATTTTACCGGACGGGAAGCCCTGCGGTGCAGTGAGGCGGGCGGGGGCCGCCAGCCTTCTCAGCTGAGGAGGAGGGTTTCCCCAACCGGTAGGTGCCTCATTTCCCACCCTCGGCTTATACTCGAGTCCCCAGTTTACCCCAGTTTTTGGGGTAAAATTGGGGACCTTGGCTTATACTCGGATCGGCTTATATTCGAGTATATACGGTAAGCCAGTTGTTCATCACTTTTTTTAAAAAAATATATCTTTGTGTAATTTAGCTCTACCAGTAGAAAGGGGCAGCTATTTACATTAAGGTAAGAACTTTGCCTTTGGCTTAGAACAGTGTTTCTCTACTTGAGGTACTTGTTAACATGTAGCTGTTAACATGGCTGGCTGGTGAATTGTGGGATTTGAAGTCCACACGTCTTAAAGTTGCTGAGGCTAAGAAACCCTGCCTTAAGACGACAGATTTCACCTATTCATTAAGAGAACCAAGATTAGCAGGTTGCTTGTGATTTGTATTGCAACTTTAGGGCTACCAAATTACACTAGAAATACAGAAGGCACGTTCATGAACTTTTTCACAAGTCTTGCCAATTTTCTTTTCCTGACCGCAGTGAAGATCAAGACCTTAGGAATGCCAAACAGCAAGTGAAAAAGAAAGGAGGACAGTAAACATAAATGTTCCATTGTGCTTCAGAGTTTTACAGCTATAGTCACAATTTGGCAAACCCTAAAGAGCTTCTTAAATAAGAATGGTTCACCACTGAGCCAACTCGTTTAAAGAGATGAGGAACTCTTTTCCTCGGAGTTGGAGTTGGAGGGGGGGGCAGGAAGAGGAGGAGGCAGGAGGAATTTACTAAAAGATACAGTTTTCGGATTTAAAAAAAACAGGTTGACTTGTTTTATCTTTTCAAAAAGTTGGCATGCTTAAGAGAATCTGAAAGTCGGGTTCTACATGGTTCATGCTTGTTAAATAACTAATTTTATATATATATATGCCAAAGATTTTATATATATATGCCAAATAACCAAAGACCTACATATATATATATATATATATATATATATATATATATATATATATATATTTCTGAGGTTTTCACGGGTGTTTGTATGTAGGTCTTTGGTTGTTCGGGTTTTCTCCCGTGTAAAATTGGAAGTGTCTTGGCGACGTTTCGACAAAGTCTCATTCGTCATCTTCAGGCTTCAGCTTCGTGCTTCTGGGAGCAATGTGTGATCGCAGCTGTTTCTTCCTTTTAACTGCTAGTGGGGGTTTGAACTGATTGGGTGGGAGCTTGGTTGTGCTCTGATTGGATGGGGTTTTTTTGTGCTCTGATTGGATGGGGGTGTGTCCTCTTTGGGTGGAGGCTTGGTTGTGCTCAGTTTAGTCTGTGTTGCAGGGGGATTTGTCTCATTTGTCATCTTCAGGCTTCAGCTTCGTGCTTCTGGGAGCAATGTTCCCAGAAGCATTGCTCCCAGAAGCACGAAGCTGAAGCCTGAAGATGACGAATGAGACTTCGTCGGAACGTCGCCAAGACACTTCCAATTTTACGCGGGAGAAAACCCGAATAACCAAAGACATATATATACTTAGTCCAACCAATTGTTTATCCCCATTATTCATTGTCACTCTTTTTTGCCATCCAAAGTTTGCAAATTTCCTTTATGCCACTTATGTTAGTCTATGGATACATGGCACCCTACATTACCGCTTATTCTTCCCCATTCCCTCCTGCAGTTATCTGAGGCAAAAAAACATATCTTTTTTTTCAGAGAATATACAGAATCACAATGTGCTTAAATAATACCTCAGTACATTTAACTTGGTATACAAAATAGTTAACTAGCAGGAAAACTGTGAATTACTGTCAAGTGAAATAAAGCTTTTGGATTTCACAACAAAAGAAGGTCTAGTTTGTAAACCAAGATGTTAATATTCAAGCTACAGCTCAGCAGTAACTGAAACACAGAAATAATGGTTCTTCAGCTGTTTTTTTTCTCTTTCTCTCCCCACCCCACTAATTCTTACTGGGATAAAAAATGGCTTTCTTTATTTTGCTGACAAATAACCTTTTAACTATGATAGTTAAATTCCTTGCACTGACAAGAATTTCTAGTGCTAATGATGTCACAATGCTTTCTGAATCACGCACTAAAGTGGAATAGATTGGAAATCTTTCCTTTTGTATACGATCGAAGTTCATCCTAGGAACCCTATTGGTGCAGGGTTTTTCAGCAATATTATGCAAGAAAGTGTGAGGGCCTTCTTCCAAGCTGTTTTTCAACATCCCAGTCCAGCCTATAGGCCCAGAATTTTCAACTTCCACCCAAGTATTATATGGAATTGTCCCTGCTTACCTTCCAAGATCATCAGGAAATCACAGGATTGTAGACTGGACTGGAAAATAAAAATCACAAACTTCCCAGTAGAAAGCAAGTTACTTTTTTTGCTGTTGTCACCATAATGGACATGTTAATGTAGTCTCCATTAATCAAGCTTGATGGGTGTGCAAGTCTAAGAATTCTATGTATACCATAGGATCATGATATCTCTGAATCATATGTCTACATGTATTTATGTGTAGCATGTCTGTAGCATTATTTATTCCTCTTATTATCTTCTTTACTTCCCCCTTTTATTGATATGATGATGATGATGATTATAATTATTCTGTTGCTTTGCATGTACACTGAGAGCTTCTGCCCCAGAGACAAATTCCTCTAAACCAGGGGTGTCAAACTCAAGGCCCGGGAGCCGGTCCGCAGGGAGTTTAGATCTGGCCCGTGGGGCCGCCCTGGAAACAATGAAGGACCGGCCTGTGATGCCTCTGCCAGTGAAAATGGAATTCAGGAGGGCTGTACACGGCCCTTCCAAACTCCATTTTTGCTGGCAGAGGGTTGCAGGAGGCAGTTGCAGCCAAAAATGGAGCTTAGGAGCCCATTTTCTCAGACAGAGCACTCGGGCCACCCCAGGTGCCCCCCACATGAGTGACATTGAGCTGGCCACACACCCATCCTTATTTACGCCCACTCTGGCCCCACAAGGTCAAACACAACCCTGATGTGGCCTTCAATGAAATCAAGTTTGACACCCCTGCTCTAATTACACTTGGCCAAATAAATATTCAGTTCACTTCACTTCAATATAATAGATCATGAACTGGAAAATTATGCCCTAACTTTTAATCTAATAAGAGCGGATCTAACTAGCATACTTGTTAATTTTACCTAGTTGCTAATTATTTATTTATTTTATTTATTTATTTATTTATTTTGTCACAACAATATATATAAGCATCATATAAAAAGATTATATAGTATATAGACATATATATGAGGTAATATAAGGAAGTATAAGCATATATATATAAGAAGAAGAAAAAACAAGCAATCAATAGGGCAGGAACGTTAGGCACGTTTGTGCTCTTATGCACGCCCCTTACAGTCCTCTTAGGAATGGGGTGAGGTCAATAGTAGAAAGTTTTTGGTTAAAGCTTTTGGGATTATGGGAAGAGACCACAGAGTCAGGTAATGTGTTCCAAGCACTGATAACTCTGTTACAGAAGTCATATTTTCTGCAATCTAAATTAAAGCGGTTAACATTAAGTTTGAATCTATTGGTTGCTCTTGTATTATTGCAATTGAAGCTGAAGTAGTCTTTAACAGGAAGGACATTACAATAGATGATTCTATGAGTTAAACTTAGGTCTTGTTGAAGGTGACGGAGTTCTAAGTTTTCTAAGCCTAGGATTTCAAGTCTGGTGGGATAAGGTATTTTGTTGTTTTCAGAGGAGTGGAGAACTCTTCTTGTAAAATATTTCTGGACACGTTCAATTGTATTGATGTCAGAAATGTGGTGTGGGTTCCAGACAGGCGAGCTGTATTCAAGAATTGGCCTAGCAAATGTTTTATATGCTCTGGTTAGTAGTGTAGTGTTTTTGGAAAAGAAGCTACGCAAGATTAGATTTAAAATTCTTAGAGCCTTTTTTGTTATGTAGTTGCAGTGGGCTTTGGCACTTAGGTCATTTGAAATGAAAACTCCAAGGTCTTTGACAGGGTGGGGGTCATCTGTAAGGTAATGTCCATCAAGCATGTACTTAGTGTTTGGGTTCTTTTTTCCAATATGTAAGACTGAGCATTTGCTGGTTGAGATTTGGAGTTACCAAGTGTTAGACCAAGCGGTTAGATGATCAAGGTCTTTTTGAATGGTAAATGTATTGTCGGTGATGTTAAATAGTTTGACATCATCAGCAAAGAGAACACAATTACTTGAGATATGGTCACAAAGATCATTTATGTATAGTATGAAGAGTATTAGTCCAAGAACGCTGCCTTGAGGAATGCCACTCTTGACAGGAACAGGATTTGATAAAGCATTGCCAATTTTGACCACTTGTTGTCTGTTTGATAGGAAAGCAGTTATCCAATTGTGAAGGGGTCCTGAAATGCCATAGGATTTTAGTTTTAGGAGAAGTTTATCATGTACTACTGAGTCAAAAGCTTTGCAGAAGTCTATGTAGATTGCATCTATTGTTTTGCCTTGATCAAGATTTGTAGTCCAAACATGAATGCTTGAAAAAAACTGCAACTATCGTTATTGGGGAGGATAGCGGTTATCAAAATGAATGTGTTACCTAGATTTCTGTTTCTGTTCCAGATGATACCAATAATCAAGAAAGATAAAAATTTGGAGGAATGGCAGATTGGGATTAATAAATTTATATGGCAAGATAAAAAGGTGAGGGTTAAAATGAAAATAATTCAGGACTCACGGGAAAGAGGAGGCCTAAAAATGCCTAATTTTAAACTATATTATGAAGCAGTAGCTCTTTCAGTAATAAGTGATTGGTTTAATTTAACGGAGGAAAGAATTTTGAATATAGAAGGTTATGACTTATTATATGGATGGCATGCGTATTTATTTTACGAAAAAAAGTGGATAGGGCTTTTAAGAGTCATGTGTTGAGAAATGCTCTTTTGCGGGTCTGGAAAAAATATTCCTATAAACTAGACTATAAGATTCCTATATGAGTGAGCCCCAGACATGCAATAGAGAATATAAATATAGAACAGAAACAGGAAATGATTACTTATAAAGAACTTTTGTATGCTGAAGGAGGTAGCTTGCAATTAAAATCATTACAGGTACTAAATGAAGAAGGGAGGAATTATACTTGGTTTCAATATAGGCAACTAAGTGCTAGTTGGAAAGAAGATCAAAAAATTGGTATAATGCAAAGAGAGGAAAATTTAATAAAACAAATTAGAAATCAGACCCAGGAGCATATAAAGAGATTGTATAATGTGTTACTTGAAATAGATTCGGAAAAGGATTTGGTAAAGGATTGTATGATAAAATGGGCACAGAACCAATAATGTTGGAAACATGGGAGAAAATCTGGGTTAGAAATGTTAAATTTACACAAGCACAGAATTTAAGGGAAAATTTTTATAAGATGTTTTATAGATGGCACTTAGATCCCAAAAAATTATCATGTATGTATCCTGATATCCAAGCGAAATGTTGGAGATGTGACTGTGATGACGCTACATATTTTCATATTTGGTGGACTTGTAAGAAAATTAAGGCCTTTTGGATAAGAATATGGTGGATTATTCAAAATGTCCTGAAGAAGAAGATAAAGTTCCTGCCGCAATTTTTCCTTTTGGGAATTATAACGGATTGTACAGTGACTGAGATTAAATTGATTTTGAACTTAATAACAGCAGCAAGGCTGTTGATTGGACAATATTGGAAGAAAAAAGAGTTACCTACAATAGAAGAATGGATATTGAAAGTTACTAACTTGGCTGAGATGGCTAAAATCTCAGCTTTTTTGAAAGACAATACGCAGGAAAGATATTTAATTGAATGGAAAAAATGGATTGATTATCTACAAAACAGATATCAGATTAAGAAATATCAGATTGCCTTTGAATAATTAGGATGTATTATTTTATATAATGGGGGGGGGCATTAGGAAATGAAAAGATTTGGATGAGGTTAATTGGATTAGAAGGGAAAATTTTACTCTATGCTTGGTTTATGTATAACAATACCTTGTGATTGACCCGGGAAGCTGGGGGAGGGTGAAGGGAGGGGGGAAGGGGGTTTTGTGGGGGGAGGGGGAGAAAGGGGGGAAAATGTTTTTGCTTGTTAAAACTTTTTCAATAAAAAAAAAGATTTGTAGTCCATATGTTTTTACAGTGAAGAAGAAGTAAGTTACATGATAATTTTTTTCTGAAACCAAATTGTTTATTAGAGAGTAGGTTGTTTATTTCTAAGTGGAAGGTAATGGATTGGTTGATGATTGATTCCATTACTTTGCAGGTGACGCAGCATAGAGAGATTGGTCTTTAATTTTCAACTAAGCTGGGGTCTCCTTTTTTGAAGATTGGGAGGACTGTGGCTAGTGACCAAAGTTTGGGAATTAACTACATAGCTATGAACACTTATGAACAATGATTGTTAAGATGCTTTTATTAGCCGTAATCCCCAATTTTCTTGTCTGATGCTGAAAAACTGATTCCTTATACTACTAAGTACAGTTGTAAAGGAGAAATCCATAGAGTCCCAGATCCTTGGAAGTCATGGAATATAAAAGGCATAATCCAGAGCCCTTGTTCCTGCCTTCATCCTTTGCTGTCTGCCACGTGTTGTCCATGGGGAACCCCTGGCTGGCAGTAATTTATTTTTAATAGAAGCATCCCTGTGACACAGAGCACTCAAGCACTTTTCAAAATACAAGATTGGAACAGTCAACCCAGTTTTACCCAGATGTTAAGGAGATTTTTTTTTCCACACTCACGGACTACTGTATAACTGTACAGTAACACCTTTCCACTTGATTAAAGCAGGTAATGGATGCCTAACTTTAAAGGTTGGGATGGAGTAACACAATTTTCCAAGCCAAGCTACCGCTTCAGATTGGATCACTGCAGGGGTCTGACTTGAGATAACATCTTAAGATGGAAAAGAGGCACTTCCTGTAGGTCGAATATATAAATTAAATGTAGCATTTATAATAATTAACCAATCCAACGCTGTAATAATGATTGGTAGTTTGAATGGAAGTCCGATTGAACTGTTCTCTGTGCATGAACAATATAGAAACTTATCATATTAAACAGCTCTATATCTAAGGACTGTCTTGCATTTTTCATTGTACAGTCACTTAACTGTGAAGTCCACAATAAGAATAAAAAAAGAGAGCGTTTCCTAGAGAACTGAAAGTAGAAGTGGGTCCAGCCGTTTTCAATATAGTTAATCAATCTGCTATTTTAAGTATTATTTTTATTGCAATATTTGTTTATTGGTCATCTCCAATATATTTGCAATATATTTTTAAAAGCCTACCATGTTGCCCCGAAAATAAGACCGTGTCTTATTTTTTTTCCACCAAAAAAGGCACCAGGTCTTATTTTTGGGGAGAGAGAGGATATTCATCCACTGACTCACCTCACTTGCATGGATCGATCCCGGCCTCCTTTTCGTTTTTAGAGGCATTCAGGAACTTGGCAAGGCAGATGTCAGGGTGTGTGAGGCCTGGTTACAACTGTCCAAAGATAAGTAGTAAGGTAGCTCCACCCACCATCCCCACCCTAGTTTAATTTTTACCTGTGCCCCCTGGAATGGGTGGGGCTTAATTAGGGCTTATTTTGGGGGTAGGGCATATATTGGGTGCACGTGTAAAAATCAAACTAGGACTTACTTTCGGGGTAGGTCGTATTTTTGGTGAAATAACAGTAGATGAAAAATGACTTATTTTCTATTAAACAGATAGAGACGGCAAATAAAATAGATGAAACTGGTTAGAATTCATTTCATAATTATTTACCCTTGTCCATGTCGGGTTTTGATTTAACAATTGAACAAATTTAGACTGGGATAACTGCATTAGATTACTTTGGTTTCTCTGTGACCATTCCTGAGGTATATTCATGAAATTTTGATAACACAGGTAGGGGACAATCCTAATCTCCCGTCAAGTTTTCACCACCCAATTGTAGCATCATACAACCTGCCAACACATGAAGCTTTAGGAAAACGGATGCCTAATAGCAATGATGTTCAATATCTATCAGCCAGCTGGAAAGAACAGCCAAGCAGAATTTCTTTAAAAAATAAAGATACCATGTTTCCCTGAAAATAAGACCCTGTCTTACATTTTTTTGAACCCTGAATTAAACGCTTGGCCTTATTGCCATGCGCTCAAAAGCCCGATTGGGCTTATTATCAGGGGATGTCTTATTTTGGGGAAAACAGGGTAGGAGCAGGGACATTGTTTTTGTGAATACAGAAACCTAAAATATTTTTACTAGAAATATATTTTTAAAATCAATAAAGTAACTTTGGTATGCAGGCTTTACAATTTAAACCATGCTGTCCTATTTCCCCGAGGACTTTTACACATTAAATGACAGAAGTAAACTGTGTTTGCATCTTATTTTACCTATCTGCTTTCAAGTATTTGTTGCTGTTGGGCCCAAGCAACCAGGAATGACACATGAAGTTACTTTTGAGTAGGTCTTTTTTGCTGTTTGCCTACAAAGTAGAAACTTGCCAGACTAAAGTAACTATCTGAATAATAATAATAATAATAATAATAATAATAATAATAATAATAATAATAATAATAATAATAATAATAATAATAAAAGTAGGGACGCAGTGGCTCAGGGGCTAGGACATTGAGCTTGTCAATTGAAAGGTCGGCAGCTCAGCGGTTCAAATCCCTAGTGCTGCTGTGTAACAGGGTGAGCTCCCGTTACTTCTCCCAGATTCTGCCAACCTAGCAGTTCGAAAGCACATAAAAATGCAAGTAGAAAAAATAGGGACCACCTTTGGTGGAAGGTAACAGCGTTCCATGCACCTTTGGCGTTGAATCATGCCGGCCACTTGACCACGGCGCCGTCTTCGGACTGGCTCGTCGGCTGGCTCGTTGGCTTTGAAACGGAGATGAGCACCGCCCCCTAGAGTCCGCAACGACTAGCACGTATGTGCGAGGGGAACCTTTATCTTTACCTTTATACTCTCTGTATTGCTAGGGGGAAATCTGCCTTCACTTTAGCGGACATTCGAAAACTCCATTGTCACTTTGTTTTCAGGAGGAAAAGCCTCTCCCTCTGCTTATGGGTCCTTTCCTTTCCTTTCCTTAACTTTCACATTTGCATTAGGATTGCTTTATGGTAAGCCTATTTCTTGCCTGCTTTTTCTTTTCTATAAAACATTTCTTGTGCTGAGGCCAAAAGTATTTTTGAGCACAGCTTGGGCTCATATCTAACCCATATCTGTAAAATGGCACTCCTAATATAATGATTTTTGAATTCTACATTAACTTTGTCATACTATTAAAAAAATACATTCATCCCATACCTAAGGCTGTATTCTTCTAATTCTAACATTCTCTTATTTTTAGCAAACATCCATTCCTTCATCAAAACCAAACAGCAGGCAGCAAAATACAATTTAAAATCAGGCAATAAGTTTCATAATAAATCTAGATGAAGTTATACTTGAATTACTTGAATTAGGAACAGCCATATAAAATGTCTAACCCTCTACTTCTAGCCAACATCTAGTTCATACATCTCATTGGCATGATGACAATTGTTTCTGGATTAACATATACTCTCAGCTACTTTGGTTTAGGATCAAGCCCCAAGTCAACATGAGTTGTTCATGAAAGTATAGTTTTTTTAAAAAAAAAAATCTGATTTAATGTTATGACACTTGTAACGCTAAGAGGAATTTAGCAGTGGAAGCAATTAACTAGAGATGTAGCAGGCTCATCTTCATTAAATGTTGTTAAGTAAAGGTTCTATAGGCATTTGATGGAAATTCTTTAATAGAACTCCACTGAGCAGGAAGTTGGATCAGTGGCTAACATGTCCCCCTTTAATTCTATTATTCTGCCCAAATACATTTAAAGTTTCTTTATATAACTCCCTTTTTATGACTCTCATCCCTTAAGTAATTCGGGATAGAGTCGGGGTGACTGGATGGAGCTGAGCACTTACTGGCTGGATGCCCTTCCTGACGCCACGTGGAGTTCGCAGCAGAATTTTTTTCTTTGCACCCGGAGAGAGAAAAATATCTACTCTACCTAGGATTGAACTCTAAACCTTCCGAATGGGGAAGCTATTAACTTCACTACTAGGCCTCCATGCCTCTCATTTAATGTTTCTTTATATACATACTCTTAAATTGCTTTTAATAAAGAAAAATTTTGACTATAATTTTCTTTGAACTGATATTTCCCTGCTTTCTATTCTAATCATATTAGTTAACTTAATCATGGAAGCAATGCTCAATATCCTGATGAGAAATACTTTATTTTATCTATTATAAAATGTTAGAAACAAAGTGCTTTAGCAGAAGTTTTGATGCAGCTCAGTAGCCTTTTAGCTTGATTGTTACTGTCGCTTTTCAACTCTATGACCTTTCTTCTTACTATTTCAATCTTTTATATCATTATTGTCATTTAATCATACTAGCTGTCCATGTCAATGAGACTTGATCACAACAGATATACGACTATAATATTTTCAATACAAAATATCCATCAATGGGATTAAATAGCATGAAAGTCAGTGAAGTCAAGAAAATAAAGGCAAAAAGGGAAAACATATAGATTAAAAAGTAGGGTAATACTTCATCCACCCCTCAGGGATGGGACCCACTATATTCCCTGCCTCCCCACTCTGATGGGTCAGGTAGATGTGACCAGCAAGAAACGGTCCCTCAGATAACCTATTACGCTATTAAAAGGTGTAGTTTTCTTCTGCATTGTGATTCTTTTGGAGGAATATTTCTTTTTCTTTCTCTACTTAATTCCTGATGATGATCCATTCTCAATGAATCCATTCTCGATTAACCCCACGGGCATCAGTGGAAAGTTCAAACCTGGAGTAGATTACTGCTTGTGGGGGATAGTAGTTTCCACGGGTTTAAAAAGGTAAAGGTTCCCCTATGTGGTAGTCGTTCCCGACTCTAGGGGACGGTGCTCATCTCAATTTCAAAGCCAAAGAGCCAGCGCTGTCTGAAGACGACTCCGTGGTCATGTGACCAGCATGACTAAACGCCAGAGGTGCACGGAACGCTGTTAACTTCCCACCAAAGGTGGTCCCTATTTTTATACTTGCATTTTTTATGTGCTTTTGAACTGCTAGGTTGGCAGAAGCTGGGACAAGTAATGGGAACTTACCCCGTTAGGTGTCACAAGGGATTCAAACCGCTGAACTGCCGACCTTTCGATTGACAAGCTCAGCATCTTAGCCACTGAGCCACCACAGTTTACAACAACCTAAACAAGTTTCACCATTTCCCATGTCCACTGTAAACTGTCATGAAGTGGGGGGTCACACTGGCAAGTGTTATATTTATTTCGGCTTGCTTCACATACTATGCTATGCCTTGAACCATTGCAGGTGTTTGCACACATTGCTAAGCCTTTAATATGCTAGAGTGGTTGACTTCACACAGTATGTTAAGCCAGAAGCAGCATGTTACTTCTCAGGAAAATGTGCAACCCTATCTGCATATGTTATATATATTATTATCCTAAATTACTATCAGTTGCCAAAAGCTTATGTCTTTCAATAAAATTAAAAGGTAATGTTGGATTCCACCCAATTTTGGCAATCATTGACTGGCACAGCTCTCCTTTTACAACATGTATGACCTGGGCCCAAAACATGAGGTATAGAGTTTTGATTCCCATCCTGGAATGGATTCCTAAACATTTCTATCCCTCTTTTCTATTATTTCAATATTTCTACAATAATAACATAGTAATATATTATTGATGTTCTAATACCATTCAGTAGAGTATGAGCAGCTTGTCAGTAGATTTTATGAGAATCAGTATGCTATTTATTTATTTATTTTATTTTATTTATTTATTTATTTATTTATATTTTGTTTCTATAAATACCTGTATATTTATTTATATATTTATTAAATTTATGTGTTGTCCATCTCGCCAACAGATAACTCTAGGACACCTTAAATAGGGCTACTGATTTGTTTGTTTATTTTGTTGTTGTTGTTAAATTTCTGCTCAACGTTACACAACGTATAATTTATTATTATGTTAACCTTACACAGACAATGATATGAAAATACAGGTCTACCATTGAAGCCAGCCAAATTTGGTTCTAACAAGAACAATAATATTCTTACTTTCTATCTACCAAACACTCAGAAAGGAGTATTTCTCGAAGACTATTACATACCTAATGTAATCCCTTTTCTTTTCTTTTTTTAAAATAATTTTTACTAAATATTTTTCAAAAAACAAAAAAGAATCTTTAAACAATAATTTCTTTCCAACGATTTTGCAACGGTTAAACATTTCTTACTTCTCCATTTTTTCTCCCTTATTTCAATGTATCCTTTATACATACAAGCCTAATATTAATTTATTTACATATATACATATAAATAACAGTGTACCCAATTTAATTTCTACAAACTACATTTTTTCTGTTTCCTCTTATTTGTTGTTACATCCCTTTTCCAAGTGTAATCCCTTTTCTATTCCTTGGATAAATAACAGAATAGTATCACCGAATAACAGTTGGAGGGGACCTTGGAGCTCTTCTAATCCAACCACTGCACAAACAGGAGATCCTATACCATTCCAGATAAGAGGCTGTTCAGTCTTTTCTTAAAAGCCTCCAGTGATGGAGCACACTCAACTTCTAAAGGTGACCTGTTCCACTGGTTTATTGTTCACACTGTCAGGAAATTTCTCCTTAGTTCTAGGTTGCTTCTCTCCTTGATTAGTTTCCATCCATTGCTTCCTTCCTACCTTCTGGTGCTTTGAAAGATAAGATGACCTCCTCTTTCTTATGGTAGCCTCTCAAATATTGGAATACTTTTATCATGCCTCCCCTAGCCCTTCTTTTCACTAGACTAGTCATAGCCAATTCCTGCAATCATTCTTCATATGCTTTAGCCTCCAGCCCGCTAATCATTTGTGTTGCTCTTCTCTGCCTTCTTTCCAGCTAGGTCTATGTAATCATTAGAAGTAAAGCACAATTCAAGGCAGCCTTTACTTTTATTGAAAGGAAGGGTCATTCACCCTTAAAAGCCTATGATCATAAAAACAAAAGTAAATGAAAATCTCCTATATTAAACTTGGCTTAATTCATCAAACAGCTGTAATGACAGCCCAAGGGCTGTCCTTGGCCTTGAAGTACTTTACTGGCACTTCACTCCAAAGTATTAGGAGGGATAAAATTAAATGTGTTTACATTTAAATTTACATATAATTAGTATAATTAATTTCCCTTCTGTCACATGAAAAATTACAACTTTTGGAGATATCGGGAGGCTGCCTGAAGCTCTCGGATCACAATTAGTATACCTGTCAGGGTTCCAAGTAACACCCCCAATGAAAGAAAACTCTGAGGCTTGAATTTCCTCAAAGTTACATTTTATTAGAGATGTCATATTGGCACATCTGGGAAAACCCAAATCTGAAAGCTTCCAGGTTTTCCCCACCCAAAGGAAAGTTCAAATCCCTGCCCAACACCCACATGTCCATCACATGGTCCAATCCAAACACAGTCCCAACTGAAAATGCCTCCCAGGTCCAGCCTCCCAGGTGCAGGGTAAGACGGCCTTGACTCCCTGAGAAAGGAATGTTATTATGATTATATTCATACTCAGATATATACTTATATATTTTATAATTATTTCATGCTTATGCTTATATATACTGTGTGACTAAATAAATAAATAAATAAATAAATAAATAAATAAATAAATAAATAAATAAATATAAATAAATAAATATCCCTCATGCTCCATTCAATCCCCCCTCCCAGTTTCCCACAGCAGCAAATGTAGAAGGCCTGAAGGGCCAATTCAAAAGATGGCTTCCGGGTCTGACAGGACTTCTAATTTAGATCACAATCCACAACATCCTCTCTCCTCTGAATATCATCAAGGCCTTGTCCCTTTGTGTAGCTATCAGGGGCTCAGAGTATCATGAGTATCCTGCAAACCATATCTTTAGGAATGTAACATAAAATTGTAAATGGGAGGGTTTTAATATTAATAAAATATTGAGTTTTATTTTTTATTTATTTATTTATTTATTTTGTCAAGCATGTATAAGATAACAGATATAAATATAAACATGATTATGAATACATGAAATGGATATGAATAAAAGAGGACATTAGGACAGGGGTGGTAGGCACGTTGGTGCGCTTATGCATGTCCCTTACAGACCTCTTAGGAATGGGGTGAATTCTACAGTAGACAGTCTTCGGTTAAAATTTTAAATAAATAATAAATAAACATTGTGAGATGCCCAAACTGCAAGAGGGATCTTGGAGTCCTAGTGGACAATCACTTAAATATGAGCCAGCAGTGTGCTGCAGCTGTCAAAAAAGCCAACACACTCTTAGGCTGCATTAACAGAGAGACAAAATCAAGATCACATGAAGTGTTAGTACCAGGGGTGGTCTTCAAAAATTTTAGCAAGGGATTCTCTGCCCGTTTGCTGGGTGGCCATGGCCATGGTGGGTGTGGCCTAGTTGGCCTCCTGCACCACAGCGGGAGTTTGTCCTCCCCGGGCTCCGGAGGCTTTCCTTGAGCCTCCGGGAGGGTGAAAATGGCCTCCCCAGGCTCTGGAGGCCAGAAACGAGCCCGCTTCCAGCCTTCCCAAACTTCCTGTAGGCCTGTTTTTCACCCTCTCCGAGCCTCCACATGCGCCCTGCACTTACTTGCATCCAAAATGGGCCGCGTGGAGACTCCTGAGCGGGAGAGCCAATCGAGAATATTGTTTCTTCCTAAGAATTTAATCTCTCTGTTTCATGGCTTGGGCATGGTGGCAACTCCTTTGATAGATAAAAGTTACACTTTGCCTTTTGAGTTGGGGGCTGGGTCATTGCCTGCCAGCAAACACTCTATGTTGTAGATACCTCAAGCATAAGCAGGAGGCAGGCAAAGCTTCATTCTTTTCTCAAGGCACATCTGCTGAATGGGAAGGTCTACAGAACCCGACATATTTTCAGCAGCGTTCCTCAATTTGGCACCCTTCAGATGTAATCAAACTAACTCAAAGGATCCTCAGCTAGCACAAAGGCCAAGCACATCTGCAGGGGGACATTAGACAAGAAAAGTCTCTACTATCCGTAATTTCAAATGCCATGCTGAAACTCCTCGTAGACTTTCACACCGTGTTCCTAATAATGACCAATCAAGTCAAAGCCATACAAGAAATAACCCAGATAAACCAAATGTCTCTCTAAAATTAGATGCTGGCTTTCCAGCAATTAAATCCAGAAGTAAAGAAGAATGCTTTGTCAAGACATATCCCAGCTAAAGAGCTGACATGACACGTGTTCTGCTTCCCAAAGCTGGCGAGCTTGCCAGTTGTCTCCGACTCTTTCAAATTAATGGGGACGTGTTAGTTATGAGTCCCAGGGGCATTGTACACAAGCTGGAACTTCTTTTCATAGGAAAACCCAGGAGAAGACATAGCAAATGCCGCAACTGGGATTTACAAAGCCATGGATGAAAGATATCAGTATAAAGGAAGTCATAATGTGCAAGTTGGATGATTCAAACAGCTGGCATCTGAGCTTCTAAGCTCAGCAGACCAAAAAGTCTTTTAAGACTAGTCCCGCCACAGTTACAAATGTTTTCTTGGTTTCCCATTTTTTCCCCCCCAGATCAGCAAAATCTATTGGAAGAGGGCCCAACATTGAAGAGGATCTCTAATTTTCTCTTATTTTAACAAATTAAAATCAAGTGCAACATACAGTATGATATTTCATTCTCATGTGCACGCAAACAAGAATTGGGCTGTAAGGATTGCATGTGTGGCCTTTCATCTTAAGTGAGCTGTCAGGCAAACCCATGGGACATAAAGCATGGCAAACCATATATAAGAACAAATAAAAGTGCTTGTAGAAGAGATGTATTGAGTGGTCTGTCAAAATGAACACCATAAATCACATAATGGGTATAAAACATGTCACGTAGTGTAATAAACATCTGCTTCAATATACATTTCTTCATGTTTGATAGATAAAGTGTACCGAAATTGGTATAGTGCAAGTGTCATACAGTACAACTTGGTCCAACATATATCACAAGGAATTGTGTGATAGGAAAAGGGACACACCGTAATTCCTGTAAACCAGGCTGCTCATTGTTAATTTTTGTGTTCAACCAGAGATGAAACAAGAAGTTCAAAATAAAGCATTACAGAGACTGATTTTGATAACGTCATCTCTTTGATACTAAAGGACTCATAAAGTACACATCTAACCAATCAAAGGATTCTTCCTAGAATTAAGCTCTGGGAGAATGTTGCTGAAATTGGGAAAGAGATTATCATCTCTGTCTCTGTCTGTCTCTTTCTTGAAAGAGAACATTGGCCTCTGTAGGTGACCTTTCCTTCCTTCCTTCCTTCCTTCCTTCCTTCCTTCCTTCCTTCCTTCCCTCCCTCCCTCTCTTCCTCCCTCCCTCCCTTCTTTCCTTCCTTCCCTCTCTTCCTCCCTCCCTTCCTTCTTTCCTCCCTCCCTCCCTTCCTTCCTAGAATATAGTACCTGTAAAAAATTATCTAGATCCAGCAGCAATTTGAATCATAAAGTAAAAATGCAAAATACAACTGATGTTGAGAACAAAAGATTAGGCTTCATCTACCTTTATTCTGATTTCATTTATTATCAACCATCATAGATAGCCCTAGCTGCTTTTTTCAAAAACTGCACATTCTCTGCAGACACATTTAATGTCACATGTAGTTTGGCTGTAATTCAAAGAAAAATAGTAAAAGGTATCTAGGTACCTATACGATTCATAATAACTGAACTTTTGACATGGTTAGGGAAAAGGAGGAGGAGGAGGTGAAGGAGGAGGAGGAGGAGGAGGAGGAGGAGGAGGAGGAGGAGGAGGAGGAGGAGGAGGAGGAGATGTGTGATGTTAACATCTTCAAATATATTGAATGGTCAGAAGGCAGATGGAGACACTTAACATTTAACTGGATGATTTCCCAGTTGTTGTTGTTTTTCATAAAAGCCTTCCTCATAAAACTCCTGCAGTATAAATTGCTGAAATAAGGTTGCTAGATTTCTCTCTCACAACAATATATTGCAATTAAAATTCTGTCACCTACCTCTATTTGAGATATGAGATTGTTTTCAGCTATTTTACACAGTTGGGAGCTCTTTAAAATTCTGAACCCATTTGTCAATAGCCATAACATATAATCGTGTCAGGAGCATCAAGAAGGTAGGAAAATGGATACTGGGCACGAGTTGCAAGTCTAACATGCAGAAGTAGGTTAAATGGACACACTTTTTTGTTAGCTTTAGCTAATAGTTGGTAGTGAGCCTATGGCCTGATTGCTGGTAACTGTTACTCTACTAATTTACATGTTACGGTATTACTAAAAGAGAACATAGATGTTCCAGAGAAGAGAATTATGGTATTACTAAAAGATAACATAGATGTTACACTATAGCATAAAATGACACAAAAGCCTCTTCTATAATCTGAGTTGACATGACAGGCAGATCAGTCAACAAGACTGAGCCTTTGTAATAGACAGAAGGTATAAGCTTGTATAAGAAGGTGTAATGATGATGTGGCTCAGTGGCTAAGACGCTGAAAATGTCAATCGAAAGGTCGGCAGTTCAGCAGTTCGAATCCCTAGTGCCACGTAAGGGGGTGAGTTCCCGTTACTTGTCCCAGTTTCTGCCAATCTAGCAGTTCGAAAGCACATAAAAATGCAAGTATAAAAATAGGGACCACCTTTGGTGGGAAGGTAACAGCGTTGCACCTTTGGTGTTGAGTCATGCTGGCCACATGACCATGGAGACGTCTTCAGACAGCGCTGGCTCTTCGGCTTTGAAGTGGAGATGAGCACAACCCCTAGAGTCTGGAATGACTAGCATATATGTGCGAGGGGACTTTACTTTTACCTATAAACTTGAGGAACAGAGCATCTGAAGAAGATTTATAACCTGAATAAGCATCTGGGGAGACAAGATCCTCTCACAAAGTTCTCACAAAGATAAAGGGAGGGAGAGGGAAGACCATTCAGACTTCCAACATTCTGGTACTATAACCTTTTTTAAAAAGTAGTCCCAGATATGCTTTTTCAGGAACTGGACTTTTTTGTTTTTTATTTGAAGATGTTTCGCTTCTCATCCAAGAAGCTTCTTCAGCTCTGACAGGATAGTGGGGAATGGAAAGATTTATATTCCTTGCAAACAGCTTCAAGGTCATTGAAGCACTTGGAGGTTTATCTGTGTCCTCAGGGTCACCTGAGTAGGTCTCCTGGCTCCTGTAGTCTGCATTTTTTTTTCCTCTGGAAATCCAGTTCCTACTCCCACACCATTCAAAGGGTGTTCATCCCAAATTGTATAGCTAAAAGTCTGTAGAGATTCTCAGTCATTCAGGTCATGGTTGTCCCAAAGGTGCTTTTTCAGGTGGCAATTGGACTTCCTTGTTTTTTCTTTGAAGACGTTTCACTTCTAAGAAAAATTAAGGACTACAGGAACCAGAAGCATTACTCAGCACTACTGAGGAAACAGATAAACCTCCAAGTGCTTCAACAACCCTCTAAAAGGATGCAAATGACCAACTGTCTGCAAGGAATATAAATTCTTCCATTCACCATTATCCTGTCCGAGCTAAAGAAGCTTCTTGGATGAGAAGTGAAATGTTATAGGTCTCTTCCCCGATATTTCATCTTTGATCTTCCAAATTGCTATTGTGCTTTGGGGAGATTATATGATCTTCCCATCCTGGAAGATTCACAAGTTGATTATTTTTCAACTCATGGCATTTAGCTTATTCTAATAGCTAGGCCTAGTTATAGTTTCTTAGGGTTGAGTCAAATCACACTGATTCACCTTGAAATAGTGTCTTGACTTGGACGTTGGCGGTAGTTCAGTTTGAGAAAGTTTCTCTACTCCGAAATTAAGTTGCTTAGGTTTATGTTCCAGATTCATTTGGCCAATTTGGAAAAGAACATTTTCATGTGTGCAATTCATCTGCAGAAGGTCTTCAATTATCTGAACTGGAATGGCATGGCTGAAATTTGGGTAATTCTTTGTCAATATGAAATAAGTGCCCCTAAGAACTGTAGTAGTGTTATACCTGCAAGGAAATAGGGGGAAATGAATTAATGGTTACAACGCCATTCAAAATTCCCTCCCAGAAAGAAGAAATAGTTATTTCCTCATTTATGTAGATTACATGCATTTGAAAATCCATGTCGCAATAGGGCCATTTGGTTGTTAGCTTTGTTTGTTGCTGCTTTTGCTGCCGTTGTACAGCTAACACAGCTGCTGTTCTGGAATGTATTCCTGAAATATTTCTCCGCTATTTTTTTTTAAAAAAGGAAATAGATGCTGAATGTAATTATTTTGGATTAACAGCTGGCGGGGACCCAGAAAAATGGGCAAAAAAAAAATATGAACACACAAAAACCTGATCAAAGGAAACCTACAGGACTGCACAAATTTGGCATGCTTGGGGTTTTCTTGCAATTGCTCAGATGCCCACTTGGCCTGAAGCTATGAACTCAAGTAAAAAGGATGTCACTCTGCGTTCTGTTTTACGAAAATATCTCTGTGATCTACCTGTCTAATCTCAGAGCATCCCTGAAGCATTGTGGTTTTTTAGCATCAGAAAACAATTTATAGGACACACAGTGATGAGTGGGGGGAAGGTCTGTTTGTTTACTGAATACCAAATTTGAGTAAGTTTATATTTCATACTTTATATCAAGGGCTAACACTGTATCATTCATATACTGTGAACGCAAATTTATCACCAATGGTTACACTTATTTATTGCATTAGAAATGCTTCGAATTTTGTTCATCTGCGAATCACGGCAGTAACTAGAATTTGACTGTTTACTGCTAAATCCCAAGGTTATGGCAGAATTTGATATAGATAAATATACTTAAAATATATTATTTTAACAAGGAAAGGAAGCATTCCTCTAATGGAATACTTCATAAACTTGGAGTGAAAAATTGTCTCTTCCTGGTTTTTTTAAACTATCATGTTCCAATGTCAGCTGTAAAGGAAAAAAAGGGAATCATACAAGAGATTGAATAGAATAGAATAGAATAGAATAGAATAGAATAGAATAGAATAGAATAGAATAGAATAGAATAGAATTGAATTGAATTTTTTATTGGCCAAGTGTGATTGGACACACAAGGAATTTTTGGTGCATATGCTCTCAGTGTACATAAAAGAAAAGATACCTTCATCAAGGTACAACATTTACAACACAAATGATGGTCAATATAAATCATAAGGATTACCAGCAACAAAGTTACAGTCATACAGTCATAAGTGGAAAGAGATTGGTGATGGGAACAATGAGAAGATTAATAGCAGTGCAGATTTAGTAAATAGTTTGACAGTGTTGAGGGAATTATTTGTTTAGAAGAGTGATGGCCTTCGGGAAAAAACTGTTCTTGTGTCTAGTTGTTCTGATGTGCAGTGCTCTATAGCGTCATTTTGAGGGTAGGAGTTGAAACAGTTTATGTCCAGGATGTTAGGGATCTGTAAATATTTTCACAGCCCTCTTCTTGATTCGTGCAGTATACAGATCCTCAATGGAAGGCAGGTTGGTAGCAATTGTTTTTCTGCAGTTCTAATTATCCTCTGAAGTCTGTGTCTTTCTTGTTGGGTTGCAGAACCGAACCAGACAGTTATACAGGTGCAAATGACAGACTCAATAATTCCTCTGCAGAACTGAATCAGCAACTCCTTGGGCAGTTTGAGTTTACTGGATTGGTGCAGAAAGAACATTCTTTGTTGTCCTTTTTTGATGATGTTTTTGATGTTAGCTGTCCATTTTAGATCTTGCGATATGATAGAACCTAGAAATTTAAAGGTTTCTACTGTTGATACTGTGTTGTCTAGTATTGTGAGAAGTGGAAGTATGGAAGGGTTTTTCCTAAAGTCTACCACCATTTCTACGGTTTTGAGTGTGTTCAGTTCCAGATTGTTTTGTCTGCACCACAAGGCTAGTCGTTCGACCTCTCGTTTATATGCGGATTCATCATTTTCTCGAATGAGACCAATCACTGTTGTGTAAAAGTTTTCCAAATGATAAAAGGAAAAATAGACTATCTAAAAGAGAAGAAAACATCAACGTGATCTTCTTCCTGACCTTTTTTCAATCAGAAAAAAAGCATTTTAGATCAAAGTGCTAAAACAGCCCAACATGATACATGTTGAAAAGATAAGGAAGATATCACTATATTTTCCATTGTATTTTCCTTATCTCTCAAAGTCCCTAACCTGAGAAGAGAGGGGCCTACAATAGAATCTTTTGGGAGCAATGGTGGGATTCAAAATTTTTTACTATCATATCTGAGGGCATGGCTTGGTGGGTGTGGCATGGTTTCATGGGTGTGGCTTGGTGGGTGTGGCAGGGGAAGGATACTGTAAAATCTCCATTCTCTCCTGAGTCCAGGGGAAGGATACTGTAAAATCTCCATTCCCACCCCACTCCAGGGGAAGAATACTGTAAAATATCCATTTCCTCCCAATCAGCTGGGACTTGGGAGGCAGAGAATAGATGGGGGCAGGGCCAGTCAGAGGTGGTATTTACCGGTTCTCTGAACTATTCAAAAGTTCCGCTACCGGTTCTCCAGAACTGGTCAGAACCTGCTGAATACCACCTTTGTTATGGAGATCCAACATCTATGGCCAAATTGTCCCAGAGGTGTGTTTCCAAAAGGCAACTGGACTTTGTTTTTCCTTGAAGACATTTTGCTTCTTATCCAAGAAGCTTCTTCAGTTCTGACTGAATAGTAGAGGATGGAAGGATTTACATTCCTTTAGTGTTTATCAAAGAGTTTAACATCCTCCACCATTCATTCAGTCAGAACTGAAGAAGCTTCTTAGATGAGAAGCAAAATGTCTTCCAGTAAAAACAAAGTACGGTTGCCTTTTGAAAAATCAGCTTTAGGACAACCATGTCCTGGATGACTGAGAATCTCCATAGAGATCTACTGCCAAACCTCTTATAGTCCTTTTGAGACCTATGATGATCTAATATTGGTTAAAGGGCCACATTGACTTTCCTCTCCCAATTTGGCATTTATTTCTATTGTCTGAAATTGAAGCAAACAATCATGAAGAATCTCTTCTTGTATTCCCCTCCTAACTATATTTATAGCTTTGTATTTGAGTTTTGATATAGTAGTAGTTTAAGTACACCTCTATGTTGTCCTTTTTATTTATATTTTTATTGTTCTTGCTGTTAGGTGTTTTTTGTCAGGGCAACCTGGTTTTTACCCAATTATGGGACGGAGCATCCGTTTTTGCCTTTCAGCCCCATCCAGGAGCCTTCACAGGGAGTTGCTTTCATGGCAAACTATTTTTGTGTTAAATTTATGTTTTACCAACAAAGAAATAAAGGACGATTAGTATAAGTCTATTTCAAGCTATTTAGTTCTCATCAGCTAGCCATACCCTTCTGGGATTCGAACCCAGGCTGACTTGCACATTAGGTAGATGTATTAACCTCTAAGCCATGGGCTCTCCTTCCTTTGTTGGCTATACCAGGGGAAAGATTAAGGGTAGATTAGCGTAGAGTAGAGTAGAGTAGAGTAGCGTAGCGTAGCGTAGAATAGAATAGAATAGAATAGAATAGAATAGAATAGAATAGAATAGAATTTTTTATTGGCCAAGCGTGATTGGGCACACAAAGAATTTGTCTTTGGTGCATAGGCTCCCAGTGTACATAAGGAGAATAAAATACATTAATCAAGAATAAAAAGATACAACACTTAGTGATAGTCAAGGTTACTAATAATCTACCAAATCGTACTAGGAAACAAATAAAAACAATATAAATTGAAAGATACAAGCAACATGGTTATAGTCATAAGTGGGAAGAGATTGATACTAGTAAGGAAGAGAAGAATAATAGTAATACAGTCTTAGTAAATTATTTGACAGTGTTGTGGGAATTAGTTGTTAAGCAGAGTGATGGCATTCAGGAAAAAACTGTTCTTGTATCGAGTTGGTCTGGTGTGCAGTGCTCTATAGCATAGTTTTGAGGGTAGAAGTTGAAACAGTTTATGTCCAGGATATGAGGGGACTGTAGATATTTTCACAGCCTTCTTTTTGATTCGTGCAGTGTACAGCTCCTCAATGGAAGGCAGGTTGGTAGCCGTTGTTTTTTCTGCAGTATCTTTTAAGATTAAGATTAAAAGATTAAGTACCTTTTGTCAGGGCAGCCTGGTCTACCCAGTTATGGGAAGGAGCATACTGCTTCCATTTTTGCTTTCAGCCCTAATCTAGAAGCCTTCACTGTTCTTGCTGTTGTTTGTAATTGTTATAAGGTGCCCATAGACAACAGAATCTTGAAAATCTGAAAGAGCTTCCCCCTGTTCTGCCTTTGCTTTCCAGAGAAATAGTGAAGATACTTTCTGGGATGCTTTGTCTACTCCCAGCATTCCTTTGGATTCAGATTTTGCTTGGCAGACCATTGTCTACACTACAGCTTTTCCTCCTGTCCTCTAACAGCCCATCATAACAACCTTGTGAGCTGTCTAGCAAGCAGCATCATTGCTTACTTTCTGTTTATTTCAGTGAATTGAAGCAGTACCATAGCAACTTGCATTGGGTAGGTTGTACCTATGGTGCTATAAGGTCAGTTTGACATTGTCATCTAAGGTTATTATTTTTCATGTTATCCCTGTGAATACGATTCTATTTGGAGAAGCTCGCGTTTCATCAACAGAGCTTCTTCACTGTATCCAAGCAACCTGAAAGCAATATTTAACAAGGGCAGCAAAGATTTACTGTGCCTAAACTGGATATTTCTCCCTTGTTAAACTGGGTTAATTGCATCAGAGTTAGTAATGAATCATTGACATTAAGAGAGGAATACTTGATACTTCAGAAACCAGTTTGCGGACCATAGCAAGAAAGCTCCAGGACTTGTATGTTTAATTAAAAAACAATTAAAATCAGAAATATTCTTCTTTAGATGACTATGATTATTCTTTTGATTTCATTTCATTACTTCATTGTATTTATTTTAAACATTCCTACAGTAAGTACAGTAACTTTTTCAGCCACCATATTCATTAGATAGGGCAGGGGTCAGCAACCCGTGGCTCTGGAGCCGCATGTGGCTCTTTCATCCCTCTGCTGTGGCTCCCTGTTGCTGGTTGGCTCCACAATTGATAGGGCTTGGTTAGGACAGGTAGACAGAAAAGGATGTTGCAAATAGGAGACATATGGTGAGGCAACCGACTTCCAGTCGGCAGAGGAAAAAGGACGCCGTGCTAGGAGGAGACTCTATGGTGGGGGAATCGGACTTCCGGTTGGTTCCAGAATTGAATGAGGGCTTCCAGTTAGGACCTTTGTGGCTCTTTGAGTGTGTAAGGTTGCTGATCCCTGAGATAGGGCAATTTAGGAGAATTCTCAGCTGCCCCTTCACGCACTTCATTATCTAGTTATCTGATACCAGAAAAGAACTGACTGATCCTATAATAAATTCATTCCGAGATTCATAGGAACTCCTATAATCCTGCATTCCTACCTTCTTAATTTGGTGCAAACTCAGTAGTGGAGTAACTCAGACGCTCTCAGCTAGGCTGTGTATATATAGCTGCAGGTAAAGGAAGTCTTGAGAACAAGCTATCAGTAACCATTCATGTGAAAATGATCGATTTATCACTAGCGTTGTTATATATATATCGTTCAAAAATATATTTTACAATTAACACAAGTTATATGAGCCACAAGTATATCTAGTAGCTTTACTTCCAATTCAGTGTTATCAACTCAAACATTGTCTGGTTTGTAATATCAACCGGGGGATTTTCATCAAATGATCATACTTTTCCTTTCGAACTCATGCACAATGACTCCCTGGCGGTAGCAGATATGTGTGAGTACTAGCCAAATGTGATGGAAATAAAGACTTAGTTGGTAGCGCTCATACTTTTTACCCTATTTAACTGGAAAATCACGATTCCTGATGAATGACAATATGTCTCCTTTATGCTAGTTCTGCTTTGCTGATCCCAAGTGGTTATGGAAGAAAGCCTGTGTCCCAAATTCCAATTTTCTACTACTCTGAAATACCATTATCTCCACATGAAATGGCAATATAATAATGTAGAAATGCGGAATATAGGAATTCAAATGTGCTCTGTGCAGGATATGATATTCAGATGATTGAGTCCTATCTTGAACAGCTTTTCTTTACTTCTTCTGGGTAATAGAGTTGCAGCGCTGGAGAAAAAAAAAACTTGAAAGTTCATCTATTTCAGACGATAATACTGAGATTAGGCCTAAAAATGCTATAAGCAACCAGAAGTGTCTGCCTGCCTGTACCAATAATACATCTGCATTATAATTTAATGAAGGTGACTCGTATATCTTGAATTTAAATTCCTAGTATAGCCTCTTTTAGCATTCATTGGTATGAACTCAGACTGCAAAAATCTAAAGATCCTGGGTAATACATAATGTAGCAGGTAAGTCAACAATGGTACCTCTGTAGCCTCAAAACAAATTAGTCAGTAATACAGGAATGGTCAACATACAATTCTGAACTGCTTTTTTGGTTCTCTTCCCTTCCCTCATCATGCTACTAAGATTCACATCAAGGTATATTTTTTGTCTTTTACTGACCCCGTAATCCCTTGCATGATTGGACATGGTAGCTCAGTGGCTAAGACGCTGAACTTGTCAATCGAAAGGTCGGCAGTTCAGCAGTTCGAATCCCTAGTGCCCTGTAACGGGGTGAGCTCCGTTACTTGTCCCAGCTTCTACCAACCTAGCAGTTCGAAAGCACATTAAAAATGCAAGTAGAAAAATAGGGACCACCTTTGGTGGGAAGGTAACAGCGTTATGTGCGCCTTTGGTGTTTAGTCATGCTGGCCATATGACCACCGAGATGTCTTCGAACAGTGCTGTTTCTTTGGCTTTGAAACGGAGATGAGCAGCACCCCCTAGAGTCAGGAATGACTAGCACATATTTGCGAGGGTAACCTTTACCTATACCTTTAATCCCTTGTATCTGGGTGGAATAAGGGCAACTGAATGGAACTGAGTGTTTACCAACCAGATGCCCTTCCTGTCGCCAATGCAGAGTTCGCACCAGATATTTTCACATTATGCCCAGAGAGAGAAATATCTTCCGCTACCTAGGATCGAACTTATAGCCTCCTGACCGTGAGGTGAGAGCTCCACCTCTATGCCACTGCACTACTCATACACATCAATGTATATGGATTTTGAAAACCTTTGTAATTTTTCTTCTTCTTCAAACTTACCCATCCTGTTCCTTAACCTTGTTATCTTGAATTTTTCCATCTTTAAATCAATCCCTGTCTTTTCTTTCCTTTCCTTTTCCTTTTCATGAGTTGGATTGAAGGACAATCATTGCCTGAAAATTATAGCAAATAAATGAAATCATATTTTTCTTTTCTCCTTATCCAAGATATCTAATGTATTTATAACATTCCAAGTAGAAAGATAGTAGCATTTGTTAAAAGAAAGAACGTTCATTTTCTAACTGAACCCTGAAACTACATTTACCACTAAGTGATTACAGCATCAGAAACCAGGCAGAAATAGAATTAACTGATATTTCCATTTTCCACACTTGCTGATCAAGCTGATCTACTCATCATTTTTAAGTTTATGCTTCTCTATATATTGATTTCTTCCTCCTCATACTGCTATGAAAAAAAATCTATGGGCAGCTCTGAATTAACATATTCTATGCCTAAGATAATAAGTAAGGCTGAAACCTTAGATATCTTCTGGAAGAAAAGTAGTTTAAGGATCTAAACCAGGGCTGTCAAGCTCCCGGCCCACGAGCCAGATATGTCACGTGCTGGCCACACCCACGCCCTATTTAGCAAAGGGGGGGGTCTTGATACATCACATGATGCTGCCATGATGATGTGAGGTTTTTTTTATAGAATTCTTTATTCTTTATTGGCCAAGTGTGATTGGACACACAAGGAATTTGCCTTTGGTGCCTATGCTCTCAGTGTACATAAAGAAAAAATAAAATATTTATCAAGAATCATAAGGTCAAGAATCATAAGGTACAACACTTAATGATAGTCATAGGGTACAAATTAGCAATCAAGTCATACTAGGAAACAATCAATATAGATCATAAGGATACAAGCAACAAGTTATAGTCATACAGTCATAAGTGGGAGGAGATGGGTGATAGGAATGATGACAAGATTAATAGTAGTGCAGACTTAGTAACTAGTTTGACAGTGTTGAGGGAATTATTTGTTTAGCAGAGTGATGGCGTTCAGGGAAAAACTGTTCTTGTGTCCAGTTGTTCTGGTGCAGTGCTCTATAGCGTCATTTTGAGGGTAGGAGTTGAAACAATTTATGTCCAGAATGACTGATATAAACCATATTGGATTCAGGAAGTGTAAGGGTTTGATGCATAACCAACCTTTTCTCTAAGACCTCTAAGAACAGTTTACATGGAGATCCTCCGTTGTTTTAGCTCAGTAATGCTGTAAACTAGCCCAATAAAA
Source organism: Ahaetulla prasina (assembly GCF_028640845.1). Lineage (NCBI taxonomy): Eukaryota > Metazoa > Chordata > Lepidosauria > Squamata > Colubridae > Ahaetulla > Ahaetulla prasina. Next base: position 20,924,007 of record NC_080546.1, read on the forward strand.
AATGGTTAACCCACAGACATCCAGGGAGTTCTGTCTTTCCAATTCTAGTCCAACACTGTGAGCAATATATCACACTAGCAATATGTATTAAATGGAAATATTCCGAGGCTGAAAATGATAGGACAAATTGAGCAGTGGAGAAACTGGAGCTCCTACAGAGCCCTGGTGGTGCAGTGGTTAGAATGCAGTACTGCAGGCTACTTCTGCTGACTGCCGGCTGCCGGCAGTTCGACAATTCTCCCTGGCTCAAGATTGACTGATCCTTCCATCTTTCTGAGGCTGGTAAAATGAGGACCTAGATTGTTGGGGGCAATATGCTGACTCTGTAAACCACTTAGAGAGGGCTGGAAAGCACTGTGAAGCAGTATATAAATCTAAATGTTATTGCTGCTACTATTTATACTATTATAAATAACTATTGCCACTGCTATTTGGATACCTGGAGCTAATGGTCTCTCCTGTCCATGTATTCATGCAAATACAAATCATTTTACATTTCAGTCAGGGAATTTACTTCCCTGCTTCGATGGAGTGGTTGTGAATCAATACTCTAGATTTAGAAAGCAGCCATAAAAGTCAAAGATCTAGGGAACAGGTGAAAGAAAGAGAAGAAGAATAGCATACACACATACTTGCTTTTTTCTAAACTCTACAGATTGATGGCATAAAATATAGTCCTGTTGACAAACCATTCGGTATCAATATCTTAAGAGTCTGAAGCTAGCAAAATCAACCCAATATTATCTCGTTGGATCTCTTCCTAAAGTTTCTCTTCAGTGCTAAAGTCGTGAGCAATTTCACCCCCTTATACATACCTACCCTTGGATTTGTTTATGCAAGAAACCATGAAATATGCTTTTGGGGTAAAGGTGTGAGTCAGATCATGCATCACAGGGCAAAAATGTCTCTGGTGCATCTCAGAAAGGAGGAGCTAGCCCAGTACATTTCAGTAATTCCTACAAGTAAACCGATTTTGGAAATATCATCTATAACATTGATCAGTAATCTAATAAGGATAGGGTGTAATTTAATATTCTGCCAGGATTTTCTTCTTGATAATTCCCTTTTGATTTACCTAGCCCAAGAAGCCTGTTCTGTAAATTGTTTATTTTATAAGACGTTACATATTTATTCCATGTTGACTTTACACATTTAATGAATTTCCCTTGGCTTTCCTTTAGAGATAGTATCATTGGTTGGAGTATTAAAGAAAATGTACAGTGTGGGACCCATGAGAGAAAGCAACCATCTTCTTCAGTCAGCTAGAAAAAAGACAGTGTGCAAAGAATCAAGCCAACACAACTGATAAAAGAATTTATTTGATGAAATAGCAGATATACATGAAGATACCTGGGAAATAGCTGATGTAAAGATGAGAGAGGATTGGGTGCAGTGGTGGGTTGCTACCGGTTCTACCCGGATAGGCAAACCGGTAGCAGCAGCAGTGGGAGGCTCCGCCCATCCATGCCAGAGGCTTCTGCACATGCGGAGAAGCAGTGTGTGCGCACGCAAGCCTATTGCAACCCAACAATCTGGCTCCTCATTTTACTGACCTTGGAAGGTTTGAAAGCTGAGTCAACCTTGAGCTGGTGAGAATTGAATTGTCGGCAGAATTAGCCTGCAATACTGCATTCTAACCACTGCTCCACCAGAGTTCTTAGATACCAATTTTTTCCATCTATAAGATGCTCCCATGTATAGGACACCCCACACACACTTTTCTTACCCAAAATTTAGAAATCAATATTTTAAGCAATCGGAAGTTTAGCTCGTGATGCTAGTTTGCAGAGATAAGGTATCGGCAATTTCACAACCGCGGTTCTCCTCTCGGGCCTGCATGTATAAGATGCCCCTCCATTTTTAGATCAATATTTTTAAGAAAAAGTATCGTCTTATACATGAAAAAAATATGGTAATATAGGTAGTCATACACATTGAATTAATATTAATAATTAATAATCCCAGGCACTATCTTGATATGGTTGTGGAGTTTGTGTGCTCTGAAGAAGATAAGTCTCATCAGAGGACCTAGACAAAGAGTGTCTCTCCCATAAACATTATGGTGAGACGTAATTTACACAAACTCATACTGGATTGGTCCCTGGCCAAGTCAAAGATCAGGCTAGATGTTAGATATCCTAAACATCTAGTAACAAATGGGCTATAGAACTCAGGCCTGTTGGCTTCCTCAAAATGGGCTCAAAAATCCCTGAAAATGGCCTGAAAAATGGCTGGGAAAAGGCCGGAAAAAAGGGTCAAAAACAGGGTGTGCGGAGGCCAAAAAAACGACCGGTGGGCAGGCGGGGCTTAGGTAATATTCAGCCTATAAGATGCACAGACATTTCCACCCCCTTTTGGGAGGCAAAAAAGTGTGTCTTATAGTCTGAAAAATACGGTATGTGCCAAAGTCATCAATCAGTGTAAGCTTTGGACGGGAGGTTTAAATACAGAACAGCTCCATTTTCTTTCTTACAAATCTACTGAAACAAATTCCTTAGTTTCCATCCGTTGCTTCTTGTCCTGCCTTCAAGTGATTTGTAGAATAGATTGAACCCCTCTTCTTTGTGGCAGCCCTTAGAATACTTTGATGCACTCCAATAGGATTTAGTTGAAAACAAGCTTTTTCCACTTGAGCAGAAAAGAAACTATTCAAACAGCGGAGGGAAAAACGATCGGCTCGTAATTGATATGATTCTGGAAAACAACAAGAGAAGGAAAACCAACTTGAATGTAGCATGGACAGATTACAAGAAGGCATTCAATTCCTTACCACTTGATTTGGGGATCAAGTGTCTAGAAATAACAGGACTGAATAAAGTTGGGCCATGGGTGAAATGCTCTTGGTTCGGACCGGGTCAGCCGAATCGGTAGCGATGGCAGCCGGTGGTTCAGAGGCTCCGCCCACCGGCCTGGTCGTTGTTACTTCCTAGTTAAAACCAGGAAGTAACCTGTGTTTTACCCTCTGCACATGCGCAGAAGGGGTTGTGCATGTACAGAGGGTCGCACTTCCAAACCAGTTGTGAAGGTAAGTAGATTTCACCCCTGGCCATGGCTATCAAACATCAAGAAATCTTCTATACTATCCCACCTCCTTTACATGGACAATTTGAAACTGCAAGAAAAACACCATCTGACGCCCAGATGAAAAATTAATAACTAAATTGTATAAATATTTTTTGGAATTTGACAAAGCAGAAGAATTTTTTTTTTAATTTGAATTTATATCCCGCCCTTCTCCGAAGACTCAGGGCGGCTTACACTATGTTAAGCAATAGTCTTCATCCTTTTGTATATTATATACAAATATTGCCCCCAACAATCTGGGTCCTCATTTTACCTACCTTATAAAGGATGGAAGGCTGAGTCAACCTTGGGCCTGGTGGGACTTGAACTTGCAGTAATTGCAAGCAGCTGTGTTAATAACAGACAGACTTAGTCTGCTGAGCCACCAGAGGCCCTAATAGTGAAGGGAGTGATGATAGCACGGACAAAAAATGTAGGGCACAACACTGAATTAGAGGAATGGGAAACAATTTGAAACAGAAATTATAAAATAACAAGATCAGCAAAATATAAAGAAAATCAATACAAAATGTTCTACTGCTGGCATATGGCTCCCTCAAGATTGGCAAAAAATATATACAAATTTAACCCCAAATTGCTGGAAATGCGGACAGAAGCAGAACTAGGGTACTATTATTCATGGTGGCTGTGTCCAGAATCGAAAAAATATTGGAAAAAAAATTGGTTACAGGAAATAACCGGTGTCCAACTGGAATATACACTGGAATTGTTCCTTCTGGGAATAATGAGAAAAACTTACAACAATAAAACAAGACATATGATTATACATATAACAACTACGGCAAGACTAGCCTTTGCGCAATGTTGGAAGAATGTAAAGACGCCTTCCAAGGACTTAATAATTTAAAAAAAAATTGACTGCGCTGAAATGGATAAACTATCATTGGAATTGAAAGGAAAGACAGACTTGGAGTATTATGTATCATTGGGAAAATAGTACAGATGGCTTGAAAACAGAATAAAACAGACTCAGACATAGTTAAAATTTGATGAAGTAAAATGTATAGAATATAGAAACTTTGTAGTGATATGTAGTGTAAATGGTCACAGTTCTGCACAAAAATTTTCTTTTTTGTCTTTATGTAATTTTGTATTGTTGTATTTACGTTTTTGTCTTTCTGTTTGTTTTAAAATTAATAAAATATGGTTAAAAGAAAAAAGAGAAGAAAAACACCATCTGAAATAGAATTCCTGCTCAACACTATCCCCTCTATACAGCCAAGACATTGCAATGGTGTTTGGACTGGGCAAATGTCCTACTCTCTCTATCAACTTAGGGAAGAATAGTGAGAAGTGAAGGAATCAAGATGCCCTATGGAAATAACATCAAGGGTCTGGATGAAGAGTATCACTTCAAATAGCCAAGCATCCCTCAAGCTGACAACATCAAACACACTGAAGACAAGAAGAAGGTTCGCCTGGAAGCATGAACAGTTTGGAACCACAACATAGACAAAGTAATACAAAATGAAAAAGCTAAGTGCTCTGGGATTGTTGAATTCAAACAGACAAACATTTGCCAAATAACAGACCAAATGTAACAACTGTAAATAAGAAAGACATATAGTTTGGATAGTAGAGGTTGCAATAGCTGGAGACAGGAAAAGAAGAGAAGAGATGGAACCAGAGAAAATCATGAAGTACAAAGTCCTGGAAATAGAGGGGAATGACTGTGGCAAAGGAAAGAAAAGATATTACCGTTAGTATAGGTAATCCTCAAGTTACAAGCATTCATTTAGTGACCATTCGCTATTACATCAATGGAAAAAGTGGCTTATAGTCGTTTTCACATTTCGACTATTGTAGCACCTCTGTGGCCACACAATCAAAATTCAGAGGCTTGGCAACTGGCATGTATTTATGATATTTACAGTGTCCCAGGGTCATGTGATCTGGTCACATGAACTGGTCAGAACCTGCTGGAACCCACCTCTGATCCTAAGTCAAGCACTACCTAGGTTCCCTGAGTATAATCCCAAAACAACTGGAGCACCACATGAACACCATTGGCATTGACAAAATCACCTTTAATCAATTGTAGCTTTACTAAGAACAGCTTATATTCTGCAATGATACTTTTAAGACCATCCATCAACAACATCTGCCTAGCCTAGGTCCTTGTGAAGAACTGAATAGGTGAATAAAAATGACAAATCCAAGTCTAAACTTCTGGCTGACTGTGTGATGTCATTTCCACAGTATGGTATTGTGCACGTGAATGAAGGAATGAAGGAATGAAGGAAAAATGTGGGTTGTGTTGTGCAAAATATTATAGACACTGATGTATTTTATAGATAAAGTGAAGGAAAAATTCATCATGGGGATGAGATTTTAACATTTCCCCCCCCAAAAAAAAATATGGTTTTGTCATTTTAGATTTTCTTCTAAAGTAATTATTGTTCTCTTAACTTAGAATTTTAGCACATACTTGGAAGTTTTGGAAACTGAGAAGACAATGAATAGTTGCTTCATTTAAAGAAATCTAAGTCTTGAGGCGTAGGCTATAGCATCTTGATGAAGATACAGAACAAATGAATGAAGTCCCCTTCTCCTGTCCACGTTACTTGCTTGGCAACACTATCAAAGTGATTTGCTTGCATCTTTCCCTAGCATGTCTTTTTCAGTCTTCCAATCCAATCTACAACCTTGGGGGTTTTCCAAAGAAGCATTAACCAGGTCAACTGCTTAGATTGCTCAAGGTTATCTATTTCCTGCCAGCACTTGTGACCTAGAAATCTAAACTATGTCTATAATTACAGTCCAGGGGTGTCAAACTCGATTTCATTGAGAGCCGCATCAGGGCTGTGTTTGACCTCAGGGAGCCATGGTGGGCATAGCCATGGTGGGCGTGGCCAGCTTGACATCACTTGTGTCAGGGGCACCTGTGGTGGCCCGAGCACTCTGCCAGTGAAAATGGGCTTCTGAGCTCCGTTTTCAGCTGCGACGGCTTCCTGCAACCCTCTGCCAGCAAAAATGGCGCTTCAGAGCGCCGTGGGTGTCCCTCCCAAGCTCTGTTTTCCTTGGCAGAGGCACCACAGGCTGGTCCTTTTCTATTTCCAGGACAGCCCCACCTCGCGAGCCAGATCCAGCCCCCGGCCCTTGGTTTGATACCTCTGTTATAGTCTATAATCCAGTGATGGCTAACCATTTTTTCCTGACCTAGGGCAACGGCTCATGTGCCCGCAAAAATGGCTCCGCGTGCCACCTGTGGCTTGCGTGCCATAGGTTCCCCATCACGGCTATAGTCTATATCTAAACTACCTAGATGGAACGTTCTTTCCCATACAATGCACTTCAATATTTATTTATTTAAAATATAAGGTTTCTACTTATTGGTCTTCTCTAAACATTTAAACATATGACCCTTAGGACTGGAATGCTAGCAGCGAGAAGATCATTGACAGAATTGGTGCCACTTCAATTAAGACTTGTGTTGATCATCCCAAATGGTAGCCTCCATGAAGATTGGAATAGCTTGGGGCCTGGCATAATTGAGTTGTTCAGAACTTCGTCTAATAATACCTTGGACTTTGAACCTGGTTTAGTCGCAAAGAGGCAATATGTGTATGTATTTTAATACAGTTGACAGGCCAGTTAATAACCTGCCCAATGTATTCAGCATTAATTGTATCTTCTGAATCAGTAACAAGGACAATTCCCCATACAGCACATACCATTGCATGCATTGTGCTAGCCTAACTCTTCCTTTAGCCACTTAGGTTTAATGAAAAAAGGTGGCCCATAAATGAAACAGGTTTCTGTCTGGGATATTTTTCATTTTCATTTCACTGAAAATGATGCTATAAACCCTCCCACTATTTCAAATACCCTGTAAAGGGTATTGCAGCTTCTGTTCATAACCTTTTTTTCCCCCGAAACATTCAAAGCAAAATTGGCTCATTTATTTTCTTTTGTGGTTTCAGGTCAAATATGGAAATTACGCCTTTGTTTGGGATGCCGCAGTTTTGGAATACGTTGCTCTAAATGATCCAGATTGTTCTTTCTACACCGTTGGAAATACTATTGCAGATCGAGGATACGGAATTGCTCTTCAACATGGAAGCCCCTACAGAGACGTCTTCTCCCAAAGGTAATGTTGTTAGAAGAAGTTGTCTGAGATTTTTTATTTTGTTTGTGCCAGAAAATATATCACCTTATTTATACCTGAATGCACTGGGGCATAATTACGATGCTCCCATAAGAACAATAAAGCTGAGGATAGTTTATATTGTAGTTGACCATAAAGCAGCTCAACAGAATCGTGCTGATTTTGATTGGGGGTAAGGGTGGAATCGTCAATTTTTTGCTAGAATTAAAAAAAAACATGCTTGAATGTGCTCGGAAGACAATGATAAAGAGCTGGAATGCATAGTAAATAAACAGCTGTTGCAGTAGAGAAGATTATGGCAATGGTTCTCAACCTGTGATCCATAGACCTTGGGGGGCTGCGATGTCATTGCAGAAGGCGGCAAAGGCTTGAAGAAATGTTATGATTTAAATCTTGAGTTACCATATTTTCCAGACTATAAGACGTTCTGAAGTATAAGACGCACCTGGCTTTTGGGGAGGAAAACAAGAAAAAAATCTGCCTCAAGAAATTTGCCTCCTATACAGCGAATTTTGCTGAAGCCCTGCCCAGCCCCCACCCTAGGGCCTCTACCTCCCAGCAATTTGCCTCCTTGCAGCAAACAGCAAACAGCCTGGTCAGCTTCAGCACAGTCTGATTTAGCACGAGCAGCTGATTGGTAGTTGGATTGCCTCCTGGAATACTGCCAATCAGCTGTTCCAGGCTGTGGAGATTGCCGGCACCGCCCTTCGCCATTGTCACCTATCGCTGCCTCTGCGTGCCCCATTTTTGTCCTCTTGCATCCCATTTTTGCCCCATTCCAGGCAGTGGGGATCACTGCTGCTGCCACCTATGCCCGCCTCCTGGAACAGGCTGAAAATGGGACGTGCAGAGGCTGAAAATGGGGCATGCAGAGGCGGCGATAGGTGACAGCAGCGATGGGCAGTGTCAGTGCCAATGGGCGGCAGTGATCCCCTCAGCCTGGAACAGCTGATAGACAGTATTCTGGGAGGCTGATCCAACCACCAATCAACTGCTCATGCTAAATCAGGCTGTGCTGAAGCTGACCACGTTGTTTGCAAGGAGGTCAATTGCTGGGAAGCAGAGGTCGAAGGGTGGGGGATGGGTGGGACTTTGGCAACATTCACTGTATAAGATACATAGACATTTCCACCCACTTTTGGTGAGGGGGGGGAATGCATTTTATACTCTAAAAAGTACGGTAAGTCTTGGGGGTCCGTGGTCATGATCCACAGCTACAAAAGGTATTTAAAGAGAAATCGTGGTGAAGAAAAGGTTAAGAACCACTGAATTGTGAGGTTAGATTTAAAAAGGAGGCAGAGTTTTGATTGCACCATCATGATAGTCACCTTTCCTTTTTGGACCATACTCTGCAAATATTGAAGATCTTATGTGACTCCTGAGGACATGGACAGGCTGCTGGGAAGGTTGAATGCCACCACATGTTTACTGGACCCGTGCCCCTCTCCTGGTTGGTGCTGGCCATGCAGGAGGTGACACGAGGCTGGCTCCGGGGAATTACAAATGCTTCTTTGTGGGAGGGGGTCTTTCCCGCTGCCTTGAAAGAGGCGGTGGTGAGACCTCTTCTCAAGAAGCCTTCCCTGGACCCAGCTGTTTTAGGAAATTACCATCCAGTCTCCAACCTTCGTTTCATGGCGAAGGTTGTAGAGAGTGCGGTGGCACGTCAATTACCCCAGTACCTGGATGAAACTGTCTATCTAGACCCGTTCCAGTCCGGCTTCCGGCCCGGATATAGTACTGAGAGGGCTTTGGTCGCGATGGTGGATGATTTCTGGAGGGCCAGGGATAAGGTTTACTCCTCTGCCCTGGTCCTATTAGACCTCTCAGCAGCTTTCGATACCATCGACCATGGTATCCTGCTGCGCCGGTTGGAGGGTTTGGGAGTGGGAGGCACCGTTTATCGGTGGTTCTCCTCCTACCTCTCTGACTGGACGCAGACGGTGTTGACAGGGGGGCAGAGATCGCCTCCAAGGTGCCTCATGTGTGGGGTGCCGCAGGGATCGATTCTCTCGCCCCTCCTGTTCAACATCTATATGAAGCCGCTGGGCGAGATCATCAGTGGTTTTGGGGTGAGGTACCAACTGTACGCTGATGACACGCAGCTGTACTTTTCCATCCCAAGCCATCCCAACGAAGCCATCGAAGTACTGTCCCGGTGTTTGGAAGCCGTACGGGTCTGGATGGGGAGAAACAGGCTCAAGCTTAATCCCTCCAAGACGGAGTGGCTGTGGATGCCGGCACCCCGGTACAGTCAGCTGCAGATGCGGCTGTCTGTTGGGGGCGAGTCATTGGCCCCGATGGAAAGGGTGCGCAATTTGGGCGTGCTCCTGGATGGGCGGTTGTCCTTTGAAGACCATTTGACGACCGTCTCCAGGAGAGCTTTTTATCAGGTTTGCCTGATCCGCCAGTTGCGTCCCTTCCTGGACCGGGATGCCCTATGCACGGTCACTCATGCTCTCGTTACCTCTCGCTTGGACTATTGCAATGCTCTCTACATGGGGCTCCCCTTGAAGAGCACCCGGAGACTCCAGTTAGTCCAGAATGCGGCTGCGCGGGTTATTGAGGGAGCAGTTTGGAGCTCCCATGTAACACCTATCCTGCGCAGACTGCACTGGCTACCTGTTGTCTTCCGGGTGCGCTTCAAGGTATTGGTTACTGCCTTTAAAGCGCTCCATGGCTTAGGACCGGGATACTTACGGGACCGTCTACTGCCGTCCTCTATCTCCCAACGACCGGTGCGTTCTCACAGAGAGGGACTCCTTAGGGTGCCGTCAGCCAAACAATTTTGACTGGCAGCCCCCAGGGGGAGGGCCTTCTCTGTGGGGGCTCCTACCCTGTGGAACGAACTTCCCCCTGGACTTCGACAACTATCTGACCTTAGGACCTTTTGCCGCAAACTTAAAACCTATTTATTCCACCTTGCTGGACTGGCTTGATTTTTAAAAAAATTTAAAATTTGATTTTATGGGTTTTAAATTTTTGTCAATTTTATAGGGTGTTATTGCATTTTAAATTTGGCCATTTGAATAAGTTTTTTAAGGGTGGTTCTTAGTATTGTATGTATTGTTCCTTTTGTATTTTATTTTGGCTGTTCACCGCCCTGAGTCCTTCGGGAGAAGGGCGATATACAAATTAAATTATTATTATTATTATTATTATTATTATTATTATTATTATTATTATTATTATTATTATTATTATTATTATTATTATATTAAATACTTTAACTAGTTGCCTTATGATTTCTGGCATGAACATAGGAAACGTGAAACATGGATCTTCTTGCCTCAATACTCAGATCTCAGTATTGTAACTGTGGATATCATCAATGCCCAGTCTGATCAGAGAAAGAGAGAGAAATCCCGGGCCTGTTCCAGTTCTATTTAAAACAGTGGTTCGAAATTGTAAAGCCGTGTAAATGTGCTTCCTGGAAAAGAGAAAGAAAAAAGCTCCATCAAGGGCCCGTGTTTATATAGGACGGTTTATATAGGACTAGGTGCATCTAGATTGTGAATATAGGTTTCTAGAGGTTTTTTTAGGAGTGAATATAGATTTCTGTAGATAAAAAGATTGACCGTGTATTGGCATAGTGTGTGAATGGAGAAAATATAGTTTATTATTTCTCTGCAATCTGTAAAAAGACTTTATAGAGTTGCATAAATTGAATTTATAGACCTTGCTTTAGAATTTAGAGCAGGGGGTTGGACTAGAAGACCTCCAAGGTCCCTCCCTATTCTATTCTATTCTATTCTATTCTATTCTATTCTATTCTATTCTATTCTATTCTTGGTATTGTGTTGTCGAAATAGTTAGTTAGTGCTATTGTTCCATCACTGGAAGCCAATACAATACAATACAATACAATGCAGGGTGTAACAACAAAGGTGGCACCGTATCTGTTGCTAATTTTGGGCAGTATTGGAAAAGCATGTAAGAGACTAATTTCTAGGGGGTTTGGATTGCAGGGTTGATCTATGGAATTAATACATTAGTCAGATTCTACAGTAAAGTGACATATATAACAAAAGCCTATAATCTGGAGAACAGTCATTTCAAAACTAGGAGATATGGAACTAAGTAATTAATTCTTACTGTGTTGTTTATATTTTCTAAATTTACATCATAAATATTCTTATCATTTTAATTGGGACACTGTATATATGGTTATGCTTAGCCCTTTTGTGTATTGCTTTTGTATGGGTCTTGCTTGCAATCAATAAACAGCAGCAAATTGGAAGGATGAATAGGCACAAAAAAAGCAGAACGAAAACCTGAACATCTGGAAGTTCAAACCATAGCTTTACTTATCTCCCATAGAGGTGTAAATCATGCTCTTGAATAAATTTTGCATTGTCTCATGCCTGTTTCCAAACTGCCCTTAGAAATATGCATATATTATAATATTAGCATATATTCTGCAAGAGCCGCTTCGGCGTGAGGTTTCATGCTGAGCAGCCATCATTTTTTATCATATTAAGGTTGTAGTCTGTGTTACAAGTCACCGCATAGCGCAGGGTGGCTTTATATGTCTTGTTATTGTGTTGAATGTTTAGATTTTTCTCAGACTATTCTGTTAAATAAGGAAGTATTTTATGTGACATTATTAACATTATTTTCTACAGAAATGGATTAAAAAACAGCAGAAGGTATTTCTTGTACTAGAGCTGAGCCATATTTCTTAAGTTTATCAGTTTCGGCCTGTTTAACAGTTCTTTGTTTTCATGTGATTTATATCTGCAAAAATACACAGAAAACAAGATCATGTTTCTTACCTTCACGAAATATATGATAAATGATATCATTATGTTATGTTATGTTATGTTATGTTATGTTATATATTATATTATATTATTATATTATATTATATTATATTATATTATATTATATTATATTATATTATATTATATTATATTATATTATATTATATTACATTACATTACATTACATTACATTACATTACATTATATTATTATATTACATTATTATTGTCAGTTTTGGAAGCCATTTTTTTTTTCTCTTTTAGCTTCCTGCCACATATTTTAGCCTGGGAAATTGGGTTTTTTGTTGGAACAGTGGAAAGATAGCCATAACAACATTCTTGGTTCTAGGAGTCGTTTATTTATTTATTTATTTATTTATTTATTTATTTATTTATTTATTTATTTATTTATTTATTTATTTATTTTGTCACAACAGTATATATAAACATAAGTATGAAAATAACTATATGATATATAAGCATATAAATGAGCGTAAGTATGTAGTAACTATATTAATTGGATATAATGAAAGGAATCAATAGGACAGGAATGGTAGGCACGTTTTGTGCTCTTATGCACACCCTTTATAGACCTCTTTTTTTTTTTTTTTGCATTTATATCCCGCTCTTCTCCGAAGACTCAGGGCGGCTTACACTATGTTAGCAATAGTCTTCATCCTATTTGTATATTTATATACAAAGTCAACTTATTGCCCTCAACAATCTGGGTCCTCATTTTACCTACCTTATAAAGGATGGAAGGCTGAGTTGGGCCTGGTGGGACTAGAACCTGCAGTAATTGCAAGCAGCTGTGTTAATAACAGACTGTCTTAGCAGTCTGAGCCACAGAGGCCCCTGGGGTGGTAGGAATGGGGTGAGGTCAATAGTAGAGAGTTTTTGGTTAAAGCTTTGGGGATTTTGAGAAGAGACCACAGAGTCAGGTAGTATGTTCCAAGTATTAATAACTCTGTTACAGAGGTCATATTTTCTGCAATCAAGATTGAAACGATTAACACTGAGTTTAAATCTATTGTTAGCTCTTGTATTGTTATGATTGAAGCTGAAGTAGTCTTCAACAGGAAGGACATTGCAATAGATGATTCTATAAGTTAAGCACAGGTCCTTTTGAAGGCGGCAGAGTTCTAAGTTTTCTAAATTCAAGATTTCAAGTCTGGTGGCATAAGGTATTTTGTTGTATTCAGAGGAGTGCACCTGACTGGGAGTGACTGGGGGTTGTTTCCAGTTGAGCTTGAAGAGTGGATTGGAGCATGTGATGAACTTGTGGGTGTGGAGCAGGGTTGTGAATTTTCAACTGGGCGGTGAAAACCTGGAAGTTTTCAGATTCAGGTTTTTCCAGATGTGCCAGTATGACATCTCTAATAAAATGGAACTTTGAGGAATCTATTGCCTTGGAGTTTTATTTCGTTGGGGGTGTTTTTTGGAATCCTGATATATATTAGAGAAGAGAAGAGAAGAGAAGAGAAGAGAAGAGAAGAGAAGAGAAGAGAAGAGAAGAGAAGAGAAGAGAAGAGAATTTTTTATTGGCCAAGCATGATTGGACACACAAGGAATTTGTCTTTGGTGCATATGCTCTCAGTGTACATAAAAAAAAAGATACGTTCATGAACGGCTAGGGAGTTTGGGAGTGGGAGGCACCGTTTATCGGTGGTTCTCCTCCTATCTCTCTGGCCGGAGGCAGATGGTGTTGGCAGGAGGGCAGAGATCGACCCCGAGGCGCCTCACATGTGGGGTGCCGCAGGGGTCGATTCTCTCGCCTCTCCTGTTCAACATCTATATGAAGCCGCTGAGTGAGATCATCAGTGGCTTTGGGGTGAGGTACCAACTGTACGCTGGTGATACGCAGCTGTACTTTTCCACCCCAGGCCATCCCAACGAAGCCGTCGAAGTCCTGTCCCGGTGTCTGGAAGGGGAGTCTGGATGGGGAGAAACAGGCTCAAGCTTAATCCCTCCAAGACGGAGTGGCTGTGGACGCCGGCACCCCGGTACAGTCAGCTGCAGCCGCGGCTGACTGTTGGGGCAAGTCATTGGCCCCGATGGAAAGGGTGCGCAACTTGGGCGTGCTCCTGGATGGACGGTTGTCTTTTGAAGATCACTTGACGACCGTCTCCAGGAGAGCTTTTCATCAGGTTCGCCTGATTCGCCAGTTGCGCCCCTTCCTGGACTGGGATGCCCTATGCACGGTCACTCATGCTCTTGTTACCTCTCGCCTGGACTACTGCAATGCTCTCTACATGGGGCTCCCCTTGAAGAGCACTCGAAGGCTCCAGTTGGTTCAGAATGCAGCTGCGCGGGTGATAGAGGGAGCCGCTCGCGGCTCCCATGTGACACCACTCCTGCGCAGGCTGCACTGGCTACCTGTGGTCTTTCGGGTGCACTTCAAGGTGCTGGTTACTACCTTTAAAGCGCTCCATGGCTTAGGGCCGGGTTATCTGCAGGACTGCCTACTGTTACCGATTGCCTCCCACCGACCCGTGCACTCTCACAGAGAGGGACTCCTCAGGGTGCCGTCCGCCAAGCAATGCCGGCTGGCGGCCCCAGGAGAAGGGCCTTCTCTGTGGGGGCTCCTACCCTCTGGAATGAACTTCCCACAGGACTTCGCCAACTTCCTGACCTTCGAACCTTTCGCCACGAGCTGAAAACATATTTGTTCATTTGTGCAGGACTGGCATAGGATTTTAGATTTTATATAGTTTTAATTTTTAATGGGTTTTATTGTTTTAAATTTATCTTAATTAGAGCCAAATTGAATAGGTTTTTGAAATAGTATTTTATCTCGTATTTATATTGTTGTTGGTTTTATCTGGCTGTAAACCGCCCTGAGTCCCTTGGGAGAAGGGCAGTATAAAAATCTAATTAAATAAATAAATAAATAAAGAATCATAAGGTACAACACTTAATGATAGTCATAGGGTACAAACAAGCAATCAGGAAACAATCAATATCAATATAAATCCTAAGGATACAAGCAACAAAGTTACAGTCATACAATCATAAGTGGAAGGAGATGGGTGATGGGAACGATGAGAAGATTAATAGTAGTGCAGATTTAGTAAATAGTTTGACAGTGTTGAGGGAATTATTTGTTTAGCAGAGTGATGGCCTTCGGGAAAAAACTGTTCTTGTGTCTAGTTATTCTGATGTGCAGTGCTCTCTAGTGTCTTTTTGAGGGTAGGAGTTGAAACAGTTTATGTCCAGGATGCAAGGGATCTGTAAATATTTTCACAGCCCTCTTTTTGACTCGTGCGGTATACAGGTCCTCAATGGAAGGCAGGTGGGTAGCAGTTGTTTTTTCTGCAGTTCTAATTATCCTCTGAAGTCTGTGTCTTTCTTGTTGGGTTTCAGAACCAAACCAGACAGTTATAGAGGTGCAAATGACAGACTCAATAATTCCTCTGTAGAACTGTATATTATATTATATTATATTATATTATATTATATTATATTATATTATATTATATTATATTATATTATATTATATTATATTATATTATATTATATTATATTATATTATATTATATTATATTATATTATTTATTACATTACATTACATTTATAATTATTGTCAGTGTTCCAAGTAATACACCCGTACAAAGTAGAATTCCAAGGCAGGCAAATTCCTCAAAGAACAGTTTTATTGGATACATCATATTAGCACAACTGATTGAAAGCTGACTCTAAAAGTTCCCACAGCTTTCATCTAATTAAAAGTTTCCCTTTTCCCCCAAGTCACTGGTCACTCTGTCCAATCAAGGAGCTGGCCAGTTGCTTGGTTACTTCACTCTATCTCTGGCTGGCCACTTGTGAGAATGTTCTTGGTTCCCACAGGAAAGCTTTATTGTTTGGCTACAAAACCCCATCTATTTTCTCTCTCCCTCTGTTGTGTGGCAGTCCTGAAGTCTCCAAGATGGCCTCAGCCATGTTCACTTCAGGTTTGGCAATTATATGATGATGATGATATGTGTGTGTGCGTGCATGTATATCTTCCCTATATTATCTAGTTTGGTGGTTTGTTCTTCACATTCAGCTGAACTGTATTTTTTGAAGAAAAATGCAGTGACCTAAACTAGGGTTTTTTTATTATAATTCAGCCTGTTCGTATTCACAATTTTATCTGATTTAAAAATTAATTTTTTAGTGGCAAATGCTCTAGCCCAGGGGTGTGAAACTCATGACCCGTGGGCCCAATGCGTCAAGTGCTGGCCACGCCCACCCCCAGTTTAGCAAAGGGGGGAGGGAAAAGTCACAATACTTCACGTGACGACAACGTGACGCCACGAGTTTGGCACCCCTGCTCCAGCCAAATGCACAAAAATTGATAGATGCTAGAGATGAAAAATTAAAGAGAACTCCAGTGGAATATTTACATATGGTATATATTACTGTGCAAGTATAGGGATAAGTAGCATCTTCACAGCATGTAGCATTTTTGTAGTCAAAGCACATGCATTATGGATTCCTGTTCACCATTCATATTTTTCCTATAATTTAGCCATGAATGCACTATTCATAAAATGCACATGCATTCTTTCTATACATTTGGAAATTGATGTAGGATGCTGATTTCAAAATTGGATTTGTATCCAGATACATTAGTGTAGTGGCTTACTTAATATTGGGATGAATCCCTAGATGAGCAGATGTTTGAGAGAACTCTAGAGCTAGAAGAGACTAAAGATGAGAGTTATTAGCATAATGAGAAAATAATTAGATGATCAGTATTGAAAACTGAGCCTTAAGAGACCAGGGGGCCATAGTTGCAGAAAGGGCCAGTAGGAATGTTGCTGATTTTAAAGTGGAAAGTAGTCCTTAGCAAGCAGATGCATCAATGAGAAGCATTCTGGTGAAAGAGGGTTTTCATAGCTCCCTTGGCACAGTTTTCCATGACTGCTCTCATGTGGGTTTTTCAGATCATCCTTTGCCTCTCTGATGGGGAAGCTGAATCGCTGCCTCTGAATTCCAAGTAGCAGCAAATATTTTTTATTTTTTTTTTGCTCAGTGGAATTAGCAAACATTCACTCCAATACTTCAAATGCTTCCGTGTCAAGGAGATCTGTTTAAAATGCCTCAGTGAGTCATGCCTTCCCTTCTTTCTTAACAGAAGAGGAGGAAAGGCGTGCTTTCTTTGATACGGAATACTGGGGAATACTGGGAGTCGGCCACCCTGTAATATTGGGCATCCCTATGTGACCATGACCATAGGATCTTGACAGGGCTGGGCTTCAAAAATTTTAGCAAGGGGTTCTCTGCCCAGTTGCTGAGTGGGTGTGGCCATGGTGGGCGTGGCCTAGTTGGCCTCCTGCACCACGACCAGGTGGGGCGTTTTTGCTCTCCCTGGGCTCCGGAGGCTTTTCTCAAGCGTCCAGGAGAGCGAAAATGTCCTCCCCAGGCTCCAGAGGCCCTCTGGAAGCCGGAAATGGGCCCGTTTCTGGCCTTCCTGAACTTCCGGTAGGCCTGGTTTTTGCCTTCCTTGAGCCTCTGCGCACGCCCTGCACTTACCTGCATCCAAAATGGGCCACGTGAAGACTTCTAGGAGGGGAGGGATGGGGTGGGCAGGGCCAAGCAGGAGTGGGATTTGGGGGTTCTCCGAACTGCACAGAATCTTAGCTAGAGGTCCTCCCAAACCCCTGTGAACCCCCAGCAGCCCACCCCTGGATCTTGAATTATGGAGAAAGCTTAGACTAAGAAAGGGATCTTTCTTTCTGATGTGGGTGAAGGTTAAATCCAAAAGCTGAAAGTTAAATGGCTGATGAATTCAAGAAGGGTCAAGGTAACACAAAATCTGGATGAGGATGTTCAAAAAGAAAGAAAACCCAAACTGAAGAAAGGAGACAGACTGGAACGTGGAGCTATAACATTCATGGGCCCCTGAAATTTCACAGCAACATATTTTATGTCATGTGATGTCATGTCTCATTATGTCATGCCACATTTTGTTATGTTACTGCAGGTTCATAGAACCTCCTAAGAGACATGAGAAGGTTAAAAGCATTTTTCCCACAATGACCTTGGATCAAACATTGCCTGTTTCTGACAACACATATAGCAATAGCCCTTAGACTTACTGTATATATCACCTCATGGTACTTTACAGCATTCTCTGAGCAGATTATAATATCATCATGTTGCCCTCAACAATCTGAGTCCTCATTTTACCAAGAAGGATGGAAGGCTGAATCAACTTTGAGCCGGTCAGGATCAAACACTTGGCTGTGGGCAGAGTTAACCTGAAATACTGCATTCTAACCTTTGTACCACCACAGCTCTTACCATATATGGCAAATTCCAAAAAAAGGAATTAGCAAATTGCAATGTGCAAAAATGTATTTAATGGAGTAGGCAAAATGACAATAAAGTATTTTCTTCCCACAATGTTACTCACACATTTTTAATTTCATAAACTACTGAAAAGCATTAGTTTGCCTTCTGTTGGGCTTTAAATTTTTTATTGTTTGCATACTCTACTTACAACACTTGGCAGAAATAAGATTGGGTGACTGAGTATGGGATTGCAGTCTTAATTTTAATAGATCAGATAACTCTGGAGCTAAAATGCCATTTTACCCAGCATCATTATCTTAATTTAATTTGGGGATGTCTTTATGTTCATATACTATCCCAGCTAGAGAGGTTATGGTTTACTTTCTTCTCCAAGGGGGAAACTGCAGCATTTTTTGTTTGAAGATTACTTAAACTTCATTAGGCCATTTGTAAATTCCATTAAGATAATAGAAAGAGATGTGAAACTGGAGGTAATCATTAATAAAACAAATTACACCAGGGAAATACTTTGCTTGGACAAATTTTGAGGTGGATTTTACAAACCGTTGGCATTTCAGGGTAAGAAACACATTAAGCCTAATACAAATTAGCCTATCTGTTCAATGGGGGAAGAGAAGAGAAATGCCGGAAGGATTTTGTGACTCATTTGGAAAGTCTTAAAGAGATCAGAATAATTCACTGAGCTGGTGTTTGCCATTAACTTTCCTCTACAGGGACTCCTTTGCATCTTCTGCCTCTCTGCACAGTTTAATGAATAACGCGGAAGCACATTCTGAGTATCTGTACATGCTTGCTTCTTGTATTTCTTCAGGGTCATGATATACAGCTAGCTTAGTGGCAAACACCAAATATACATATTGCCCACCTGAGTGAGCACATTATTTTTTCCAACTCTTACTCCTTTTTTCTTTAACGGACATGCGTCCTTTTCTTACTCACAGATTTTTCTCCCTCATAACTGACTTGCTATATGCCAAACAGTCTCTCTCTACCATGTGTTGTCAGACTACAAGTTCCCATATTTCTAGCCACTAAAGCCAAACACTTAACATTTGGAAAGCTGTAACCCCAGCAAATCTGGTTTGGAAATACGGGTATAATTTTCAACCATGTGTTTCTAAAACAAGCAATAGGTAAAAATTATGATCCAGCTGTCAGACATGCTCTTATTAAAATAAAATCCAACTGTATGCTGTTGTTTATATAATGCCAGATTGGTCAAGTGATTAAAGCATAGAAGAGAGAGAGAGAAAGAGAGACCCTAACCATGTCAATAGCATACAAAGAAAACCTGTACAAAATGTTCTATAGATAGTACTTGCCACCAGCAAGAATGGCAAAAATGTTCCAAAATATGTCACCAGACTGCTGGAGATGTAAACAGCTACCGGGATCCTATTACCATATGCGGTGGACTTGTCCAAGGGCAAAAAAAATATTGTTCAAAGATAAAAAGATATTTAGAAGAGATGACAGCACAACAAATAGATCTAAAATCAGAACTGTTCTTCGTAGGTATACTACCGGGGAAATACAACAAAAGAATTACATACTTAATGTTACATGTAATAACAGCAGCAAGAATCACTTATGCACAAAATTGGAAAAATTGAAGTATACCAATAGATGAAAAGGTACTAAAGAAAATATTAGAATGCACTGAAATGGATAGGGTAATGATGGAAATTAAGGATAAAGAGGAATCAGAGTATTGCTTAACATAGGACTTATTGTACAAATGGTTAGATAACAGGTGCAGAGATTAGTAACTTAATAATGACAGATTAATAAAATAGAAATAAATACATATAGATATAGATATAAGCATATGTACTATAAGTAATATTACCATTGGACTGTACTCGACTATAGATTAAAGTGTATAGAGTGACAAGTGTATAGAGTGTTATGGTATAACTATGAGAATAATGGTTATAACTAGGACATACAAGATTATGTATATTTAAAAGAGACTACTTTGTATAATTATGAGAACAATGGTTACAATCAGGGTGTATGTACTATGTATACTTAAAAGATACTTGATTCAGATGGTACACTGTCGTTGCAGAAATGAAAACGTGATGTATAATAAAAGAAAATGTATAATTAAAAAAGCAGAGAGAGTGGAGAGAGAGGGAGGGAGAGAGAGAGAAAGATGGAGACATTAAGAGAAATAGATAGATAGATAGATAGATAGATAGATAGATAGATAGATAGATAGATAGATAGATAGATAGATAGATAGATAGATAGACAGATGATAGATAGATATACACATATACATATACCTACATAGTATTACTACCAGTAGTTTCTGTCTTCTATATCACTGGAATTAAAAGTATGAAATGCCCACAAAGTTGGAAAAGAAACCACATCCTAACAATCCTGAGTCTCACTTGCTTAAAGCAAAATATTCCAGTGACAGATCACAGCATCACATCCAATTTTATAAAGGACCACATATGTCCATGACCAAAACCTGTCAGCAAACAGCTCTCTTAGTGCTTTTCAAATTCCAAGGTACAACTCTTGATTTTATGTTAAAATATTTCTGGTTTTACAAATTAACAGAAAGCTAGCTTGTTGCAAACCAAAGTGCCAGACTTTGTCTTAATCGTTACTTCTGGACACCACACGAAACTTGGATACTATTCTTAGAAAATAAATATGTAGAACGGTGTAGTTCCGTGCTTAAAATGGCAGCCATTTTTGTGCTTGTGGATTTTTCTTACTAGAGTTATCATTTGCATTTGTTTAGCTATCAAAATAATGCCATCGTGTAGCATAGGCTACTGATGTTTCTTTTTCCAGTATCAAAACCACATCCTAGCTTCTCTTGATATATATCCATCTAAATAAATAAAGACGGAATACAATATGCAACAATATATGGAACTAGTGTGTTTCGGTATGATCCAGCCAGATGGGGGCTTCCTATCCTGGGTATTGGAGTCACATGAGGACAATGGGATATTTTAGAATTATTGTTTTCCTAAACCCTTTGAGCACTAGTAAGGATGTCGAGGGAAATAATGTTTAGGATTGTTCAGTGCAGATTAGAGCCCTTCCTGGAAAGTGAAGTGCCAGATTTTTAAACTGATTTTGCTATAGGGTGAGGAACAAGAGAAATTATTATGATGAATGCTGTATAATTGAGAAAGCCATTAATATTAAAAAGAAGTTAATAGGTGTTTGTGGCAGCCATGTAAACTTTGGAAAGTCTTTAGGAAAGGCTATTTGAAGACGGTGTTTAGCAATTGAAGAAATCATTGGATTGACAAATTGATAAATGAGTGTCCTCCTTAATTTCTCTTTCCTTATATCATACAATCTTCCTTATTATTTACAACTTTGGCATTTCAGTCTCCAACTACAATCTTGCTTGCATTGGTCAGATTGAATTTGGCGATAAAGTCATCAATTTTTTTTTTGATAACTACCATATTATGGGATTATTCACAAAGTATAATTGACATTATTTCGTCATTATTGCATTGTGCCTCAGTACTTTTTTATTCTTCGTTCCCGATTATGAAAATAACACTGAACCATCTTTTATTTTTATGTCATAAATAGTACGATCTTTTGTCTGCAAGTTTCCTTTCCTGCCACATCAGCAATTAACATTTGGAAGTCTCTAATCTAGCTGCATCATGAACACCATTAGTATTCCCAAAAAATTATTAGCTCTTCCTTAATAGTATGTTGAATTCCATCTGACATGAAATGCCCATTATCCATTACCATGTCACCAATTGCTTTATATTATCTATCCATGTAGTTTTCTTAGAAAGTTAGAATAGTTTGGACATGTGATGTGAGACCCAGAAAAATATTCCATACTTCACTTAATCCTCCAGGGAAAGAATGAAGGCAAATGAGGTCCAGGCAGAAAAATATCATCATGGCTTCAAAATCTAAGGGACTGGTTTGGACAAAACTCAATAACACTTTTTCGTGCGGCTATTGATAAAAATAGGATCGCCAACATGATCATCAACGTCCGATGAGGGTGGAAGAGGAAGAAGTAGTTTTCTTACTAAAATACAAAGGTCCACTGCCAACAGAATATGAAATTGTGCCTTTTTATAGTCATCCACCTTGATCATCTTCCTATGACTTGATATAGGTGCCTCTTACTTTAACTAGGCAACTGGGATAACCTTCATTCATTGGACACGCACAGATAGCATTCTTCACTCATTCCTTCAAACCACCATAACAGCAGAGAACTATCATATAGAAGGATCTGGAGATAGGTTGCAGGACTTGAAAGTGATATTAGAAAGCATAGATATCCATCAGCAGTTATCTCATGTGGTTCCATCAGCATGATTGGGACCGAATGTCATTTTGCTCTCAATTTCCTTTCTGTCTCTTGCCGAGACCATTACATCCAACCTTTATTTCACTTTGTTCAGTACAAAAGAGTTGTTAGAATCTAAGCAGCAATCTTCCTCTTCTGTCTCATTTCGCCAGATCACATCCCCGACTCACCCCCGTGTATTTTATATATATAAGAGTACCTACATTTTAAAGCCAGAGGCCACACATTGGAAGTGAATTCTGAGGCAGTAAATAGAGTAAATTCATTTATTTTACACTTAAGGAAAGGAAGAGTTGCATCTTCATCAGCAAAACAATTGAAAATGAAACATCTGTTTATATTAATCCTAAAGAACTCATGATCCATTAGGCAGAATACAGCAAATGTCATGAGATCCGTCTGAAGAATCTGAACACTGTGTTTATACTGTCAGCCATGGACTGCCGCCATATCTGTGAGTTGCAATTAATTGTAAGAATCATATAAGATTCATGTTACTGCCTTTGGTATAGCACCAGATAATGCCCAACACTTACCATTCCGAGAGAGAGAAGAGCTGGATTTACAAGTGAAACCAGTGGTGGGTTTCAAATTTTTTTACTATCAGTGGCTTGGTGGGTATGGCAGGGGAAGAATATTGTAAAATCTCCATTCCCTCCCCAATCCAGGGGAAGGATACTGCAAAATCCCCATTTCCTCCCGATCA
The DNA here is from genome assembly GCF_028640845.1 of Ahaetulla prasina. NCBI lineage: Eukaryota > Metazoa > Chordata > Lepidosauria > Squamata > Colubridae > Ahaetulla > Ahaetulla prasina. The sequence goes on from NC_080546.1 coordinate 20,947,297, forward strand.
GCTGGGATTTGGGAGGCAGAGAATAGATGGGGGCGGGACCCGTCAGAATTTTTACTCCAGGTTCTCCGAACTACTCAAAATTTCTGCTACCGGTTCTCCAGAACCTGCTGAAACTCCTCTCTGAGCAAAACATGCAGACTTTCTGTGCTGTTCCCAGCTTAGCTCTAAACCTACCCATCCCCAGGACACTGCTACTTTTGAAGGCTGAATTGGAGTTTTTCTGATTTATTCTGAAACCAGAGCAAAATGGTGGCATACCAAATCTGGTAAGGAAGACACCGGAAACACTTTGCTGCCATCTACTGTTCATGCAGATTTTTGCAACCTCTTATACTAAGTGGGGGACGCGGTGGCTCAGTGACTAAGGAGCTGAGCTTGTCAATCGAAAGGTCAGCAGTTCAGCGATTTGAATCCCTAGTGCCGCGTAACGGGGTGAGCTCCCGTTACTTGTCCCAGATTCTGCCAACCTAGCAGTTCGAAAGCACTTTAAAAATGCAATTAGAAAAAAAACCTTTGGTGGGAAGATAACAGCGTTCCATGTGCCTTTGGCGTTTAGTCATGCCGACCACATGACCATGGAGATGTCTTCGGACAGCGCTGGCTCTTCAGCTTTGAAACGGAGATGAGCACCACCCTCTAGAGTCGAGAATGACTAGCACATATGTGCGAAGGGAATTTTTACCTTTACCTATAGTAAGTATTCCTATCATACCTAAGGATTTTTATTTTATTTTTTGCTTCTGGGAAATCCATTGTCCTTCTATTTCTTCTCGCTGTTGATTTGCTGTACTTTCCAACTTTTCAACTTCAAGTTCCTGAAGTTCTTAGTTGTCAAATCCCGAAAACTAACTACACCAAGAGAGAATACAGACAACCTTATTAATGAATCCAATCTTCTTGTCAGCAGCTGGAGGGATATGCTGCCTTGGTATCCTTCCAATACTACAACAAACAGACAGATTTTGTAAATGGCCAGGCAGATGCCTATAACATCTAGCAAAAATGGGAAGAGAAGTGCACTAGCAATTTTTTTTTTTAACCACAATTGCATGGAGTGGAAGCAAAGAAATGTTGGGTACCCAAGCAGCTAAGTTCCACTTTCTGAAATCTCTTGACTGGTTATCTGGAAGCAGAACTGATCATAGGTAGTTCTCGACTTACAGCAGTTCATCGAGTGAAAAAGTTACAACGGCACTGAAAAAAGTGACTTATGACCATTTTTCACACTTACGACCTTTGTAGCATCCCCATGATCATGTAATCAAAATTCAGGCACTTGGCAATGGGTTCATACTTACGACCATTGCTGTGTCCCAAGGTCATGGGATCACCTTTTCCAGCCTTTTGATAAGCAAAACCAAGGGGAATCCAGATTCACTGAATGACCTGGTTACTAACTTATCAATTTAACGACTGTGGCAAGAAATTTCGTAAAATGGAGCAAAACTCACTTAACAAACATCTCCCATAACAGCAGAAAAGTTGGGCTCAATTGTGGTCGTAGGTCAAGGACTACCTGTATCTTTTATAGCTATTTGCTTGGACTTGGCATACCGATGCCAGCCAAAGTGAAGAGGATCAAAAGTCATCTTCTAACAGGTTTGTGAGGGAGTGTGGGGAGTGAAACATAGAGAAAACAAAGAATGTTCTTTCTGCGCCAACTCAGGAAGCTCAAACTGCCCCAAGAGCTGCTGCTTCAATTCTACAGAGGAATCATTGAGTCTGTCATTTGCACCTCTATAACTGTCTGGTTCGGTTCTGCAACCCAACAAGGCAGACACAGACTTCAGAGGATAATTAGAAGTGCAGAAAAAACAATTGTTACCAACCTGCCTTCCATTGAGGACCTATATACTGCATGAATCAAAAAGAAGGCTGTGAAAATATCTACATGCCCCTCACATCCTGGACAGAAACTGTTTCAAGTCCTATTCTCAAAATGACGCTATAGGGCACTGCACACCAGAACAACAAGACACAAGCACAGTTTTTCCCCAAATGCCTTCACTCTGCTAAACAACTAATTCCCACAACACTGTCAAATTAACTAGTAAGACTGGATTACTATTCTTCATCTCATCGTTACTAGTACCTATCTCTTCCCACTTATGGGTATATTCATGTTGCTTGTATCTTTATGACTTATATTGTTTTTATTGTTTCCTAGTATGATTTGCTTATTAGTATCCTATGACTATCACTAAGTGTTGTATCTTATGATTCTTGATGAATATATTTTATTTTTTCTTTATGTACACTGAAAGCATATGCACCAAAGACAAATTCCTTGTGTGTCCAATCACACTTGGCCAATAAAGAATTCTGGTCTAGTCTAGTCTAGTCTAGTCTGCCATATGAAGGTGCATTTCTTCCATACCAGCTGTAGGTTAGCTTCTTCCACTGGATCTGACAGCAGCCACGTATGATCAGATCATCCATGCAGCATGTGCAATTATTTTCTTTAAGATAAGAAAATGTTCTCAGAAATAATATTTCCAATATTTGAGGGGCTGCCATAGAGGAGAAGGGGTCAAGCTATTTTCCAAGGCACCTGAAAGCTCAGGCAAGGAATAATGGATGAACACTGACCAAGGAGAGATTCGACCTAGAAAAAAGGAGAAATTTTCAGACAGTGAGAGCAAATCAACCAATGGAACAGCTTTGCCTTCAGGAGTTGTGGGAGCTTCATCATTGGAAACTTTCAAGAAGAGACTGGACTGTCATCTGTTAGAAACGGTGTAGGAACTCCTGCTTGGGGGGTGGGGGGATGGACTATATCAGGAGTCTCCAACCTTGGCAACTTTAAGCCTGGTGGACTTCGACTCCCAGAATTCCCCAGCCAGCTTGGCTGGCTGGGGAATTCTGGGAGTCGAAGTCCGCCAGGCTTAAAGTTACCAAGGTTGGAGACCCCTGGACTAGATGACCTATAAGGTCTCTTCCAACTCTGTTAATTTGTCAATCTAATAGTTTTCTGAGTCCTAGCATCCATCTCCCCTGATATTTGCCTCACTCTGTATGATCGCTCAATTAATTTAAGAATTTGAAAAAATAAGGAAATATTTGTATTGTGTCGTGGGCTTCAGTAGGCAAGAAGCAGACAAGCATAGCAACAACAACATTAATTGACTCAAAACTGGAACTGAGGAACAGCAGGCAATTGCCTGTAATTTATACTCTAGGCCCACAGGGCCTTTAACCAATCATAGTACTTGAAAAAGCCGGTCCAAATATGAATGTATCAGGTTTTCCTCTAAAACAGTTGGAGTTAACAGTTAGGGTCATTTAAAGGTTAGTTTCACTTTAGCATGGCTTAACACAGCTATATACATTCAATACATAACAATTTGCATCCCGTTTGTTTCTTCTCTGCATTTCAGTAACCATGGATAAAACTTTAAAAGGTTACCATAGCTCTTATTAATCTCTTAATTGGCCAGCTTTTCAATGAATGGGAATTCTTCCACTTTACCAGAGATATCATTCAAAGAACGATGGTTAAGGTTGGGGTTCAAGCGAGTGTATGAAATCCTGGGATTAGAGAACTTAGAACTCCGCCGACTCCGACAAGACCTGTGTTTAACACACAGAATCATCTATTGCAATGTCCTTCCTGTTAAAGACTTCTTCAGCTTCAATAGCAATAATACAAGAGCAAACAATAGATTCAAACTTAATGTCAACCGCTTCAATCTTGATTGCAGAAAATATGACTTCAATAACAGAGTTGTTAATGCTTGGAATACACTACCTGACTCAGTGGTATCCTCTCCAACTCCTAAAAGCTTTAACCAAAAACTGTCTACCATTGACCTCACCCCATTCCTAAGAGGACTATAAGGGGCGTGCATAAGTGCACAAAAGTGCCTACCGTTCCTGTCCTATTGTTTCCTTTCAATATATGTTCCTGTATATAATGTTGTGACAAAATAAATAAATAAATAATTATTATTTTTTAAAGTAGGAAAGAGAAGAGACGGATTATTATAAAGTTTGGAATAGAATGCACAAGTGGTTAGAGAATAGAAGCCAAAACAAGAAATAGGAGTTTTAAATTAGTATTGATTAAACATTAACCAAAGTTTCTAATTATGGTTAAATTTAGATTACTGATTATAATGTAAATATACTTTAGATATGAGTGACTAGTATTGTTATAATCGTGATATCATTATAGTTGTTATAACTGATAAGAAGGCAACGTAGAAGAGTAAAGTATAAAAACAGAACAGATATGTTGATATGGAAGGTTGTAAAACTACTCTATACTGTTATGTTTGTCTCATTTTTTTCTTGTTATTTATGTTTTGTCTGTTTTTGTTGTTTTTTTGTTTTTAAAGGTGAAAAATGTTCAATAAAAATGATTCTTTAAAAAAAGTAGGAAAGAGAAGTAACGATGCAGTTCTATTTTCAGCAACTTTTGGAATAGCACCCCACTAAAACATAATTTTATATATCTGTTAATAATGGAATTATTAATGGAATTCTGCCACCATTGGTGTTCTTTTTGTACTACTGTTTCTTCCGCTATTTTTATTTGCCATGTACAAATATCAGACTTCTGAGGATCATAAAACTGCTATTAATATATTCTTGCAAATGCTTTTAAAATGCTCGTCTGACATCCTCTGACAATCCCAGCTGAGTTGCCTGATCATCGGAGGCTTTCCTTTTCTTTTAAAAGCATTTTTTTTTGCTTTTAAAAGAAAAAAAAGCCTCTGACGATCTCAGCTGAGCTGCGCGATCATCAGAGTCTTTTTTTTTTTACTTTTAAAAGCATTTTTTCGGCCGAAGAAAAAATGCTTTTAAAAGTAAAAAAAAACCTCTGATGATCATGTGGCTCAGCTGGGCATTGGGGGGGGCAGGGATTTTTGCTACTGGTTCTCTGAAACACCCACCCCCATCGCTACCAGATCGGGTGATCTGGTCAGAACCAGGAGCATTTCACCCCTGGCAAAGAGTATATAATTAGATACCTATATTTCACATGTAAAAACAGCATCGGCATACAATTTGATAACTAGACATAGTATTAGTCTGGACCGAATTTGGGATGATCCAAGCGAGGGAGAGGAGGCACATCTTGTTGAGCACATTTGGGATGAGTTTGACCCTGTGGCTCCCGAGGACGTGGACAGGTTGTTGGGGAGGCTTCACGGCACGACATGTTTACTGGACCCGTGCCCTTCCTGGCTGGTACTGGCCACTCAGGCGGTGACACGAGGCTGGCTCCAGAGGATTATCAACGCTTCCTTGTTGGACGGGGTTTTCCCTGCCGCCTTGAAAGAGGCGGTGGTGAGACCCCTCCTTAAGAAGCCCTCTTTGGACCCAGCTATTTTGGGTAATTATCGTCCAGTCTCCAACCTTCGTTTTATTACGAAGGTTGTAGAGAGTGCCATGGCGCGACAGCTGCCCCAACACCTGGATGAAGATGTCTATCTAGACCTGCTCCAGTCCGCTTCCGACCCGGATACAGCACGGAGACAGCTTTGGTCGCATTGGTGGATGATCTCTGAGGCCAGGGACAGGGATATTCCTCTGCCCTGGTCCTATTAGACCTCTCAGCGCGCTCGATACCATCGATCATGGTATCCTGCTGCGCCGGGTTGGGGGATTGGGAGTGGAGGCACCGATATCGGTGGTTCTCCTCCTATCTCTCCGACCGTCGCAGACGGTGTTGACAGGGGGCAGAGGTCGACCGCGAGGGGCCTCACTTGTGGGGTCCCACAGGGTCGATTCTCTCGCCCCTGCTGTTCAACATCTACATGAAGCCGCTGGGTGAGATCATCAGTGGTTTCGGGGTGAGATACCAGCAGTACGCTGACAACACCCAGCTGTACTTTTCCACCCCGGGCCACCCCAATGAAGTTGTTGAAGTGCTGTCCCGGTGTTTGGAAGCCGTACGGGTCTGGATGGGGAGAAACAGGCTCAAGCTTAATCCCTCCAAGACGGAGTGGCTGTGGATGCCGGCACCCGATTCAGTCAGCTGCAGCCGCTGCTGGCTGTTGGAGGCGAGTTACTGGCCCCAAAGGATAGGGTGCGAACTTGGGTGTCCTCCTGGATGATCGGCTGTCGCTTGAAGATCATTTGACGGCCGCTCCAGGAGGGCCTTCCACCAGGTTCGCCTGGTTCGCAGTTGCGCCTCTTCCTTGATCGGGATGCCTTATGCACAGTCACTCATGCGCCTGCTACCTCTCGCTTGGATTACTGTAATGCTCTCACATGGGCTCCCTTGAAGTGCGCTCGGAGGCTTCAGTTAGTCCAGAATGCAGCTGCGCGGGTTATAGAGGGAGCTACGCGTAGCTCCCATGTAACACCGCTCCTGCGCAGCCTGCACTGGCTGCCTGTGGCCTTCCGGGTGCACTTTAAGGTGTTGGTTATGACCTTTAAAGCGCTCCATGGCTTAGGACCTGGGTACTTACGGGACCGCCTGCTGTTACCACACGCCTCCCACAGACCCATACGCTCCCATAGAGAGGGACTTCTCAGGGTGCCGTCCGCCAAACAATGTCGGCTGGCGGCCCTCAGGGGAAGGGCCTTCTCTGTGGGGGCTCCCACACTCTGGAACGAGCTTCCCCCGGGTTTACGCCAAATACCTGGCCTTCGGACATTTCGTCGCAAACTCAAGACCCATCTTTTTATCCGCGCGGGGCTGGCTTAAATGGGGATTTTAATGTTAAATTTATTAATTTTAAACGGGGTCTTAGTATGGTAAATTTTAATCATTGGGCTAATTTAAATAAGTTTTTTAAATCGTATTTTAAACTTGTATATTGTATTGTCGGTTTTATTATGCCTGTACACCGCCCTGAGTCCTTCGGGAGAAGGGCGGTATAAAAATCAAATAAAATAAATAAATAAATAAATAAATAAATAAAATATTAGAAAAAGTTATCCTTGATTTACAACAGTTTGTTTAATGACCGTCCAAAGTTACAAAGACACTGAAAAAAGTGACTTATGACTGTTTGTCACACTGATGACCATTGAAGCATCCCCGTGGTCATGTGATCAAAAATTCAGACGCTGGGCAACTTAGATTTATGACAGTTGCAGTGTCCCAGGGTCATGTGATCATCTTTTGCGACCATCCAACAAGCAGAGTCAATGGGGAAGCCAGATTCACTGAACAACCGTGTCACTAACTTAACAGCTGCAATGATTCACTTAACAATTGTGGCAAGAGAGGTCGTAAGATGGGGCAAAACATACCTAACAACTGTCTCACTTCGCAAGAGAACTTTTGGGCTTAATTGTGGTTTGAAGTCGAGGACTACTTGTAAATCAAAGAATGTGAAGTAAAGCTTCATCTGATGAATTCATAGACTTGTATTTTGCTTTGTAACAATATACAAATGCTTAACCATTTGCATTTCTAGTTATTTACTATAACTATAGTTAGACTATATACTAGCCTAGTCTTCAGCCTTAGGAGTTTGGTGGCTCTCCGCCTAAGTAGTAGACAATTATTTCTGAGATAACCAAGTTGGATAGATGTAGACATCTGCTGAGACATCCAATGTGATAATAATATATTAAATATATGCATAATGTACTGTTTCAAGGACTACCTGCATTTCACGAGTCAGAAAAATTATGTAGATCGATCGATCTATCGATCTATCGATCTATCTATGTATCTATCTATCTATCTATCATCTATCTATCTATCTATCTATCTATCTATCTGTTTATCCATCAATCCATCCATCCATCCTCTAGCTATCATCTGTCTGTCTGTCTGTCTGTCTGTCTGTCTGTCTGTCTATCTATCTATCTATCCTATCTATCTATCTATCTATCTATCTATCTATCTATCTATCTATCTATCTATCTATCTATCTATCTCTTCTTTCAAGATCTTAGGGTGCTCATACATAGCATTTTCTCCCATTTTTTGTCCTCCATAGCAATATATGGTAGCTTGGTTTGTGAGAAAATGGCTATCCTGAAGTTATGGTGGTTGAGGGTCTACTGGAAGTTGCAACTTCTTGGTACTCCTCTAATGTCTTAATCTCTACACTGAAAGAAATTTATCAATTGTGCAAGATAGGTTAGTATTATTCTTACTCCAATACAGATATATGGAACGTAGAGAGAAACCAGTTTAGTCAAAACCAGTTAGCAAGTTCATAACCCAGGCAAAATTCATATGAGGAGGTTGCAAACGCATAATGTGTAATTATGAATGCCAGTTCTTTTGATAACGTTGGTTCCTGCTTTGTACAACCTCACAACTGTTACATTTTGGAATAGGAGAGAGAAATAATCTTTTCTGGGATAATGCCTTTTTTCAAATCTCTCATAACAGGCTTTTATTTAAATTTCCTCTGAAATGTGCACGCTGATGCTGAATGTCTACATTTCACTGAGGATATTGTGAGTTTTAGGGACGCTTCTTTCAAGTTTTCTTTTTCGCAGCGCTCTTCAGAATTCTTTATTCTTTCTGCTTGCGAGTCAGAAAAATTGATTCTTAAGAATAGCTAAGAAGTACAGTACTTTGCAGGAGCGAGAGAGAGGCAGATGGAGTATAGTAATTTCTAAAGTGGAGATTTTTTTTTTGTTTTGGTTTTGGTTATTCTTAAAAGTCAAAAAAGGGGAGGGGAAGGGGAAGAGAAGGGGATGCTGCATTTAATTTGAATTGATATTTAGAAGACTGATTTTTACCAAGGGAGTAATTGTAACCATGGAATCAGACAGTTTTTCCTTAACTATTGTCCTTGAAGTCAGAAAGATTTAACATAAGAGCCACGTGGTTAGAATGCAATACTGGAGCTAATTCTGCTGACTGCCGGCTGCCAGTAGTTTGGCAATTTGAGTCCCACTGGCCCAAGGTTGACTCAGTCTTCCATTCTTCTGAGGTCAGTAAAATGAGAACCCAGATTGTTGGGGGCAATATGCTGACTCTGCAAACCACTTAGAGAGGGCTGTAAAAGCACTGTGAAGCAGTATATAAGTCTAAGTGCTATTGCTATAAGCTCTCCAACGGAATAGGGCTTATTAATAGAAATATGCCATCCTCGGATATTCTATGCTTATGCAATGCATAATTTAAAAAAAACAACAACCCCCAAATGGGTAGTTTCTCCAGGGTTCTTATCACAAAACATTAAGAAATAAGAATTTATAAAAATATAATTAATATTTCATATTATAATATTATATATATATAATATTATAATATAATATAAATATAATATAATATATAATATAATATATAATATAAATATAATATAATATAATATAATATAAATAATATAATATTATAATATAATATAATATATAATATAAAAATATAATATGTATAATATATATATATATATTTATATATATATAAAAATAAAAATATAATATAAAAAAATAAGAATTAATAAAAATAAGGCTTCAGAATCAGATAAATAAATGTTGTTTTGTCCCTTTCTCGTAAGTGTGATAAATTTAGAATGTTATTTCCAAAATTGCAGGCAAGTTAACATACTTAAAAGTATGTTAACATGTCAGAAGGGAGTGAAATGGACTAAAAGGATGCCGACCAATAGTATGCTGGAACAGGTGAAGTGGCTTGTGAGAACCGATAATTACATTTCCTGGAATTTTGCAAGTCAAGCTGAGAGTAGAGCAGAGCCCTATGCATGCTAATTGGCTACTCCACAGCTAGTGGTACAGTGCAGTGGTGGCCATTTTAACTGCATTATAAACAGCTAATGTTAGATAAGTAAGCAAAATAGTTTCAAAGTCATCAATCGATATTTTGACATAGGAGAGACTGCCACACCTCCAGTCAGCTATGCACAAAATGACAGGTGGCTAATATGCAACCTTTCTGCTTTTTAATATGGGTTGATAGAGATAACTGACGCTAAATTTATATCTAAGAGTAAAAGGCCATTGTGATCTATTAACAAATTTTCAACATATTCCTTTGTAATGTTTTTGTGATATGGATGTTTACCTTGAGGGAAATGATTTGAGATTTTTAATTACATTTGCCAACCAACCCAGTAGTATTTAAATGAATTGTTGCTGGTTTTTAACTAAAGTCACACCCTTTTGGATAAAAATAAATCTTAAAAAAGGAAAATCATCAGCATTCGTGTTATGAAAGATGGCATGGTTTCGGATCAGTCCCTCAAGTAATTCCTGTTCAGCTTAAGTGAATTTTAGTTGAAAGATTTTGATATAGAAATTTATATTTCCAGATTCAAATTTCAACTTTCAGATTGGAGCCAGGTTTTCTTTTTGCTCTGACTTAATCTTAGTTTTATTAATACAATTTTATTTCCAGTGGAAATTGATGTCGGCCTTAGATTTATTGATTTTTTTGTGTTTTATTAAAAGGGAGCACTTCTCAACTCTTCTCCTTTTTTTTTGCTTCACGATAACTTCATTTGGCATTTTGAATTAAAGTCAATTTGGAAAAAGGAAAGGAGGAAGGACAAAATTAGCTACCAAGAAGAAAAGAATCAATGTACATCACTTTATTCATAAAAACACTTTAATGGGGTGCATTTAGTAATTTACCACTGTAAGCATATGTACACACTGCTTTCAGTGCAGGCCTCTGACACTGTATTTAGTTCACACTTTGACAGCACAGCTAAAACTTCCATTTGTATGCATTTATTCTGCTTTTCACATTATGTTATCAGTCACTTTCAATATTTTTAAGCCATAGCAGTCTTTCTTCTGACTCACATTTGTCAGAATAAACTGCCTTGATCGCTATTATTATATTCCCCAGTTGCTGAGTAAAGGAAAAAAAGACTTCTGGTAAACCACGAATATTGAAATAACTTGATAAAACAACATATTGTTTTGATGATTTATGATTTATATTGATATATTGACCATCAATTGTGTTGTAAATGTTGTACCTTGATGAACGTATCTTTTCTTTTATGTACACTGAGAGCATATGCACCAAGACAAATTCCTTGTGTGTCCAATCACACTTGGCCAATAAAAATTCTATTCTATTCTATTGAGCAATATAAAATGGCATAGGGCCGGGCTATTTACGGGACCGCCTGCTGCTATCGAATACCTCTCACCGACCCGTGCGCTCTCACAGAGAGGGACTCCTCAGGGTGCCGTCGGCGCGACAGTGTCGTCTGGCGACGCCCAGGGGAAGGGCCTTCTCTGTGGGGGCTCCCGCCCTCTGGAACGAACTCCCCCCAGGACTCCGTCAACTTCCGGACCTCCGAACCTTTCGTCGCGAGCTTAAAACTCACTTATTCATCTGCGCTGGACTGGGTTAGTTTTAAATTTATGGGTTTTTTAATGGGTTTTTATTCTAAATTTTAATCTTGGCCAATTCAATAAGTTTTTTAACTGTATTTTAATTGTATTTATTGTATCATTGTGTATTTTAATTGGCTGTGAACCGCCCTGAGTCCTTCGGGAGAAGGGCGGTATAAAAATTTAAATAATAAATAAATAATAAATAAATAAATAAATAAATAAAAGCTGAATAAATTAATATCCATCCAGTTATACTTTAAAAAGATAGACAGTGGGAGATCTGTTACAATAAGAAAGCCAGCATGGAATTTGTGAAACTTACATAAAAGACTAATTAAAAGTAAACAAAGGAAAGAAATTATGTGCATTGTATTGGAAATTCATTCATTGTAAAGTTGAGTTGGCACTGACAAAAATCTCTTACTTACAAGTTACTGAATCTTTGAAGCTTTTTTCAATGGATACAGTCTCCAGAGAAAGTTCTAAAAGTGTAGATCAGTGGTAGTCAACTTGGTGCCTACCACCCACTAGTGGGCGTTCCAGCTTTCATGGTGGGCGGTAGGAGTTTTGTCCGATACTGAAGCACTTTCCTTTTTTTTAATTTAATTGATCTTTTAAAAAATTTTCATAGCATTATTTAAAAACATTTTCATTAGGTTTTCATAAAATTCCCCGTGACAATTTAAATTTCTGAAAATATACTATCTGTATTGCCCGCACATAAGTTTAGTTCGTGTTACGTAAGTGAAATTAAATGGCGCTATAGTGCGACCGCAAACAAAAGAGCCTTGTCTCAGAATAGCTCGCGCATCTCCCCCCATACCACCCAGCTGTAACAGACAAGCAGAGCTCGTAGCCAGCGCCCCCCCAAACCCAATCCACGATGTGCAAGAGGCATGCGCAGATGACGATACACGCCGCATTACTGTGGAACCGGTGGGTGGTTAGAAAATTTTGCTACTAACAGAGATACAAAAGTGGGCGGTAGGTATAAAAAGGTTGACTACCCCTGGTGTAAATTAATATGTTTGGAAAACTGGGCAATCTGATTCACTTTTAATGCCTGCATCACTAAGGATTCAATTACATGTCAACAGCATGTTTTGAAGAACAGGTGTTTCTTAGGAGACAACAAATAAGACAACAATTGAGTATTTCAAAAGGAAGTGGCCTGTATTACATAAGGTGAGTAGCAGTTGTAAAACAGAATCATGCAAACATCAAAAACATGCTTTTAATCCATTTAAATTGGAATTAAATGATGCTTATTTTTAAGAAAAATGGAAGACCTACATCTTTATGTGGTAGGTGTGAAGACTGAATAGCTTCACTGGCTCTATAAACAAAGCAAGAAGAAATTGTAACTCTTTGTAGAGTCACCCCTTGCCAGTAAAATCAAAAGAGAAGGCCAAGCTACAACATAAGAACAGTGGGGAATCTGCAGACATGATAGAAGCCAAGTTGGAAGAGGAATCAAAAATGAAAAGTCATGACAAACTACATCTGTACAGTTGCCCAAAAAAATTGAATGGACATGATTGAAGCATTGGAACAGGTGTGGGTGCCAGATGATTATTGATCTATAGGAAAAACGACGAGTTTCCATAAGTGGATCTGAAAGGAATGATAGACTTGCAAAGATACCTTGTGATTGATAGAGTCAATATTAAAAGAGGAGCTCCTTTTTTTTTTTTTTTACAAAGACAGGTGCCATTAGAATATGAATGTGCAGAGAATTACTTAATGAAAACTGGAAATGGTCAAAATGGAAATGAAACAGAAGTGTATTGAGTGTTTTAGGAATTAGTGAATTTAGGTGGATGAAAAAAAAGCTACTTTAACATCAGCTAATTACTTGGTATATACCGGATGTCAGCAACCTGCGGCTCCGGAGCCGCATGTGGCTCTTTGGGCCCTCTGCTGTGGCTCCCTGTCGGGTGATCCCACCACTGGCTGGCCCCGCCTCTCACCCTCCCCTCCCAGTCACTCCTCACCTGGCCTGAGAAGGTAAGAGTGACAGTGGGGGATGGAGCAGCAGCCAGGGCAGAGACCAAGAGACATGGGGGGGGGTAGGGAGAGAGAGAGAGAGATGTCAAAAGGGTTTTGTGCTTCCCGATGTTTTTTAACAACTGACTGGGTAGGCGTGGCTGGGTGTGGAGGTCATGTGACTAGTAGAAGTGAATGACATCGAGTTGGCCATGCCCACCCAGGTTTTGTGGCTCCCGGTGTTTTCTTTTCTGGGGGAAACCGGTCCAAATGGCTCTTTGAGTGTTTAAGGTTGCAGACCTCTGGTATATACCATGGCTGTCAAACTTGCTGCATCACGTTGCTGTCATGTCATGTTTCACAGCATTTTTCCCTTCACGGAGCTGGGGTGGGCGTGGGAGTTTTGTCCGATACTGAAGCACTTTCCTTTTTTTTAATTTAATTGATCTTTTAAAAAATTTTCATAGCATTATTTAAAAACATTTTCATTAGGTTTTCATAAAATTCCCCGTGACAATTTAAATTTCTGAAAATATACTATCTGTATTGCCCGCACATAAGTTTAGTTCGTGTTACGTAAGTGAAATTAAATGGCGCTATAGTGCGACCGCAAACAAAAGAGTCTTGTCTCAGAATAGCTCGCGCATCTCCCCCCATACCACCCAGCTGTAACAGACAAGCAGAGCTCGTAGCCAGCGCCCCCCCAAACCCAATCCATGATGTGCAAGAGGCATGCGCAGATGATGATACACGGCGCATTACTGTGGAACCGGTGGGTGGTTAGAAAATTTTGCTACTAACAGAGATACAAAAGTGGGCGGTAGGTATAAAAAGGTTGACTACCCCTGGTGTAAATTAATATGTTTGGAAAACTGGGCAATCTGATTCACTTTTAATGCCTGCATCACTAAGGATTCAATTACATGTCAACAGCATGTTTTGAAGAACAGGTGTTTCTTAGGAGACAACAAATAAGACAACAATTGAGTATTTCAAAAGGAAGTGGCCTGTATTACATAAGGTGAGTAGCAGTTGTAAAACAGAATCATGCAAACATCAAAAACATGCTTTTAATCCATTTAAATTGGAATTAAATGATGCTTATTTTTAAGAAAAATGGAAGACCTACATCTTTATGTGGTAGGTGTGAAGACTGAATAGCTTCACTGGCTCTATAAACAAAGCAAGAAGAAATTGTAACTCTTTGTAGAGTCACCCCTTGCCAGTAAAATCAAAATGAGAAGGCCAAGCTACAACATAAGAACAGTGGGGAATCTGCAGACATGATAGAAGCCAAGTTGGAAGAGGAATCAAAAATGAAAAATCATGACAAACTACATCTGTACAGTTGCCCAAAAAAATTGAATGGACATGATTGAAGCATTGGAACAGGTGTGGGTGCCAGATGGTTATTGATCTATAGGAAAAACGACGAGTTTCCATAAGTGGATCTGAAAGGAATGATAGACTTGCAAAGATACCTTGTGATTGATAGAGTCAATATTAAAAGAGGAGCTCCTTTTTTTTTTTACAAAGACAGGTGCCATTAGAATATGAATGTGCAGAGAATTACTTAATGAAAACTGGAAATGGTCAAAATGGAAATGAAACAGAAGTGTATTGAGTGTTTTAGGAATTAGTGAATTTAGGTGGATGAAAAAAAAGCTACTTTAACATCAGATAATTACTTGGTATATACCGGATGTCAGCAACCTGCGGCTCTGGAGCCGCATGTGGCTCTTTGGCCCTCTGCTGTGGCTCCCTGTCGGGTGATCCCACCACTGGCTGGCCCCGCCTCTCACCCTCCCCTCCCAGTCACTCCTCACCTGGCCTGAGAAGGTAAGAGTGACAGTGGGGGATGGAGCAGCAGCCAGGGCAGAGACCAAGAGACATGGGGGGGGGGTAGGGAGAGAGAGAGAGAGATGTCAAAAGGGTTTTGTGCTTCCCGATGTTTTTTAACAACTGACTGGGTAGGCGTGGCTGGGTGTGGAGGTCATGTGACTAGTAGAAGTGAATGACATTGAGTCATTCACCCAGGTTTTGTGGCTCCCGGTGTTTTCTTTTCTGGGGGAAACCGGTCCAAATAGCTCTTTGAGTGTTTAAGGTTGCAAACCTCTGGTATATACCATGGGTGTCAAACTTGCTGCATCATGTCGCTGTCATGTCATGTTTCACGGCATTTTCCCCTTCACGGAGCTGGGGTGGGCATGGTTTGTGCATCCACGGCCAACAAGTTTGACATCCCTGGTATATACTGTACTGTTGAGGGCATATAAAATACTGAAGTTGCAAATATACTTCAAATTGTCATTACTAAATACGTCTATGGAGATTCTCAGCTATCTAGGTCATGGTTGTCCCAAAGGTGCTTTTCCACAAGGCAACTGGACTTTCTAGTTTTTATTTGAAGACATTTCGCTTCTCATCCAAGAAGTTTCTTCAGCTCTGACTAGATAGTGGGGAATGGAAGGATTTATACTCCTTGCAGACAGCTGGACATTTGCATTCTTTTAGCCAGTCGTTAAGCTCACCTGGAGATTTATCTGTGTCCTCAGAGTGGTGCAAATGGGTGTGGAGGCTTCTTGGTACTGTTGAAAGGACTGTGTTGTAGATTGGAGATAGATGACGCCATATCCCTTCCCCTCTGTTGAGAGAGAGAGAGCTGTTCAATTTTAACATAGATGCAACTTTAGGACATTACTAAATATGTATTTATCCATAATCCATGATCATATCCATCAGAATTAGTAGATATCCAGGGCTTATCATCATGGGTGTTCTCAGAAGATTAGAAGATAAGAACATAATGTGTGATGTGTCATCACAGAAATTACACACTTCTTATCATTTGTGGAATGATGTCATTATGCATATGTTATCATGGATAATACGAATATCCCTAAAATAATTGCTATTCATATGAATGCACCTACTACGCATACAGTGATAAAGGACATTGATGACTTTGATGGTAAACTGCAAGAAACTTTCAATGCAATAGAATCTTAGCAATCCAGAGGAAATTGTCTAATTATTCACTTAATTGCTCCTGGAAACTATAAATTCCTATAATTGTTATTTCCTGCACTGAGTTTAAGATTCATCTCCATAAATGATCTCCAGGGTTTGAAATACTGTGTGTTTTGTTTTCTTCCCAACCTGTCCCAGAACATATTTAACAAAACTACAAAACTGCAAAACTAGTGATAAATTGTTGATAACAGTTATTGGTTCTCTGAAACAGAGTTTATTTGTTTTATTTATGTATTTAAAACATTTATATAGCTTATAACAAAAATCTAGGCAGCTCCCAACCAATAGTTAGAACCACATCAAAAACAAAATAACATAGTACATGCATAAATGTTTTTGAGCCCTGGTGGTGCAGTGGTTAAAATGCAGTATTGCAGGCAAACTCTGCCCATAGCCTGGAGTTTGATACTGACGGATCACAAGGTTGACTCAACCTCCCATCCTTCCAAAGTCAGTAAAATAAGGACCCAGATTGCTGGGGGCAATATGCAAATAATGCTTCTATATTGTAAACTACCCAGAAGGTGCTGTAAAATGCTATGGAGCGATATATAAGTCTAAATAAGTGGTAGTCAACCTGGTCCCAACCGCCCACTAGTGGGCTTTCCAGCTTTCATGGTGGGTGATAGGGGTTTTGTCAGATACTGAAGCACTTTCCTTTTTTTAATTTAATTGACTTTTAAAAAAAAATTCATAGCATTATTTAAAAACATTGTCATTAGGTTTTTCATAAAATTCCCTGTGACAATTTAAATGTCTGAAAATATACTACTTGTATCACCCATGCATAAGTTTAGTTCACATTATGTAAGTGAAACTAAATGGCGCTATAATGCGACCGCGAACAAAAGTTCCTCATCCCAGAATAGCTCGCGCATCTCTCCCCACACCACCCAGCTGTAACAGACAAGCAGAGCTGGTAGCCAGCGCCCCCCACCTCCCCGCAAATCCAATCCACGATATGCGAGAGGCATGCGCAGATGATGATACACGGCGCACTACTGTGGAACCGGTGGGCAGTAAGAAAATTTTACTACTAACAGAGATACGAAAGTGGGCGGTAGGTATATAAAGGTTGACTACCCCTGGTCTAAATGCTACTGCTATTGCTATGTAATTTGCATATATCTATTAAAAGCACAAGCATGAAACCTGGCACCAAAGTTAAGCTTTCACAGTTCATCACTAAATCTTCCCTTCCGTCTTACCAGAAGTTTGGGGAAAGTAGGCGGCATGATGGCTCAAAGTTTAAAAATGCTGAGTTTGTCAGCTAGAAAGCAGACAGCCAGAGTTCAAGACCTCAGCACCGGTGACAGGATGAGCAACCAGTTTACTTGCCCCAGCTTCTGCCTAGAAGTTCGAAAGCATGCAACTGCGAGTAGATAAATAGGTACCACTTTGGTGGGAAGGTAACAGCATTCATGCATCTTGGCTTATAACCATGACCACATGACCACAGAAGTATCTTTAGGCAATGCTGGTTCTCTTGGCTAAAAAACAGCAATAAGCACTGGCCCCTAGAGTCAGAAACGGGAAACCTTTATTTTACCTTTACCTAAATCTGAAGTGCTTTTTCAAAAGTGAGGAGAGTGGGGTCTTGTTGAATTTAAGGGACAAAGGCAGGGGTGAAATGCTCTCGGTTCGGACTGGATCAGCCGATCCAGTAGCAATGGTGGCAGGTGGTTCGGAGAACCAGTAGCAAAAATCCCTGCCTCCCCCTCCTCATGCCCAGCTGAGCCACGCGATCATCAGCGGCTTTTTTAATATATTTTTAAAAGGTAAAAAAGCTGAAGCCTGCTAGGCAAAAAATGGGGGGTGGGGGGTTCGTTTGAGAGGGAGGGAGGGAGGGAGGGAAGGAGGGAGGCAAATAATGAAGGAAGGAAGGAAGGAAGGAAGGAAGGAAGGAAGGAAGGAAGGAAGGAAGGAAGGAAGGAAAGAAAGAAAAAGAAAGAAAGAAAGAAAGAAAGAAAGAAAGAAAGAAAGAAAGAAAAGAGAGGGAGAGGGAGGGAGGGGAGGGAGGGAGGAAAAAGGAGATGAAGGAAGGACTACAAACCTGGCACTAGACGCAGTTTCAGAGGATAATCCAGGGCTGGAAGGGACCTGGAGGTCATCTGGACCAACCCTCTTCCAGCAGATTAGTGAATTTTTGTCTTTTGATCCCCCAATCACATAGCCACGCCCACCCAGTCACATGTTCCCCACCAAACCACGCCCACAGAACTGGTAGGAAAGAAGCAGTAGTGGGATTCAAATAATTTAACAACCGGTTCTCTGCCCTAATGATTTCTTCCAACAACCAGTTTATTTTATTTATTTTTATTTATTTATTTTGTCACAACAATATATGTAGGTATCATACATATATTCACCAAATTGTTCAGAAAGTTCACCAAATTGCTCAGAAAGTTAACAACCGGTTCTCTGCCCTAATGATTTCTTCCAACAACCAGTTTATTTTATTTATTTTTATTTATTTATTTTGTCACAACAATATATGTAGGTATCATACATATATTCACCAAATTGTTCAGAAAGTTCACCAAATTGCTCAGAAAGTTAACAACCGGTTCTCCCGAGGTGGTGCGAACTGGCTGAATCCCACCACTGGAAAGAAGTTTAGATTTCATCACTGGACAAAAGTGTTTCATAGGGCAGGAACTGCCACACCTTGATTCCATAAGATGGCAATTCTAAGTTCAGCAAGTGCTGTGTTAATTTAACAGAAAAGTATGTTGGGTTAAATAATGTTCTTGTCCCTTTTCTAAGTCGATATAAATTGTTGTTCCGAATCCTGGACGCTGGCTTTAAGAGGGATAACAGAAAAATAATGTTTGCCTGCGTTCTTCTTAAGATATAGATCGAGCTGCGCAAAACTCTTCCATGTTTAAGATGTGCTCTTCCCCAGTGCTGAGGTAAAGGGTGACACCTGCTGGTACAGTGAGCAAAGTCCCTTCAAATTCAACCTTTGCAGGGCATGTTTTGCTTTTTTAAAAAAAAAAAGGAAAAACTCAGGTAAAATCAAAAATGGGAAATCCTTGGGGGGTGGGCTTTAAAGCCCACGACCGTTCATTTAAAGCCCACGACCACCAAAGTCCAATCTTCCCCGTTCAATCCCGCACAGCCTAGCGACAGGATGAAATTTGGTGAGCTGTGGAACCTCAGGGAACTACCCAGGAAGTATCTTCAATTTCTCAGGTTCTTCATATGTTTAGGTAATTAAATGGTAGGCCTTAAAGTTTATATTTTGCTTTATTTGAAATAGCAACTGGCGCTTTTCGGACCCCTTTTTTGTGTTTTAATATTGTTCAATAAAATAAAGATATTGAAATGAAAATTTATGTTGATCTAGTTATTTTTGCTGAGAAGAGGGGAGAGATTTTACTGATGTGCCGGACTGCTGGATGTACTTCGTTCTTAAGGAGAGAAAAAGAAAGGATATGTTCATCTCTAGAAGAACAATCCTTAGGCCTGGATTTTACCTTGGTTTTAAGGATGGGGATTAGTCATTGTTGCACGTTAAGATGAATGCTTGCAAGGAGAAATATAGTATTTGCTTATATTTTATTTCTACAGGTGCCCATCTCAATAAGTGACATGAAACATTTTTTTAAAATTAGAAACAATAAACAAATAAATATACATTATCACTGAGTTTAACTATTGCCATGAATGTTACTAATTTAACCCACTCAAAATCCAGTGATGAAATCCAAAAAAATTTACTACAGGTTCTGTGGGCGTGGCTTGGTGGGCATTGTGTGGCTTGGTGGGCATGGCAAGAGAAGGATACTGCAAAATCTCCATTCCCACCCCACTCCAGAGGAAGTATACTTCAAAATCCCCATTCCCTCCCCACTCCTAGGGGAAGGATATTGCAAAATCTCCATTTCCACCCCACTCTGGGACCAGCCAGAGGTGGCATTTGCCGGTTCTCCGAACTGCTCAAATCTTCCGCTACCAGTTCTCCAGAACCTGCTGGATTTCACCCCTGGTCTGGGCACACAACCAAGTCTTCACAGCTTTACAAAGGGCCAATGGATCAGGTCATCCTAATCTCTAAAGAGAGACTGTTCCAGAGAGCAAGGACAGAGAAGGCCTGTTTCCTTGTCCCCACTAGCTGACATTCCTCAACTCATAACATGCCCAATCTGGTGGACCAATGATACAAACTGGGAGAAGACAGTCGTTCAGGTAACTTTGCACCATTTAGGGCTTTAAAAATGTGATAACCAGAACCTTGAATTGCATCCACAAGCACACTGACAGTCAGTGCTGCTCACAAGCAGTGGTGTTACATGTGTCAAAGATCTGGCATTCCTTACTATTTGTGCAGCTGCATTCTGCACTAGTTGAAGCTTCCAAGTGCTTTTCAAGGGCAGCTGCAGGTAGAGCCTGTTGTAGTAATCTAAGCAACAAGCCATGAAGGTATGAGTCCCTGTGAGCAAAGCCTCCTGATTCAGGAACAGACGCAACTGATACAGAGCCCTAAGGTGCGCAAAGGCCCTCCTAGCCACATTTGAAATTCACTGAATTTCATTCAATGCAGATGAACACCGATCTAATTTCAGCCTGGCACATCATGGAGGTGGCAGCTTTTGCACATAAATTGCACCACAATATTAATCTGCATATAAAAAGGGCCTTGACTCTACCTCCCGGGCTCTCAAATTTTCCATTGTAGAAAGTCATCACCCATCCTCCTAGAAGAATGAAATAGTTTGAGGAATATTTTTAAAAAAGGCAGATTACTATATTTCCCAAAGGGAGAAATGGAAAAACATGTTTTTTAAGAGGCAGAAAGCAACCCCCTCTTTCCTTAATAGTTCCAGCAGATATTGAGACCAGCTTTTAGAAATGCAGATTTGGTAATCCATTCAAGACAGGATATTTTGAAACAAAGGCAGGATGGTAGGATTAGAAGCAGCCATCATTCAAGAACCAACACAGGACAAAGCCATTAAGCCACAATAAGAATTATTGCATCACCCTCAGAGCAGTCCAAACTTCAATCAAACTTAGCTCAGACAAACACCTAGGATTTGTATTTCCTCTTTTGCCTATAGAGCCAGCTATGACCTCTACATAACCCCTACATGACCCCATAGGAATCTGACAACAACCAATAGAATACATGTTCTTGCACAGGAACAGGAAGCTCAAAGCTCCTGTGCCAAGTGCAAAGTGCAAAGCTCAAACAAGGTATAAAAACCCCTCATTCCCAACTGCATTTTCGCAGCTGCACCAGAACCATGTGCTTGGTGGTTGTATTCATCATTCTTTCCAATAAGCCTCCCTGTTTCCAGTGTCTTTCTCCCAGCTTGGAACTGAACCAGATGGATATTTCTTCCCACACCATCTTTGATCCTACCCGGTGGTTTTGTTTGTTTGCCGGTTCGTTTTGACATTTCCCATTATGCGCATGTGACACCACTGGTTCATGAGCTGCTCTGCTTCCCAATAGATTGCTGGGTGCACTTTCAGATGCAGGTTAGTGTTTAATATTACAAAGCCCTACGTATCATTATATGCAGGATCACCTCTCTCCCATTGTTTCAACTCAGCCCACCAGATCTACCAGGGAGGATAAGTTTCAGGTCTCTTCTGATGTCATCTTGATGGACTCAGGAGGCATACCTGCTCTGTTGCACCCCTGTCTTTTAGACAGCATCTCTTCAGAATCCATATAGCCAGAGGTGGGTTTCACATATTGTTACCATCCATTCGCCACGCGTACGCCTTCCACTCATGCACACGGCCTTCCGCACATGTGCTTTGCTCTCTCGCGCACCTTCCGCACATGTGCCTGGCCTTGAAAACGTGGCTAAATAGGACAGCATAGCGCCGGGGCAGGTGGACAGGCCCACTCGTGATCTCCACTACCAGTTCGCCTGAACCGGTCCGAACCTGCTGAATATAGCCGTTACCTTGTTAGCCTTTATAATATACTGAAGCCCTGGCTGTTCATTTGACCAGGGGATTGGGTGCATTCTGTTAGGAATGCTGTTTTAAAGAGTTTAATTTATTGCTTTGACTTTGGGCATTACGGTTTAGAACTTCAGATGATTATGTGTTGCTCTAATTATCTACACCACCCAGAGTCATTATTGTAAGGTCAGCAACTGTATAAATAATATAAATAAATAAACAAATATGGATATTTAATTATGTGAACTCTGAAAATACTGACTAGTCACAGGCCCTGAATTTAAGATGTGTATTCATCTAAAACAGTACAGTAATTTATAATCTTCTAAAGATTAGGTAGCAATTCGGTGAAATTGAAAGTGAATTGAAAGTTTATTTTACTTAGTGTAATTTACTCAGTGGGACTTACTTGCATGTGAAACCTGCAGAGGATTAAGCTTCATGGCTCATTGATTTCAGTATTTCATGCAGCAATAACCATAAAATACTCCTTCTGCAAACCTAATTTATGTGGAAACTTCAAACAGAAAACGTTAACAAAACGCTACTAGAAAACTAGTAAATACATACCGGTATGACAGTATATATCATATAATATATGATATATTCCAATAGTCTTATGTCCACCTTATAATATGGCTCCATGGCTGCATCTGATTAATTTTCACAAAAGTCAAATTGGAGGATAAGCCTAGGACCACAGCAAGGGTTACTGTCATGCACCGGGCAGCCCTGCCGATAAATAACATCTCAGAAATTATTTTTATGACCCTTCAAAGGTTGATATTCTATTTTTTATTAATGAAGCCAGCAGCTTCATGCAATACAGTTAATTTATTTCTATGACAGAAAGCAAAATCAAAAGGTATGTTCCAAGGTATAATTCCACAGCTAATTCTACTGATCTCAGTGAGACTTAATTGTGATACATGCAGAGACCACATCCATTGTGTAACATTTCTAAGTTCAAGTGATTTCAACTGGTAAACAACACAATTTTGTAAAAGCTATATGGGAATTAAGCAGCAGGCATGTTGCTTAGGATGTCCAGATTATGCCTTCTTTCCAAAGATTTCACTTATTACTCCAGTGACTGGATCCAGTGTTGTGCCTTCTAGGGCATGGGTGGCGAACCTTTTCCTCACCGAGTGCAGAACAGGTATGCGCTTTGCGTGTTTTGCCCACATGTGTGCTATGTACGCTAACGTGTGGCTCCTCCCTGTGCGCTGTGGATGCAACCACACCATCTGTGCATGTGTGTGGCTTTCATGTGGTTTCCTGTGCGCTGTGCATGCAATTGCACCATCTGTGCATGCATGCAGGTTTCGTGCAGCTCTTTCGTGCACTGCATGTGCAATTGCACCACCTGCACATGTGCACAGTTTGCGTGCGCACCTTGCACATGCGCAAACGTTGATTACACATGTGTGCGCTGCACGCAAGTACTCTTGTGCGCATGCGCAAACCAACTGGGTCCCCTGAATTGCACACATGCACACTGGAGAACCAAATACCAGTTGCATGCGCAGCTGCAAGTGAGTTGGGTGACAGCTCGCGTGCCAGGAAAGATGGTTGTGCATGCCACCTTGGGCACATGTGTCATAGATTCGCCATCACAATCCTAGGGGATGTTTGAATTGCCTCTGGCACAATATTTTTTATTATTGTCTTTGCATTCCTCAAGAAATGCAAAATACACTAAAGAGAATCACATTCTTTTTTTACTTATTGTTGTGGCCCGCCGGCGGCCTGCGGAGCTGGCAGCAGAGTTGGACAGTGAGGGGAAGAACATGGGCCAATCCTAGAGTCTGAGGAAGGCTTGGACGAGGGCTCTGCGTGAGAGGCAGAGAGGGGGCCAGGGCCATCTGGGAGTTATGTGCAGACTGTGGAGCTTCCATAATAGGACATCAGCGAGGCAGAGGAACAGGAGGAGCATGCTCCCAGTGCGTGCATGTGAGCTGCCAGAGGGAAAGAACAATTAAAGTAAAAGGGATGACTCGGGAGTAAGGCTTAGAGATGATTGTCCCCTCCCATAAGATATAAAGGAGGAGCAAAGGCATGTGGACTTTTGAAGGAAGCAATTGTTGATCATGCCAGTTTCAATACTTCAGGCCAGTTTCAATACTTCAGCTCCATTTTGACTCTGGGTTCCGTGTGGCCTTGCAAAGTTAATTGCCAATTAGATCTTGGCAGCATGTCATGGGAGATAAAGATGGGTGCTTATCAGCCTTATTCTGAAGGACTGTGGCAGACTTCTGTCGGACCCTTTACAACTATTTGGGACTCATCTGTGCATGAACAGATTGAGAATGAACGGGCTATGAATGAACAGAATTCACAGCCGTTGAAATAAAAAGAGGGTTTTTGGGTGCTTTTACTGTATCAGGAAGCCTTTTACTGTATCAGGAAGCCAAGGTCAGAACAGTTATGTTCTTTGAAATTCACATTTCATCCAGGTATCTAGGAATTATCCAAGTAACAAACATGTTAACAAACATTCTGAAGGAACTGGCAGACGTGATCTCAGAACCACTGAACGATATCTTTCAAAGATCCTGGAGCACAGGGGAGCTGCCAGAGGACTGGAAAAGAGCTGATGTAGTTCCCATCTTCAAAAAAGGAAAAAAACAGATCCAGGAAACTACAGACCTATCAGTCTGACCTCAATACCGGGGAAGATTCTGGAAAAGATAATCAAGCAACGAATCACCGAACACCTAGAAGCAAACAAAGTAATAACCAAAAGCCAACATGGGTTTGTCAAAAACAGATCATGCCAGACTAATCTTATCGCATTCTTTGACAAAATGACAAAATTAGTAGACCAGAGGAATGCTGTCGATATAATTTACTTGGACTTCAGTAAAGCATTTGATAAAGTAGACCATAACCTACTACTAGATAAAGTAGAAAAATGTGGGTTAGACAGCACCACCACCAGATGGATTCAGAACTGGCTGACCAACCGACTCAACGTGTAGTCCTCAATGGAACTACATCCACATGGAGGGAAGTATGCAGTGGAGTACCCCAAGGCTCTGTTTTAGGCCCAGTACTCTTCAACATCTTCATCAATGACTTGGACGAGGAGATAGATGGGGAACTCATCAAATTTGCAGATGACACCAAGCTGGCAGGAATAGCCAACACTCCAGAAGATAGGCTCAAGTTACAGAAAGATCTTGACAGACTTGAACATTGGGCGCTATCTAACAAAATGAAATTCAACAGTGAAAAAAGTAAGGTTCTACATTTAGGCCAAAAAAACAAAATGCACCTGTACCGTATATGTGGTACCTTGCTCAATAGTAGTACCTGTGAGAGGGATCTTGGAGTCCTAGTGGATAACCATTTAGATATGAGCCAGCAGTGTGCAGCAGCTGCTAAAAAGCCAACAGAGTTCTGGGCTGCATAAACAGAGGGATAGAATCAAGATCACGTGAAGTGTTAGTACCACTTTATAATGCCTTGGTAAGGCCACACTTGGAATACTGCATTCAGTTTTGGTCGCCATGATGTAAAAAAGATGTTGAGACTCTAGAAAGAGTGCAGAGAAGAGCAACAAAGATGATTAGGGGACTGGAGGATAAAACATATGAAGAACGGTTGCAGGAACTGGGTATGTCTAGTTTAACAAAAAGAAGGACTAGGGGAGACATGATAGCTGTGTTCCAATATCTTAGGGGCTGCCACAAAGAAGAGGGAGTCAGGCTGTTCACCAAAGCACCTGAGGGTAGAACAAGAAGCAATGGGTGGAAACTGGTCAAAGAAAGAAGCAACTTAGAACTAAGGAGAAATTTCCTGACAGTTAGAACAATTAATAAGTGGAACGACTTGCCTTCAGAAGTTGTGAATGCTCCAACACTGGAAATTTTTAAGAAAATGTTGGATAACCATCTGACTGAGATGGTATAGGGTTTCCTGCCTGGGCAGGGGGTTGGACTAGAAGGCCTCCAAGGTCCCTTCCAACTCTGATGTTATGTTATGTTATGTATTGTTAACAGATGTTGCAGATAATGGTGATGACAAAGTTGCTATTATTTTTAATTGCTCGTGCCGTGCATGCCAGTCGGAGGGCTATATCAATTGAAAAATTAAAAGCAGGTAGTCTTCAACTTACAACAGTTCATTTAGTGACCATTCAAAGTTACAATGGCACTGAAAAAAGTGACTTATGACCATTTTTCACAGTTACGACCTTTGTAGCAGGGGTGTGAAACTTGATGTCATTGAGGGCCGCATCATAGTTGTGTTTGACCATGGAGGGGTGGGGTGGGTGTGGGCAGGGTGGGCGTGGCCATCTCAATGTCACTCATGCCAGGGGCGCCTATGGCGGCTCAAGAGCTCTGTCAGCGAAAACAGGCTCCCGAGCTCCATTGTCAGTTGCCACAGCCTCCTGCAACCATCAGCCAGTGAAAATGGAGCTTAGGAAGGCTGCATGCAGCCCTCTCAACTCCATTTTCATTGGCAGAGGCATTGCAGGCCAGTCCTACGCTGTTTCCAGGGCAGCCCACGGGCCTTGAGTTCAACACCCCTGCTTTGTAGCATCCCCGTTATCATGTGGTCAAAATTCAGATACTGGGCAACTGGTTCATATTTATGATAGCTGTGACCACTTTTTGCAACCATCTGACAAAGTCAATGGGGAAGCCAGATTTACTTAACCACTGGATTACTAATTTATCAACTGCTGTGGTTCAGTTAACAACTGTGGCAAGAAAGGTTGTAAAATGGGGCGAAACTCACTTACCAAATGTCTCACTTAACAGAAATGTTGGCCTCAATTGGGGTCATAAGTTGAAGATTACCTCTAAATTGCACCCATTTGCTTCCAGCAAGTCATTCAGGATTGCTTTGCCCTCTGTACACTTTAATGTCTATTATTGTAAATATAAGGGGCTTGAAAGTGTTTTGAATGAATCCATCTCTGCAATATTCAACAGTTATTTGCATTTTTTCTCTATCCTGAGGTTTTGGTGTCAGTTACATAATGCTCAGTAAACCATTTAATAACACTTTTGAACCTAGATTTCTGTCATTCAGTTCTCAAAGCCACTTTTAACAACATATCAGTAAATATTAACTGCGAACTCTGCATTGGTGACAGGAAGGGCATCTGGCCAGTAAACATTCAGCTCCATTCAATTGCCCCAACTCCACTCCGATGCAAAGGTTTACACAGTCATTAAAAGACAAATCAGTGATCTGGCTAAAGTAGAGCAATTGGATTTGACTTGACTATATTAGTCAAGTGAAAATTGAGTGAAAATTGTCTGCACAACTGCTGTCACTTTTCTTTTTCTCAAACAAGGGAAACCTTAATCTTAGATGGGTTTACTTGGTAGAACTTCATTCTAGAGAGGCTTCGTTGGGGCAATGCTTCTTTTAAACCGCCCTGAAATATATGTTTCTAACAAGGTCTGTGTCGTTTCACTTCAATTTGTTTGTTTTTATGTTGAATCCGCTTCAGTGGTGCCCGACCCCAGACCAATTCAGCCTTTCTTCTGGAGTTTCATCCAGCAGAACTGTCAATCTAGCCTTTGAGATGATATGAAAGGACTCACCAAGCCAGATAAAGTTGTCCCTTCATCTCAACAAAGATGAACATTTCACCTCTATGTCCCTTCACTGCCTGGTTTCTAACTTGCTTGAACAATTTTGTACAGGCTTCGTGAATGGATAAAAGATTGTAACCTAAAAGCAAAATCTAGAGCCCCCCCCCCGCCCCCATGTCACCTTGCCTGGGTGACACCTTGCCTCTAAAGAACAAAGTAGGTTCATTTTGAACAGTAAAAATAAGCTTACGTGGGCAGGTAATAAATGAAAACAATGATTTTTCTCAACACCCAGCCAACCTTTGAAGAACAAAAGATACAGCCTGTGGTTTTAAAGCAGAATGTTTGATGACCTTCTCTCTTTTATACCTCTTGTTCTTGTTATGATTATTACTACCATCCCATGAAAAAAACATCTTCATGTGGTACTTTAATAAACTAGGGAATTTTCTATACCCCCCACGTATATAAATGACCACAAATTTCAATCATTTTTTAAAAAAGTAATCAAATTTACAAAGGAAATCCTAGTTACATTGACCATATTATTACATACTTGACATTTAGAAACCACATAGAATAGAATAGAATTTTTTTTATTGGCCAAGTGTGATTGGACACACAAGGAATTTGTCTTGGTGCATATGTTCTCAGTGTACATAAAAGAAAAGATACCTTCATCAAGGTACAACACTTACAACACTTAATGATGGTCATAGGGTACAAATTTAACACTTAATGATACAACACTTAATGATAGTCATAGGCTACAAATAAGCAATCAGGAAACAATCAATATCAATATAAATCATAAGGATTACCAGCAACAAAGTTACAGTCATACAGTCATAAGTGGAAAGAGATTGGTGATGGGAACGATGAGAAGATTAATAGTAGTGCAGATTTAGTAAATAGTTCGACAGTGTTGAGGGAATTATTTGTTTAGCAGGGTGATGGCCTTCGGGAAAAAACTGTTCTTGTGTCTAGTTGTTCTGTTGTGCAGTGCTCTATAGCGTCATTTTGAGGGTAGGAGTTGAAACAGTTTATGTCCAGGATGTGAGGGATCTGTAAATATTTTCACGGCCCTCTTCTTGATTCGTGCAGTATACAGGTCCTCAATGGAAGGCAGGTTGGTAGCAATTATGTATGTATCTAGATAGCCACTGCTGAGGAGAAAGATACCTTTTGTAATTTCCTGTAAATGCAGGGATGTTATCAGGAATTGAATTCTTAGTTAAACTTGATTTTCACTAATGCCTTTTAAGGTTTTTACTTTTCACATAAACCAGGGGTGTCAAACTCATGGCCCGTGGGCCGGATGTATCATGTGCTAGCCACGCCCATGCCCGGTTTAGCAAAGGGGGAAAATGACAATACCGTGACGACACAAGTTTGATATAACCCTGACATAAACGGTTTTAATTTGTAAATTCATTCTGTATTTATAGTAGCAAATATAGAATGAAACCATCACATGTACATATAACAAGGAATCATACATACAAAAGTTGTCATTTCATCACTCTAGCCATTAGGATTATCGATTAACTGGGATCAGGAAGAGTTAAGGGGTAATTTGGATATACTGAATTATTTTTAGTATAGATCAGTGGTCCCCAACCTTGGTGGCTTTGGGGATTGGCAGGGGGACGGGGAAGAGGGGAACTTGACCACGCAACTGGCAGCTGGCATGCAGGTGCATGTGTGCATGCACACAGATCAATTTGCACGAGCAGCAGGCACATGCGTGTACTCGCAGCATGACTGAAAGTTGCACTGCATATGCATGTGCATGCATGCCAGCTCACTGTTTGCAGGAGTCAAGCTGCCGCACAGATGAGTGCATCGACCCATTGGTTGTGCAGCCCGGTTGCAAATAGGCCACAGCTCAGTAGTAGTTCATGGCCTGGGGCTGGAGACCAGTAGTATAGATAATTCAAAGACAGGAAGCATCCCTACTCACAGATAATATTAAAGTGATACATTCCATCATTAAAAGCATTATATACTACTTGCCAGCTAGACAAGTAGTATGCAATGTCGTATCTTAACGAGTTCCAACATAGTGTAGATTGTTTAAATATAAATTGTATTCATTCTAAAAATAAATACCTGCTGTACAGATAGTCCTTGATTTACAACCATTCATTTAGTGACAGTTCAAAGTTACAACAGCACTGAAAAAAGTGACTTACGACCATTTTTCACACTTACGACTATTGCAGCATTCCCATGCTTAAATGATCAAAATTCGGACACACGGCAACTGGACTGTATTTGCGTCAGCTGCACTGTCCCAGTATCATGCGATCCCTTTTGGAACTTTCTGACAAGCAAAGTCAATGGGGAAGCCAGATTCACTTAACAGCGATGTTACTAACTTAACAACAGCAGTGATTTACTTAAAACGTAAAATAGGGCAAAACTCACTTAACAACTCTCTTCCTTAGCAATGGAAATGTTGGCTCAATTTGGTCATAAGTCAAGGACTATCTATACATGATTTCACCCATTCAAAAGTTCTCTATTCCCTCCCTTCTTTCCCATTAATACCCTTGGATCACTCTATATAGATCAGGGGTCTCCAACCTTGGGAACTTTAAGTCTGGCAGATTTCAACTCCCAGAATTCTGGAAGTTGAAGTCCCCCAGGCTTAGAATTCCCAAGATTGGAGACTCCTGATATAGATGACATCACACAAAAAAATACACGTTTAATAATGGCACAAATTCTAAGTGCTGATTAGACACTGAGGTACAGAATTCTCAATTTTATCTATACATTCGAAGTGCATTCCATATTAATCAGTTAATCAGTATATTCCACTTGAGAAAACACTGAGATGCTTGGAAAGAGATAAAGTCTGATTAGTTTTTTCATTATTTGAGGGGGGGGGGGGAGAAAGAAGGCAGCCCTATTAAAAAGGAATGAGCTTCAACTAAACTAGCATTCCATCGTTCGAGTTTTTCCAGAGGACATACAGCACTCAAGAGCAATGATATGACATTTCATTGAACTATTGTCATTGGGTGAGACTTTTATTATTGCATTTATTCAAGCTAGGCATAGTTGATGAATTATCAAATACCAACAATTATTCATAAGCTTTTTTTTTGTTGTTGTTATCAGCATACTCCCACACATTTTTGACGGGGGGAAAATAGATCACTGTGTATTTTTAAAAAGTGAATTTTGAAAAAGAGAGTTTGAAGAGGTAGGATAGAAAGGATATTGATGTTTTTGAACCTTGGAGTTCAAAAAGACTTCTTAGAATATCATGGAGAACCCAAAAAAAATAATAAACAGATGGATTATTGAACAAATCAACACAGAGTTTTCAATCAAAACACAAATGCCCAGGCTTTGTAAGGATTGTCTAAAGGTCTAGCTCTTGGGAGAA
Source organism: Ahaetulla prasina (assembly GCF_028640845.1). Taxonomy (NCBI): domain Eukaryota; kingdom Metazoa; phylum Chordata; class Lepidosauria; order Squamata; family Colubridae; genus Ahaetulla; species Ahaetulla prasina. The sequence continues at coordinate 20,978,434 of NC_080546.1, forward strand.
ACCTATAATGTTATTATTTTATAAGGGTAATTTGGAGGGAGGGATCTAAATTTAATATTGATGTTTAAAGCCTGTATATTAAGAAGTCAAAGAAAAAGATGCATTAGAAAGTTTCGATTAAAAAAAAATGTTTAAAGAAAGTTTAGCATTTCAAAAGAAAAGAGTGGAGGGGGAACCAGTGTTTTGTGTTTTTGGGTTTGGTTTGGAGGTAAGGTCAAAGAACTTGAAAGATTACAATGAATTTTGTTACTAACTTAACAACAGCAGTGATTTACTTAAAACGTAAAATAGGGCAAAACTCACTTAACAACTCTCTTCCTTAGCAATGGACATGTTGGCTCAATTTGGTCATAAGTCAAGGACTATCTATACATGATTTCACCCATTCAAAAGTTCTCTATTCCCTCCCTTCTTTCCCATTAATACCCTTGGATCACTCTATATAGATCAGGGGTCTCCAACCTTGGGAACTTTAAGTCTGGCAGATTTCAACTCCCAGAATTCTGGAAGTTGAAGTCCCCCAGGCTTAGAATTCCCAAGATTGGAGACTCCTGATATAGATGACATCACACAAAAAAATACACGTTTAATAATGGCACAAATTCTAAGTGCTGATTAGACACTGAGGTACAGAATTCTCAATTTTATCTATACATTCGAAGTGCATTCCATATTAATCAGTTAATCAGTATATTCCACTTGAGAAAACACTGAGATGCTTGGAAAGAGATAAAGTCTGATTAGTTTTTTCATTATTTGAGGGGGGGGGGGGAGAAAGAAGGCAGCCCTATTAAAAAGGAATGAGCTTCAACTAAACTAGCATTCCATCGTTCGAGTTTTTCCAGAGGACATACAGCACTCAAGAGCAATGATATGACATTTCATTGAACTATTGTCATTGGGTGAGACTTTTATTATTGCATTTATTCAAGCTAGGCATAGTTGATGAATTATCAAATACCAACAATTATTCATAAGCTTTTTTTTTGTTGTTGTTATCAGCATACTCCCACACATTTTTGACGGGGGGAAAATAGATCACTGTGTATTTTTAAAAAGTGAATTTTGAAAAAGAGAGTTTGAAGAGGTAGGATAGAAAGGATATTGATGTTTTTGAACCTTGGAGTTCAAAAAGACTTCTTAGAATATCATGGAGAACCCAAAAAAAATAATAAACAGATGGATTATTGAACAAATCAACACAGAGTTTTCAATCAAAACACAAATGCCCAGGCTTTGTAAGGATTGTCTAAAGGTCTAGCTCTTGGGAGAAACCTATAATGTTATTATTTTATAAGGGTAATTTGGAGGGAGGGATCTAAATTTAATATTGATGTTTAAAGCCTGTATATTAAGAAGTCAAAGAAAAAGATGCATTAGAAAGTTTCGATTAAAAAAAAATGTTTAAAGAAAGTTTAGCATTTCAAAAGAAAAGAGTGGAGGGGGAACCAGTGTTTTGTGTTTTTGGGTTTGGTTTGGAGGTAAGGTCAAAGAACTTGAAAGATTACAATGAATTTTGTTAATAAAAATGGTGACAGTTCATAAAGATTACTAGGTGCAAATAGAAATACATACTATTTGCATGCAAGGAAGATAAGGCAGGAAAAGTTAAACTGAATATTCTATTTGTTATGTTCTGGGTGAAGAATGGAGGTGAGGCCAGAGTGATTTCTAACAGCTTTTTATTCAATACTGCCTGTGAGGCAACTGTTACTCCCTGGCTGACACGGCTCCTTTTATAGGGAAGCTGATCATCCCACAACCAATCAGGAGAGAGTATTTTCCCGCTCCAATAGAGGACCAGACTGAGAACTTCAACTGACAACTATTTACAATACATCACCTCATTCTTCACCCAGAACATAACACTACTCAAACAGGGATATATATTTAAACATGTTTTTCACTTGGATATTACTTCTGGATTTTGTGCTTGTGATGAAAAAAAAAAAATTGACTTTGGTTTTGTTGATCAGAAAGATTTGTCCTTATAGAAATGGCTAGTTATATATTAATGTGTAAAAGCAAAAAGTTGAGGCTGGAGTGTTTTCATCTTGTACTGTGCTAAGAATAATCTGAAGTCAATGCCTTTTCTTCCCTTGTATCTCACACTTTCCTCTCCCTTCTCCTTTTCCTCCCCTTAATTTCTTATTTCTATTTTTCTTCATATTTTATATAATTGAAGAAATAAAAAACATATTATTTGAGAAACTTATAATGTTGAGAAGCACAGAAAAAAGGGAAGAAGAGTGCAATCAGCAGCAAGGTGCCTGGGATATATTAAAGATAGTCTTTGACTTGCAACCGTTAAAAAAAAGCCAACACAATTCTGGGCTGCATAAACAGAGGGATAGAATCAAGATCACGTGAAGTGTTAATATCACTTTATAATGCCTTGGTAAGGCCACACTTGGAATATTGCATTCAGTTTTGGTCGCCACGATGTAAAAAAGATATTGAGACTCTAGAAAGAGTGCAGAGAAGAGCCACAAAGATGATTAGGGGACTGGAGGCTAAAACATGAAGAACGGTTGCAGGAACTCATTATGTCTAGTTTAATGAAAAGAAGGACTAGGGGAGCCATGATAGCAGTGTTCCAATATTTCAGGGGCTGCCACAAAGAAGAGGGAGTCAAATTATTCTCCAAAGCACCTGAGGGTAGAACAAGAAGCAATGGATAGAAATTAATCAAGGAGAGAAGCAACCTAGAACTAAGGAGAAATTTCCTGACAGTTAGAACAATTAATAAGTGGAACAATTTGCCTGCAGAGGTTGTGAATGCTCCAACACTGGAAATTTTTAAGAAAATGTTGGATAACCATTTGTCTGAAATGGTGTAGGGTTTCCTGCCTGGGCAGGGGGTTGGACTAGAAGGCCTCCAAGATCCCTTCCAACTCTGTTATTATTATTATTATTATTTAGTGACTGTTCAAAGTTACAACAGCATTGAAAAAAGTGACTTATGACTGTTTTTCACACTTATGATGTTTGCAGCATCCCCACATGATCACATGAGAAAAATTCAGACTCTTGGCAGCTGACTCCTATTTATGACAGCTGCAAGCAAAGTCAGATTCGCTTAACAGCCATGTTACTTCCTGAAAAAACTGCAGTGATTCACTTAACAATTGAGGCAAGAAAGGTCGTAAAACTTACTTAACTAATGTCTCGCTTAACGACAGAAATTTTGGGCTGAGTTGTGGTCATAAATCAAGGATTACCTGAATAGGTATACACTGACCTGTATAGTGGCAATGAGAATACCATTGAAGGGCTAGTCTGGGAACATTAACCTGAAGAAATTTTTTAAAGCAACATAATGCACATATAAATAAGTTGCCATGACACCGAGGTAAACTAATCTGTCAGTCCTTTGGATAAGATTATGCATTTTATTTATTTATTCAGGGTATAGTATCTACAGAGGTCATGCAATCACTATGCATTGATCTATTTACTTTCTATATATTTACAATATTTTACTGGAGGTTTTCAAGAAAACACAGGTCAGTCAGAATGGAATCAGACACAGGTACAGGTACAGATTAACAGAGTTGGAAGGGACCTTGTAGGTCATCCAGGTTCTCCTGCCCAAGCAGGAGACCCTACACCATTTCTGACAAGGCAGTCCAATATCTTCTTGAAAGCCTCCGTTGATAAAGCTCCCACAACTTCTAAAGGCAACTTCTGTTCCATTGGTTGATTGTTCTCACTGTCAGAATGAGGATGACTACACTGGGCAGGGGGCTGGACTAGAAGACCTCCAGGTTGCCTTCCCACCCTATGATTCGTCTTCTGTACTAGTGACATTAGAATCAGAGTCTTCATTTCAAAGGCTTAAAAGATATGTGAAAAATATTTTTAAAATGATCTGAAAAATGATAAAAAGAGGCTCTCCTTTCTAATCCTGTGATAAGGAGAAATTGCTTAGATGCAGTAAGGAGATCAAAATTGTTTTCTTCTGTTTTATCTTCCAATGGTTCATGTTTGAGCAATTTCTGCAAACATTTTGCTTTATTGATTATTCTTTTCTAATACAAAGATAAACTTTGGACAAAGTTGAAGAAGCAGAGTTCATGCTGCCTCTCTCTTCATTCCATTTGGCATCTAACACTTCAGTGCTTTCTACTATTTTACCATTCCTGAATAATTGTTGCTACATCATAAAGCTCCATTCCTGTACAATTGTTGTTCATCACGGTTTTTTATTTTAAAGCTTCATTTATGAATAATTGTGAAAATATTGTTCTTGCTAATATATTATTTTATTAATTTTTTACAGTCTGGTATCTTTTAAGTGCATTGCAGCCATAAATTGCAACTCAACAAATTCCCAAGTTGAGAATATTTGGAGGCCAAATGCTTATTGAGTTTGTAATCTATCTATATAAAAGTTTGTAATCTATCTATATAAAAAAGACTGTATGTATGTATGTTCCAGCATAACTCTGGAACGCCTTGAGCAATTTCAACCAAACTTGGTACACAGATGACATACTATCTGAAAACAAATACTGTAGGGCTAAGACACCCCTGGTGTGTGTGTATGTGTCTCTGTGTGTGTTTTCCAGCATAACTGTGGAATACCTGGGCCATTAAGGAGAGCAACTGCGGCGTCCTAGAGCAGTAGTTGTTTGTGATGTCAGTTCCTTCGCAGCTTCCTCTGGAAAGGCAGCTGTGATGTTCTTCCTCCAGTGGAGCAATGGGGAAGCACCTGATGGATTTGGGGCAAAGTGCCAGGATTGTAGACAACATGGGAAAGAGGAGCACATGGGAGGGGGAAGGGAGAGGGAAGGGATGATGGACATGGGAGTAGGGGGAAGAAAAACCCCTCACAATGGCTCCTTGTCAGACAAAGGATTTGATGTCTATAAATACCTGGGCAATGCCTGGTTACCAGCTAGTTGTCATATAAAAATAAGTTGATTGCAGTAAGTTTTAATAATTCGTCTCTTCCCAATTTTGTTTTCATTTCTTAATCTAGCTATATATGAAATAAGAAATATTTTTTCTTATAAACATAACCTTGCTTTTCTTTCTCTTTGCACACACTGCCCCCAGTTAGTTCCCTGAATTAGTTTTTAATTTATTTTATACCTGGATCAATTCAAGTCAGAGTTTCTGTGTTATGGTCAGCATATGAGAGAGGAATAAAAACAACTTGAGTGTTGTGAGTCTTTACTGTACATGAAGCCTTGGGCCATTGTGACAAAAAGAGTTATTGCATAAAATATTTTTACAGTCTTTAATAAGGAGGAGAATAAAGAATGTCTATAGATCATCTACTTCAGCATTCTCCTTTCTCTGAAACCCATTACATCTTGTATTAGAGACTTGATATAACATATTTCTATTTCATTGGATTTCCTTATCTCCAAAGATGAGCATGTTATTTAGATAAATTGAACAATTCCACAATGGTGGAGAACATTCTGAACTCTTGCTTGATTCCTCAAAGTAAAATCACCTAGGGAAAAAATTGTTTCTCTAGCTCATATTTCAGCTGAAAGCTTGACACTTCCTATTATTTTATACTGCCCATTCTCAGCCTCCGATTGTCAGAAATAATTCAGATTGAAAGATGACATTTCAGAGAAAAAGTGGTATAGTATTTGTTCTGATATAATACTTTAAACAGTAACAGTAAGTATTATCCAACTATTTTCTGAAATGCAAACAATTTTGGAATCGAGCAATTTCTCCCTTCAAGTACATTTTGCAAAACCTCAATGTTGTCCAAGGAAATGCTACAATGACGCTGTGAATAAAACTCTATATCACTGTGACATCCAGTCAGGGAACTAGAAGCTGCTTTGTCCGACTGAACCCACATAGCTTTGTGCGATGAAGTCTCCACTGGCTTTCAAGACAAGCACCACCAAAAATGGAGAGAAAATCATGAGCAGTGCCACAGTTATTGCAACAATGGGTTTGCAGTGCCCCGGCTGTGCTAGACTGTGTTTCCAGATGGAGACTGAAGAGCCGTCTCCATGTTCACAGATAAACTGCACAACAGTGTGTCTTCTTCATACTTGAAGGACTACCTATATAAGTAAGAAACAGTAATATCTTACATGTTTCTTTTTTCAGATCTTTATTTAGATAAGTTAGAGCAGGAGTGTCAAACTGGCGGCCCATGGGCCAGATATGTCACATACAGGCCACGCTCACCCCAGCTCCATGAAGGGAATAAATGCCATGAAACATCACATGACAGCAACGTGACAGCATGAGTTCAACACCCATGGGTTAGCGCTATACCACCATGGAGAAAATGTATGTGAATAGTCGCAATTGAAAACAACTTGATGGCAGATCATCAGTCAATGAATCAATCCATCTTCTTGATTTTGTGTATTCATATCACCTTATAAATACTGGTATAAGAACTAGTCTATACTGTATTTCCTTGAAAATAAGACCTGTCTTATATTTTTTTGAACCCTGAAATAAGCACTTTGCCTTATTTTTGGGGAGGTCTTATTATTTTGGGGGACATGGAGCAAGATGGGGCACCTCTTGCCATCTTACCTGATTTCCAGCTCTGTCTCCCTAACCCTAACCAGAAGAAATGGTAGGAACCGGCTATGCATATGTTTAAATATTTTGGGGGTGGGCTTATTTTTGGGGGAGGGCTTATTTTTGGGGGAGGGCTTATTTTTAGGGAAACATGGTATTATTTCTATGATCGTATGTTATTTACAATAACGTATAGTAGCAAAGCAACAAAGGAATTAATTGTCTAATGTGAAAAATCAGTTATTTCCATGACTTCTTTACGTTTAAATACTTCGGCTTGAGATGAAATACGAGATAAATGTATGATTGTCAGGGTGATTCAGAGTTTCAAAAGGGCATTTTCAGTCAGCAAAGCTTTGACTTCCTTCAAAGCCAAGTGCTAAATTGAATCAACACTCAGGATTGATAGATCACAGCAGTTGTACTGTTTTGATCCAGACAATAAAAAAGGGGTTTTTCCATACATGCATAAAAGGGCAAAATCCTGTTTTCTTCAGAGCAAAAAGGCTGCCATAATTTAAATGGCTCTCTCTGATGTTCTGATTAAAAGTGTCAAAACAGAGTAACTCAGCCCTCCAAACTGTAGCTACACTCCAAATTAGTTCACTTTCAAACACAATCAAAGAAATACTTTGAAATATGCCCATCTCAATGACTTCCAAACTTGTCATAGGTTAGAATACTGTATGTGGAGTAGCAGAAATCTTATAAGCAGTACTGAAAATGAATGTCAGTATTAATTATAATAATTTAAATACCCTCACACTGTTTCCTTTTGCTATTGGTAAGGGAGACAGCGAATCATTCAAAAAGGAATTGAATTGTTCCTTGGACAAAGACTTATTCAAGGAAATATTGAAAACTAGCATAAACCCAGCCAGAGATGGGGAGCCAATGAAAAAATAAATAGAAACCAGAGACAAGTGGAAACATGTCGAGAAAAAAATGGGAAGGCAGAATTTAAGATGAACAAGTGACTGTATGGATATGTTCAGATAGATTTCCTGGCAACAATAGAGAAACGGTTTGTTCAAAAAAAATAGATGTTGAGATTTGGAAAAAGTACAAAAAAGAGCAATTAAGATGATTAAAGGCCTGAAGATTAAAACATATGAAGAATGGTTGCAGAATTTGGGTTTGGCTAGTCTAGAGAAAAGAAGGACTGGGGGAGACATGATAGCAGTATTCCAATATTTGAGAGGTTGCCACAAAGAGGAGGGGATAAACTTATTTTCCAAAGCACCAGAAGGCAAAACAAGAAACAATGGATGGAAACTAATCAAGGAGAGAAGCAACCTGGAATTAAGGAAAAACTTCCTAACAGTGAAGACAATTAACCAGTGGAACAACTTGCCTTCAGAAATTGTAGATGCTTCATCATTGGAGGAGTTTTTAAGAACAGACTGGACAGCCACTTGTCTGAAATGATAAAAAATCTCCTGCTTAGCAGGGGGTTGGACTAGAAGATTCCAAGATCCCTTCCAGCTTGATTCTGATTCTGAACCTGAACCTTCTTCCAGAATGTTGATGATTTTAATTTTCTTCATTTTACACAATAGCATTGAACTTAATTCTTAAACATGATCATTTATTGGAATGGAAACAAGTCGGTTTACCATTATGGGCTCAGTTTAGGAATGACTATTTCATATTCTTCTAAACCTGAAAACTTTGTTCTGATTAGAGTAGATAAGAAATTAAGTTTCTTTCTAGCATTGAACTTACAGGATATAACAGGGCCTTATTGAACATATTATTTAAATTTTAATGATCTACTTTGAATCCACCCTTCCTAATAAGAATAGAATAGAATAGAATAGAATAGAATAGAATAGAATAGAATAGAATAGAATAGAATAGAATAGAATAGAATAGAATTCTTTATTGGCCAAGTGTGATTAGACATACAAGGAATTTGTCTTTGGTGCATATGCTCTCAGTGTACATAAAAAGGGGGGGGAGAAAAAAAATATATTCATCAAGAATCATAAGATACAACACTTAGTGATAGTCATAGGTTACTAATAAGCAATCAAATCATACTAGGAAACAAAAAGGAACAATATAAATCGTAAAAATACAAGCAACATGGTTATAGTCAGTGGTGGATTTCTACCACTGAGAACCGGCAGCGGTAGCGGTAGCGGCAGCGGCGGGAAGCTCCACCCATCTATAGGTTCTGCGCATGTGCAGAAGCACAGTACGTGTACGAAGCAAGTCACAGTTCCGAACCGGTAGCGAAGGTAAGTGAAGCACATTACTGGTTACAGTCATAAGTGGGAGGAGATGGGTAATAGCAAGGATGAGAAGAAGAATAGTAATACAGTCTTAGGAAATAGATTGACAATATATAGCAGGGTTCTCCAACCTTGGTCCCTTTAAGACTTGTGGACTTCAACTCCCAGAGTTCCTCAGCCAGCTTTACTGGCTGAGGAATTCTGGGAGTTGAAGTCCACAAGTCTTAAAGGGACCAAGGTTGGAGACCCCTGCTATATAGCATAGACTTAGCATATAGAATGCATAAAGCTTCTCATAGGAAATAGATTCTGTTTTGGCCTTTACAAGACACAACAAGTATAAGTAATTATAAATTTTTCTGATTTCAGAAACTGGATACTAGAGTTTTTAGATAGAGAAAAAAAAATTGCCAGCCTGTAAAATGTTGCAAAACATTGTAACAGTGGAAATACTGAACCAGACTTTTGAAGAATAAAATCAGAAAATAATAGCCACGATATTAACAATGTCAGTTAATATTAACAATATTAACTTCTATCAAAACACTATGCCCAACAGATTTCTTTCATCAACAATACCATCAATTTGATTTCTGCATGCTCCATCTGGTGATGTCCATCTAAGTAGCCAACACTTTGGTTATTGAGTTATCAATTTTATTTTGCAGTCAGCATCTGCATACCTTCCCCAATCTCTGCGGCTATCATAATTTGCCTCCCATCCGTTCTTTAAGGCTAAATTTGAGTACCTAAACATATAAATTATATAATGTAAGAATAAAGATATCAGAATTAAAACAAAAGGCAAAATTAAAGTCTATCGTTTACATAAAAGTCAGTCCTGAATGGTAAATGTCAGCAACAAACTTGGCACTAAAGAAAAGGACTTTCAAATTCAATGGCTCATCACTGCCACAGTGTCTTTCTTCTTCAAACTGCAGCCTTAAGGGTAAGCAGGTCATCACCAGCCTTCCACCCCACCCTGGTCCACTGTCCCTGTAACAACCAACCAGAAGCTTTCCATCATATCTTGTGTACTAATTTGATATCAACATTGGTTCATAGGAAATAATTTGTTCTTGACGCCTTCGTCTTGAGCCACCTCAGCTTCAAAAAAACTGGAAAAACACTGTTTAGACCAGGGGTGTGAAACTCAAAGCCAGCGGGCTGGATCCAGCCCACTGGGTGCTTAGATCTGGCCTGCGGGGCCACCCTAAAAACAGCCTGTGTTTCCTCTGCCTGCAAAAACAACTTGGGAGGGCCAAGCATGATCCGCCCAAGCTCCGTTTTCAGCTACACTACAAAAGCCTCCTGCAGCCCTCTGCCAGTGAAAACGGAGTTTGTGAGGACTGTCCACGACCCCCCCAAGCTCCGTTTTCACTGGTAAAGCACTTGGGCCAGCACAGGTGCCCCCGACACGAGTAACATCAAGCTGGCTATGCCCACCCTGGCCACACACATCCGTCCCCTTGGGATCAAACACAACCCTGATGTGGCCCTCAATGAAATCAAGTTTGACACCTCTGGTTTAGACCATTGAATTCAATTTTCTGCTCAATGTTCAAAGATACAAATTAAAGAACCCTAAAGAAAAATTCATTCAGAAAATATCCATCAAAGGAACCTCTACCCTTCACTAAGTAATTGGCTCCATTATGAGATGCGAAACACATTTGAAAATGTCAATGATATGACACTCAAGAGCGTTTCCTACAATACTTGAGGAATGCGATTGGGGATAACAAAATGCATCCAAGCCAAACAGTGGTGGGATCCTGCCAGTTTAACAACCAGTTTGGTGATCATGCGTTTCACTGCGTGCTTGCAGTTTTACGAAAACTTACCTTCTGCGTTACTGCTGGGGAGTAACACAGCTGAGACCAGCAATCTGTTCTGCCGCGTGAATCAGTTGAGAAGATATAGGTCAGTAAAGCACAGGGACGGATGGGCCCACCTGATCATTGGAGTGAACTGGTTCCCTCCCAACTGATCGTTGGAGCTATCGGTTCGCCCAAACCAGTCCAAACCGGTAGAATCCCACCCCTGAAGCCAACCCATAGTACTACCGAAATCAAGTTTGAAAGAATATCCTAATCTATGTTGTCTACACTCATGGGTTGCAGCTATGCAGCTTCCGCTAAGTTCTGTCTTCCTATTAGAGATGTCAAAGACTGAATCTGGGACTTTTTGATTTAAAATATGCTTTGTATTGCTAATTACAACCTTCAGTTGTCCAGGCAAAATTATTTTCTGCACGATAATTGCAATGTATTAATCAAGCTCAAATTAAGGAGCTCTTGAGTAGTGTTCTGATTTAAACCTGGTCATATTAAACCACTATTCAACCAACAGATTCAAAGAAATTACCCATTATTTTATTTCTTCATTATTTTTACTGCTAGCAAATTAATGGCACAATTCCCTTAACAATAATTTGCTACTCTTAGCAATTAAAGTGTTTTACCTGACTTTAAACTTTCCTCTTTTCAGATATTGAATGCAGAAAAGTAATCTCCAATTAAAAGTGAAACAGAATCACAAAACTATGGAGAGTTGTTAACATTATTCTTAATGTCAGCACATTGCCCACTGGGGTTAGAAATGGTGCAGCTTAAATTTAAATGTCATCTTGGACTTTGTCCATTTATCTGGACAAATATTTTCATTTTGCATCTTGAGAATTTAATAGCTGTTTCTGAATGGCCTGAGTTAAGGTGTCTTCTTAATTTTGACAAGGCAAAGACTGGCAGGAAACTAACTTTTTGTACGCTTTAGTGAGAAATAATTAAAACCTTGTTTTATTTAGCACCCCTTCAAGGAGGATACTAGATTGGCAACTCCTTTCTCTCCTGAAGTGACATTATGGTGTCAAAATGAGAAAAGCTATTTTTGTATCCTCCTTCAGATAATTCTCAGGTTTGTAACAAGAAAAGATATTAATTTGTATAATTATTCATTATTCCAAGGCCCACAGGAATTCTTGTTTATCCGGCTGGCTCAATTACGCAGTAGCCAAATGCTTATTATAAAAGGTGGGAGGAAGAGGAAGAGGAGGAGGAGGTGGTGGTGGAGGAGGAGATGGTAGAAAAGAAAGCTTTAGTGTATTGCAAGGAAATTTCATGTCAAATGGGAGACGACACTTACTCCTGATACTTCACGTCGCAATATTGCCTTATTTTGATTTAATGTCCATAATTGCCTTAATGTGCTCATAGTACAAAGTTCAGCATAGCTTCAAGGTATAAATGAACTTTTGAATTACATAACAAAAATGTGGAATTTATCACTTAGCAATTATAGATTCACTGAGATGGAACACCCCAAAAAGGAAGTTAATTTCAAAGTGTCATTTTATTTAGCTTAATAAATACTAACCTGGATGGAATCATTCCTATATCATAGATCAGGGCAATAAATGAATTCTGAAAGAGCTTAGATTGAGTTACCTACCTGTAAAAACATCCCTGTTTCAGATTTTACTTCTGTTCAGACAATGTTTCTTTCAGCTATTAAAGTTTCTGGTTTTGGCCTATTGGCTGAAATTCTTCAATGCAAAATGTTTATTTATCAGGACAGCCAAGAAAAGATAGCTCCAGACAATCGTATTTGGCTAGGGCAGAAACATTACACTTCTCTATATTTACTCAACTTCTGAAGCAATGAAAATTGTTTGACATCTGCCTTGACAATTGCACATTTTATGTTCTAATACGAGAAGAGTAAACTGCTTGATGTAAATGGAAACTGGTCAAAGAATTGTGGCTTGCGGACTAGATGATCCCATTGGGGGTTTCTTGTCCGTTTCAATTTTTATATTCATACTGCTGAGCTTTTGCTCTCTCTATTCTTTTTTAGTCCCTATTAACAGCCAAGAAAATGGCCGTGAAGTAAATGAAGAGGGCCGTTCTGATCATTTTTTAACATTATCTTAGCTTTGTTGAAATATTTGATAAGCTCACTGATAAAGTATGAATGGGCCACAGAGGATCAAGTTTAATAACATAATCCAATGCTGAAAGGACTTCAGCCTGAACTTAAAATTTGCAATTATTTGGGAGAAGACACATCTGACTTCAACAATTGTACAAGCATTAAATACTAACCCCAAGTGTTTTAGATTTGGGGGAAACGTGTCACAGGGGTATAGGTAGGTGAAAGTATCTAGAACAGGGGGAAGGGTCAAACCAGGGGTGAAATCCAGCAGGTTCTGACAGGTTCTGGAGAACTGGTAGCGGAAATTTTGAGCAGTTCGGAGAACTGGCAAATACCACCTCTGGCTGGCTCCAGAGTTGGGTGGGAAGGGAGATTTTGCAGTATCCTTCCCCCAGGAGTGGGGTGGGAATGGGGATTTTGCAGTATCCTTCCCCCAGGAGTGGGGTGGGAATAGGGATTTTGCAGTATCCTTCTCCTGTCACGCCCACCAAACCACGCCCACAGAACTGGTAGTAAAAAAATTTGGATTTCACCACTGGTGAAACTTAAGACCCACAGGCCAGATTCGGCCCACGGGGTGCTTAGATCTGGAAACAGCGAAGGACCAGCCTGCGGTGCCTCTGCCAGCAAAAACGGGCTCCCAATCTCTGGTTTTGGCTGGGACAGCCTCCTGTAACCCTCTGCCAGCAAAAACGGAGCTCAGAGGGCTGCATGCGCTGGCAGAGGGTTGCAGGAAGCCATCCCAGCCAAAAAACGGAGATTGGGAGCCCATTTTCGCTGGCAGAGCACTCGAGCCACCACAGGCGCCCCTGACATGAGTGATGTCAAGCTGGCCATGCCCGCCCTGGCCATGCCCACCCCAGCCCCCCAAGGTCAAACGCAATCCTGATGCGGCCCTAAAATTAAATCAAGTTTGACAGCCCTGATCTGGAATATGGATGAATTGAAAAATCATAGAGGAAATATTTAAAGATGTTAAGAATCCCAACTGAGTCAAAATGCTGAATACTGGATTTAAGTCCACACAGAGTTTCATAGGAATTTTATAGATAGGGATTTTCTCCAACCGTCCTTCTGTAGTCATGTTTTGAGGAAAATAGCAGAGTGGACAAAGCAAGGCGATAAAAGGAGCTTGTTTTTGTCACTATTATCCAAGTAGCACATGTGTGATGGAATGTGCACCATGCAGCAACAAAAAAGGAGAAGAGGTTGTAAAAAAAATGCTTTTAAAAGTAAAAAAAAAAAGATTGCATGCCACAGCTGATCACTTCCCCCACACGCTGTTCTACTTACCGCCTGCTTTCTTTTGCCATCCACTGCATGTGTGCACCTCGCATTTGGTGCGGTAGCCAGCGAACTTGTAGTAAACCGGTTCAGATTTCACCACTGGCCTGAACCTATAGCTTTTTTACTACCGGTTTACCCAAACTGGTCCGAACCGGTAGCATTTCACCCTTGGTCCTGAATTAAATTAAATGGTTCATATCACATACCCATTTTCTGCTATAATCCCACTACATTAGGTTGCAATGGCTGATTTCTTTAAGTCTCTTAATCGAAAGGGAAAGATTAAATAACCAATTTTTTTCTGCCTCTGCCAAGCTACTTTTAATTAAGAGAGTCAACAAAATAGTTTTAAAATAGACATTTATGTAAAAGCTGTAATTTGTTCCTGGTGTGTATTCATTTATTAATCTTTCAGTGTTTGATTTTAGTTGTTCTTCAGTCTTTCTGACCCTTAAGCTTCCCTGCTTTGCATCTATAGTCCTTTCCTTTAATATTAATCAGAAATCTCCATTGAAAGCACATTAGTTCCCTAAATTAGAGCACAGAATAGTTAACAAGTATAGCACATAACCTGTTTGCTTTCAATGATGTTAAAGCAGATACCAACAACAGATGGTCTGAACATTCAGAAATCTTTAATAAACAGTGTTTATGTGGAGTTCCTGTGATGGGGAGGGCGGGTTAAAAACCTTAACAGAACATTAAATACGCAAATTATTTTCATTATCAGGTAGGTAGGTTAATCTGTAGATATGTCTTCATTTTGCCTCCCTCCCCACCTAAACTATTGTTTTATGCAGTGGTGGCATTCAGATAATTTAACAACCAGTTCTCTGCCCTAATGACCAGCTGGGTAGGCGTGGCTTGGTGGTCATGTGACCATGTGGGCGTGGCCAACTCAACGTCACTCACGTCGATGGGCACTTCACCTTAGCTGTTACAGTGTAATAAGGGTTAACCAGAGGGGCAGTTTCTGTAAGCAGGACAATAAAGATTAGGTTAGAAACAACACCAAAATGTTTCCTTCCTGCCTTCCTTACAGGATTAGCCCTGTAAAGTAGAAAAAAACAAAATAAGATTTCTTCCAACAACCGGTTTTCCGAATTGCTTAGAAACTTAACAACCGGTTCTCCCGAATAGGTGCGAACTGGCTGAATCCCACCACTGGGTTTATGGCACATGATCAAAATATCCCACTTTTAAAACAAAACATTTATTTTACATTTTCATACTATTTCCTATTAAATTCCATCTATTCTTAAAAATGTCTAGGCTAAAAGACAGAATAGGCCCATAGGCATGCGAGCTGTCGTCCCAGTTCAGCTGCGCCACACATGTGCGTGCACCTCCCACCGGCCAGCTGTTCTTCGGGTCTCTGCTGCGCAGGCACAGGGGCCAGGGCACATGCAGGGGGGCGCACGCATGCTCAGAGAGGTTGGATGCATGCAGGGCGATACATATGCATGTGCGGGGGTGGGGACTTGCGGGGGACTGCATGCATATGCACAGTGGCAGGGCACATGCATGGGGGCCGCGCTTGCATTGCATTTTGAGGGTTTGGGTGCGCTTTGGGCACTCGATCCGGAAAAGGTTAGCTATCACTGGAATAGGCTCTAATTTCTACTAAGAAATCGCACTTCACAATATTTTAGGGCGGTGTCAGGTTGTCCTAAGTCCTTTTTTAAAATGCTTCTAAGGCACAGTTTAAAATTTTAAGACATACTGCATGCATATAATGTTACGGGTTCAGGGTTGGTTTTTAGTAAGAATGGCTAGTTTACTAATATAACAATAACAGTATTTATAATGAGCCTTCAAAGATGAAATCCCAGAACTAAAAAGAATTTTAGGATTTAGTTTTTATTTTAAAATAAGGGGGATGAGGGGAAGTATGCAGTGGAGTACCTCAAGATTCTGTCTTAAGCCCAGTATTCTTCAATTTCTTCATAAATGATTTAGATGAGGGAACTCATCAAGTTTGCAGACAACACCAAGCTACAGGGAATAGGAAGTAATAATTTTAGATTGATATTTCTTTATCATGGTTTGTAATAAAGCCAAAATCTATTACAATTGTTGACATACTTTCAGAATAAATAAAATCTGGTGTACCCATCACAACATTGCAAAAAATTACTACAATTAAATAGCATGATAAGTCTGTGGGCCTTTAATTTTTTCAAAAGCACTCAAAAATGTTGACATTCATAATAGGTGAGAACATAAACCATACTTCGTATGAATATAATTAGGTTAAGAAAACAAGAACACAAAGACTGATGACTTTGATAAATATAAATTTTGGAGCTTTGAATATATCCATAATTTGTGTTTTCCCTTGGGGCTAATAGAAAATCTATTTTCTATTTCTATTTCTCACACTAGACACATAAAATCACATTTTGGAGCATATTTTATGTACCTTTGAGAGGTAGACCAATTTCTTTTCCTGTTTTTATATGGTGGGCATATATTTTAAAATAGTTGGCATTTAATAGGTGTAGGTATGGGTCAACTGGTAATTTTCACGGCTCATAAAAGGATACTTTTGCTCACAATAAAACTATGTAAAAATCGTACAGACCAGGAAATAGTTTAATGTGTTTGACCAAATTTTCATATTTTATCTACGTATCTATCTGACCTAAACAAATATGCTACATAAATCAATTCATTATTTATGACTGCAAGTGTGTAAAACTATGGGTGAATGCAAAGGTGTGTAAGTAGACAATAGTTACCCATTTGAGTCCATTTATGAGTACTAATTACAGTGGGGTCCTTGGTAGTCTTTGAGCTTGCTGATTTTCTTCCAGACATTTCATTACCAAACTAGTAACATCGTCAAGTCACTGACCATGTTATCTAGTTTGGTTAATGAAATATCTGCAAGACAACCACCAACCTCAGAGACAATGGAATGGAGCTCAGGAGCCCATATTCACTGGCAGAGCGCTCGGGCCACCACAGCCACTCCCAACATGAGTGATGTCAAACTGGCCACACCCACCCTGGCCATGCCCAACCCGGGCCCCTGAGGTCAAACACAACCCTCAATATGGCCCTCAATGAAATCGAGTTTGACACCCCTCCTGTAAGAGATAACCAGCTGAGCTTGAAGACAGGGTCAAATGCATCATAAGTCACAAGTCCCTTTGTGCCTTCAAGAGATATAAGTCCAGCCCAACTTGAATGCCTTTTTATTCCTGCTCCTTTTTCTTGATCATTAGTATGTCAGATTTTTGTAGAGAACTTAAGCTTGCAATAAATCTTTATACTTATTTGAACCATCCTGATTTCCCTGGTGACTGATAATTACAGCCTAAAACTACAGAAATAATTATTTTCACAAGCTGAAAATAAGTATGTTTCATTTTTAACTATAATATGCTTTGCTTGATTTTGAGTTACTGTAATATTAAAATACGTTTGTGGGTTGTTGTTGTTGTTTTGTTTTCTTTTTTTATGTGAAAGTTTCACATATCAAAACCAAAAACAAATTATTATGGCTTAGTGACATGTGAGGACTTTGGGATTACATCCTAACTGACTAGAAATGCTTTATTAATTATGTATAATATTAATATATGTATTAATGAATAGAATAGGATAGAATAGAATAGAATAGAATAGAATAGAATAGAATAGAATAGAATAGAATAGAATAGAATAGAATAGAATAGAATAGAATTTTTATTGGCCAAGTGTGATTGGACACACAAGGAATTTGTCTTGGTGCATATGCTTTCAGCGTACATAAAAGAAAAGATACGTTCATCAAGAATCATAAGGTACACTTAATGATAGTCATAGGGTATAAATAAGCAATCAGGAAACAATCAATATCAATATAAATTGTAAGGATACAAGCAACAAAGTTACAGTCATACAGTTATAAGTGGAAGGAGATGGGTGATGGGAACGATGAGAAGATTAATAGTGCAGATTTAGTAAATAGTTTGACAGTGTTGAGGGAATTATTTATTTAGATATTAGTAGAGTGATGGCGTTCGGGAAAAAACTGTTCTTGTGTCTGGTTGTTCTGGTGTGCAGTGCTCTATAGCGTCGTGTATATTTAATTAGAAGAAAATGCTGCAGAATTGTTCGTTTTGGTTTGTCATGCGTTGTTAAGTATGTTGTTGGGTATGTTAGGAAATTCTTAAGTAGCTGACTTTAGTTCAGGACAGAACAAGCTTCACTGGACTGCACGAAAATAAAGGTTACTCAAATCCAATATGGTCAGCAACTCTTTCTAAAATCATCAAATACCAGAAATTGTCTACAGAACCATCAGTTATTCTCACTCAATATTAGCAATGATACTTTAGGATTTCCAACTTGAATCTTTCCAGCTGTTCTATTCTCATACGGAAGTCTCAGGATCTGACAGGCATAGGGATTTGCCAGGCTTAAGTCTTCATTTTAATCATACAACAAGCAGCTAAGGAGACGAATAGATTGTGTTCAACAACGTCAAAGAATCAACTCTATCAGCAATAAAAATTTCAAAGGATTTAAGAAAAGTGCAGTCAAGGTTCAAACAAGATTCAGGTCCAAGAAGCTATCCTTGGCATGAGGCAAAACCAGAGGTAGTATACAGCTAGTTCAGACCAGTTCGCCTGAACCGGTAGTGGAAGTTGTGGGTTGACCACCTGCCCTGGCTCTATGCCATCCTATCTAGGCATGTTTTTGAGGCCAGGGCCAGGCGCATGCGTGGAGGGCACGCGCAAGAGCAAAGTGTATGGGTGGAAGGCAGGCGCACACACGAACTGGGCGCATGTGTGCATGAAGCAAGTGTGCATGTACATGGCAAACCAGTAGTAACATAATGTGAAACCCACTGTTGGGCAAAACTGGTCTCGGGAACAATCAAACTGAAGATGTTATTCTCAGTACTAGTTTACGTTTCAATTGTAGGTTTTTGCTCAAAGGTTCAAAGCTCCAGTCTCCACACAGCTGAGTTGCATCTATTTCATTTTTTTGAAAGCATGAACTGACTCTGAAGACAAGCTATTTCCCTATGCTGTTCTCCCTTACAAGTTTGCTCTTGTGCCATTTGAAGTTGCCATCATTTCTGTAAGCAAAAAAGTGGTTTGAAAGTTCCCAGGTTAGAAAATGTTGCACTCCTACTGGCTTTCAAAAGCCATCACTTTTTCATCCTGTTGGCTTGGAGGTTAATTGGCCTTCATTAGCTTTAAAATCCTCAAGCTCGTCTTTGGAAGGTGAGTCTCATATGGAGACACCCAATAGCATTTGGTGGTGCCAAGAACCTCTGTGTGAGAATTTAGTCCACCTCCCTGCCAAGGGACTGACTTGATTACATATTAGGTATTAGGTATTAACACTGGGCATAATAAACTGATTATATTTTCACCCATAATTGTCATTTATTATTTATTTGCTTTGGATCTCATTTAACACCAATGCACGAATCATCATCGTCATCGAATATAGCCACTCAATGAGGTTTCCACTAGATTCAACTTAGCCCTGAACCTTTTCCTTAGTCTTTTCTTTTTTAAAAAAAATTCTCCATGAAGCCTCATAGAGGAAAACATGCAAAACATAGTTTGGCACAAGTCCCAGGTGCCCAACTCATAAGGACCATTAAGACGTTTCGAGGCCAATCTCTGGTCCATCTCAAGGTCCCCCATCTCCTCCAAAATGCATTAAACCTTCAAATGAATAATTTCCAGGACGTATCTAGCATTGAGTCTTGAGGGAGCTTTTGGCACCTAGTTCACTCCACTTTATTCTGTGTTGATCTACTTTTCTGTCTCTCTCTCTCTCTCTCTCTCTCTCTCTGTGTGTGTGTGTGTGTGTGTGTGTGTGTGTGTGTGTGTGTGTGAACCACAGCAGTCTGAGAGCAAGAAGTTCTCTCTCTTTTCCTTATGGCGCTCAGAAGTAAATTTCATGATCAGTGTAGTAGGTGAAGTGGGTTGAACTGTAACCTAATCAAGCCATTTACTCTGTGGTAAAAAAGAACAGGGCCAGAAGCACTTCAAGTGCAACGTGAGGACACCGAACTAGCTATCCTCACTTTGCATATTGTCCATCCATAATGAATGATTAACCCAGAGCAAATGCAGGCCCTCTTCCTTATCGTACCGTTTAAAACAGAACGAGATGGCTTGCCATTGTCTGGAGGCATCTTTACGGCACAGCGAACTGCCTCTGTACGGTTCATTTAAATAGTTGTAACATGATCATTTGAGCGTTCTGCCTCAGGACCAAAATATCCGGGAGTGTCTTTGCGTAGGCGCTGACCACTTGCTCTTGTCATGAAACGCTGGCACCATGATCTGAGAGGAAGAAATATGTTTGCACTACTTAGATAGATGAGGGCGTATCGTTCTGCCAAGTATTCCTCGGGGAGAACTGTGTTCTCATACCACATGGGTGACAGCATGTGCCTGATGAGTGCAATTTGTAGGGTTTGATAATGAAACCTGCTTAATCTCCAAAAAGTTCCAGATGCCTTTGAGAGCTCCAATTTTCGTGCTTTGCCTTCTTGAATATCAGCATGAATTCATCCCATGCCATTCATCGGTATTCTTAACACCTCTGAATAAGAAGGTGTCATTACAAAACCAGCTAGGGCAAGGTTTGTAATAAGCTGCCTTCCTGGTGCTTATTATACTTGGGGACATTACTTTGTGGCATTCCTTTATTGGCTTATCCTTCATGTAGAAAGGCACCTTAGTTTCAGGCATGGTAAAAAAAGCAGCGAGGGAATGTAAAATCATTCCATGGCTGTTAAATGTAGTTTATACAGGTAGTCCTCTACTTATGACCTCAATTGAGCTCTGAATTTATGTTGCTAAGTGAGAAATTTGCAGTAGCCCCTCAACTACCGTAATTTTAGGATATTCATTTTATCACAATTCAAGCTACCATATATGATTGCTATGGAGGACAGAAAAGTGGAAGGAAATGCTATGTATAAGCACCCTAAGATACCGAAAAAAGATACACAGAGATAAATAGATACCTGTAGATAGATAGATACCTGTAGATAGATAGATACATGTAGATAGAATAGCTGGCTGGCTGGCTGGCTGGCTGGCTGGCTGGATGGATGGATGGATGGATGGATTGATGGATGGATGGATTATAGAGATAGATAGATGGAGATAGATAGATAGATAGATAGATAGATAGATAGATAGATAGATAGATAGATAGATAGATAGATAGATAGATAGATAGATAGATGGATGATAGAGATAGATGGAGATAAATAGATGATAAATGATAGATAGATGATAGATAGATAGATAGATAGATAGATAGATAGATAGATAGATAGATAGATAGATAGATAGATAGATAGATAGATAGATAGATAGATCGATCTACATAATTTTTCAGACTTGTGAAAGTGCAGTAGTCCTCAATTTATGACCACAATTGAGCCCAAAATTGCTCTGTTACTAAGGGAGACAGTTGTTAAATGAGTTTTGCCCCATCTTAGAATCTTTTTTGCCACAGTTGTTAAGTGAATCATTGCAGCTATTAAGTTAGTAACACGGTTGTTAAGTCAATCGGGTTTCCCCCTTGACTTTGCCTGTCAGAAGATTGCAAAATGGGATCACGTGACCCCGGGAAACAAAAACTGGCATAAATATGAATCAAGTTATCAAGCATCCAAATGTAAATCAGGTGACCATGGGGATGCTGCAACAGTCATCAGTGTGAAAGATGGCCATAAGTCCCTTTTTTTCAGTGCCGTTGTAACTTAGAACAGTCACTAAGTGAACTATTGTAAGTCAAGGGAAAAAACTGTTCTTGTGTCTAGTTGTTCTGGTGTGCAATGCTCTATAGTGTCGTTTTGAGGGTAGGAGTTGAAACAGTTTATGTCCAGGATGTGAGGAGTCTGTAAATTGAGGAGAAAGTTCCAAACAGATTATGTATTGTAACATAAACATTATTATAGACATTGTTAACCAGCAGGCAGCTAAAATACTCTTGGGGGGAAAAGGAACCGCAATTGATAGTAGCATGTGTTCCAAAACAAAATATATGGCACTGATCAAAGAGAAACAGAAGTCTACATTCTGAAGTAAAGGATGCCTGATAGAATATTTGTACTTCAAGGCTGACTAAGGGACATCTGCCCGTTTTCAAAATTGATCCTTCTTTTGCCAGCATCTTTCTTCATGTCAGATCTGATTCTGTTTTGTTTGTTTTGGGAAGACTTACAAAACATGTTGCCAAGAAAACTGCAGAGTGTTAATGCACTGCTTTACCGGATACTCCCTCCTTTATACACTCTCTGTATTATCTTTAGCGTTTCAAAACATATTAAGTGTGGTCTTCAACTACCCGTTTCATAGGGTGCTTGAGGGTAACTGAGGCACCATTTCTTGGGTAACTGAAGGTAACTGAGGGTAACTGAGGGACCGTCCCTCTGAGGGACCGTCTCTTGACAGTCACATCTACGCGACCAGTGGTGGGATTCAGCCAGGTCGCACCACTTCGGGAGAACCGGTTGTTAACTTACTGAGCAGTTTGGCAAACTGATTGTTTGAAGAAATTATTAGGGCAGAGAACCGGTTGTTAAATTACATGAGTCCCACCACTGTACCCGACCCAACAGAGCAGGAAGGCAAGGAATGTTGTGAGTCCCATCCCCTAGGGCAGGGGTCTGCAAATTTGGCTTTTTTAAGACTTGTGGACTTCAACTGCTAGAGTTCCGCAGCCAGCTTTGCTGGCTGAGGAACTCTGGCAGTTGAAGTCCACAAGTCTTAAAAGAACCAAGTTTGCAGACCCCTGCCCTAGGCAAATACAACTGGTGAGACCCAGAAGAGGAGCCATCTCCATAGTGGCTCCCTCTCTCTGGAACATCATTCCCCCAGAGATTAGAATGGCCCCCAACTCTTAACACTCTTCCGGAAGGTGCTGAAGACATGGTTCTGCCAGCAGGCCTAGGAACGCAGAGTAGGACCAAGCCCATTAAATGGCTTGTATGCATATGAGTTATACAAACACACACACACACACACACACACACACATACATATATATATTTGTAAGGTGCCCTGAGTCACCATGTGTGAATAGGCGGCAATATAAATTTTCATAAAATAAAATAAAATACACTTCATATATGAAATACTGAATCCTTATTAATACTAATCATATTAGTATAAATTAAGCTGTTCAATACAATTTTCAAAACTAATGGTCAAAGAATAGCATGGTGGCCTAGAGGTGAAGACGGTTGTCTCCCACTCGGAAGGCTGAGAGTTCAAGCCTAGGCAGCGGCAAATGTTTATCAGGGTGCAAAGAGAAAATATCTGCTGTGAACTCTGTGTAGGCATTAGGAACGGCATTCGGCCAGTAAACGCTCAGCCCCATTAGTGGCCATGACTCCACCCCAGATAAAAGGATTCAAGAGTCATAAAAAGAAAAAAAATGCTAAAAACCTATTGAAAGAAAAATACAGATAGTCCTCGACCTATGAACACCATCAGGACCAGTATCTCCATTGCTAAACATTGCAATCATTAACTGAGTTGCACCAGATTTTATACCTTCTCTACCGTGTTCCTTCAGCAGATCACATGGTCATTAAGTGAACCAGGCTTTCTCCATTGACTTTGCTTGTTGGAAGCCCCCTGAGAAGGTCACAAATGGTGATCACGTGATCCCTGCAACCGTCATAAATACATGTGGGTTGCCAAGTGCCCAAGTTTTGATCACATGACCACAGAGATTCTGTAATGGTCATAAGTGGACAGACTACTAATAAGTCACTTTTTTCAGCAATGGGTGTAACTTTGAGCAGTTATTAAACAAATGGTCATAAATCCAGGACTACCTGTAATATCCGATTCACGGTAGTAAAAACTAGAGGAGGAACATGATGTATCTCTATATTTTGGAAGGGTGGCATAGATAATAATCTACAATGCAAGAAAACATAGCTCCTGATAAGGGCTGGCTAATTGATATAGAAAGTCTGTAGGTGTTAAGTCTGCTTCCAGATCTAAAGTATTTAACATATATGCACACATTCATCTTCTTTTAATGACCAATAATCCCTTACGGTGCAGTGGAGTCTGGGCAACTGAATGGAGCTGATTGTTTACTGGCCGGATGCCCTTCTTATCGCCAATGCGGAGGTTTTTTTTCAGCAGATATAGTCTCATTGTGCCCAGAGAGAGAACTATCTGCCTCTACCTAGAATTGCAGTCACAGCCTCCTGATTGTGAGGTGAGAGCTCCATCACCAGGCCATCACACCACTCAAACACACATGCACACATTATTCTTAGGAAAAGCAACTGTATTCAATTGTTATATAAAGGACATCTCAACTGATAAGTACCATTGGACGTATGTCAAGTTAAAGATATGTGAGACCATACCCGATGAATTCTTAAGTGCCACAATACTTTTAAAAAAACCTGTTTGTCATTAACATATAAGCATGGCTTGAAGTAGGACAGGGGTGTCAAACTCAAGGCCCAGGGGCCGGATCTCGCCCGTGAGATGCTTAGATCTGGCCCATGGGGCTTCCCTGAAAACAGCGAGGGACTGGCCCGTGGTGCTTCTGCCAGTGAAAATAGGCTCACAAGCTCCGTTTTCAGCTGCCACAGCCACCTGCAACCTTCTGCCAGTGAAAACAGTGCTCGGGAGATCCACCACAGGAGTGACATTGAGCTGGCCACGCCCCCTGACCACGCCCACCCCAGGTCAAACACAACCCGTGATGCGGCCCTCAATGATATCGAGTTTGACACCCCTGAGGTAGGACAATTAAGAATTGAAACAGGCACTAACCATCCCAGTCTGTTTTCGCAGTGTAAGAAAATGCAACCGTTGACTTTAGATGCATTATCTCGAGGCAAAAATTTATCCTTACCCTAGCAAAGGTGATTCAGGTACTCTCCAGTGTTTTGAAACCAAGAGCAAAGAAATGCCACTGTGCTTCCACTGAATAATATATAAACAACAAATCGCTTCTGCTAGGAGTAGACTCAAAAAAAAAAAAGTCCCCATGAATATTCACTCTGTGTAAGAAGCTTACCAACGCTGAGCAGGGAGCAGATTAAACATTCTAAATGTACTCTAGCTAAGAAAACAGCAAAGATCTTTTCTCTAGAATTCCATGCCAGTATAATTCTTAGAATAAGAACTGACTCCAGCTAATAATACAGATAATTTTTGACTTACTCCTCTTGTTGTGTCTTGCCCGCTCTCACAGCAGCCGGGGCCTTCTTATCTGCTCCCAAACACGGAGGAATGTATGCCTCCCGGCCCCAGTCCTGGCTCCATGCCCAGACAAGCTGAAGAGGAGGGGGCACCTCCCGGTCCCAGCCCTGGCTCCATGCCCAAGCAGGCTGCAGAGGAGGGAGCAACCCCCAGCCCCAGCCCTGGCTCCATGCCCAGGCAAACGGAGCAGCTAGACCCCTCCCCCTCCTCCACAGCATGTGAGCCTGAGGAAGGTTTATTTCCAACAGCTGCTGATTGGAGTGACCCTCGCATCAGAAGACTGGATAGGCGGAGGCAACAGAAGGAAGGGAGGGGCAGGCCTTAATGAGTGCTGAGTCATGGAGCCACACCCCATGGCCTATATAAAGGATCTGCTTTCTGGCAGTCTCTGAGTCAGGCAAAGTCGAACTTATCTTGCTGAAGTCACTTTCTGGTCTCCTGCCTGCTCTGAGGACTTTGCTAGGACTTTGGGCAGAGCTGCAGAGGCAAGCCTGATTCGGATTTCCCTGACCCGGCCGTCAGCGGAGGAGTGGGACATGACACCTCTTCACTTAGTGACCATTCAGAGTTACAATGGCACTGAAAAAAAGTGACTTACGACAGGTTTTCAAACTTAGGACCTTTCACACTTGTGACCATTGCAGCATCCACATGGTCACGTGACCAAAATTTGGGTGTGTATTTGTGACAGTTGCTTTTTCCCCCTGCATCTTGTCATCACCATTTGTAACCTCCCCAGGTTGCTTCTGACTAGCAAATCTAGGGGAAGCCAGATTCCTTTAATACCTTTTGAAGTAATGTCTTAG
The DNA here is from genome assembly GCF_028640845.1 of Ahaetulla prasina. Taxonomy (NCBI): domain Eukaryota; kingdom Metazoa; phylum Chordata; class Lepidosauria; order Squamata; family Colubridae; genus Ahaetulla; species Ahaetulla prasina. Next base: position 21,004,435 of record NC_080546.1, read on the forward strand.
TAGCTGCTTTAATACCTGCATGATTCACTTAACAACTGAAGTGATTCTTTTAACAATGTTCATAAAATGGGGCAAAACTCACTGAACAACTGTCTTGCTTGGTAATGGAAATTTTGGGCTCCATTGTAATCGTAGATTGATCTGTGCATTGCTTAGACCAGGGGTTTCCAAACCTTGGCAACTTTAAGACTTGTGGACTTCAACTCCCAGAGTTCCTCAGCCAGCAAAGCCAGCAAAGCTGGCTGAGGAATTCTGGGAGTTGAAGTCCAAAAGTCTTAAAGTTGCCACGGTTGGAGACCCCTGGCTTAGACCATAGCAACACACTGACCCCCCCTAGGACAGAAAATTGACAGTCTAAAGCAGGGGTGTCAAGGCCCGGGGGCCAAATCCCGGCCTGCAGGTGCTTAGATCTGGCCCACGGGGCTGCCCTGGAAACAGCAAAGGACTGGCCCATGTGGCCTCTGCCAGTGAAAACGGAACTCGCACGGGCCTCCCAAGCTCCATTTTTGCTGACAGAGGGTTGCAGGAAGCCGTCGCAGCTGACAACAGAGCTCAGGAGCCCATTTTTCCTGACAGAGCGCTCAGGCCCCCATAGGTACCAGACACGAGTAATGTAGAGCTGGCCACGCCCACCCTGGGCCCCCGAGGTCAAATGCGGCCCTCAATGAAATCAACTTTTGACACCCCCAGTCTAAAGCAATCTCTCTCAAACACTTTTTAGACCTTCACACTGTAGTTCTGCTACTAAGACACTACTTCTTTTGAAGTAATGTCTTAGTAGCTGCTGCTGCTGCTACCACCTATGGTTCATTGAGCTATTAAAAGGGGAAAGTGAGGAGAAAATGAATTATGTTGTCTGCAGCAGAACCTCCCGGCCACATAAAACACAGCCCTTCCTTGGAGATTATTTTTTAATTAATAGACAAAGGGATCCATTACAAAAGCCCCTATGTGGGGTGGGGGGGAAACACATTAAAATATGTAATGCACCACAAAATAGTGCTGGACTGCTGCAAATCTGGAAACAAATGAAGCTTTAATAATGCAGACCTCAAAATATAATAAATAAAATTAATAGCTTTGTGCCCAGCCCAGGCTGAAGTATGGATAATTAAAAACTGACATTAATTATCCAATTTTCCATAGTTGTTTAGAAGAACAGAGCTGCTTAGTGTCAAGTGTCCTACGCAGCTCACAACTACAGGTCTTCAAAAGTAGAAGGCCCTTGAAACAGCTCTCCTTCTCTCTAGAATGTTTACTTTAATGAGGGTTGGAGCAAAACCCTTCTAGCGCCCTCCATCTTACAGCCCTCATACACATGTTCCTCAATCTCTTTTGGAGTTTGCCCTTGATATTTAAATATCAAAGCCCAGTCTTTAACTAAAGAAGAGATTATGTTAACCCTCTGGGCCAGTGGTGAAATCCATTTTTTTTTTACTACCGATTCTGTGGGCATGGCTTGGTGGGCATGGTGTGGCTTGGTGGGTGTCGCAGGGGGAAGGATACTGCAAAATCTCCATTCCCTCCCCACTCTGGGGCCAGCCAGAGGTGATATTTTCCGGTTCTCCAAACTGCTCAAAATTTCCGCTACCGGTTCTCCAGAACCTGTCAGAACCTGCTGGATTTCACCCCTCCTCTGGGCCTATATGGAATTTCTCCCTTATGAAGATGTTGATTCAAATTCAGATGCTGGCTGGCAGCTGTGAATGACAGGTGTGATTTATGACCTACACTTCCAGTGCACATACACAGATCTTTTAAATATATTGTGTATATAAATAAAACAAGTTTTCCCCTGTCGAGATAAATATTTAACTGGATCTTACAAAATGGGTGCCCAGAAGATCATTCCTGTGTGCAAAAATACAGGATCTGAATGTAATCATAAACCTCTATTATGTTATAAACTATTACTTTTATTATAAGGTGTAACTAATAGAAACTTGCAAATTTGAATAAGCTCCATCCTCCCTGCCTTAATCTTTGTGAGAACCAAGAAGAATCCCTTTATGAGATGCTTTCTCAAATTACATTTCTATACTGGACTCAGATATCTTTTATCTCAGTGGCTCCTCAAGGTTATCTGTTCTATCTATTACAGCCTGCCAAACTTTCCATTTGCCCCTTCTAATATCAAACTGAATCAAGGCTGGGTTCCTAATGAGCTTTTTCTCATGCTTCCCCTTTCCTAGGACTAAGTTATCATTTCTCCTCCCTTAATAGTCCCTGCCCTTCTTCATCAAAGATATCCCCATATTTTTCTACAAAGCACCAAAGGTTTTGTTAACTGTAATTTTGAACCAAAGTAATGGTTCAATTCTTCTATATATATAAAAGCCAAATACCACTCACTCATCACCAAATCTCCAGAATGGTAAAGCCTACAAACTTGAATTTTGGCACATATGTTCCTCTTGGCTTCTAGATGCTCGCTAAGAAAGGATTTTTTGAAATGATCATCCAATCATTAGTATTTCATATACAGTATTGTATTCACACTCTCTGATGCTAAGGAGTTAGACATTCTACTCCCCCTCTCTATCTGAAAGGAACTCTATCCCAACTGCCAGTTACCTTATATTAACACATTCCGATGCTACCCCTTAGCTAAACCGGGAGTGGGCACAGCCAGCACATGAGTCATCTGGCCTGCGGGCTGGGACTCTCTGTTCCAACTGCCAGTTGCCTTATTTTAACATGCTCTGATGCTACAGAGTTACACATTCTACATTAAGTTAAGTGTCAAGTTATCACATCCGATCACATAGTTTCGTAGCGAAGCACGGGCGTCCAGCTAGTATGTATATAAATAAAGCAATATACAATATGTATATAAATAAAGCAAGTTTTCCCCTGTCGATGTAAAAGGTGATTGCTCATAGGAGAACTTTGATTTGACTAATTGTATGCCATTAGATAAAATTTTGTTTATGAAGCTGAAAATGCAAGTGAAATGGGTATGGTAAAATCCTGCAGAGTTCCAATTTCTGATTGCGGATTACCCTGATATACACCTGGACAATTTTCACAGCTGAATTTAGAAAAACGACTTATTATTCTAGATCATATGTAGAATTATACAGATGAAACTACAACCTGAACAGCATTATCAAGATGCCAGATTTGTTTTTAGCTTTGTAATTGTGCAGCACGGAGAGATGATGATGCAGCAAAGTTGCCCCTATAAACTTTATATTGAAATTCTGTTGTAATGGATTTCATAGTTTCAAATCCACATAATCCTAAAAACAACCAGGATTATCCAGAGAAATATTTAGGTTAATTAGATCACACACAAAATAGAAGAGGAAAATACATAACCCATAACCCTGTCTGGATTATGTACATTCATAGCACCAAAGGATCAAGGTTGTTAACTGGAAAAGCAACACAGATTAAGTTCAGGTAAACTGGAAGTATTATTTTATTCTATAGATATACAAAGAGTTGGATTATCTGGACACTCACGCTATGAGTGAAGAAAAGCTTATTTTGCGCATGTATTTCATGTTTTGTTAAGAGAGCCTTGGTCATTCCATTTTTTTATTTGGGTAAGAAAATATCTCTGAAACAAGAATAGCCCAATGGGTCATCAGTTCTCTAGTCAGCTTTTTAAAAATTCTGAGCATCAAACATACAGAATAAGTTTCCATAAGAACTACGTGAAATTTCATTCTATTGCATTATTTTAAAAAAAAAACTTGTTGGGGGGTGGGGGTTAAGAGAGAGCAGGGTCTAAAAACCCCTGTTTATAAGCTGCAATCCTTAATATTTAATGCAAACAATGCCAGGACTCATTTCTATAGAAGAGCACTTTATCTGACAGTTGTTTTTCCTAATCTCTGATGTTTCGCATTTCTTTAATTATGCTTTGATGAAGCATTTGAATTCTATACAGGCTGAGTATCTCATCTATCTAGGCTGACATCATCTAGAATAGAATAGAATAGAATAGAATAGAATAGAATAGAATAGAATAGAATAGAATAGAATAGAATAGAATAGAATAGAATAGAATAGAATTTTATTGGCCAAGTGTGATTGGACACACAAGAAATTTGTCTTGGTGCATATGCTCTCAGTATACATAAAAGAAAAGATATGTTCATCAAGGTACAACATTTACAACACAAATGATGGTCAATATATCAATATAAATCATAAGGATTGCCAGCAACAAAGTTACAGTCATACAGTCATAAGTGGAAAGAGATGGGTGATGGGAACGATGACAAGATTAATAGTAGTGCAGATTCAGTAAATAGTTTGACAGTGTTGAGGGAACTATTTGTTTAGCAGAGTGATGGCCTTGGGGAAAAAACTGTTCTTGTGTCTAGTTGTTCTGGTGTGCAGTGCTCTATAGCGTCGTTTTGAGGGTGTCAAATCTAGTGCAAGGGTGTCAAACTCAAGGCCCTCAGGGTCCTTAGATCTGGCCCACGGAGCCGGCCAGAAACAGCAAAGGACCAGCCCGCAGTGCGTCTGCTAGCAAAAATAGAGCTTGGCCTGCTCCCCATTTTTTGCGTGGACGGCCTCCTGCATCCTTCTGGCAGCAAAAATGGAGCTCAGAAGGGTTGCACGTGCCCCCCACCCCAGCTCCATTTTTGCTGGCAGAGAGATGCAGGAGGCCGTCCAGGCCAAAAACGGCATGGCGAGGGACACGTGTAGCCTCTGGGGCTCCATTTTCTCTGGCAGAGGGATGCAGGAGGCCATCCAGGGAGTCCATGTCACACTCCCATGGTCACACCCACCCACCCCCAGTCTCACACACACATACACACACACACACAAACACGACCCTCCAAGGTCAAACAAAACCCTGATGCGGCCCTCAATGAAATTGACTTTGATACCCTGATCTAGTACAAGATGGAAACCTGAAAAAATGTAATACCCTAATGAGCTCATTAACAGAACTGTAAAATGTCTATGGAGATTCTCAGTCATCCAGGTCAGGGGTCTGCAAACTTGGCCCTTTTAAGACTTGTGGACTTCAACTCCCAGAGCAAAGCTGGCTGAGGAACTCTGGGAGTTGAAGTCCACAAGTCTTAAAAGAGCCAAGTTTGCAGACCCCTGATCCAGGTCATGGTTGTTCCAAAGGTACTTTTTAAAAGGCAACTGAACTTTCTTGGTTTTTTCCTTGAAAATATTTTACTTCTCATCCAAGAAGCTGCTTCTGAACTGAACTCAAGAAGCTTCTTGGATGAGAAGCAAAACATGTTCAAAGGAAAAAAACCAAGAGTCCAGTTGCTTTTTGAAAAGCACCTTTGGGAGAATTGTAAAACAGTTATTTGGATCTTGAGACTGCATTCCAATTTTATTTTGCTTATTTGCTATTAGCCTCTTAGCAGGGACTTTTTATCACCTATGGTGGACATGTGATAAAGCAAAAGTATTTTGGAGTGTGATTCATATTTTAATACAGAAAATGTTGAAAATGAAAATAAAGATGAAACTAGAACTTTTCCTTTTGGGCCTAATGGAAAAAGACTTGGAGAAAAAATTTGGAACTTAGATACTATATACCAGTGATGGCTAACCTTTTCTAGACTAAGTGCCCAAAGTACCCAAACCCCCAAAATGCAATGCATGTGTGCCCCCTGCACATGCACCCCGCCCCCTGTGTGTGCCCTCTCCTGTGTGCATCCCAACACATGCACCTCACCCTGTGCATGCATGGGAGACCCCCGCATTCGCCCTGCTCCCCGCGCATGCACGAGTGGTCCCCGCATGCACCCCACCACCAGCACATGGGCGCGCAGCCTCCGCATGCACCCCACCCCCCTCACATGCACAGCAGAGACCTGAAGGCCAGCTGGCCGGAAGGAGGCGCACACACATGCACAGCTCATGTGCCCAAACAGAGGGCGCTGCATGCCACCTCTGGCATGCGTGCCATAGGTTCACCACCATGGCTATATATGTTGACAGCAGCAAGACTATTGTATGCACAAAAATGGGAGGACATTTCAATTCTTACCATGGATGAATGGTTGCAGAAGTTGATGGAGTTGGCTGAAACGGCAAAATTGACTACTTTGATTAAAGAAAAGAATGTAAGTAATTTTGTTTCCATGTGGAGACCATTTCTGAAGTTTGTGCTTGAAGTGGAAAAGAATGAAACTTTGATTTTGGGTTTTACCAGTTAGATTGATAGATTTTTATAGAAATGGCTTGTTTGTATTATTATTGAAAAACAAAAAGTTGTGATTTGATGTTAATGCCTTATTTTACTGGAACAGAGAGAGTCGGAAGTCAATGTTTCTTCTTCTTTTTTTCTTATCCTCCCTCATTTTTCTTCCCCCTCTTCCTCCCCACCGTTTTCCTATTTACTTTTGTATTTTGTATCTTATTTTATCTTATAACTCAATAAAAATGCTTAACCAGGCTATTAGCCTCTTAAATTTGCCTTTAAGAGGAAGTTAGAAAAATCACTTTTTTTTTTTACTTTGCTTCTCTTAGTTTAAAGCCATTCAGATGTTCCTGCGAAGATCAGATTGGTTGGGAAAGAAGCAGACCATTTGTGAAAAGCTGCTGAGATTATTTAAAAAATCCTATTAAAATGCACCCACACAGGCATGTTCTTAGACAAATTTTTTCAGTTTGAATTTTATCTGACAGAATTCTTTATAGTATCTGTATCAACTAGTCCTCTTCTGATTTTATAGCAGTTCCCCCTCCATAGTACAACTATTATAGATTTACAAGTCACATCCATTTTTATGGATGGCGTTGTTCTCCAAAGAGTCTAGCTGTTTCATTGGATGCCGTTTATATATTAGGAGATTGGTGCTCATAAAATAATTTAATATAGTTAATTGGACCAATTTCTCACTCTGCAGATCTTCATCTTTTTCATGAAGGATATTTTGTTAATTAATGAAGCGGGCTATAGGCTAATATTTTCTTTTTCACAATGTTAAATATTAGGAATGTGCTCTAGAGCAGGGGTCTCCAACCTTGGTCCCTTTAAGACTTGTGGACTTCAACTCCCAGAGTCCCTCAGCCAGCAAAGCTGACTGAGGAGCTCTGGGAGTTGAAGTCCACAAGTCTTAAGGGACCAAGGTTGGAGACGCCTGCTCTAGAGTTTACCAGATCCTTTTCAGTACTTTTCAGAGAGTTTGGAACTGGATGACATCATAAAAAGTACTGAATTTAAAGTTTCCCAAAAGTTTTAGAGTGTAGTTTATACGGGGAAGTCTGAAATGCAGAGCAATATTGCTTTGCCCTGCTTTTCCAAATACAGAAAACAGATGGATTAAAGGAAGGCAGGGGGGAGGAGTGACAGAACAGTGTAATAAGAGAAAATGGTTTTCTAGGACTCTCCATCCTACACTCAGGACATGTTATTAAATACATATTTTATTTCGGTTACTCTCTTTTTTGCTCCTGGGGAAGAAAGCTATGGCAAATCTAGATAGCTTGCTAAAAAGCAGAGACATCATCCTGCCAACAAAAGTGCGTATAGTCAAGGCTATGGTTTCCCCAGCTGCAAGGTGTGGCTGTGGAAGTTGGACCATAAGGAAGGCTGAGCGCCAAAGAATTGAGGCCTTTGAACTCTGGTGCTGGAGAAGACTCCTGCAAGTGCCTTGGACTACAAGGCAATCAAACCGGTCAGTCCTAGAGGAGATCAACCCTGACTGCTCTTTAAAAGGCCAGATCCTGAAAATGAAACTCAAATACTTTGGCCACCTAATGAGAAGGAAGGACTCATTGGAGGAGAGCCTAATGCTGAGGAAGATTGAGAGCAAAAGAAAAAGGGAACGACAGAGAACGAGGTGGCTGAATGGAGTCACTGAAGCAGTAGGCATGAGCTTAAATGGACTCCAGAGGATGGTAGAGGAAAGGAAGGCCTGGAGGAACATTGTCCATGGGGTCGCAATGGGTTGGACACGACTTCGCAACTAACAACAACAATATTTTTTGCTAGGAATATTGGAAGACCTTTGGTTGAGTGAAAGAGGTATTATTTCATCTTTAGATACTTCAACCTCCCTAATTCCCCTTGCAATTGACTTCTGTTCTTCAGCCCAGTTCAAAACCCACTTTCCCAATGTTTATTACAATATAGAGATACTTCTGATGAAAAGAGCTTGGCCTCATCACAAAGAATAGAGGAGAGAGCAAGCAGCAAAAGGAGTGAGCCTTTGGAAGTGGATGTTCCAGTAATGGCAGAGCATGGAAGGGCATCTTTCTAGACCCTGAGATTAGAGAACTCTCTAATGTGATAAAAGCACATGTGATAAAAGCACGGTATCTTTTACAGGATTTTTAACTCTTCCAGAAAAGACATTCTTGAGGAGGGCTGATTGAGGCTGTTGCATTCACCCAGAGTTATTCTCTGGTAAGATGGGCAGCCAATCAATTTAATAAATAAAAATAAAAAATTAAATGTAAACTTGGCAAGTTTATCTGATTGGTCCATGTCACAGGAGTTCAAGAACCAATCAGGAATTAGCACACTAATCTGATACTCTAAGCTTTCATCTCCCTCAATTAGAGACACACCTCTTCTAACGTATGGAGGATTATAGGCGATATCCTTAGAAAGATGATGTCACAGAAAGAGACAGGCCCAGTTCTGTTTCTCTGGATTTTGAAGGGTAGTAGAGGAAGAAGAAAATGTTGTGGTCTGCCAGCAGTCTGCAGAGCTGGCAATGGAGTCGGACAGCGATGAGGCTGAGGAAGAGTGTGGGCCAGTCCTAGAGGCTGGGGAAGGCCCAGATAAGGGCTCTGCATTGGAGGCTGAGGTGGGGCCAGGGCCATCTGGGAGTGATGTGCGGACTCCGGAGCCTCCAGAGGCTAACAGTAGTGAGGCAGAGGAACAGGAGGAGCCTGTTCCTAATGCACGCATGAGAAGAGCTGCCAGAAGGCAAGAGCAGCTCAAGCAAAGAGGATAACTTGGGAGTAGGGCCAAGAGATGATTGGCCCCTCCCATAAGGCTTAAAGGAACAGCAATGGCGTTTGGGCTTTGCCGGAAAACAATGTTGATAGCTTCATCTTCTTGCATTTATTTTTGTATCAGTGTCTTCTGAACTTTTGCCAAGAAAGGCCTTTGGCAGTTTGCCTAATTGGACCAAGGTTGGTGATAGGACTGAGGAATTTGTGTTGGGAGGAATTTGCTTTAATTTAGTTGAACTACGCTGAGAATGATGTAATTTATTTTTTATTTATTTTATTTATTTATTTATTTATTTATTTGTCACAACAGTATATATAAGCATAAGCATGAAATAACTATACGATATATAAGCATATATATAAGCATGAAATATCTATATGAATTGGATACAATCAAAGGGAACATTAGGACAGGAACGGTAGAAATACTGGTGCTCTTATGCACGCCCCTTACAGACCTCTTAGGAATGGGGTGAGGTGAATAGTAGATAGTCTTTGGTTAAAGCTTTGGGGATTTTGGGAAGAGACTACAGAGTCAGGTAGTGCATTCCAGGCATTAACAACTCTGTTACTGAAGTCATATTTTCTGCAATCAAGATTGGAACGGTTCACATTAAGCTTAAATCTATTGTGTGCTCGTGTATTGTTGTGATTGAAGCTGAAGTAGTCTTCAACAGGAAGGACATTGTAACAGATGATTCTATGAGTTAAACTCAGATCATGTCAAAGGCGGCGGAGTTCTAAATTTTCTAAACTCAAGATTTCAAGTCTGGTGGCATAAGGTATTTTGTTGTAATCAGAGGAGTGGAGAACTCTTCTTGTAAAATATTTCTGGACATGCTCAATTGTATTTATGTCAGAAATGAGGTGTGGGTTCCAGACAGGCGAGCTTTATTCAAGAATTGGTCTAGCAAATGTTTTATATGCTCTGGTTAGTAGTGTAATCTTTCTGGAGAAGAAGCAGCGCGCGAGATTCTCAGCTGTTCAAATAAAGTTTGCTTGTTTTTACACTGAGTTTTCTACTACCTACTGGGGCCTGGGTCACAACAGAAAATATTTCGGAGATTGTGTTGTGTTAATCTTGATTTGGTTCTATTGTTTGGGACTTTTAATATGTAAGCTGCCCTGAATTTCACACATCCTCCATATCTAAATAAATGGGGAAAAAATGAATAAATAAATAAATAAAACAAACCATTGCTTCTAAAAAAAATATATCCTCCTCATCCGTAAAACCGTGGCCCTTTTATTTATGGCTTCTGCCTGTGCTTCGGGGGGGGGAAAGATTGTTTATGAAAGTAGGGAAGCATTACTGAAAGGGCTTTTCATATTTACAAGTAAAGAGGAAAGTAATGCCATTTTTCTTCCTATTCTGTGCAAAACAATGCATCTCAACACAACATATCACTTGCCTCCACAAATGTGAAGTACCTCTTTTTTTAAAAAAAATGAAAAACGGAAAAAAGAAAAATAGTAAGAGAAAGAGGAAGGTGAATAGAATAATATGAATGGATAAAGCAAACTATTTGCAAACATAGCAGAAATTACTGCTGCCAACTTCCTAACTGGAAGCCATAATGCTAGGGTTTTTTTTCCCCAATGTAACAATAATAAAATAATAAACCATCTAGTTGTCCCAAAGGTATTTTTTTTCAAGAGGCAACTGGACTTTCTGGTTTTTCTTTGAAGACGTTTCACTTCTCATCCAAAAAGCTTCTTCAGCTCTGACTGGATGGTGGGGAAGGGAAGGATTTACACTCCTTGCACTGTAAATCCTTCCCTTCCCCACCATCTAGTCAAAGCTGAAGAAGCTTCTTGGATGAGAAGCAAAACATCTTCAAAGAAAAACCAGAAAGTCCCGTTGCCTCTTGAAAAAGCATTATGGGGACAACCATGACCTGGATGACTGAGAATCTCTATAGTCAAACCATCTAGTTAGCTGCTTGCAAGAAGATTGCACAGACCGACTACAAACAATGATATGACAAAGTAGAAATAATGGTATATTGGAATAACTTCAAGAAATAGCCTTTGCCTAGAAGCAAGAACTGGTAGGGCCACAAAATAGACAAAGTAGTAGCAAATGAAAGTGAAGAAGCTAAAAGATTTTAGAATTCAAACAGACAAGCACCTGCCACGTAACCTGGACTTAATCATTGTCAACAAGAAAGACCAAAAAAATTTGGATGTTGGACATTGCCATGTTTGGAGGCAACAGAATAGAAGAGAAAGGGCTGAAGACAATCACAAAATATACAGATCTGCGAAGAGAAGTAGAATGACTATGGCAAAAGTAAGCAAAGATAGAACCAATAATAGTAGGGCCTTTGGTGAAATCCCAAACCATCATCGGTCAATTATAAAAGGCAAGTTTACTTGGAACAGCTTACATCCTGCAATGTTGTTGTTGTTGTTATTGGAGAAAAAATCTAACATTATTAATCAAAGCCATAAATTAAAAATCATCAAGTGATTCAAAGTCCAGACTACGAAAGAAGCAGAAGGAACAGTACATATATACTCGGTTATTGCAAAAAGCTTGCACAAATTCATTATAAGCAACAATATAACACAGTCACACACAAAAAAAGATTCATTGACACATCTTTAAAAATTATCACTTGCCCTTAATGAAAAATTGGTGGGAACATACAGTTGAACAAGTTGTTGAAAATGAGCAGATTAAAATATAGTGGGATTTCTGAATACAAAGTGATTAAGTCTTGGCGCTCAACACACCACATTTAAGAGGGTGTGGATAATTGATGTGGCGGCACCAGGGGATAATAGAAGATAAAAGAATTGGAGAAGATCACAAAATAGCAAGATTTGAAAATCAAAACTGAAAGATTATGGCATAAACCATTAGTTGTCCCAGGGGTTATTGCTATTCACGAAGCCATACCAAAATCCCTTGGGCAGCACTTAGAAAATCTGTGAATTGAAAATGTTTCCATTTGTCAATTATAAAAAGTTACACTATTTGGAGCCTCATATCCACTGTGCCAATACATTATGACATCCTAGGTACTTGGCCAACACCAGCTAAAGAACTGCCTGATCTGATTTCACATAGTTGTTTTACTGAAGGGCTGACACCTATTTATCAGTTCTCAGCCCACTACAAAATGGGAAAGTTCTTCTTTCTTTCTTTCTTTCTTTCTTTCTTTCTTTCTTTCTTTCTTTCTTTCTTTCTTTCTTTCCCTCTCTCTCTCTCTCTCTCTCTCTTTTCTTTTCTTTTCTTTCTTTTTCTTTCTTTCTTTCCTTCCTTCCTCTTTCCACCCATCCACCCATCAATGCACCAAACCTCAGTTGTGTGATAGAACGTTTGTATTCCTGCTAGGCAGATCAATAGCCCTGGAATGTTTTCTCTGTGAAGTGTGAGTGGACTCTGAAGATTAGCACTGTAGAAAAGACACTTTAGAATCTGTATTTATCTTCTCCAAGCAATTCTGACTTCAAAATGGTCTGGCTGAAGACAGATTTTTTTTTTCATAATATTTATCCTCTGCCAACTTGAGACCTCATTCAGCCATCGCAATCAACTTATCAGGCCAATTAACTAATTCAAAAGCTATCTGGAAAAGAGGCAATGAATTATTCATCGCTGTTCTTTTAACATCAGCCTAAAATCGTATCATAAAGTCATTCTCTCAAGGGAGAGGGGGTTATGGGGAATGAAGCAGGCCAATTTTGTTGGATATTTTTTTTCAATTTTTTTTATCCCCCTGTTACTTGGGGTATATTTCAAAGCACAATGGTCTATAAAATTATTTAGCATTGCATGCATTCGTTGAGAGGCATTCTTTCACTTGCAATGCAAACATATATTTCCTTTATCTGTATAATGCGTTTGAAGGAAATCTTGAAAGAAATCACGTATGCCGTGATATTTCACTTCAAGAGACAGAGCAATATCAAAGCAGAATATGCTTGTATAGTGACAATCCAAGTTCAAAGACTGTCTCAGTCATCTACCTTTGATTGGGTGACCTTGGATAAATCTGTCAATCAATATAGCATCCCACACAAGTTGATGCTCCAATGGAGAAAAGAGCAATGATATACATCACCAGCTGCTTTCAACTCAAGCAGCAAACATTCCACAAGCAGATACTGCTAGGAAACCTGAAATCAAACTAACATCATTTCCTACCAGCAGTGCTATTCTAGAGACTTGTACTGCTGTGATACGTTCTTATTAGCATGCAGTGTATTACCAGATCCAGACGGAATTGTTTCCTCCCAGAATGCTAAATAATTCCAACACAGCTGCAAGAAGAGGTTTTCCAGATTAACACTTTTAACAGAATGTATGTACAGTTATTGGTGGGCATGTCTATTTTCCCAACAGTGCAGTATATTCACTGGTTTTCCTCCCAAGGGCTGTTGCCAATCGCATGTTAGATTCCTTTTTCTACAGCATAAAGGTAAAAGGTAAAGGTTCCCCTCGCACATATGTGTTAGTCGTTCCTGACTCTAGGGGGTGGTGCTTATCTCCGTTTCAAAATCGAAGAGCCAGCGCTGTCCGAAGACGTCTCCATGGTCATGTGGCCGGCATGACTAAACGCCAAAGGCACACGGAACGCTGTTACCCAATGAAGCCGTCAAAGTGATGTCCCGGTGTCTGGAGGCCATACAGGTCTGGATGGGGAGGAATGGGCTCCGACTCAATCCCTCCAAGACTGAGTGGCTGTGGATACCGGCGTCCCGGTACAGTCAGATGGTTCCATCGCTGACTGTGGGAATCGAGTCATTGGCCCCTATGGAGAGGGTTCGCAACTTGGGTGTTCTCCTGGACACTCGGCTGTCGTTAGAAGAACATATGACGGCAGTTGCCAGGGGAGCCTTTTATCAGGCGCGCATGATTTGCCAGTTGCACCCCTTCATAGACCGGGATGCCTTGTGCATGGTCACTCATGCCCTTGTCACTTCCTGCCTGGACTACTATAACGCTCTCTACATGGGGCTCCCCTTGAAGGGCACCCGGAGGTTCCAACTGGTCCAGAATGCGGCTACGCGGGTGATAGAGGGAGCCATATAACACCTCTCCTGCGCAAGCTGCACTGGTTGCCGGTGGTCTTCCGGGTGCAATTCAAGGTGTTGGTAACCACCTTTAAAGCGCTCCATGGCTTAGGACCGGGCTATTTACGGGACCGCCTGCTGCCACCGATAGCCTCCCATCGACCTGTGCGCTCCCACAGGGAGGGTCTCCTCAGGGTGCCGTCAGCCAAACAATGCGGCTGGCAACCCCCAGGGGGAGAGCCTTCTCTGTGGGGGCACCTACCCTCTGGAACGAGCTTCCTCTGGGGTTATGATCACTCCCCGACCTCTGGACCTTCCGACGCGAGCTCAAGACCCTTTTATTTCATTGCACGGGGCTGGCCTAATGTGTTATGGTTTTTAATTGGGGTTTTACTATTGTTTTTTAATAGTTTTAATGTTTAGCCAAATTTGAATTAGATTTTTATAGTGTTTTTTAATCTATTTATGTATATTGTTTTATGTTGGCTGTAAACCGCCCTGAGTCCTTCGGGAGAAGGGCGGTATAGAAATTTAATAAACTAAACTAACTAAACTACCTTCCCACCAAAGGTGGTCCCTATTTTTCTACTTGCATTTTTTACGTACTTTCGAACTGCTAGGTTGGCAGAAGCTGGGACAAGTAATGGGAGATCACCCCGTTACGCAGCACTAGGCATTTGAACTGCCGAACTGCCGACCTTTTGATTGACAAGCTCAGCATCTTAGCCACTGAGCCACCGCATCTCTTTTCTACAGCATGGGGAATCTTAAATACACAGTTTATACATGCACCCACCTACACAGAATGTTTAGACTGAGTAGCCTTCATCATCCAATTTTAAGAGCCCTTTAAAGTCTCTGACACAAAGCAATCTGCAGACAGCAAGAAAGAAACAGAAGAAAATAATGGATGCCCCATCTTTTAGCCAGCAGCCCCCATAGAACTTCAGATGAAGCTAGATATCACAAGGGATACAATGCGATAACCTTTTAGGTTCATATTAAAACCAAAGACGTCACTGCAGCAATGTTTTATTTTATGCATAAATAGCATTCACGGTACATCTGAAGGCATCCTATCGTGATCCAAATCCACAAGCCGTCAGTGCAGCTCACCCAACAGCTGAAGTGAAGTTGCTCAGAAGGCCTGCATGGAATGACAAAATCATGGAAACAGTCATATAGGTGATGCTTAGTGCAGATAAACCTATTCAGAAGGGAGTGGAAAATATGAGCGAAATCAGGGGTCTCCAACCTTGGTCCCTTTAAGACTTGTGGACTTCAACTTCCCAGAGTTCTCAGCTTTGCTGGCTGAGGGACTCTGGGAGTTGAAGTTCACAAGTCTTAAAGAGACCAAGGTTGGAGACCCCTGAGCTAAATAATGTATTTCTCTCCTGGATTCTTTATGGAAGGCTTAAAGCAATGGGAAGGGGGAGAGAATAGCCCAGCTCCACCCAGCCAAAGCCTATTCTCCAAATACTCTAGTCTCTAAGTTATGCATCTACATTCTTTTATGTGCCTTTAGACATGAAGCATTCCTGTAATGAAAAATAGGAAATTAGTGCTAAACGCAAAGAAGTGTGTCTGCTGGCTTTATGAGCAAGAACAGACAACTAGGGTGCCTGTGAAGGTGCTGTAAAGAGACCGTTATCGATGCCAAAAGAGGAACAGTTGCTCTTATTGGATTTCTTTTTAAATAGCCAGCAAGCCTTGTCAAGTTGGCTGACATCATTGTTATTGACAACGCCATCTTGTCAATACACAGAACTTGTTCCATGATAAAAGTACCGTATGTCAAAGAAAAGGGCAAACTCAAGTTAGAGCAAAATAGATCCTTGTTTTCTTTCCTTGTCGACATTTTCCCAGTGAAAGCTGCCTTTGAAATCCTGGTAGTTCAGACTATTTCTACACCTCTGAATGTTGAATCAAGTTTGGTCCAAAAGTTTACCTCACTTTCATCATACATATATGTTTTCTGAGGTTTACCATTGCCTCCGTCCTAGGGCTGAATAGGGGTGACTGGCTCAAGGTCAGCCAAGTGGCTTTGTGCCTAAGGACTGGGACACACACACACACACACACACGCATATATACATATATGTGTATATGTGTATATGTGTTGCAGTTGAGCTGGTGAGCTGCATAGCTGTTGTCCGCTCGATTCTGTGAAGATGTGAAGATGTGAAGATGTGAAGATGTGAAGATGTGAAGATGTGAAGATGTGAAGATGTGAAGATGTGAAGATGTGAAGATGTGAAGATGTGAAGATGTGAAGATGTGAAGATGTGAAGATGTGAAGATGTGAAGATGTGAAGATGTGAAGATGTGAAGATGTGAAGATGTGAAGATGTGGCACGACCGCGAACACGAAGCCGGACAACAGCTGTGCAGCTCACCAGCTCAAATCCTGCAGCTCAGACTAATCTGAGCACAACCAAGCCCCCACCCAAAGAGGACACACCCCATCCAATCAGAGCACCAAAAACCCCATCCAATCAGAGCACAGCCAAGCTAATATCTGAATAGCTTTGGTTTTCCATCTTGACACACAAGCTAATAGGATAGAAGATACAAATTATATGAAATGGCATAATGCATTGTGCATGTTTATCTCAAAATAAGTTCCACTGACTTCAACAGAATAAACCTCTCCAAAGCAATGGTTTCCTGAATATATATATATATATATATATATATATATATATATATATATATATATATATATATATATATATATATATATATATATCCCTTCTGTTCAGTCGTGTTCAATTCTCAGAGATTGAACAAATCCCTGCAGTTTTCTTGTCAGGTTTTTTAAGAAGTGGTTTACCATTGCCTCCGTCCTAGGGCTGAATAGGGGTGACTGGCTCAAGGTCAGCCAATTGGCTTTGTGCCTAAGGACTGGGACACACACACACACACACACACGCATATATACATATATGTGTATATGTGTATATGTGTTAAAAAGCATTGTTAAAAAAGAGTATCATATATGTGATAGTGTGTTAAAATAGAATTTAGTCATTGGATTCCACCCAGCCAAAGCCTATTCTCCAAATACTCTAGTCTCTAAGTTATGCATCTACATTCTTTTATGTGCCTTTAGACATGAAGCATTCCTGTAATGAAAATAGGAAATTAGTGCTAAACGCAAAGAAGTGTGTCTGCTGGCTTTATGAGCAAGAACAGACAACTAGGGTGCCTGTGAAGGTGCTGTAAAGAGACCAAGGTTGAGACTAAGCTAAATAATGTATTTCTCCTGGATTCTTTATGGAAGGCTTAAAGCAATGGGAAGGGGAGAGAATAGCCCAGCTCCACCCAGCCAAAGCCTATTCTCCAAATACTCTAGTCTCTAAGTTATGCATCTACATTCTTTTATGTGCCTTTAGACATGAAGCATTCCTGTAATGAAAATAGGAAATTAGTGCTAAACGCAAAGAAGTGTGTCTGCTGGCTTTATGAGCAAGAACAGACAACTAGGGTGCCTGTGAAGGTGCTGTAAAGAGACCAAGGTTGAGACTAAGCTAAATAATGTATTTCTCCTGGATTCTTTATGGAAGGCTTAAAGCAATGGTAAGGGGGAGAGAATAGCCCAGCTCCACCCAGCCAAAGCCTATTCTCCAAATACTCTAGTCTCTAAGTTATGCATCTACATTCTTTTATGTGCCTTTAGACATGAAGCATTCCTGTAATAGGAAATTAGTGCTAAACGCAAAGAAGTGTGTCTGCTGGCTTTATGAGCAAGAACAGACAACTAGGGTGCCTGTGAAGGTGCTGTAAAGAGACCAAGGTTGAGACTAAGCTAAATAATGTATTTCTCCTGGATTCTTTATGGAAGGCTTAAAGCAATGTGTGACTGCAGCTGTTTTTCCTTTTTAACTGCTAGTGGGGTTTGAACTGATTGGGTGGGAGCTTGGCTGTGCCTGATTGGATGGGGTTCTTTTGGTGCTCTGATTGGATGGTGTGTCCTCTCTTGGTTGTGCTCAGATTAGTCTGAGCTGCAGGGGGATTTGAGCTGGTGAGCTGCATAGCTGTTGTCCGGCTTCGTATTCTGTGAAGATGTGAAGATGTGGCACGACCGCGAACACGAAGCCGGACAACAGCTGTGCAGCTCACCAGCTCAAATCCTGCAGCTCAGACTAATCTGAGCACAACCAAGCCCCCACCCAAAGAGGACACACCCCATCCAATCAGAGCACCAAAAACCCCATCCAATCAGAGCACAGCCAAGCTCCCACCCAATCGGTTCAAACCCCACTAGCAGTTAAAAAGGAAGAAACAGCTGCAGTATATATATATATATATATATATATATATATATATATATATATATATATATATATATATATATATATATATATATATATATATCCCCTTCTGTTCAGTCATGTTCAATTCTCAGAGATTGAACAAATCCCTGCAGTTTTCTTGGCAGGTTTTTAAAGAAGTGGTTTACCATTGCCTCCGTCCTAGGGCTGAATAGGGGTGACTGGCTCAAGGTCAGCCAATTGGCTTTGTGCCTAAGGACTGGGACACACACACACACACACACACGCATATATACATATATGTGTATATGTGTATATGTGTTAAAAAGCATTGTTAAAAAAGAGTATCATATATGTGATAGTGTGTTAAAATAGAATTTAGTCATTGGATTCCAACAAGAAAGAGGATTTGTGTTTTGTACTCAAGAATGCTGCTCTACTTGCAGATGCCACATTGCTTTTAAATTATTAAACGAATGAATGAATGGAAATATCGCAATCAATGCACATAGGTGTTTTTTTTCATATGATCCACTTCTGTTTTAATGTAATCAATATATAACTGAACATTTCCCAGAAGCTCATTCAGAGTAGTCAGTTATGATGGATGCTTAGAGCTGTAATTCAGTAATATCTGAATAGCTTTGGTTTTCCATCTTGACACACAAGCTAATAGGATAGAAGATACAAATTATATGAAATGGCATAATGCATTGTGCATGTTTACCTCAAAATAAGTTCCACTGACTTCAACAGAATAAACCTCTCCAAAGCAATGGTTTCCTGAATACAGAAGAATTACTTGCATGATGCAATTCTCATACTTAGATGCGTTTTCTTATATTGGCATGCACTGGTTTTTCGATTATTTTCCCCTTCATTATAAACGATGGGATTTTTAATGGAGCTGAACAGCTTCCTTCTTGTTCAAATTTAATCAAGAGGAATGCATTGAGGACCACTTACCAATGATAGGGAAATTTGGAGAAAATGGTAGGAAAGACCAGAGTTATCATGAATGTGGCTACCGATTCTCCTTTTGACCTTTCGTTCTTCTCAAGAAAGTAACTGCCAGAGAAGATAGCAAACTCTCATCAGAAGCGACTATTGCAAAAGGCTTACCTAACCGAGTGAATGGCAAAGCAGATAAAGAACCACTCATCACACATAACGCAACATAACATTGCTAGACTTTGCATGAAAGCAATTAAAATCCACAAACAGATCATTAAGGGTACTATAGTAAACTCAGTGAGAGCCTATTTTTTTAACATTTTTTTAATTGTCATTACTATTGATAAGGTCTGCACTCTAAGTAGAGACCAATTCCATTTCAATTTTTACTAAAAAACATTTAGGTTCACACCCTGGATTGATCAAATCCTTCTGATTTAATGGAAGCCACTCTTATCTTTGATTTTTCTGTTCTGTTATTCCTCCGATTATTTAGGAGATTATAATTTATAATGTTTTTCTTAGCATGCTAACGTCTGAAGGGGATTTCTTAATGTACTGTAGGTCTTAAAACCCAAATAATTAAATTTTATTGTTATTGTTAACATACGTACCTAACATCTGTTTAATTTCATGTTATCCTTTTAGTGTCTTGAGGACTACACTTAAAGCCTTTATTTTACCTTTCTCTTTAGTTCTGAATTTCCTGGGTGTATTATAATTTTTGATTGCATAAAACTTTGGTCAACGACTGCAATAAACATGGACTTGAATTTGCCTACCACTGTTTTAATATAATAAGAACATTCCTGGAGATTCAGGAAAGGGCAGTTTCATTAGCAGGTGTTCTCTGAGACGATGAGATGTCTTTTTAGCATTCTGTACTATGGCATTTGGGACGCAGTGGCTCAGTGGCTAAGACACTGAGCTTGTTGATCAAAAGGTTGGCAGTTCAGCGGTTCAAATCTCTAGTGCCGCGTAACGGGGTGAGCTCCCGTTACTTGCCCCAGCTTCTGCCAACCTAGCAGTTCGAAAGCACGTAAAAAATGCAAGTAGCAAAATAGGGACTACTTTGGTGGGAAGGTAACAGTGTTCCGTGCACCTTCGGCATTTAGTCATGCTGGCCACATGACCACTTCTTTAGACAGGACTTGCTCCTCGGCTTTCAAACAGAGATAAGCACTGTCCCCTAGAGTCGGGAATGACTAGCACATATGTGCAAGGGGAACCTTTACCTTACTATGGCAATGCTATAAGTTGCAGTTTCAGAGCAATACCCTATTGATTCTAGGCTCAAAACACAATTGGCTTCTCATATCTGGCAATGTGCTCATTAAATGTCCACATTTCCATGACTGTAAAACTGTGGCCAGAAAGTGTAGAAGGCAAAATAACATAGCTAGTCAATAAATGACAGCAGACACTTAGCAAACCTGTAGTAGTTGCTGTGAATTATGTGTAAGGGCTGAACTGGTTTTCACATCATCTCATATTCCTTCTTCAAGGTTATCTCCATGCATTTTAAGCAAGGAAAGAAGCAAGAGAAAAGAAAATAAGGATTAGCTGCAATTTGGGGGGGAAAGCAGACAATATAGAACCATCTATATCATTTATATATGATTTCATATCTGAAGGCATTGCAAATCAATCCTAATCTTAACTTGGTATGTTATGATTAAGTTACACCAGCCTATCTACATCATTTAGATTGGTGGGGGGTCAAACTTGCGTCGTTACATGACATATCGTGATTTTTTCCCCCTTTGCTAAACCAGGCATGGGCATGGCCAGCGCGTGATGCATGTGGCCCGTGGACCATGAGTTTGACAGCCCTGATTTAGTTCATCCTCATCTAGAGCTTTTTTTAAAAAAAAA
Source organism: Ahaetulla prasina (assembly GCF_028640845.1). NCBI lineage: Eukaryota > Metazoa > Chordata > Lepidosauria > Squamata > Colubridae > Ahaetulla > Ahaetulla prasina. Next base: position 21,025,461 of record NC_080546.1, read on the forward strand.
AAAAAGAATGTATCAGAAAAAATATATATTTAGGTCAACTATACAGCTAGTCAACATTTCTCAGTACAAGATCCACATATTCTCTCAGATGGTCCTGCCCAAATTTAACAGCATTATCTTTTCAGGAAATGAGAAGCAAATTTGATGCACTGATAGGCTTAACACTCCAATTTTATGGTTTTTTTTAAAAAACAAAGCAAAATAAAACAGGCAAAGATTTTGGCTCACTTTCTCTGACAGCTTCACTACATCATTGTCAACTTCCTTGCAGCCTTTGGTGGCCCATTATAAAATAAAACAAGTACAGCCTTAGCCACAAAAAGGCTATATTTCCTTGCTCTGTTTGAAGGAGTCTTTAAATCAGTCCCAGGTGATAAACAGAAACTCCAGAGTTAGAGTAAAATCCTTAAAACGGCCCATCAGCAGCTGACATTTTCCTTTGTTCCACGAGATACAGATTTCCCTTTAATTTATAACAATATTTTCTAAATTTGTATTTGACTTTACAAATTAGCATCTGAAAAGACCATGCATAACTGCATCTTGTTTTGATCAAACAAGTCTATTAATTAATTACATTAGTGGCCACCATCTTCTGAAAACAGTTGGAAAAGTTCAAGCTTTATTCGTTGTTTTTCCTAGCATTGGAATTGGGCTGGGGAAAATGTTTTGGATCTATAGCGTAAGGTTTGAAATCTTATTCAAGCTCATAAATAAGATTTCTTGACTGCTTCACCTTGCATTTCCTCCTCCTGTTTTCCTATATTTACTCGTGGATGGTTGAGCTTTCAGCCACGTCAGGCAACTGCTAGTTTTAAGGGTGAGACTCCCTTTAGAATTATTTATTGCTGCTCTCAAAAGAAGGATGGTAATATACTAGACTTTTTCACCAGCAGCTGTGCATTGACAATCAAGGTTCAGGCCATTTTGTACAATCCTAACTTTCACCTTGAAATAAAAATTAACAAACAACAATAGCAATAGCACTTAGACTTACAGTATATACTGCTTTACAGTGCTTTACATCCCTCTCTAAGCAGAGTCAACAATATTGCCCTCCAACAATCTGGGTCCTCATTTTACTGACCTCAGAAGGATGGAAGGCTGAGTCAAACCTGAGTCAGTCACAATCAAACTCCAGACTGTCGGCAGTGTTAGTCTGCAATACTGCATTATAACCACTGCACCACCATGGCTTTTACTGTCTTATTAGCTAAATTAGTAGTTTTCTCATATAGCTATGAGAAGGCTCATCACTCTGAAGAATGTATACAACATTCAGGACTGTACAGCAGAAACATTGCATGAAAAGTCTTGTAGGTTCAAGGCCTACATATGCTTACACGCACATTCATGGTCATTCTTCTTTTATGAAAATAAAATTTTCACTTAATAGTTAAATATGTTTATTATTGACTGTATAGATGTGTTTACTATTGACTGTATAGTCAGTGTTGTTTCTTTTCTTTTATGTACACTGAGAGCATATGCACCAAGACAAATTCCTTGTGTGTCCAATCACACTTGGCCAATAAAAAATTCTATTCTATTCTATTCTCCTTTCATCCACCAGTAGTCCTAACTCCCCACACCCAGTGGCAAATCAATAAAATAGATAAAATGCAGAGGGACACAAGCACTGGGCTTATTAAGTCCAAGACTGGCACTTTTTAACAATATGCATCCTGTCTCAAAGGTGCTTCTTTCTTCAAAAGGCAACTGGACTGTTTTTTTTTCCTTGAGGAAGAGGAAAAAAACATTTTGCTTCTCATCCAAGAAGCTTCATCGGTTCTGATGAACGAGGAGCAAAACATTTTCTTCTTCCTCCTCAAGGAAAAAACAGTCCAGTTACCTTTTGAAAGAAAAAAAAGGGGGGGCAGAGATCGACCCCTAGGCAACTCACTTGTGGGGTGCCGCAGGGGTCGATTCTCTCGCCTCTCCTGTTCAACATCTATATGAAGCCGCTGGGGGAGATCATCCGTGGTTTCGGGTGAGTTGTCAACTGTACGCTTACGATACTCAGCTGTACATTTCCACCCCGAACCACCCCAACGAAGCAGTTGATGTGATGGCTCAGTGCCTTGAGGCCGTTTGGGTCTGGATGGGGACGAACAGACTCCGACTCAACCCATCCAAGACGGAGTGGCTGTGGATACCAGCGTCCCGGCACAGTCAGCTAACCCCATTGCTGACTGTGGGGGGCGAGTCGTTGGCCCCCAGGGAATCGGTGCACAATTTAGGCGTTCTCCTGGATGTACGGCTGTCTTTAGAAGACCATCTGACGGCCGTCGCCAGGGAAGCTTTTTATCAGGTTCGCCTGATTCGCCGATTGTGCCCTTTCCTGGATCGGGACTCGTTATGCACAATCACTCACGCCCTCGTTACTTCCCGTCTGGATTACTGCAATGCTCTCTACATGGGGAGCACCAGGAGGCTCCAACTGGTACAGAATGTAGCCGCGCAGGTGATTGGGGGAGCACCTCGTAGCTCCCATGTAACACCTCTCCTGCGCAGGCTGCACTGGTTACTGGTGGTCTTCCGGGTGCGATTCAAGGTGTTGGTCATCACCTTTAAAGCGCTCCATAGCATGGGACCGGGATACTTACGGGACCGCCTGCTGCCGCCAGCTACCTCCCATCGTCCAGTGCGTCCAGTGCGCTCTCACAAGTAGGGCCTCCTTAGGGTGCCGTCGGCCAACCAACGTCGGCTGGCGACCCCCAGGGGAAGAGCGTTCTCTGTGGGGGCCCCAGCCCTGTGGAACGATCTGCCTGTGGGACTACGGCTTCTCCCTGCTCTTCGGACCTTTAAGTGCGAGCTCAAAACCTTCTTTTTTCATCAAGCGGGGCTGGCCTAATTGATTAATTTTAATATTGAGGGGTTTTAGTGGGTTTTTTAAAGGGGTTTTAATTTATTCCGTAATTTTTTACTTAATACTTTTAACACTAATACTGTATTTAAAAAAAATTTGATTTTTTTTTTTTTATTTGCTGTACACCGCCCTGAGTCTTTGGAGATGGGCGGTATAAAAATTTTAAAAATAAATAAATAAATAAATAAATAAATAAATAAATAAATAAATAAATAAATAAAAAAGCACCTTTGAGACAACTATGAGCTGAATGACTGACAATCTCCACAGACAGTAATGCATCTAAGAAAAGAGCCACTAAGATGATCAAAGGCCTGGTGACTAAACCATATGAAGAACAGCTGCAGGGTCTGGCTAGTCTTAAAAAAAGAAGAATTAGGGACAGTGGTGGGATTCAAAAAATTTTACTACCGGTTCTGTGGGCATGGCTTGCTGGGCATGGCATGAGAGGGATACTGCAAAATCCCCATTTCCTCCTGATCAGCTGGGACTCAGGAGGCGGGGAATAGATGGGGTGGGGCCAGTCAGAGGTGGTATTTACCGGTTGTCCGAACTACTCAAAATTTCCGCTACCGGTTCTCCAGAACTGGTCAGAACCTGCTGAATGCCACCTCTGATTATGGGTGACATGATAGCAGTATTCCAGCATTTGAGGGGCTGCCACAAAGAAGAATGGGTCAAATTGTTCTACAAAGCACCAGAGGGCCGGACAAGAAATAAAGTTTGAAAACTAATCAAAGGGAAAAGCAACCCGGAATTAAGGAGAAACTTCCTAACAGCGAGGACAATTAACCAGTGGAACAGCTTTACCTTCAGAAATCGTGGGCGCTCCATCACTGGAAGATTTTAAGAAGAGACTGGACGGTCATTTGTCTGAGATGGTATAGGTTCTCCTGCTTGAGCAGGGGGCTGGACTAGAAGACCTCCAACGTCTCTTCTAGCTCTATTCTATTCTAATTCATCTTGTTTAACAGACTTAATACCACATTTAATCCCCAGTAAGACCAGTGATGGGATTCAGCCAGTTCTCACCTATTCGGGAGAACCGGTTGTTAACTTTCTAAGCACTTTGGAGAACCGGTTGTTGGGAGAAATCTTATTTTGTTGTGTTTTTTTTTCATTTTACAGGGCTAATCCTGTAAGGAGGGCAGGAAGGGAACATTCTGGTGGTGTTTCTAGCCTAATCTTTATTGCCCTGCTTACAGAAACTGCCTCTCGGGTTAACTCTTAGTACATTGTAACAGCTAAGGCAAAGCGCCTATCGACTTGAATGACGTTGAGTTGGCCACACCCACACAGTCACATGATCACCAAGCCACACCTACCCAGCTGGTCATTAGGGCAAAGAACTGGTTGTTAAATTATTTGAATCCCATCACTGAGTAAGACATTTCATAAAAAACAGTGCCAATGTCAAAGTTAGGTTTTAATAAGACACTAAAAGAATCCTGCTATCAATAAAGGAATACCTTAGGTCTGGATATTACAGGGATGGATAGTTTAAAAGATCCGATTGATTGGTTAGAAGAAAACAGGAACATCCAAAGTCTGCTCCTTAAACAGTGGAACAAACCTTATAATGTAATTTTACTGGAGAGAAGAGCTCCCTGAATTTTAAGTAATCATTTCTTTATTTGCTTATTGACTTTGCAGAAAAGAGCCAAACGTAACAAAATATGCTCTAAAATAATTGTCTATATCTCTGTCAGAAACCAAAATAGACAGATTATCACAGCAGCTTTGTTTGGAAATAGGCCATTTTGCTGAATTAAAAGGGAAAAAATAAGATGCTCCAGCAAGCAATGTGATTGCATTACACTGAGCAGCTAAGTGCTTGTGATACTTAATTACTTGTTTGGGAGGCTGAACACATTCTAGTGCAGGAAAAGCAGCAATATTCTTATTGCGAAAAACCCAAAACAAAACACTACCACTCACACATTTAAAAAAAAAAAAAAAAGATAGCATCCCTGGAGTTTTCATCAAAAAAATATGAATTATAAGGTTATGCGAACAAGAAACTTATCTGAGTCATGAACCAAGAAAGTTCAAGCAACAGAGCATGCAGAAATTGAGAGAAATTGGGCCCCTGGTAGTGGGCTGTTCTCATTAAATTTTTTCCTCTAGGAGACTGCCATGTAATTACAAATATCTGCAGCCAAGTGAGACATACTCTCAGGATATAAATACACTTGGAATTATACTGCTTTATATTCCTCAGGGACAGACAGTATTCCCAATTGGGGGAAAATATATATATACTAGATGAGGAACTCAACAAAAACAAACATTAAAAAGACCAAAGACCAAAAAATGCAAACAATTTGAATTGTTAAGCCCCATAGTTTTCCTTCAAGGTAGGAACTTCAGCTTTGTAGAACAAAGTAAGACAAGTAAAAATGGAGCTTTCATTGATAATCTGGGGCTAATGTGGGAATGCAGACATTGAAAAACAGAAGTCAGCATATGAAAGGTTCTCCTGCTTTAACAGGGGGCTGGTTTAGAAGACCTCTAAGCTCCCTTCCAACTATTCTATTCTATTCTATTCTATTCTATTCTATTCTATTCTTCAGTTCATTTTACCATAAGTGACTAATTTGTCCTGTAGATGGGTAAAGATAAATGTTTCTGTCCAATTATGTCCAACTCTAGAGGACGATGCTCATTTCTGATACTTAAAGACATTTTTTTATGGCCGGCATGACTGTTTGCTTAGGCGCAGAGAATGTTGTATCTTCCCACCAAAGTGATACCTCTTTATCTACTTGCATTTGCCTGTTTTCAAACTGCTAGGTCAGCAGGAGCTGGGGCAAGGATGAGAGCTCACCCTGTCATGCAGTGCTCGGGTCTCAAACCCATACTGTAAGCTTTCCAGCTGACAAGCTCAGCATCTTTAACCGCTGAGCTATCATGACATATAGGTACCCTATTTCTAATCATAGCAATAGAATTAAAGTTAGACGATTACTAAAAGAATGCTTCTAAGACACAATCAGATAGATACACTCTGAAGAAAAGGGTGCCATGAAGTGTACTCAAATATTGCAATGACCTGTTAATCTGTTAATTTATAGAGGAATCAGAAATGTTTATTACCAAGTTTATATACTGGTCAATTCTTTATGTTGCTTGAAATGTTTGGTGATTCAAACATTTCAATGTTTGGTAATTCAAAAAATGGGAGGAGGACTTGCATTTATTCACTGGTTTCCAAACCTTCTAAGAATTTATTTTATTAATGGAAGTGGAGGTTATCCTTGACTTAGGATATTATTGAGCCTGCAATTTTGGTCACACTGATGTGATGATTGTGATTATCCCATGACTGGACTCAGTTTTATGAGGAAATGTTAAGTAACCCGTTCTTCACTATGGGGCAATTTTTTTTCTAGAAACTGAGGTTTCCAACAAAAACATCATCAATCGTGGTCACATGACTACGTGGAATGCTGTAAACAGCCATAAATGTGGGCTGATTTCTGAGCAGCCAAAATGCGGTGACATGGCCACAGAGGGTAGGGTGGACATTGGAACTTTGAATCTGGGCCATTAATCCCTTTTTCAAGATCTGTTCTGACTTCAAAAGGTCACTATTGGTCGTAAGTAGAGGGCTATCAGCAGCTAGAATTACTTATGCACAAAACTGGAAAAATGGACACAGTGGAAATGGTAATAAAGAGAATATTAGATTGCTCTGAAATGGATAGGTTAACTATGGAAATTAAAGTCAAAGGAGAAGCAGAGGATTTACCTGATGCGGGACCTAAGGTACAATTGGCTAGACAATAGATGCAAAGGTTAGAAAATGGATGATGAAAGAGGATCAACAAGTTAGAAACAAATGCAGGTATAAAGCTATATGGAAGAATACATATTGTAAGCAATATTGGTACTAGATTGTATATAATTGCAAATCAGTATATAGAAAGAGTGATAAATATATAGAGAATTATGTTATAACCATGGATACAATAGACATGTATAATAACAAGTTTTTATTCTTTTTTTCTATGGACTATACTTTATGAATAAGAGAAAAATGGTTGTAACTAGATGTATAACATCATGCGTATTTAAAAAGGTGCTGATACAACCAGCATATCGTTGTTGCAAAATGAAATTGTGATTTTAATCTATCTCTACAGATTATGAACTGCCATTTCTGTAAAGACAGATTCCTGATTTATCAGTCTTTCAAGTCTGTTAGTTCCTACTGCCATCATCCCATTAGGTACACAATGTTTGCCTGTATAAAAGACATACTAAAAAAGGGCCACAAACTCTGGATAACAGTTACTCTGCGGCCAGATTTTCTTTTTCCTCAGAGGTTCACCAGTCTCCAGAAATCAAGAGTAAAACCAATTTACCATCTTACTTGTAGCCAAAGTTGTCTATGCGCTATAATCATGTGAATGGAAAAAAACCTAGAAAGCTCATAGTGTTTTGACAAGTGCCTCCCAATTGATGAATTCCAAGCCAGATTTAAATCTTGAATTTCCTAGTCCAAACCCCAATTTTGACAATCTCTTGGCACCTTTGGGGAACCCAGATGGAACAAGTAAATCTAGTGTTAATGTTACATCAATATTTGGAAAACAGAGAAATGCCTTTTCACATACAATACAGTTTCAATCTTTGGCATCTAGGAATGCTTGTGGAATGAGATACATTTAAATGTATGTGTGTATTTTCTTTCATAAGCAACTAATTTTCCCCACCTAGAGCCAAGGAATTGCTTTAATCTCTTAATCTAGAGCAGACCTCATTATTACAATTGCAGAAGAGCAGAACAAATTAATTTCATAGGCATTATGAAGACAAGGATGTAAAATAATCCAAGCTTTATCTGCATATTTCACTTTTTTCATTCACTATATTGCCAGACGGATTTGTGTATCAATAAATGAGATAGTGAATCTTTTGTTGGATTGTCATTACCTTAGACTTGCATGAAACTCTTTCTCTGCATTTTTAAAAATTACAGTACCATCATTACATGGTTTTAATACAGAAAATAGCCCATTGTCCTTGAGGTATGGTATTAAGAAACCAGTCATCCCATAAAGGAATCCGCCATTCTGTTTATAATTATATTTATAATTATAAGATACGCTCTATAGATAGGTTACTAGATTTTATACTTCTACAGCTAATAGTCATTGACTCTTGTATTTGAATTTCTCATCAAATTTCATTCCATCACAACTACTTAAAATTTAGAGAGCAAATATCCCAGAACACACAGTGTGCTAAATGGCTGGCACCTTCCAGTTTCTTTAACTTATTTTTTGTTAATTTTACATTTACTTTTTGTCTTCATTTGTTTTGCTACTTTATTTTTAACAGTACACATCAAAGTTGTACAGCAAGTGGTGTGGTGGCCCAAAAGTGGAGCTCTCGCCTCACAATGAGGAGGCTGTGAGTTCAGTCCTAGGCAGAGGCAGCTATTTCTCTCTCTGGGCATATGAGTATATATCTGCTGAATATAACTCCGCATTGGCGATATGAAGGGCATCCGGCCAGTTTACTGGCCGGACTTGACTCCGCAAGGGATTATGAGGTCATTAAAAGATTATGATGATGATGATGATGATGACATCAAAGTTGTGCAACATTTGGATCAGAAGTAGGCAGTGCTTTAAAACTGGCATGGACACCCCACTGCACCGGTTGGTGGTCCTTGAAAGAAGCTATGCAAGAGCCATGGTGGTGCCGTGATTAGAATGCAGTATCAAAAAAGGAGAATATTTATAGCTCAGGGTTGAAATGAGGGTCCCTTGGTGCTCTTTGAGCTTGCTTGTTTTCTTGCAGACCTTACATTACCCTAACTAGGTAACATCATCAATGCTAGTAAGGAGTACTGTTTGCTGTCAGTTTATAGTGTCTTGCTTGTCTGTGTGGGTGGGGCCGGTCTTAGAGATTCTCTGGTTGGCCTGTTTATTGATGTCTCTTTGGCAGTTTCTTGATTGGGGTATTGCTTTCTTGATTGCTGGTCTGAAGTTGACCTTGGAGTTAATCTGTGCTGATCTGTGCTGATTACTGGTGGAGAGATGCCGCAGTCTTATTCTCTTTGGGCTGGCTGATTGCCTCTTTTACATAGTCTATAGAGGTTGTTGATGTCTCTGTGTCTATTGATGGCTGATTGTCAGAGTGCCAGGCTTCTAGAACAGGGGCCTCCAACTTTGGTCCCTTTAAGATTTGTGGACTTCAACTCCCAGAGTTCCTCAGCCATCTTTGCTGGCTGAGGGACTCTGGAAGTTGAAGTCCACAAGTCTTAAAGGGACCAAGGTTGGAGACCCCTGTTCTAGAAATTCCCTGGCATTTTTGGATTTGTTTGGATTTGGCCTGGTCTAGGATTGTCGCATTTTCCCAATTGAAACTATGGTTAACATTAACTCCAAAGTCAACTTCAGACCAGCAATCAAGCCGGGATAGCTCAGGCAATAGAGAAGCCTGTTATTAGAACACAGCTGCCTGCAATTACTGCAGGTTCGAGCCCGGCCCAAGGTTGACTCAGCCTTCCACCCTTTATAAGGTAGGTAAAATGAGGACCCAGATTGTTGGGGGGGGCAATAAGTTGACTTTGTAAAAAATATACAAATAGAATGAGACTATTGCCTTATACATTGTAAGCCGCCCTGAGTCTTCGGAGAAGGGCGGGGTATAAATGTAAACAAAAACAAAAAAAAAAGTAAGCAATACCCCAATCAAGAAACTGCCATCAGTTAACAGCCTAACCAGTTGTGGGTTTCAACATTTTTTACTACCGGTTCTGTGGGTGTGGCTTGGTGGGCGTGGGAGGGGAAGGATACTGTAAAATCTCCATTCCCGCCCCACTCCAGGGGAAGGTTACTTCAAAATCCCCATTTCCTCCTTATCAGCTGGGACTCGAGAGGCAGAGAATAGAGGGGGGGCCAGTCAGAATTTTTACTACCAGTTCTCTGAACTATTCAAAATTTCTGCTACCGGTTCTCCAGAGCTGGTCGGAACCTGATGAAACCCACCTCTGAGCCTAACCAAAGAATCTCTAAGACCCCACCCACCCACCCGCACAGACAGGCAAGCCACCAGAATATAAACAACAGCAAACAGCACTCGTTACTAACACTGATGACCTAGTTAGGGTAGTGAAACGTGTGCAAGAAAACAAGCAAACTCTAAGAGCACCAAGGGCCCCTCAGAATACAGTATTGCAGGCTGACTCTGCTCACTGCCAGGAGTTTGATTCTGACCAGCACAAGATCGACTCAGCCTTCCATCCATCCGAGGTCAGTAAAATGAGGACCCAGATTGTTGGGGGCAATATGTTGACTCTGTAAATTGCTTTAGAAGTAGTATGTACGTCTAAGTCAGGGCTGGTATTATGGCCTTTATGATTTATGGATTAACTCCCAGAATTCCTGAGCCAGCATGCTGGCTCAGGAATTCTGGGAGTTGAAGTCCATAGGTCATAAAGGGGCCATAGTTGCCCAGCCCTGGTCTAAGTGCTATTGCTATCAGCTATTACTAAAGGTGGTTTTTCAAGAGACATCTGGGCTTCCTTTGTGTTTCCTTGAAGACATTTCACTTCTCATCCAAGAAGCTTCTTCAGTTCTGCTTGGTGAGAAGAGCACATTCCTGAAGAAACTTCTTGGATGAAAAGTGAAATGTCTTCAAAGAAAAACAGAGAAAATCCAGTTGCCTCTTGAAAAAAACACCTCCGGGACAACCATGATCTGGATAACTCAGAATCTCCTTAAGCATATTGCTATTGCTATTTCTGAGCTCATATAGTAAGCATAGGATCTCTGGGAAAATGCATGTTTTTGTTCAGGAATGATTACAGAAATGGGATCCAAGTGCAATCAAGCCTCTGACTTTTTACTGTCCTGTCACCAGCTCTTGAATGCCTCTTTAACTCAAACATGTTTTTGATGAGCTCTAAAGCTCCAGAAAAGGCAGGCTGCCTTTAAGCAAGTGTTGTCAGTAACAACCAGAGCGCCTATGGTGGATCCAAGCACGTCACATTTCTAATAGACTTTGATAATTCGGAGACTGGGAAGAAAAAGAAGCATTGCTGAATTAGCTGGAGGTTTTCAATTTCTCCAAAGCAGTCCAAAGCGAGCGAGCAATTTCTGAGTGAAGCCACTTCATTCAGGCAAGAAACAAAATAGATAAATGGAATTCTTTTTCCAGTGTGATGTGCTAAATCATTTAGAGCTGGCTAGGTGGCTCAGTGGCTAAGACGCTGAGCTTGTCGATCAGAAAGGTCGGCAGTTTGCCGGTTCAAATCCCTAGTACAGGTCTCCTGTGTGAGCAGGGGGTTGGACTAGATGACCTCCAAGGTCCCTTCCAACTCTGTTACTGTTACTGAGATCAGAGAATGTACTAGAACTAAAATCGGACAAGCAATGGCAATAAAGCTTTCCTCTTCTAAGGATTCCCCTGATAGAATATCCATGCATTTTTTTTTTAACTGCTCAAGGTGCAATTACATTTCTGAACAATTAGCAGCAGTATGCACGAAATCGACCAGCTAAAAGATGACTTTGAAATGAATCCTTTATGCAAAAACACTCAGCTAAAGTGATTGCTTTATAAAAACTCTTCAAAGTGTTTGACTACTGGGCACATTAGGTAACCAGACACAGACCAATTACCGGATGAGACTAGATCAGCAAAACATAAAAGAATGGACAAACAAGATTATTAACTTCAAACAAATCAGAGCATGCCACAGATTCTATTCAAAAGAGCTAATAGAGGAGACCCATTCACTATGAAAGCGATTCTTCAGAGTTTGAATCAACTCCTTTACTGCCAATATCAGCATTGTTTTAATTGTTTTACTATTTGGGAGATTTTGTAACCCATCCAAAATCTTCTGATGTGGGCAGCCAAAATAAATCTATTAAGTCCCATCAGCATGACTGTTGTCAAATGGTATAATTAAAAAATATATAAATTCTTTAATTGTTTCATTGTGTAGCTCCATGATGGCGAACCTATGGCACGCGTGCCAGAGGTAGCACGTGGCATCCTCTTTGTGGGCACGTGAGCTGTCGACCCAGCTCAGCTCCGTTACACATGCGTGCATGCCTCCCATCAGCCAGCTAGTTTTGGGTCTCTGCCGAGCATGCACATGTTGGGGGGGCTGCACACGCATGTGTGGGAGATGGGGCAGGGCGCATGCAGGGGCACACGCATGCATGGGGGTGGGGCACATGTGGGAGCATGCACAGGGGTGGGGTACATGAGCAGGGACTGCACACTCATTGCATTTGGGGGGTTTGGGAGCACGCATGAGCATTTGTGCATGTGCCTTCGTGCACGCTTTGGGCACTCGGTCTGGAAAAGGTTAGCCATCACTGGTGTATCTCCTTGTTTTAGAATCTGTGTTCTGCATTTTTGCAATATGGATGTTTAATAATGAGAACAGATCCACAGGTACAATAGTTGTAGTCACAGAGGTTGATACTAACTACATGAGTACATTGTCAACTGGTAACATCCCCAGGGCTCCTGTGTTACCCATGAAGTTAAGCGATCCATCTGTTTCTGATCCAAAAAATCCTTTAATGACCTCTTAGAAGTCAGGTTTCAGTATGCTACCAAAGTATACAGGCCTCTGTAGGCAAGAGGACTTAACTTAAGCTTATATTACCATCAGTTATTGGTACAGTTGAACGTTTCTCCATTTCAACAAGTTTTGTGTATTTCTAATATACTTTAAATCGGTGAATACTTGTTCTAGTTGAAACTGCTAAAATGAAGAGCTGTGAAGATTTGCCAAACAGCTTAGATAAGCAGATTAGTACAATACCCAAATAAAGACTAAGCCAATAATTTCTGCACTAAGACACAACTGTGATACATTAAGCCAACTAACTATGATATATGTCCATCTGATTATAGATCAAGATCTGAGAAGTGTTAACTCCTCAAAGAACAGAAAACCAATTCCTCTAGCTCTACATTTGATAGCTTTGGTATCAACCTTTGAATGCCCTTTAAGATTGTGTTTACAGTTGGAAACCCTTATGAGTGGTCTTGAAGAATCTTGAGATAATTTCCCTGTCACACCTGCAGCTGCTGATAATCCAATATAATGTATTCCTCACTAATGCAAAACCCTCATTATCTTAGCCCCCATTGATGATGTGACTGAGTAACTGAGAGTTTCTATTTCTATTGGTTTTACAATAGACGGGAATATTTATAGTTCGGGTTGAACTGTGGAGTCCCTGTTTCACTCTGAGTTTAGTTGTTTGCTTGCGGATGTTTCATTACTCAACTAAGTAACATTACCATGTTAGTATGGAATTTGCTTCTGGTTCTTCTAGAGCAGGGGTCTCCAACCTTGGTCCCTTTAAGACTTGTGGACTTCAGCTCCCAGAGTGCCTCAGCCAGCTTTGCTCTGGGAGTTGAAGTCCACAAGTCTTAAAGGGACCGAGGTTGGAGACTCCTGTTCTAGAGAACAAATCCCACCCTCACTAGCACTGATGACATTATCTAGTTGGATTAAAAAAAAATCTGCAAGGAAACAACCAAGCTCAGAGAACACCAAGTACTCCAAAGTGAAGTTAGTTTTATGATTTTGTTTCCTTGAGATCTAGGCTGTAAACTGAAGTTACATTTAGCACTAGGCTGAGTTTTTATGTTGAGTGGAATTTTTGCTCTAGGTGATGCAAGTAATTTCTTGCTATATTTATAAGGCTGTATATTTCTGTTACAGTTGAATCACATTAGGTTTGGTTTTCTAAAAGAATATTGCAAAATTAATTGTGAAGGAGCAGGTAGCATGTGTTTTCATTCTTAGTTGTCATCTTAGTTTCAAACCAGGCTAAAAATTATACCTTTCAATAAAGTTGATGGAATATATTTCTCTTCATATTAGGGTAAATGTAGAGTTTGAATTAAAATTCATCACGGACTACAGTGAAATCATCTGAAAAATTGGAAAATGTTATTATTAATGGGGCAATAGCACATGATCTTAGCAGGAGTCAGTGGCCAGGCCACAGAGTCAGTGTTCTGGATTTTGATATTAACTATTGACATTTGCTTAATCTGATGGGTTGTTGGATGCTGACCACATGATGTCATCGCATATCTTTTGCCAGAACTGTGTAGTTGAAGATTACATTTAGGTTGGAACACTTAGCAAAAGAAAGAGCCAATTTGGTGTAATGGTTAAGGTACTGGTGTAGACACCAGGAGACTGTGAGTTCTAGTCCCACCTTGGGTATGAAAGCTGGCTGGGTGACTTTGGGCTTGTCAATTCCTCTCTGGGTGACTTTGACTTATCAATTCCTCTCTGGGTGACTTTGGGCTTGTCAATTACCTTAAAGTGGAAAATGTGGGGGAAAAGAGGAAGAGGAGGAAGATTTGTTGGATATGTTCACCGCTTTCTTGTTTATAAAAATAATAAAGGCAGGGACAAATAAATAAATAAAATGTATGTTCACAACCTTGAGTTATTTATAAAATTAAAAAAGATGGAATTAAAAATCTCACAAAGTTAAATATCCCTGCATGAACTATTAACAATTTATTAATAGTTGGGTTATCATCTTACAGGACAATCAAATAAATATCCTGATTATATCTTGTTATTAATTCCCACAGCCCAGATAACCGAACAAGATTTGTATAATCAAATAAACACTTGGTATTCAACGGGAACAATTAATAGTTTGCAGGCTAAGCCAGAGATAGTATTCAATTAATAATCTATGAGCTAATATGGTAGCTTTAAACAGTTAATCGTTTACGGATAATTTAATGACTGAACGACAATAAATTGAAAGACATATGAGAGCAGCAGGAGATTTAGCATTAATAACTTCTGACATATCATAGAAAACACATTTTTTTTGCCTTTTCCTTGAGGATTTGGCAAATTAAAGGAAATCAAAACCAAATTCTCATGCCATGATTTGGAAAGCCATCAATAAGATACCAGACATAAAGAAGAAAAGGGGGGGACATTGGATTCTTGCACCAGGCTGAAGTGAATGGGAACAAATGAGGAAAATTTCCTCAGTATAAAAAGTATTGATGACTACACACTCGAAGTCTTATATAATGGTACACTTTTTTTTTCTTTTTTAGCTTAAATAAGAAGGTTCAACATAGATCTTACTTGATGAAAACCTTTACGGTTTTGCCTTTAGGTTGTAATAAGAGGATGAGAAATATCAGGAAAATTCATGATGCAGTTTGCAGCAATTAAAGTATATATAAAGGGTTGTATTGGAAGTGGTATCTTTGGAGCCTTTGCTAAGCTGGAGTTGAACTTCTCTATTCAGCTGCAGACTATCTTAACTCCATATGTTTGAGAGCTTTCTAATAATTACACCTTTACTACAACAAAGTCATCACAATAAAAAGCAAGACAGATGCTCTTCTACCAACATTACTTGGTATCCAAATATCACCACCATGCAGTAGAGAAATTCAGACTTCTGCATAGAATTTTAACTGACAGGATGAAGTAATTATTCATCTTAGACTAAAACATTATTGATTTGTATTGATTCGTTGTTGTTGTTAGTTGTGAAGTCGTGTCCAACACATCGCGATCTCATGGACAACATTCCTCCAGGCCTTCCTATCCTCTACCGTCCTCTGGAGTCCATTTAAACTCATGCCTACTGCTTCAGTGACTCCATCCAGCCACCTCGTTCTCTGTCATCCCTTTCTTCTTTTGCCCTCAATCTTTCCCAGCATTAGGCTCTTCTCCAGTGAGTTTCAACAGAATTGAACCAACAGAATTGATTCGTACTTGACCATAATTTATAATCAACCATGTTGACTGGGAAATTCTAGAGTTGAAGTCCACATATCTTAAAGTTGCCAAGTTGGGAAATACTTTATTAGAAGGATGTTCATTTGATTGCCTGCCAGCCTCTTCTAGTATATCAAATAATAATTTCCCCTGGAAACTGCTTTGCCTTGGAAAATACTTGCTTGCAATTTTGGCCCCATGGCTTTGGTCAGAGTATTAAAACCATGTAAATCTAAAGTAAGGGATGCAGTGGCTCATTGGCTAAGATGCTGAGCTTGTCGATCGAAAGGTCGGCAGTTCAGTGGTTTGAATCCCTAGTGCTGCGTAATGTGGTGAGCGCCCATTACTTGTCCCAGCTTCTGCCAATCTAAAAGTTCGAAAGCACATAAAAAATGCAAGTAGAAAAATAGGGACCACCTTTGGTAGGAAGGTAACAGCATTCCGTGCATCTTTGGTGTTTAGTCATGCCGGCCACATGACCACGGAGACGTCTTCAGACAGCGCTGGCTCTTCGGCTTTGAAACAGAGAGGAGCACCACCCCCTAGAGTCGGGAACGACTAGCATATATGTGCGAAGGGAACCTTTACCTTTATCTTTTAAATCTAAAGTAAATTGCAAATACAATGCGGAGAAGAAAGAGCAACATCATATAACAAAGACTGGGAGATGCCTCGTTCAGAACTGCTGGCAGCATTTTGGAATAAACATTTGGATAGCTACTTAAAGGTAAAGGTTCCCCTCGCACATATGTGCTAGTCATTCCC
The DNA here is from genome assembly GCF_028640845.1 of Ahaetulla prasina. Lineage (NCBI taxonomy): Eukaryota > Metazoa > Chordata > Lepidosauria > Squamata > Colubridae > Ahaetulla > Ahaetulla prasina. The sequence goes on from NC_080546.1 coordinate 21,041,864, forward strand.
GACTCTAGGGGGCGGTGCTCATCTCTGTTTCAAAGCCGAAGAGCCAGCGCTGTCCGAAGACGTCTCCGTGGTCATGTGGCCGGCATGACTAAACACCAAAGACGCACGGAACACTGTTACCTTCCCACCAAAGGTGGTCCCTATTTTTCTACTTGCATTTTTTACGTGCTACTTACTGTGACACAATAGGAAACAGAAGAAGTAATGCAAGAGATTAAAGCTTTATCAGTGTCTATTTTTAAGTATCTTGATTGCTATAATCAACTATCAGTGCACCTTGTAGAGCAGTGGTTAAAGTGCAGAATTGCAGGCAAACTCTGCCCACAGCCTGGAGTTCGATCCTGATGGGGCACAAGGTTGACTCAGTCTTCCATTCTTCCAAGGTCAGTAAAAGGAAAACCAGATTGTTAGGGGCAATATACAAAAAATGCTTCTACATTGTAAACTGCCCCAGAGTGTTATAAAGCGCTATTCAATGGCCTAAATGCTATTGCTGTTGCAATCTTTACATTGTCCACACAACAGATACTGAGATATCATCAAAAAGCCTTTGTATCTTTCCATGCAATTGATTTTAGTGAAGCTATAAATTATATTTTATTTCCTAAACAGCTTGTGTTTTTTTAAAGATAGAAAAACATGTTCTCTGAAATGTCTAAAGTCCAATTTTTGTAGACTGCATAGCAGTTCAAACAGAAAGGGAATGATACCTTGACTGAACTGTTTCTTAATTTTTATTTTCTGAATCCTTCTCTAAAACCTTTGTTCTTATTACTTCTTGCCTTTTGGCATGATAGATGTTCACAGGCTCAACAGCTAAAGGCAAAGTTGCTTCTGATAACAACTCAGGTTTTGTCTTCCTACTGCCTCTGGAGAGTTGTCATTAAAGTAACAGATTACAGTCCTGGTGCATATTATTATAAGTATAGATTTTTCATGCAAGAGACTGTCATGAATTTCTTGGACATTTATAGAGAGTCTGGAGTTTCAGTTTTTGAAAATATTGCATTGGTATTTCCATTTTCAGTTTCTAAATGCCATCTCTGAAATAGGTCTTTTAATGATGATAATGAAATAACTGCAAAATCATGGTTGAGATGCTACATAAGTTTGAGCTGCATTGTCTTACCAGCCACATATTTACTAAAGTGTTTTTTTAAAAGAGAGAGAGACATTTGCAAAAAAAATATTTTCCCCTACTTTATTTTTATTCAATGCTATTAAAACTGATTTATAAATAACAGGCTGTATATATTATAGGCTGTTTTGACCTTGTAAATACCATAGTTTGCAGACTTAAAGAAGTAATTATAACCACCAACCTGGAGACATTTTGTCGTATACAGATAGTCCTCAACATATAACTATTCATTTAATGATGGTCTCTGTTAACAACAGCCTCAGAAAGGGTGCTTTATGGTCTGTATAGCATTTCCAACAATAGCAAAATATCACACAGAGACATATTGCGAACCTGATTGCTATCTGGGTGGTTGGCAACCTGTTTACACTTCCAACCAGTTGCCAAGCAGGTATCAAATATGTGATCAGCATTTGCAATTTTCTGTGATGTGTCCCCAGAAAGTTAATAAGGAAGCCAGAAAGGATGCTGCCTGCCAAGAAGACTCCCTCTCATCTCTAGGATCTGGTTTAAAAAAACTGCAAGCAAAAGTATGCAACAACTATATTAATTTGATATAATGAAAGGGAGCAATAGGACAGGAACAGTAGGCACTTTTGTGCTCTTATGCACGCCCCTTATAGTCCTCTTAGGAATGGGGTGAGGTCAATAGTAGACAGTTTTTGGTTTTTCAGCTCCATGCCTTTTGGCAATCCAAACAGAAATCCTTCAGCAAGCAGTTCTTTTAGCCAGCCCCTGAAACAAAAGAAAACAAAATCCAAGAAGGATTCTCAGCCCCTGAGTAGAGAGGTAGTATAGTGAGCTAAGGAGTATGAGGGAGGCCCTGGAAGGCCCAGCACAAGCCACGCAAAAGTGTATCTCTACTCAGGGGCTGAAAATCCTGTTGATTTTACCATGGAAGATTTTCAATTCCTAAGCAGAAACATATGCATGGGCTGTGCATGGATGCTGGTCCTCCCAGGGTCTTTTCCATTCCCCAGGTATCTCACATTCCTTACCTGGGACTCCATCCACTTAATGACCCACGAGATTGTTTAAGAGTCAGAACTGGGAGTGCTGGGAATGAAATCATTAAGGGAAGCAGTAACAGGATGTCTTGCTTAACTACCACTTCACACAACAACCAAGATTCTGGCCTCCATTGCAGTCATAAATCAAAGACTATCTGTATAGCTTTTATAATGCCTGTAATCTCAACGAGAGGTCATATCAACTCCCTGTAGTTGTGTGTTGTTTCTTGAGGTCCTATTGCGTCTAGCTTGATTCTTTACATCAGTGTGTCTCGAGCTTTGCCACTTGAAGATGTGTGGTTTTCAACTCCCAGAATTCAACTCTGGACATATTAAGATGTGTGGACTTCAACTCCCAGAATTCCCCAGCCAGAATTCTGGGACTTGAACCCCACCCATTGCCAAATGGCCACCTTACATGGCTGGCTGGGAAATCCTGGGAGTTGAAGTCCACACATTCTCAAGTTGCTAGCATTGAGTGACAGTTCTTTACATGATCACTATGTTCTTTTCTTGCAATGGATTCTTTAAAGGATTCTTTAAAAGGGGGCGGGGTGAAGCTTGTTGCCCCTGGCAGATTATTTAAATTATGCACATCATTGTGACTGCAAACAAAAACGTCTTAAACCAGTTTAATCTCCACTTACTCACTCAGTGGCCTGATGCTGTTATGTTACTTTTCTTTTAAAAAATCTTGTACATCTATGCCGAGCCTGAAAATTTACTCTAAGGCTGAAATTATTGGCTCTGGAGTCTCATAATTAAAATGTTCCCACCACCACTAGTTTTTAAACCTAAGTATCACATCGAGTGTAAGAATGATGTTGATAACTCAAAGATGTCACCCTACTGTTTCCTTTTTTTTTCATCTTCCATTATAGCTTCTGTCTCTACGGGAAGTAGTGCTGAATCCTTTTTCAGCAGCCCCATATATTTCTGAGCCTTGATTATAATGACCATTATCTATTCGTTTGAACTGCAGCTTCCGTGTAATGAAATATCACGCCTGACATTTCTGTAATAAGTGCTTGACTTTTGCAGCTTTGGCACATAATAAGCACATAACACAGATATAGAAATATTAAAGTCTGCTCTGTCAGCATAATACTTGAGAGCCAGTGAGATACTAATTGCATTTTGTTTTTTAATAGTTTGGGGAAATTATTGTGTTTTAAAATTAAGGCCAGGGTCATAGATCTCTCCCTTAATTTTTTTTTTTCCTCTCTTAGTCTGGAAATGATGAAGTCAGAGAGACCCCATGTTGTGAAGGGAAATCCTTTTAGTAAAGCAAGCATCAGAATATGAGTATTTGCAGCAGGGGTGGGCTTCAGATCCTTTAGCAATGGGTTTGCGGCCCTGTTGCTGGGTGGGTGTGGCCATGGTGGGTGTGGCCTAGTCAACTGCCTGCACCATGGTGGGGGGGTTTTGCCCTCCCCAGGCTCCGGAGGCTTTCCTCGAGCCTCCAAGAGGGTGAAAACTGCTTCCCCTGGGGTCCAGAAGCCGTCTGGAGGCCTGAAACAGGCCCGTTTCTGGACTTCTGGAACCTCCAGTAGGCCCATTTTTTGTCCTCCCAGTCCCTCTACATAGCCCCTGCACTTATCTGGAATGATGTACGAGTTGTGTGGAGATTTCTGGGAGGGGCAGAGTGGGCATGGCCAGCCAGGGTGGCATTTGGGGGTTCACCGAACCCTGGAGATTCTTGGCTAGAGGATCACCCAAGCCCTGCCAAACCCCCAGGAGCCCACCCCTGATTTGCAGGTGAGATGAAGCAACTTGCTGCGGTCAACTCGCATGGCCAATTTTCTGTGGCCAACTCACTATGAGGCAACTTGCCACAGGACAATTCAACAAATACAAAAGTTGAATGAATTTTGATAGAAACACGGCCAATAATAACAATAAAGGAAAGTCAATCCAGAAGTACAAGAGCTACAATAATTTTGATGAAAACATGGTCACCAGTAATAAAAGTAACTGAATGATACAATTAATACAGAATTGGATTGAACCATGCAAGTTGGGCCTGCCAAGTTGTTCTATACCCCAGTGAAGGGAGCTGGATGTTAAGGAAGATGATAAAAGATCACAAGAAACTTGCATTATTTATAACTTTTTCATCTTTGCAATAATGGCAAATATCTGTAGCTCGGGTATAGGATGAAGGTGAATGTTCATTCTCTGAATTTGTAGGCTGGTGTCTGAACATTTCATTACCAGGCTGGGTAACCTCTTCACCAGTGGTGGGATTCACCGGTTGTAACAACTGGTTTGCTGCACACGTGCTGTGCACACACTTCCATGCATGCACATTACAGTCAAAGTAACCTCCTACTGAATCCAAAGTGAATAAAACAGCTGAGGTGTGGCAATCCGCTCTGCCACGCCTATCAGCTGGGCTTAAAACAAAATATAGGTAGATTATAGTGTGGGGTGGATAGGCGGGCCCATCTGATTGTCAGAGCAATCCGGTTCACTCTCAGCTGATCGTCAGAGCTACTGGTACGCCCAAACCGTTCAGAACCGGCTGAATCCCACCCCTGCTCTTCACCAGAGTTTAGGGATGTCAATGTCAGTGTACTTCTGTTTATAAGGGCTTCAGATTTGGGTGCGTCAAATGAGGGACTTGTGATGGGTCAACCGTGAGTCATCAGTGAGTTTTGTGATGGGTCTTGTGATAAAGAGATTACATCAGGTCAGGGTCATTGGGAGGTGAACTGCTGGTGGGGGGTGGTTGTTTGGGTTGGTTGAGGGCCAGCACTGTCTCTGGTTAGCTGTGTGGTTGATTTGGATTCTGAGGGGTTCATAGGCTGGTTGTAGGTCAACGTGTCTATTGATGGAATTGCTTGTAGAGTGCCAGGCTTCAATGAATTCACCAGCATGATGGATGGTGGCATGGCCAATGATTTTTGTGTTGCTCCAATCGAACTGGTGCTGTTCGGTGTCAGGTAGAGATTAAGGATTTAGGATCTTGGCATTTGACTGCCAGTCAGTGTACATGGATCCCGGTTTTAATTGACGTGATGTTTGTCCCACATAGAATTGGTCGCAATGATTACAGTTGATTTTGTAGATTAAATTGTTTCTTTCATCTTTCTGTATTTTGTCTTTGGTTCTTTGCACATTTCTATTCTGCTTGGCTGGGACCCAGTTCATTGTCCAGGAAGAGAAGAGAGCTTCTCCAAAAACACTACACTACTAACCAGAGCATATAAAACATTTGCTAGACCATTTATTGAATACAGCTCGACTGTTTGGAACCCATACCACATTTCTGACATCAATACAATTGAATGTGTCCAGAAATATTTTACAAGAAGAGTTCTCCACTCCTCCGAATACAACAAAATACCTTATGCCACCAGACTTGAAATCCTGGGTTTAGAAAATTTAGAACTACGCCACCTTCGATGTGACCTGAGTTTAACTCATAGAATCATCTATTACAATGTCCTCCCTGTCGAAGACTACTTCAGCTTCAATTGCAACAATACACGAGCACACAATAGATTTAAGCTTAATGTTAACTGCTTCAATCTTGATTGCAGAAAATATGACTTCAGTAACAGAGTTGTTAATGCTTGGAATACACTACCTGACTCTGTGGTCTCTTCCCAAAATCCCCAAAGCTTCAACCAAAAACTGTCTACTATTGACCTCACCCCATTCCTAAGAGGTCTGTAAGGGGCGTGCATAAGAGCACAAGCATGCCTACCATTCCTGTCCTATTGTTTCCTTTCATTATATCCAATTAATATAGTTATTACATACTCCTACTTATATATATGCTTATATATTGTACAATTATTTCATGCTTATGCTTATATATACTGTGTGACAAAATAAATAAAATAAAAAATAAAAATTAATTAAAAAAAGCTGGAAACCCTTCCTCATACGGAGGGAAGGAAGGGGCCAGAGTAAGCAAGGAAGGTGTTATTTATATGACCATAGCTGGGGCAGGAAGCCTTATTGAGACTGTTGATGCAAAAGTAAGAGAACAATCCTCAGACTCTTGCTGCAACATCCATTTATTTCCTTGGTTACATATTTTGAGAATTGCAGTAGAGGAGAATTTGAGTTCTTGACTTGGACTGTTGAGGCTGCAAGAGTCTGATTTTGCTTTCAGTCTCTATCCCTGAATGTTCAAGGGACTGGAACGAATAAACTTCAGCAAGTTCTTTGCACCTGTGAGATTCAGGTGTTTGCTTTCTGTTACATACTAGACAGCTTACCACCTTTCTGTCCATAAGGCTCTCTGCCACCGTCACAAATCTTGCTTGTTCTAGAGAGCCAATGACTGAGCAGGTATCAAGACTTACTTTAAACATTCTAATCAAAATCAAGTTTACCGGTGTGCTAAGATTTGGCTTAATTTGTAAGCATGGTTAAAGAAAATTATGTGTCAGAATAGAAATATTACTAAGGGTAATCCCAACCAGAGCAAAAGGTGGACCATTCCTCTTTAATATCATATCCCGGTGTAATCCTTCAAAAGATGTAGCAGGGTACAGTTCAAAGTAAATTCCTAAACCATTATGGAAGTTTGTGTGAATCAGAGGTGGGCAATTAATTTTCCCAAGGGGCCACATGAGAAATTGGGACTGTGGTGGAAAACCAAACTAATGTAAGTTGATTTGATGTCCTCCAGCTCCATCATCTCAACTCCAGGCAAGGGGCAAATGTTGTGCAAACACAGAAAAGTGCTTTGTCCCTTTGCCCTTTGACATCTGCCAACCAAGATGATGGCTGTATGCAGGGCCAGACCCAACTTGGCTTCTTCTCCTGCCCCCTGAGGTGCATTTATTTACATTTGATTTCTAATTTACAGTTGACCTCATGTGGACCAAACAAGGACAGCCGAAGAGCCAGATATGGCCCAGGGCCCATGAAATGCCCAGGTTTGGTATGATTGATGGAAAATAGAGACCCTGTACATGCATACTTTCAACTTTAACAACCAGTGTGACACAGGAGGAAAGAGGCAAGGCAATAAAATAGGTAGAAGAAGTAAACGAGATTGGGAAAGATTGAGCAAAATAATCCTGTAACTTGGTGTTGGATGCATTAAACAAGCACAGGCCTAAACATATTATTGTATTCAGGTTGCATTCATTATCTTAAAGAAATTATATCTTTTTCTGCACAAAAGCAAAAGAGGAAAGTAATCCGGGCACAGCAAGACATCATTCTTTATCATCATTATCAATAATTTTCCTGGTTGTGGTAACACTGGCAATGCCCATTTACACTGCAACATAGTGAATCCATTGTTGTTTCCTATAACAGCAATAAATTTATGATTTCTATAACAGCTTTTATGATTTCCTAATTTAGGGATAGCAAATGGACATCCATGCCTCTATTCATCTTCTCCTTTGGGCAGGCGATATGTGATCATAATTTCAGCACATCCTTTCTGAATTAAATCTGCAGAACATCTTTCCATTCTGACTTTTAGAAATGTGGTACTCAGCAGAATAGAAAGGCAACTTTGGAACCCTATATTAGCGCTACATTTAAGAGTTTTCCCCCCAGTGCTTCTTCCAACGATAAACATAATGAACAACTCATCTCATATCAATATGCAGATACTTCATTATAATTTAATGTAATGTGTCTTCCTTTTTTTCATAAAAATAAAAGCAGAGGGCTTAATCTAGTACTAAGCCAATGTTGGTGACATCAGACTTCCATCTTCTGAGAAAAGAAGCCTCATCTTTGAAATGAGTGTTCAAGCATTCATTCATTCATTCATCATATTTTTTAACTGGGCAGTAAGGAGGGATGTGCAGAAAGACAGGTTGCAACCAAGAGTCACTGAGTTCCACCAGAAAGTAAATCCCCAGTTCCCAAGGGCCTCCCAATGTGATAGACTACAAACTCCCATTCAAATGGTTGCTTTTTTAAGAAAAGACCATCCAGATCGGGCCGAATTGCGCAATCCAGGAGCAATCACGGCCGGTAGTTTGGCGATCTGGTAGTGATGGTGGAGCGAAGCTCCGCCCACCCACCTAGGTGTCATTACTTCCTGGTTTTAACCAGGAACTAATGTGCTTTTTAACTTCTGCCCGTGCACAGGTTTTGCACATGTGCAGAAGGTCTGCGCGCGCACATGATGCATGCAAGCATGAGCAAAGTGCGCATGTGCACACGGCGCATACACTTCCAAACCAGTAAGGAAGGTAAATAGATTTCACCCCGATCCAGATGTACCCAAATATGGGACAGAACAAACTGCTTCCGCTTTCACCTTTCAGCCCCAATCCAGTGTGCTCCATCCCATATTTGGATAGATCAGGTTACCCTGATAGAAAAAAAACATTTAATCTCTCCACTGGTATAGCCAACAAAGCAAGGAGAACCCATGGTTTAAAGGTTAATACATCTATCTAAAATGCAAGCAGCCTGGTTTCGAATCCCAGAAGGGTATGTGTTGTGGCTCCCGCCCCCGAACCTGGCCCCATGCCCGAAAGTGCCTTGGAGCCAGGCCTGCTGCCAGAAAGTGATTTGGACAGTGAGGGAGAAGGGCCGTCAGGACTTACCTCGGAAGCACCGGCCTCCCTGGATCAGCTCCAGGAGCCAGAAGCAGGCCAAGTGAAAGAGATAACGAGGCCTCCTTCTCCTGACTCTTCCCCCCCCCAGGCCATGCCTGCAGACCCAGCTGACAGCAATCAGGCTTGGCTCAATCCCAGGTTTCGTAGGCAGGAGAAAAGGGAATGACAGAAACAGGGGAGGGGCAGGCCTAGGAAGTGCTGAGTCATGGAGCCACACCCCACAGGATATAAAAGGCAGCAAGAGCTGGTGTGTCTCTTTGTATCAGGCAAATCCATGGATTGACTAGAGCTGAAGGTTGTGACTCACCAGTGTCTTGGCAGCTATTGAGGGCTCTTGGCAGACGCTGATTCTTTTGCTGCCAGAGCTGAGAAGAGCTGGCTAATTAAGCCATCGTTCGGACGGAGGCGAGGAGGATACAACAGTATGGCTAGTTCAGGGATGTCAAACTCAAGACCCAGGGGCCAGATTCTGAACATGGGGTGCTTAGATCTGGCCCGCAGGGCCACCTGAGAAACAGCAAAGGACCAGCCCACGGTGCCTCTGCCAGCAAAAATGGAGCCCCGGAGGGCCATGAGCAGCCCTCCCGAGCTCAGTTTTTGCTGGTAGAGAGCTGCAGGAAGCTATCACACCTGAAAGAGCCCGTTTTCATTGGCAGAGCGCTTGGGCCGACACAAGCACCCCCAACATGAGTGACGTCAAGCTGGCCATGTCCACCCTGGCTCCCCCGAGGTCAAACACAACCCTGATGCAGCCCTCAATGAAATCGAGTTTGACATCCCTGGGCTAACTGATGAGAGCTAAATAGCTTGAAATAGATCTATAGTAGTCTCCCTTTATTTCTTTGTTAGTAAATATACATTCAGCACGAGCAGAACCAAGCCATTTTCTTTAGGAAGGAAATTGACTGACTGACTCTCCATTGGGCTCAATTCCAATCTTTTCATAGCAACTCTTGTCTTCGCCGTTGCAATGACTAATTAGCTTGTGCTTTCCTAATGGAGGGGGGAAAAAAGTTCTTTCCACATGGTATCACATTATTTCCTTGTCATTTTACGAGACCTGGAGTGTTAACATGGCTTCTCATCATTGGCTCTCAATGAGGAAAAGCGAGCGGGCTGAAATAATGCTTCTTGGTTAACATGGCCTGGTACAAAGAAGCTGGCATTTAGTCTTGCGTGCCATTCCCAATCATCTGTGAAAAGAACTCGTGGCCCCACTCTGAATGTGTCATTAAGCCACTTTGAGTCTCAGCTGAACTGAATTCCTAGAAAAAGTAAAACTGGCACGGACTCGTATAGCTGCCTAAACTCTTTGCATTCCTAATAACTCTACCATTTGTTTGAGTGCCTTCAAACCTAAAAGAGTGCACAATGCTTAAAAGGAGGCCAAAAAATGCAGGCACTGATTTGATTGCATTATTTTCCTTAGCAAAAGCTAAGAATTAATCCCTTCTTGAAGTCTTAGTCCTTATTGTAGTGGTCCATCAGCAGCCTGCGGAGTCAGACAGCAATGAAGCTGAGGAAGAACATGGGCCAGTCCTGGAGGCTGGGAAAGGCCCGGATGAGAGCTCTGCATTGGAGGTAGAGGTGAGGCCAAGGCCATCAGGGAGTGATGTGCGGACTCCAGAGCCTCCAGAGGCTGACAGTAGTGAGGCAGAGGAATAGGAGGAGCCTGTTCCTAATGCACGCATGAGAAGAGCTGCCAAAAGGCAAGAGCAGCTAAAGCAAAGAGGATGATTCGGGAGTAGGGCCAAGAGATGATTGGCCCCTCCCATAAGACTTAAAAGACCAGCAACGGCGTTTGGGCTCTTTCCCGAAAAACAATGTTGATAGCTTTGTCTTGCTGCATTTGTTTTATATCGGTGCCTTCTGAACTTTTGCCACAAAAGGCCTTTGGCAGTTTGCCTAATTGGACCAAGGTTGGTGATAGGACTGAGGAGTTGTGTTGGGAGGAATTTGCTTTAGTTTAGTTGAACTACGCTGAGAATGAGTTAATTCTCAGCTCTTTGTTTGTTTTTACACTGACTGAGTTTCCTACTACCTACTTGGGCCTGGGTCACAACACTTATGGCCATCTAGATGTTGGTGAACAATGACCCTGAGCAGTGACAGGCAGCGTGATAACATTAAGGGAAGAAAGAATTCAGGGAAGGAATTGTCATCTCTTTTATAATAAAAACCACAGGCAGGTTATCGCTGCATATCACAAGAACAGTACCCTCTGGAGGTCAACATGCCTTTTAGTTTTTCTGAAACCGTGCACTTTAATGGACTTTGGTCTGCTTTGCCTCCAAACTGAGCAGCATAAAAGGTTTTCCACATTGTTATTACACTCTGCTTGGCATCTATATTTTACTGTAGTCAATGCATGCATAATGCATATATTTCATCAGTGCAAGATGTTTGCCCTGTGCTTTTACAGCTACGGATATAACTGGTATTTGCATAATAGCTCAGTCTTTACCTCTAGATGACACGGTGGGAGGGCAGTCTCAAACCAAGATAACTGTCATTCGGGCTTACAGCCTTATTTCTCTCCTCAGTAACTAGTATAAAGTCAATGTTATAGTTTGAGCACCCAGTCCGCTGAGTGAGCACCCAGTCAATGGAATTCAACACAACTGTTGGCTACCATAAACCACCAGTCCTTAGAAAGTTTTGACCTTATATCTCAATTTAAGCATCTCAACTTTTGAAGGAGAATAGTTCCTGGCTAAAATTCTGTCTTTTTTCTTCTATCTTCGCTTTCTTTTGTTCCATCTGGTTCCTCTACATAATTTCTGTTCTTGGCATTCAGCCTTCCTTAAACCCTGGCTGATAAACTTGTGACCAACTAGAAGGACAGCTAATTCATCCCATTTCCTCTGATTCTCACTTTATTCCAACTGGATCCCTATCCTTGTAAAACAAAGTAAGCATTTGGAATGTTTGAGGACACAATCCCAATATGTCAGAGTGGAGATCTGCTCCACAATTTGAAAAGGCCCTTGTTAAAGTGATGCTTCTGAAAACTGAGTATCTGTATATTCTAATTATGATAGTATTATATGCTTGCTTCCTGATAGGAAAATATTTATTTATTCTTCCTGAACACTGGAATGTGTGTGAATGCTTATCTGTTTTTATGGATAGGGTGCCATCTTGTGGGAAATTCACGCACTACAAAAAGTGAATTACTGCCAAATTTAATGCTGACTTTGCCTGAGGTCCCTTTTTTAAAAGATATGCTTTTCAGGGTTAATATTATCCTCCAAACTGTTTTTTTTATTATTATTATTATCCTCTCATGCAAATCACTTTGAACGTTAATGGAATTTGTTCACCAACTAGACCAGGTGGAAACTCTGCTGTGTTCAAAAACCTCAGCATACAAATCATTTCCTTTGACGAAACACCTGAATTAAATTGCCAGAACATCCACGATTTTGCAAAGGGCAAATGTGATCTAACTTTTGGCCTCATTAGACAAACTAGTCACTTTGATGCTACTGTAATTTGCCTTGATATATAATTTCCGAAGGATTTAATCTTTTTTTTTTTTCACATCTCTGCTTCCACTGCCTCATTACAAAATCTGTATCTCTCACTAGTCAAAATTTCTGATAGCTGGAGAGGAATCATTCCTATCTGCAATATTCCAACTGGTGTGATACAGTTAGGAAGAAATTTCAGTCTCAAAAGTGGTACAAACATCAAACAAGATCTGAATGTCAAGAATACCAGACGTAAACCCAGCAGTGTTTAGTGAGGAATCTTTAGTGAGGAATTAGAGAGAGATTTTTTCCATTGCTGGATAAATTAAATAAACAGTTTAGTGCAGGGGTCTTGGTAACTTTAAGCCTGGAGGATTTCAACTCCCAGAATTTCCCAGCTGGGAAATTCTGGGAGTTGAAGTCCACCAGACTTAAAGTTGCCAAGGTTGAAGACCCCTGGTTTAGTGCATGCATCTTGTCATTAAAATGACAGGCATTGTTGCCATAACTCTTGACTTCTGGAATACAGATGCAACAGTATTGAACAAAAGTGCCAAACAAAAGAGCTAAGTAAAATTGCCCTTTCTGACCATTTGTGTGAGTGTCACTGTGTTTTGTTCTGATTTACCGAGAAATTCATCGAGGAGACCTTGGAAAAGGTGGCTGAACTTCAGAGGTGGATTTCACATAATTTTACCACCAGTTCAGCACGCACCGAAAATGTGCACATGCCGCCTTCTGCACGTGCGCGTGACTTTCCGTGCATGCGTTTTGCTCGTGTGCACGGCTTGCACACATGTGCACAACTTAGAAAATGTGGCTAAATAGGATGGCATAGTGCCGGGGTGGCCGGAGGTCGCCACTACCGGTTCGCTCGAACCAGTCCAAACTGGCTGAATACCGGTTCGCTCGAACCGGTCCAAACTAGCTGAATACCACCATTGCTGAACTTCAATTTTAAAGGAAATGAGTTGTCTTGGTTCATTGTATTCAGATTTAGAATAGAATATAATTTTTTATTGGCCAAGTGCGATTGGACACACAAGGAATTTGTCTTTTCAGACCTATAGTATCTACACAATAGAATCTTAACTAGTAACCCATCAAAGTAACCCATCAAGCTAGGCTTGGATGGAGGAAGTGCAGTTTTTTTAGTCCTGTTAGATTACCCAGAAGCCCTTGAGCTATGAGAATCCTATGGAGCACCAAAGTCTTGGGATTTGCAGGCATTGTAAAACGTCAGTTCTATTCCTACTCTGGAGGCATTTCCACTCAATAAGAGATGGCAGATAAGTGGTTGAGTCCTTTGCGACTCCTCTCCAATGTTACTTAATAATTACATGAAGCCGCTGGATAGGACAATTCGTGATTTGGAGCGAAGTATCATCAATACTCAATTGATATCCAGTTAGATAGAATCACTCTGTGCCGGGCAGGAGATGCAGGAGGTGTCCCGATATAGCCTTGATCCAGAGGCTATAAAAGATTGAATGGGAACAAAGCAGGAGAAAATTATTGTTCATCCAGAAGCCATTTAGTCTGTCTTGGGGCTCCTACTTTGATTCTTGGTGGGGTTGACATTTGAAGAAATTCTGCAGTATGGTGGCGCAGTGGTTAAGTGCGGTATTGAAGGCTAACTCTGCCCACAGCCAGGAGTTCGATTCTGACGGGGGTCAAGGTTGACTCAGCCTTCTATCCTTCTGAGATTGGTAAAATGAGGACCCAGATTAATGGGGGCAATATGCAAATAATGCCGACATTGTAAACATTCCAGAGAGTGCTGTAAAGCACTATGGGGGGTATATAAACCTAAATGCTATGCTATGGAATTTCATGGGTGGATATGGCTTCTATTCCACTGGCAAATGAAAACAGTAGCATGAGGAGCTTTTGCCCAGCTTCATACAGTCCACAAGCCCTTCTTAGAACTTGGGATCCAGGCAACTATCATTCACATCCTATTAGGCCCATGAAGTAAGTCAGGTCAGGAAGCTGACTCCACAGGTCTGACCGAAAGCATGTTTTATTGAGCAAGGCAAAAATAACACAACTTTGAAAGTCTGAATTTTCCCCTTTCCCTCTTATGCTACAGAGAATTAGGGAGGAGTCATCCCGAACCTCTTCCTCACACTTGTAGCTGTTGCCCGGCTTAACAAATGCTTTTGTTTATGTAACCATCTGCCTCCGCTTAGCTTCCCCAACATCATCTCTGTGGCTCTCTACATGTCCTCATTATTTTGACATTGACATTGACAAGAAACTCTATATGGGGCTTCCCTTAAAGACCATCTAAAAACTGCAGTTGCTACAAAATGCAGCAGCCCATATGCTGGCAAGCGAGAGTCATTTTAGCTTCGTTAGAGTCACACTGTGAAAGGTACATTGGTTGCCAATAGGCTTTTTTTGTATGCAGTCCATACTGGTTTTAATCTATATAGCTTTTTAATAACAAAGACATAAATTACCATACCACCTGTCTGATAAGATCATCTTGCTCAGAGTCCCTGGGAATTTAGTGGCAAATAAATTTAATAAATTATCATCCCAGGGTGGAGGTGGAAAAATGCTTTGACTTTAGGAGGCTGAGAATCCACTTATCCTTTTCAAAAAGGCTGCTCTCATAAAATCTGAATAATTCCTGTGCTGTTGACATTCTGCTGTTTTTCGACATTCTGAAAGCTGCTATAAGTACATATATGTGTAAGATAATATTTGCTTGCTGTTTAGAACAAGTGAGTGTTGGCTAAAGCAAAGACTTTAAACGGAAGTACGTTAAAGTGCATTGCAGTTCAATTGATTTAAATACGACACATTTAAAGCAGGTGCTTAAAATCAATAGAATACAAAGCATGCCTTTGTTCGGGCTTATTGCAACAGCAGCTGTCTACATTTCTGATGCTGTGATGCTAATGAGAGCACATGACACGGCTCAAGGAAATGCATTTATCTTGTACCCCAGAACATTGCCTAGTATTCAGTGGTGGGATTCAAATAATTTAACAACCGGTTCTCTGCCCTAATGATTTCTTCCAACCAGTTCACCAAACTGCTCAGAAAGTTAACAACCGGTTCTCCCGAAGTGGTGCGAACTGGCTGAATCCCACCACTGGAAGTATTTCTCAACCCTGACAACTTTAAAATGTGTGGACTTCAACTCCCAGAATTCCCCAGCCAGCACCCACATATCTTAAAATTGCCAAGATTGAGAAACATTGAATTAGAGCAGGGGTGTCAAACTCAAGGCTCAGGGGGCCACCCTGGAAACCCGCAGTGTTGTGTCTGCGCCCCTCAAGCCGGGCCCCCTCCCAGAAAGTGACTTGGAAAGTGAGGGGGAAAGGCCATCAGGACTTACCTCGGGAGCACCGGCTTCCCTGGCTCAGCTCCAGGAGCCAGAGGCAGGCCAGGTGGAGGAGATAACGAGGCCTCCGTCCCCTGACTCTTTCCCCCCCAGGCCATGCCTCCAGACCCAGCTGATGGCAATCAGGCCTGGCTGGACCCTAGGTTTCGTAGGCAGGAGAGGCGGGAACAACAGAAGCAGGGGTGGGGCAGGCCTAGGAAGTGCTGAGTCATGGAGCCACATCCCACAGGATATAAAGGCAGCAAGAGCTGCTGTGCCTCTTCGTAGCAGGCAAATCAACTGCTTAACTAAGAGCTGAAATACTGTTTGTTCCTGGGTGACTCATCAGCTCCCCCGAGGTCAAACACAATCCTGATATGGCCCTCAGTGAAATCGAGTTTGACATCCCTGAATTAGTGCAGGCAGGCCTTCTTTCCCACTTGCCATGTAAAATAAAGCAAACTATAAGATCAGATCAGCTGTATCCCTCATGTAGTTGACAAAAACATATATCACTATGCAATCAAACTGGGATGGGCTTTGAAACAAGTGATACAGTGACTTCCTATCTCACTTCTAAAACTTTTTGAGCTGCCTCTGTGTGTGAATACTAAAATGATTTATATCCTCATAAATATATGCGGTAAAGTCACACACGAGCTGTGATGGGACAGTGGTTGGAATTCAGTATTGCAGGCTAACTCTGCCCACAGCCAGGATTTCGATCCTGACCAGCTCAGGTTGACTCAGCTTTCCATCCTTCCAAGATCATTAAAATGAGGACCCAGATTGTTGGGAGCAATATGCTGACATTGTAAATTAAATCCCATTCATTTCAACAGTGCTTGACTGAACCTGGATATGACCCGTAGTATCAGTGTTAAGACTATTTAAGCATTATAAGTTCAACAAAATGTAGGCACTAAATTATTGTGGGCATTTTATAAACTTTATATTTTAATACTTTAAACCTAATTCTCACTTCTATATTTAGAATTAGAATGCTAAGTGGTTTTATACAACTGCTTCTTGAATCATTCCACAGTTTGGACATATGTCTTGCAATTTATAATGTTCATCATGATAGTTATCATTGATGCAGTCATCTCATGATGTCAGTATGTCTACACTTAAGGGGCCTGGATTATAGCTGACGCAACATGGTTGCCGGCATCAGGAATGTTTTCACATGGATGTCCAGGACAATACAGCTGTTTTCACATGGATGTCCAGGACAATACAGCTGGCAGCAGAGGAGGAGGTTGGGAGGAACTTGGGCCAGTTCTGGAGTCTGGGGAAGGCTCTGATGAATGCTCTAGAGCCAGAGCCGTCCAACGTTTCCCAGCCACCAGGGAGGCAGCTGCATTTGGAGGCTGAGATGAGTGAGGAGGAAGAACATTTTGGGCCTGTTCCAGATCTACGTATGCGCAGAGCAGTTAGGAGAGGAGAACAATAGAGGACAAGGAGTCAATTCGGGAAGCAAAGCACACGTGGACCCTGAATGGCCCCTCCCTGGCTGGGGAATAAATAGAAGGAAAGGGGAGTGGTTGTCATAGGAGACAACAGTTCGTATTTCTGGAGATTTTGCTCGTTGTATTTCGTGCATCAAAGACTGCATGCCAGAACTTAATTTGCAGCCTTTTCAGTTGAGAGCTCATGGCCTTGCAATTATCGCAAAGAGCTGATAAGGTCTGTTACTGCAGTTAACTCCTTGAAGGACTCTTGTCTGGACTTTTTGGTGGGTGAATGCAATTAATTCACAAGAGGTAAATAAAGAGGGGTTTTTCATGACCAGGAGTCTATTTCTTGCTTCTGCTAAGGCTGGGTCAAAACAAGAGCTGTATAAATGTTCTATGGCTCTTGAAGACATTCATGACTCTGTGATTTCTTTCCAAGGATTCTAGAACTTCAGCAGAACGGACACATGGACCTACTGAAGCATAAGTGGTGGCCCAAGAATTCCCAGTGTGATCTGCACTCCTCTGTGGACCCCAAATATAAAGGGGGAGCCTTGGACATAAAAAGCTTTGCAGGTGTTTTTTGCATACTGGCAGCTGGGATTGTTCTCTCCTGCTTAATTGCCATGTTGGAAACATGGTGGAATAAAAGAAAAGGCTCCCGGGTTCCTTCAAAAGAGGTATGAGACCCTTCCATTTCATCATAGCACTAGAGGTGAGAAGGAAAATGCATCTTCTGATATGTTTTAATGGCATTTTAATCACCAATTGTGAACCATTTGTCTCTGGGGAAAAAAAACACATCCAGAAAGAAATATTATAATGTCGTACTTATGAAATACTTATCCTAATTAATTTCCGTGGGATTTACTAGCACATGTCTTGTTCACGAGCATTTAGTGAATAATAATTGGCTTTCATATTATTTATATAAAGTATTAGCAATTAAGTATTTTATTACTAATCTGGATAAGATCTATCTTCTACCAACGTACGATGCAGCCTGATCCTACATTCAAAAGGAAATCCTGCTAATTCCGTAGGGCTTACATCTAAGACTGCATCCTTAATTGGCTTAACTGAATTTTATCTTTAGTTGATTAAAGCAGGCTCAAATGTTAATCAGTTTTGACTTCTGGTAAGATTGTACTTCCCTGTTTCGTAAGATGTGAACAAGAAAAGAAGGCCTACAATTGATGGTATATTAAACTGTACATTGTTATATACATTTCCTTACAAATCAGCTACATTTGCAGGTTTTGTGCTCTTTCTTTTTTGATGACCTGCAAGTGATCACCCCAAAGTTAAATTTAATGAGCTGACCAAGTGTTCAAATGGCAGATAATTATTAGAATTGCTTTAAACGGTTGACGCTTCTGTCCATCATTTCTGCAATGTTTGCATGCAAAATTCTGCCTTAAATTGTTCTATAAAATTTTTCAGAGTGTTAAGCATTTTTCAATACTACTCAGGTAAAGTTATGTTCAGATTGGTGGGAACACAGTTCTCTTTAGATTTAATCACTAGATTTCTAATTTTTTGCAAATGTTGATGACTATATGTCTATGAAGATTCTCAGTCATCCAGGTCATGGTTGTCCCAAAGGTGCTTTTTTCCAAGAGGCATCTTTCTTCATAGAAAGTCCAGTTGCTTCTTGAAAAAAGCACATTTGGGGTTTTGATGACTATACAATCTTTTAGTCAGATGCACATTTAAGAAAATTTATCAGTATTGAGCAAAGGATTATGTGCTTAAACAAACCTCCCGCTCTTGGAACAGTAGTTCCCCAATGCCCTTCCTGCAAACAACTTTAAATTTCCTCTGTTTCCAAATAAGATTTTAATGAAGAAGGTTCACTTAAAGCATCTACAGGCAGTCCTCAATTTATGACCCCAACTGAGTCCCAAATTTTTGTTGCTAAGTGAAACATTTGTTAAGTGAGTTTTGCCCCATTTTACAACTTTTGTTGCCAGAGTTGTTAAGTCCGTCACTACAGTTGGTAAATTAGTTGACACGGTTGTTAAGTGAAACTGGTTTCCCCATTGATTTTGCTTGTCAGAAGGTCGCAAAATGGAATCATGTGACCCCGGGACACTGCAACCGTGGTAAATATGAGTCAGTTGCCAAGCATCTGAATTTTTATCATGTGAGCATGGGGATGCTGAAATGGTTTGTAAGTGTGAAAAATGGTCTTAACTCACTTTTTTTCCGTGATGGAATAATCACTAAATGAACTGTTGTAAGTTGAGGACTACTTGTACTATATATAGGAGTATCTAGGCAATTGCTTGAGTTTGTGGGATTTGTTGTATAGTTTTGAAATTAACAATCACCAGTCAAAACTTGCAAGAGAAAACAGTGGTAATTTTATTTAGGTAAAGGGAAAGGTTCCCCTCGCACATACATGCTAGTCATTGCCGACTCTAGGGGGCGGTGCTCATCTCCGTTTCAAAGCCAAAGAGCCAGCGCTGTCCGAAGACGTCTCCGTGGTCATATGGCCGGCATGACTCAACGCCAAAGGCGCACAGAACGCTGTTACCTTCCCACCAAAGGTGGTCCCTATTTTTTCTACTTGCATTTTTATGTGCTTTCGAAACTGCTAGGTTGGCAGAAGCTGGGACAAGTAACAGGAGTTCACCCTGTTATACGGCAGCACTAGGGATTCGAACCGCTGAGCTGCCGACCTTTCGATGGACAAGCTCAACTTCCTAGCCCCTGAGCCACCACATCCCACCTTTAGTAAATTTTATTTACTACTTTGCAAAGAAGGTGCCCCCACGCACACGCAGCTACAGTGGACACACCTTAAATCATCACTATGTTCCTCTTATATTCCCTATTGCCATTACAAATTTATCTCCCACCCCTAATTGGCGTAGTACTAATGCTGTCACAACCTATCCCAAGCACCTAAAGTGAATACATTATCTCCGCCCCGATTACATTTCCCATTACTCTAATTCTATCGCCCCCTGCTCTTATTTACAAATTACCTTTTATGGTCCTAGTTCCTAGGGGTTGTCTCTAAGTAACTTTGAATGGTCACTAAATGAACTGTAATAAGTCAAGGACTGCCTGTATTATGAACCTAATAGTTACTCTAAAGTAGTGGTGGGTTTCAAAATTTTTACTACCGGTTCTGTGGGTTTGGCTTGGTGGGCATGGCATGGCTTGTGGGCATGGCAAGGGAAGGATACTGTAAAATCTCCATTCCCACCCTACTCCAGGGGAAGGTTACTGCAAAATCCCCATTTCCTCCCGATCAGTTGGGACTCGGGAGGCAGAGAATAGATGGGGGCGGGGCCAGTCAAAGGTGGTATTTATCGGTTCTCTGAACTATCAAAATTTCTGCTACCGGTTCTCCAGAAGTGGTCAGAACCTGCTAAAACCCACCTTTGCTCTAAAGTAACTATCATATCACCAAATTCTGGTTAAGACCAGTCTCTAGCATAGCAGAGGCCTTCCTACATACAATTCTCAGGCTTCGGCCTAGCTCATGAGATTAGAAATATATACATTGTAGTTTCTTCAAGCTAGCATGTCTTCTTACAGTTTTGTAAAATCAATAGGCTCAGTTTCCCACAAGTTTAATCCATGGGCTTCATTCCGGTAACTTCTTACCAGCACTTCAAGCAGCAAGTAGTTGTGACTCCTAATCAACACAACTGTCCACTCTTACTTAACTTCATTTTCTTATTGAAGAGCTGCTTCATACATTAAATGTCTGTAAATAGGAAAATAGTGTAGTGACCATGGTTAGCAGACATAGTATTTCTGACAGGCAAGGTTAATAATAATAATAATAACAACAACAACAACAGAGTTGGAAGGGACCTTGGAGATCTTCTAGTCCAACCCCCTGCCCAGGCAGGAAACCCTACTATAACTTTTGTTGCCAGAGTTGTTAAGTCCGTCACTACAGTTGGTAAATTAGTTGACACGGTTGTTAAGTGAAACTGGTTTCCCCATTGATTTTGCTTGTCAGAAGGTCACAAAATGGAATCATGTGACCCCGGGACACTGCAACTGTGGTAAATATGAGTCAGTTGCCAAGCATCTGAATTTTGATCATGTGAGCATGGGGATGCTGAAATGGTTTGTAAGTGTGAAAAATGGTCTTAATTCACTTTTTTTCCATGATGGAATGGTCACTAAATGAACTGTTGTAAGTTGAGGACTACTTGTACTATATATAGGAGTATCTAGGCAATTGTTTGAGTTTGTGGGATTTGTTGTATAGTTTTGAAATTAACAATCACCAGTCAAAACTTGCAAGAGAAAACAGTGGTAATTTTATTTAGGTAAAGGTAAAGGTTCCCCTCGCACATACATGCTAGTCATTGCCGACTCTAGGGGGCGGTGCTCATCTCCGTTTCAAAGCCAAAGAGCCAGCGCTGTCCGAAGACGTCTCCGTGATCATGTGGCCGGCATGACTCAAAGCCAAAGGCGCACGGAACGCTGTTACCTTCCCACCAAAGGTGGTCCCTATTTTTTTCTACTTGCATTTTTTACGTGCTTTCGAAACTGCTAGGTTGGCAGAAGCTGGGACAAGTAATGGGAGTTCACCCTGTTATACGGCAGCACTAGGGATTCAAACCGCTGAGCTGCCAACCTTTCGATTGACAAGCTCAACTTCCTAGCCCCTGAGCCACCGCGTCTCACCTTTAGTAAATTTTATTTACTACTTTGCAAAGAGGGTGCCCCCATGCACACGCAGCTACAGTGGACACACCTTAAATCATCACTATGTTCCTCTTATATTCCCTATTGCCATTACAAATTTATCTCCCACCCCTAATTGGCCTAGTACTAATGCTGTCACAACCTATCCCAAGCACCTAAAGTGAATACATTATCTCCGCCCCGATTACATTTCCCATTACTCTAATTCTATCGCCCCCTGCTCTTATTTACAAATTACCTTTTATGGTCCTAGTTCCTAGGGGTTGTCTCTAAGTAACTTTGAATGGTCACTAAATGAACTGTAATAAGTCAAGGACTGCCTGTATTATGAACCTAATAGTTACTCTAAAGTAGTGGTGGGTTTCAAAATTTTTACTACCGGTTCTGTGGGTTTGGCTTGGTGGGCATGGCATGGCTTGTGGGCATGGCAAGGGAAGGATACTGTAAAATCTCCATTCCCACCCTACTCCAGGGGAAGGTTACTGCAAAATCCCCATTTCCTCCCGATCAGTTGGGACTCGGGAGGCAGAGAATAGATGGGGGCGGGGCCAGTCAAAGGTGGTATTTATCGGTTCTCTGAACTATCAAAATTTCTGCTACCGGTTCTCCAGAAGTGGTCAGAACCTGCTAAAACCCACCTTTGCTCTAAAGTAACTATCATATCACCAAATTCTGGTTAAGACCAGTCTCTAGCATAGCAGAGGCCTTCCTACATACAATTCTCAGGCTTCGGCCTAGCTCATGAGATTAGAAATATATACATTGTAGTTTCTTCAAGCTAGCATGTCTTCTTACAGTTTTGTAAAATCAATAGGCTCAGTTTCCCACAAGTTTAATCCATGTGCTTCATTCTGGTAACTTCTTACCAGCACTTCAAGCAGCAAGTAGTTGTGACTGTAATCAACACAACTGTCCACTCTTACTTAACTTCATTTTCTTATTGAAGAGCTGCTTCATACATTAAATGTCTGTAAATAGGAAAATAGTGTAGTGACCATGGTTAGCAGACATAGTATTTCTGACAGGCAAGGTTAATAATAATAATAATAACAACAACAACAACAGAGTTGGAAGGGACCTTGGAGATCTTCTAGTCCAACCCCCTGCCCAGGCAGGAAACCCTACTATAGCTCTCTGTTGAACCTACATTAGGTGGCAAATCCACATCTACTAAAAGCCCTGCTAAGAGAAGGCTAAATGAGTGATGCAACATGTGTGTAGACCATACACCCAGTATCTCCAGATGTCAACCTCTTTCAAAGACATCCTATATATTTCAATGTAAAACCAAAAGGTTGTTGCAAACATATAGCAATAACATTTAGACTTATATACCAGTAGTGGGTTCCACTTACTTTCGCTACTGGTTTGGAACTGTGAACTCGCTTCGCTCATGCACGGCACTTCTGTACATGCACAGAATCTTCTAAGCATGCGCAGAACATCCATGATGATGTCCGGTCAGGTGGGCAGAGCCTCCCACTGCCACCTCCACTACTGGTTCAGCTGAAACAGGGTGAACTGGTAGAAACCCACCACTGTTATATACCACTTCACAAGGCTTTACAGCCCTCTCTAAGCGGTTTACAGAGTCAGCATATTGTCCCCAGCAATTTGGCTCCTCAATTTATCAGCTTTGGAAGAACAGAAGGCTGAGTCAACCTTGAACCAGTGAGAATCAAACTGCCAAATTGTTGGTAGTCAGCAGTAAGCAGAATTAACCTGAAATAATGCATTCTAATCATTAGGCCACCACGGGTCATATACAGGCAGTCCTTGACTTACTACAGTTCACTTAGTGACCACTCAAAGTTACAATGGCACTGAAAAAAGTGACTTACGACCATTTTTCCACAGTTATGACCTTTGTAGTGCCTCCCCCCATGATCAGTTGATCAAAATCCAGGCAACTGGTCCACACTTAGGATGATTGCTATATTGCTATATATGTATATTTGTCTTCTGAGGTTTTCGTGGGTATTTGTATGTAGGTCTTTGGTTATTCGGGTTTTCTCCCACGTAAAATTGGAAGTGTCTTGGTGACATTTCGACGAAGTCTCTTTTTTTTTTTTTTTTTTTATAATCCAAAAAGTTTTTATTGGTCAAAAAAGGTTTATACAAATACATATCAGGTATGGTAAATTTTCATTTTTCTTATACAAGATAAGAATTTTACTCAAAATTTTAAACACATACAACAGC
Organism: Ahaetulla prasina; assembly: GCF_028640845.1. Taxonomy (NCBI): domain Eukaryota; kingdom Metazoa; phylum Chordata; class Lepidosauria; order Squamata; family Colubridae; genus Ahaetulla; species Ahaetulla prasina. Next base: position 21,065,721 of record NC_080546.1, read on the forward strand.
CATATGGCAAGCAGGTGATACGAAGTAGCTAAGTTTATCAATCTTACATACGCAATAAAGAAGGGTCAAGAATAATCAGAATATCATACAAAGGAGAATAAGGAAAACCAACACAATACCAAATATCATTGTCACTTCCTAGTTTTGGATCTCAGAACTCTGGGTTCAGCCTGACCCAACTCCAGGGCCGCAACAGCGGCAGGCGCCTCCCCATGGTCTATAACCTCCTTCTTCAACTCCTGGGTCATCTAATTCCAGGAGGGCTTTGTGTTCCTCCACGAGGCCGCAGCCTCCGCAATTGTACTAATTTTTTCGTAATGCCCTCCCGGAAAATCATCAATCCTCTGGCATCAGCCATCTGAAGCCTACTCCTTCTGGTACAATTTGCTTGACAAAAGTAATATTTCTTTCTCATTTCACGTACCTGTCTGGGAATCTGCCTCAGAATGGCTATCTCCTGCCCCTATAAGTCAGTGCCCCACTCCTATGTTTTCTAAGAATTTCATCTCTCGCCTCTTCTCACAAATTTGACATGAACCTCTCTAGGAACTGCATGCGTGCGTGCATATTTTGAATTAACTCTATAAGCTCGATCCACATCCCAATTCATAAAGTCAACACCTCTCCCAAGAAATTCTCCCAACAGTTTAGTCACAACATCTCTCAAGTCTTCTTGGTCCACTTCTTCCAGATTTTGAAACCTAAGGAAATAAGACATTTTATCCATCTGTAGTCCAAGCACAGCATTGCCTGTCGCTCCTCTCTTTTCTGCACTGCCCGCATCTCTCCCTCCAGACCTTCCACTTTCTGCTTGTTTTCTGCTGAGACTTGTTGAGTGTCCTTTAAAATCCTTTTGGATAGTCACAATTTCTGCTCTTATTTCATCCAGTTTCTTGTCCATATTAGATAACTTTTCCAAAATTCTCTCCATTTCTCCAGCAGTTGGTCTCTGACCTTTGCCATTTAAAAAATTTTAAAATCCTCAGGCAAGCACAGTATCCTTGTAATTTCCTCCGGATCCACCAGGGGCACTCACAGGAGCAACGAGTCCAGAGTACAGTTAGTCAACCAGGAAGTCAAGGAAGTGATGTCATCAAGATTCTCATAGTGAAGGCGGAAGCTGGACGCCACCATTGTTCCCCAGAGGAGGGGGCCTCAAACCCTCCCTCCTAAATTTCTCCATCACCTCTTCTCTCCAGAGCTCCACAAAACCGGTAATCTTGTTATTTTAAGTTCTCCTCTCTCCAAAGTGATTCGTGCTCCTTCCAGTCGCAGGGAGAGAAACCCCCGCACTCGGAGCACTCCACTCACATTTGCCGATATCTCCTTCCTTCTCCTTCCTCAATTCTTCTCCGTTCCCTGTTCGCCACCAGGCTGCTGCAATTATAAATCCAAAGCCCCGGTGTCACCGGGCACAGCGGCCCAGGCGACGACCAAAATAATGGCCGCGGCCTGAGGCCTCCGAACCCCTCCGAGCCTAGGACGCGCCAGCATCGGTCCCCCCAGTCCTGTATGTCGGCTGGGAGACCCCTGGCGAGCCGTCCGTGCGGCAGGTGTCCTTTTCGGAACACCTGGCCCCTGAGGGCCTCGGAGGCGGCCGGATTCGGACACTGGAGGCAGGAGAGGCACCTCCAGATGTCCGTTGCCGCCGGATACCGGAAGTCGTCTCCCATTTCGACGAAGTCTCATTCGTCATCTGTTCACCAGCCTGAAGATGACGAATGAGACTTCATCGAAACGTCGCCAAGACACTTCCAATTTTACACGGGAGAAAACCCGAATAACCAAAGACCTACATATATATATATATATAACCTTTACCTTTATAGCATGCTTATTGGTGGGAGCTCCCCCTTCAGACCTTAGAACTAAATGTACAGTATGTACAGTAGGCTTCTGAGCACCATGCATGGTCAGAAATTCAGGACAAAGCTTGCATGAACATCCCTTTTCTCTATTCAGGTTGAACTCCCACATCCTTGACTAGAAGTAAGTTTTCACTAGGTTTGCAAAGTTCCAAACCACCCTCTTCCTTTCTAGAGAACGGGGACGTCTTTATAAAATTCATCACCCTCAAAATGTCAACTATAAATTATGGCTTAATTTTCACAGCCCTGAATTGTTTATTTTTAAATTCCTTTTCTGGCCTACTTATAGAGGGATATCTCTGGGTTTTGTTTAAATCATTCTCTTTAGGCAGCCTCACCATTCATCAGAGTAAATGCGAGTCTGCACTTCTAAATCAGAGTACTGACAAAAGAGGAACGTGACTGTATCCGAAAGCCAAGGGATCAATTTATGAGATTACTGTAGAAGAAACTTATACAAACGTTATTCTTGTGATTTACAGCCTTAAGAAATAGGTGGGGTGAGAGGAGGGGGGAACCATTTAGCAACTGCAAATATTAGCAATTTAAAATGTGGGTGAAATCTATATGAAGTAGTATCTTCAAACATCCTATCATAATTTATTTGGCTTGCAACCAAGTGTCTGTGGACATTCTCAGTCATCCAGGTCATGGTTGTCCCAAGGGTGGGTTGTTGTTTTTTTCAAGAGGCAACTGGACTTTCTGGATTTTCTTTGAAGATGTTTTGCTTCTCATCCAAGAAGTCCAGACAGCTCAGGGGTGAAATGTAAAATTTGTTACTACCTCTTCTGTGGAGATGGTTTGGTGGAAGGGGGGGTAATGTGACTGGGGGGGGCGTGGCCAACTTTTTTTTTTTTACTTTTAAAAGCATTTTTTCTACAACCTCTTCCACTGAAGAGGTTGTAAAAAAATGCTTTTAAAAGCCTGTGATGATCAGGCAACTCAGCTGGGATCGCCAGAAGAAAAAAAGCTTTTAAAGAGTTCTAACGATCCCAGCTGAGTTGCCTGATCATCACAGGCTTTTAAAAGCATTTTTTAACAACCTCTTTTGCCGAAGAGCTTGTAGAAAACATGCTTTTAAAAGGTTCTGGTGATCAGGCAACTCAGCTGGGATCGCCAGAGGAGCCTTTTAAAAGCTTTTTTTTTACAACCTCTTTAGCCAAAAAGGTTGTAGAAAAAATGCTTTTAAAGGGTTCTGACGATCCCAGCTGAGCCACACGATCATCAGAGGCTTTTTTTTTTACTTTTAAAAGCATTATTTTGGTTGAAGAAAAAATGCTTTTAAAAGTAAAAACCTTTGATGATCGCATGGCTCAGCTGGGGCGGGGGGCAGGGATTTTTGCTACTTGTTCTCTGAACCACCCGCCGCCATCGCTACCGGATCGGGCGATCCAGTCCAAACCGGGAGCATTTCACCCCTGAGACAGCTGGACAACTGCATTCTTTTAGCAAAGTCATTTCTTTTACCTTAACAACTCGCTAAAAGAATGCAAATGACCAGCTGTCTGCAAGGACTAAAAATCCTTCCATTCTCCACCAGCCAGTCAGAGCTGAAGAAGCTTCTTGGATGAGAAATAAAACGTCTTCAAAGAAAAACCAGAAAGCCTCTTGTGGGGAAAAAAGGCACCCTTGGGACTTGCAACCAAGTCTTTGTTTTATTTTGACAAATTTTATTTAAAACCTTCTGAATGGAACTATATGTCGAATCCTCTCTATCCAAAATATTTTTTTTTAAAAAGTTCATCAATTCACCAAAGATTATGAACTAGCATTCATTTTAACCATCGTGAAATCCATTGGCACCTTCCAGAGTTCTCAGGTGGAGTTTACATTTCCATCAATTTATCCCAAGCCCACTGGGCTTCAGAATGCAGCTTTTCATTTTAAGAAAACAAATAAATGCCTTAAGGTTGTAAAATCTAGCTGTGAAGTTGTGAACCAAAATAACCCATGCAGTCATGTCTGCTTGTGTCTGCAGACGGCCTTATAACAATAGTTCTGACAGAAGTGTGACCTGTCCACATTAATCTCAAAAGGATGTAAACTCTGAAGCCGGGGGTGATAATTTAAATGTCCGTATGGCTGAATATTTCACTGTTGACCGAGGCACATTTGAAAGAAGAGGAACAATAATTTTGTGGAGCTATGCACAAGCCATCCTGTGAGTGGTGTCTCCTTTTGATGTCTTAAGCGGGTGGACTATGGGTCAAGGGAGGGCATTTGGAAATTACCACTTTTAAAACTCGCCCATTCATTTTCTTATAAACAATGGAGATTATGTTCAGCAGTCAAATTAATATTAAAAGTCCACATAGGCAGGGGTGGGCTTCGAAAATTTTAGCAAGGAGTTCTCTGCCCAATTGCTGGGTGGCCATGGTGGGCGTGGCCTAGTCAGCCTTCCACACCACGGCGGGGGGGGGCGTTGTCTTTCCTGGGCTCCAGAGGCTTTCCTTGAGCCTCCGGGAGGGTGAAAATGCCCTCCCCAGGCTCTGGAGGCCCTCTGGAGTTCTTCCCGAACTTCCGGTAGGCCCATTTTTTGCCCTCGCCCACGCTGTGCACTTACCTGCATCCAAAATGGGCCGTGTGGGGACTCCTGGGAGGGGAGGGGTGGGGTGGGCGGTGCCAGCCAGGAGTGGGATTTAGGGATTCTCCGACCTGCACAAAATCTTAGCTAGAGTTTCTCCTGAACCCCTGCGAACCCCCAGCTGCCCACCCCTGCACATAGGAATGTCATGGAGGATGGTTAGTCAAGGTAAAACAGATGTTACTGAAAAGATAAAATTAAGAGTTGGTCTAACTGAACCCAATGATAGTGCTTTAATTACCAAAATAGTTCACATATTACATTTAACGTAAGTATCGTAAGAATAGAAGTTCATATTATCTTTGAATGCATTCAGGTCATTGTGGATGAATTGCTTTGCTATTGGTAGATATTCAGAAACCTGGTTAGTAAATCCCTCTGTATAATAGCAACATGTGTGCTTAAATACTTGAACAAAAAGACCAAATCTTAAACCCCAAACTATTCTTAAATACAGTCATCCTCAATTGCTTAACAACCATTTGAAGTTACAAGGATCTCATCCCCCAAAAGCTACTTATGATCTGTTTTTGAGGTTATGATGTTAGCACTCCCCACAGTCCCAGTGATTCCACTTTGGGCATTTAGCAAATAACTCACCTTTATGGCCGTTTGCGGTGTCCTCTGATTTGCGACATTTTTTTGCCAGTTTCCAATGTTTACTTCCTGTTTCTGGCAAAAAATGTCCATTGGGAACATTGATTTGCTTAATGACCGTGGCATTCACTGAATGACCACCACAAAAAAAATGGTGAAAAATAGGATCTGGTCATATGACGCCTTGACTTACAATTGCAACAACTTATGTCTATAATTCCAGGCTCAGTTATGATTCTAAATCAAGGACTGTCTCAAACAAGATAGATTGTGTACCCATATCTCTATCTGTATCTGCCAAGTGGCTTCTAGGCAGCGAAAAATGTGATAGAAAACAAGTGTGCATATATGCAGTGTGAATTAGCAGTTAATACATTTGACACCCCCACTCATTATACTTTATTTCATACATCCACTGTGTCAAATAAAGCTTAATGAATACATATTAATTCCTGCAGAATTCTCTGGTTTCCTTACAGCTGTTTGAGGACATGGTAAAAAGTGGTAATGGCAATGCAACCAATGAAAATAATAGTAGTGAGAAAGAAAATATATTTTCTGTATGTTGGAGTGTGTACACACACACACACACACACACACACACACACACATGGAAACGCAATGCATGTAATTTATCTTTATTGTTGGTTTTCCGTTAGTTGGCACACTGTTGCTTGATTAGGTTAATATACTCATTTATACTGAATTTTGATAAGGAGGCTTTGAAAACAAAAAGGAGTAAGCAAGCCATATACAGAGTTTGGTGTATTTAAAAACTAAGGCAGTATTAAGACATTTGATCAAATAGATGGTAGAAATGGCTATAATTTTTAGCAAGACGGAATACCTAACATTAGATCTTTCTCCTCCAGTATATATAATAAGGTTGTAAGCTGTAAGTTGGGTGTAAATAAATACTGTATTTTTCAGCATATAACACACACTTTTTTCCCCTCTAAAAGAGGGTGAAAATTTGGGTGCCTCTTATACACCGAATGTAGCCAAAACCGCGAGGCACAGAGGAGGCGATGGTCTGTGGCAATCCCTGCAGCCTGGAACAGCTGATTGGGGGTATTCCGGGAGGCCGATCCACCCTCCAATCAGCTGCTCATGCTGAATCAGGCTGAAATAGAGTGCTGAAGCTGACCTGGCTGTTCGCAATTTACTGCAAGAACGTGTCAGAGTTTGCAACAGCAATCACATCCAGAAAGCACACACAAGTTCAGCAGGATTCAATAACTTCTCTTTATATGTAAAATAACACATGAAGTAAATATACAATACCAAAAGCAGGTTTTTCCAACGTGTTAGTAAATACAAGCAAAACACAAGCAGAGGAGAGGAGTTTCCATTTCAGTTTTGAGCAGCAGACTAGCACTAGCTCAGCACAGACTCAGAGCTGCAGAGCTAAGCCATGCCCAGGCTCCTTGCTGGCTCCTTCCTTGTTGCTCACAGAGGAAATACTGTTTCAATTTCCAAACAGCCCTCAACTCTCTCACACACTAACAGGATACTAGCCAGATGAATACCGATGGATGCTGGTAGGCAGAGGCAGATTTTTTTTTCTTATTTTCCTTCCCAAAAACTAAGGTGTGTCTTATATTCCAGAGTGACTTATACTCCAAAAACTATGGTAACTAGAATGTTACAATAATTCTATATTTAGCATTACATATATAAATATTTTTTGAAAAAAAATAACATTTTATAGTTACAACAGGAATGAAACTTAATTTCAAAATGTATTATTCATATAATGAAAAATGTTACTTAGAGCTAAAAATGTGCTTTCATTCAGCAAGAGAGCTTCATTCAAAAAGTTTTTATTAGTCAAAAAAAAGGTTTATACAAATACATATCAGGTATGGTAAATTTTCATTTTTCTTATCTAAAATAAGAATTTTACTCAAATTTTTTAACACATACAACAGCCATATGGCAAGCAGGTAACACGAAGTAGCTAAGTTTAGAAATTTTAAATACGTAATAAAGAAGGGTCAAGAATAAACAGAATATCGTACTAAAGAGAATAAGGAAAACCAACACAATCAATATCTTTATCACTTCCTAGTTTTGGATCTCAGAACTCTGGGTTCAACATGACCCAACTCCAGGGCCGCAACAGCGGCAGCCGCTTCCGCCCCATGATCTATAACCTCCCCTTCTTCAATTCCTGGGTCATCTGATTCCAGGAGGCTTTGTGTTCCTCCACATAGGCCGTAGCCTCCGCAATTGTACTGATTTTTTCATAATGCCCTCCCGGAAAATCATCAATCCTCTGGCATCAGCCATCTGAAGCCCACTCCTTCTGGTACAATTTGCTTGACAAAAATAATATTTCTTTCTTTTTCACGACCTGTCTGGGAATCTGCCTCAGAATGGCTATCTCCTGCCCCTGTAAATCAGTGCCCCACTCCTATGTTTTCTAAGAATTTCATCTCTCGTCTCTCTTCTCACAAATTTGACATGAACCTCTCTGGGAACTGCATGCATGCGTGCATATTGCGAATTAACTCTATAAACTCGATCCACATCCCAATTCATGAAATCAACACCTCTCCCAAGAAATTCTCCCAACAATTTAGTCACAACATCTCTCAAGTCTTCTTGGTCCACTTCTTCCAAATTTTGAAACCTAAGGAAATAAGACATTTTATCCATCTGTAGTCCAAGCACAGCATTGCCTGTCGTCTCCTCTCTTTTCTGCACTGCCCGCATCTCACCCTCCAAACCTTCCACTTTCTGCTTGTTTTCTGCTGAAACTTGTTGAGTATCCTTTAAATCCTTTTGGATAGTCACAATTTCTGCTCTTATTTCATCCAATTTCTTGTCCATATTAGATAACTTTTCCAAAATTCTCCATCTCTCCAGCAGTTGGTCTCTGACCTTTGCCATTAAGGAAAAAAAATACAAAATCCTCAGGCAGGCACAGTATCCTTGTAATTTCCTCCGGATCCACCAGGGGCACTCACAGGAGCAACGAGTCCAGAGTACAGTTAGTCAACCAGGAAGTCAAGGGAAGTGATGTCATCAAAATTCTCATAGTGAAGGCGGAAGCTGGGCGCCACCACTGTTCCCCAGAAGGAGGGGGCCTCAAACCTTCCCTCCTAAATTTCTCCATCACCTCTTCTCCAGAGCTCCACAAAACCGGTAATCTTCTTATTTTAAGTTCTCCTCTCTCCAGAATAACTCGTGCTCCTTCCAACCGCAGGGGAGAAAACCCCCGCACTCCGGAGCACTCCACCACGCCACCGATATTCCTTCCTTCTCCTCCTCAATTCTTCTCCGCTCCCTGTTCACCACCAGGCTGCTGCAGTTATAAATCCAATGCCCGGTGTCACGGGCACAGCGCCCAGGCGACGACCAAAATAATGGCCGCGGCCTGTGGCCTCCAAACCCCGCCAAGCCTAGGACGCGCCAGCATCGGTCCCCACAGTCCTGTATGTCGGCTGGGAGACCCCTGGCGAGCCGTCCGTGCGGCAGGTGTCCTTTTCGGAACACCTGGCCCCTAAGGGCCTCGGCGGCGGCCGGATTCGGGCGCTGGAGGCAGGAGAAGCCTTCCAGACGTCCGTTGCCGCTGGATACCGGAAGTCGTCTCAGCAAGAGAGCTTCCAGTTTTCATCTAGCATCATTATAAACCCATCTTTTTTAAATGCACATATCAGCCAAGTCTGAACTACCTTCAAAATAAAGCACTCAAAATTAGCAGTCAAAGAAATGGCACACTTATTCTGATCAATATATGAAATTTATCTGTAGCCTTTAAAACCCACAAATTCCCTGTTAGAAATTTTCCTTAGCCTTTCATTATCTTCTTATCAACAGCACAGTTTTGTCCCTAAAGCTTTCGTGACATTTCCTCTTGCATTATTTCCTTTTACCTTCCTCTCCATTTTCCTCTTTTTCTTTCTTGTATTGCTTTCCTTGCCCGAAACCAAGCAAAATTTTAAAGAAGATCTATACTTCCATCAGAAGTAGCAGTCATAGCAATAAAGGAATGCAAAATAATTGCACTCAAAAACTGATGAAAGATTTTGAGTCGCCCTGCTAGTGAGGATTTGGATTAGTGGTGGGTTTCAAAAATTTTTACTACCGGTTCTGTGGGTGTGGCTTGGTGGGCATGGCATGGATTGGTGGGCATGGCTGGGTGGATGTGGCAAGGGAAGGATACTGTAAAATCTCCATTCCCATCACACTCCAGGGGAAGGATACTGCAAAATGTCTATTCCCACCCCACTCCAGGGGAAGGATACTGCAAAATCCCCATTTCCTCCTGATCAGCTGGGACTTGGGAGGCAGAGAATGGATGTGGGTGCCAGTCAGAATTTTTACTACCAGTTCTCCGAACTACTCAAAATTTCCGCTATTGGTTCTCCAGAACTGGTCAGAACCTGCTTGAAACCCACCTCTGATTTGGATGTTCAGAGTATACAATTTCTAAAATATAGAAAAGAAATAAGTTGTGATTTGGTATTGCCACTGATAGTTTTGTGGGAGAAGGCCTTACATAGTGATCATCAGAATTGTTGATATCTGGGCAATACAGGTAGTCCTTGACTTACAACCACAATTGAGCCCAAATTTTTTGTTGCTAAGTGAAACATTTGTTAAGTGCCCCATTTTACAACCTTTTAGGCCACAGTTGTTAGGTGAATCACTGCAATAAAGTTAGAAACATCGTTGTTAAGAGACTCTGGCTTCCCCATTGACTTTGCTTGTCAGAAGATCACAAAAAGGAATCACATGACTACGGGACACATAAACACATGCCAATTGCCAAGTGTCAGAATTTTGGTCATGTGATGATGATCTTAAGAGTGAAAAATGGTCATAAGTCACTTTTTTTTGGTGCTGTTGTAACCTCGAACAGCCACTAAATGAATGGCTGTAGGTCAAGGACCGCCTGTATATACATTAGGGTAAGAATAATAAAATGCCAAGATTTTGACTGTTTGATGTAAGGAAACAAAGAACTGAATTTTGGCTGGATTGTTTTATGTTGTGCTTGGGCTGGGCCTGACAGTAATAGAATGAAAAAAAATGTGCCAAAACTAAATTTTAGGAACCTATTTGCTAATATCCCTGTAACCTGTCCAGAGTCGCTGGGAGCAAGTTGGGCAGCCATACACATTTTGTTAAATAAAAATAAAATAAAACATAATATTTCAAAGTAAAAGTGTATTATAGATACCTTAGTGAAATAAACAACTGATAAGCTAAAGTCACTTTTTTTTTCCAGAAAATATTATGGATTGTACACTTTGTAAGATGCGATGTATGACTGCAAAGATTGCAATAATTCTTATGAACCACCAAAGCTCAGATATTCCTAGAAAATAGGAACAATAGTCTAATACTCAGAATTTATTCTGCCTGAGAATTAATTTTTGAGTCTAAATCAGGGGTGAAATGCTCCCGGTTCGGATCGGATCATCCGATCTGGTAGCGATGGCGGTGGGTGGTTCAGAGAATCGGTAGCAAAAATCCCTGCCCCTCCCCTCATGCCCAGCTGAGCCGCGCAATCATCAGAGGTTGCTATTTTTTTACTTTTAAAAGCATTTTTCTTTGGCCGAAAAAATGCTTTTAAAAGTAAAAAAAAAGCCTCTGATGATTGTGGCTCAGCTGGGATCATCAGAGCCTTTTAAAAGCATTTTTTCTACAACCTCTTCTGCCGAAGAAAAAATGCTTTTAAAAGTAAAAAAAAAAAAGTTGGCCACACCCCACCCAGTCACATTACACCACCACCACCAAGCCATGCCCACAGAACTGGTAGTAACAAATTTTACATTTCATCACTGAGCTAAATTTGTTATTAGTATAGACTAAAAGCTACATATGGAGTGGGAAATTAAAAATGGGCATGACACCATGGATACCATAGGATGCCATGCCCCAACAGCAATAGCACATGGAGCAAACTATGCCAACTTATTTTATTTAAAATAAGAGCTGGCAGAATCTGGAAGAAATTGCCAGCCTGATCACTGTACTACTCTAGGAAAATGTTTAAAATAAAAGCTACAGTACATTGAAATTGCAATATGACCTCTAGATCAGGGGTCCCCAACCCCTGGGCCAGAGCCCACTACCAGGCCACGGTCCATTTGGAACTGGGCTGCAGAAGCAGCGGATGAATTCACACACACGTGCAACTCCATTTCCACAAGCAGTGGGCTAGCACATGCACAAAGCACCATTTGTGCAAGCAGAAGGCTCATATGCAGACCACTCGTGCAAATGGAGCTGTGCACGCACACGCTTGCCCACTAATTCGCATGTAACCATTCCCTCTCTCTCCCCCCTCACCCCCACTGGTCCGCAAAACTAGAAAGGTTCCTCTAGAAAGTTGGCCTGATCAACGCCCTGCCAATAGTCTGGATTACATTCTGATTCATTTTTGAATGTGGTGGCACAGTGGTTAGAATGCGGTATTGCAGGCTCCTTCTGCTGACTGCCAGCAGTTCAGCAGCTCGAGTCTCACCAGCTCAAGATTGACTTAGCCTTCCATCCTTCCAAAGTCTGTAAAACGAGGACCCAGATTGTTGGGGGCAAGAGGCCGACTCTGTAAACTGCTTAGAGAGGTAAACTGTAAAGCAGTGTGAAGTGGTATATAAGTCTAAGTGCTATTGCTATAAGCTATATAGAGCAGGGCTCTCCAACCTTGGCAACTTTAAGACTTGTGGACTTCAACTCCCAGAATTCTGGGAGCAAAGCTGGCTGAGGAATTCTGGGAGTTGAAGTCCACAAGTCTTAAAGTTGCCAAGGTTGGAGACCCCTGATATAGAGCGTGCTTATTGGCATGTGCTCCCCCTTCAGACCTTCGAACTAAATGTACAGTAGACTTCTGAGCACCATGCATGGTCAGAAACACAGGAGGAAGCTTGCATGAACATCCCTTTTCTCTATTCAGGTTGAGCTCCCACGTCCTTGACTAAAAGTAAATTTTCACTGGGTTTGCAAACTTCCAACCACCTCTTCCTTTCAAGAGAACGGGACTTCTCGTATTTATAAAATTCATCACCCTCAAAATGTCAGATATCAATTGTGGCTTTATTTGACTCTGTAAACTGCTTAGAAAGGGCTGTAAAGCACGGTGAAGCAGACTGTAAGTCTAAGCGCTACTGCTATTGCTGTTGCTATTTCCTAATTCTGGTTCAACTTCTTTCCCCCCTCACTGTGAAAGACTTTCTGTTTTTGGTTTGGAAAATGAAGACAGCAAAGAGTAAATTATTCATTTTCTCCCTTTTTGCTTTGCTCCTCCCAGGACGACAAAGAAATTGATCTAGAGCATCTCCACAGGCGTGTGAACAGCCTCTGCACAGATGATGAAAGTCCCCATAAACAGTTTTCCACTTCTTCCATTGACTTGACTCCTCTGGACATTGACACTTTGCCCACGCGTCAAGCCCTGGAGCAAATAAGTGACTTCAGGAACACTCACATCACTACCACAACTTTCATACCAGAGCAGATCCAGACTCTTAGTCGCACACTTTCAGCTAAAGCTGCTTCTGGGTTCTCTTTCGGCAACGTGCCTGAACACCGGACTGGCCCTTTTAGGCACAGAGCTCCAAATGGGGGCTTTTTCAGAAGTCCTATCAAAACAATGTCTTCGATTCCGTATCAACCCACTCCAACTTTAGGGCTTAACATCGGCAACGATCCAGACCGAGGCACGTCCATCTAAAAGCTTCAGACATTGCTTTGTCACTGTTTCTTCTTAGGACTCCCTTCGCAAGGAGCGGCTGTGATATTGTGGAACTAACTTGGATGTAACTGTTTTTAAAAAAAGAAACCCGGAGTATTAGTAACAACTCATTATCCTTCCTCTTGCCCTCCTCTTTTTCATTTTTCTCTCTTCTACTACGTTAGGCCGTTGATTTTTTTCAGCCCAGTTTCTTTAGGGTAGCTGCATTGGCTGAATTGAAGTGGTTCTAGAGTAAGTCTTTTCTAGAACATTATTATTACTTAATTTTGTAACCATCAAGCTGGTGGGACTACTCTGAAGTAAATGCAACCTGAGCTACTGTAGGACAACTGCCTGCCATCCTTCTAAAACTCGATTAGTAGTTATTCAGCTGTGCAGGTCTTCAAATATGATTTCAGTGGGCTGTTTCTGAGCGCACCAGGATGTAAATGTAACAACTGTTTGCCATTCTGTAAAGCAGCCATGTTGTGTCTTTTAGGCATTGTGTAGCAGCTTTAAGATCCCAAGGGGCGGGGGAGCGGAATAACAAGTGTTTAAATGTTCATACAGGTGCTATGCTTGTATTCCCACATGTTCCAAAGCACCGTTCTGGAAATGAACCCCAAAAGTCTACACGGCATTATGTCATAACACTTGAAATATAGGAACTCAATATGAAGTCTGTATCAAAAAAACAACAACATTACAATGTTATTTCATTGAAATTACCTTTGAATTGGTTTTATTTTATATATATATACATATATATATATATAATTGCAATAATGTCTGTTCTCTAACATCCATTTCATGCTTCTCTGCTACGGTGTGTCCTTTTTAACTGTGGACCAAAGGCCAACCTTGCAGTTTTTGTAGGGAAAACAGAAATGAGAGAAATGGTAAAAGAGAAGAGGAGAGACCATTTAACATGAGAATGCAGTTTTGTAGAATTTTCACGAAGCCATTGCTATGCCAGTAAAGACTACAGTTAAATCTCCTTTTTGCACTGCAACAGTGCATATGATCTTTCTGGAATTGTACAGAGTTTAAAAGGTGTTTTTTCTTCTTCTTATGTACAGAGAACTGTATCATATGGCAGAATCTTCTGTTAAATAAATTAGTCTCTCATACATACATATATATACCTATCTATATATATACATGCTTTGGTATATGTGAGTGGGCGTGTGTGGGAGGGTATATATGTATATACATGCGCACACACGCGCGCACACACATATATATATATCTATAAAATGGCAGCCAGTGCTATTGCAATTTGTCTACTAAAGCTTTAGTAAAAACAAGAGTATTCTGGAAAGATGTACAGGGCAAAAAGTCATGCTTTTTTTTTTTTCAAAGATGGGGTGCTTTAACGCTATTCTGATTTACATTGTTTGATTAAACGTATTTTATACTGTTCCTTTTTAATTAGATCATCCAGGGCAATGTAACATTTGTACCTAGATGTGCAAGTCACTAATTTAGATTTTTTTTTATTATTTTTTTTGCAATCGCTATTCAACAGTGTTTAAGGTTATGGTTAATCACGCTTTTACATTAAATTGCAAAATTGGAAAGCACTCTTTAGGTTAAAAATACAAATACATATCCACAGGGATGTCTGATTTTCAGCTCTCCGGAGCATGAAAAAACAGATCGTGAAAGTTGACTAAGCCCTATTGTAATCAATACTGTCAATATTTGGAAGAGAGAGGTGAGTTTATGGAAAGAAGGCTGTTGAGAATGACTGGTGTGGCCTTAAATTGCAGTCCTATAGTGCTCCAAGAAAGAGGAAACGGGGAGAGAAAAATAAGCTTTTGTTTAAATCTTTATTACATATTCAATTATAGATGTATTTTTGATGTGAGTTCCAATTGTATAGAATGAGAAGCTGATGACAGCAAAAAAGAAAAACAGCACCTGGTGACATTTTTGAAGTTAACACTCTACTTGTTCAGAACTGTAAAAATGAGCTTCAGTTGTAATCTTTATAAACTAAACTGCAGTTAAGTAGAAAGCAAGCCAACTTATTACGTGTTTTTTCTTTGTTTTAATTTGATATGATATTTACGTTAATCTAACTCAGTTATGTGGATAGGACTTGATTATAAGAACCAGCTTAGGTGATCTGCTGTAGGAAAAATTCAAAATATATTCTTCAAATCTATTCTATTTTGATGCCTAATTCTGTTCTGGGAGAACATCTTGTAATGTCATTGTTTTTTGTATGAAATCTGCATAATATTGTCTACTGTGTAAGGCAGAACAATTTTCTTATCATGAGAAAGGCCATTCTGTTTCCAGGGTACAAGTGTTTAAAAGCATGCACAACTTGTTTCCCCTTGTAACATTCATGAACATCTACACAACTGATTTATAAAAGAAAAAAAAAGAACCAAAAAAAAGGGGAAAAATTCTTTACAAGCTATAGGGGTATACCAGATGTTGCGGCGGTTTTAGTGATAATCCAATTATTTTCATGTGTTGTCTATTATATACAAACACATTTTGGAGGCCTCGGTTGCAAGTGGCAGAGCTTTCTGTGTATAATTTGTCTAAATAATTTGTCTAATAAAATGGTTTTTTAAACTTGCCTCCCTGCCTATTTCAACTATCATGCGAATAGACAAACAAGTAAGTAAGTATGAATCCAAAGCATTCATTCACTTGGTTACATAACTGCGTTATAACTGCAGAATCATTGCTCGGTTTCTAATTTCTAAGAAAGGCCTCAAAAGGAATGTTTAGCTTAATATTTATATCGTATTTTTAAAAGTCAATGTCCTCTTCTCTCGACTGGCTAGATCAGGGATCCCCAACCCACAGGCTCCAGCCCTGTACCAGGCTGCGGCCTGTTAGGAAAAGGGTCATACAAGCGGGGGGAGGGGCAAGTGTACAAGTGTGCTCAGCTCCACTTGTGTAAGTAGTGGGTGCACACACTCAAGCATGAAGCTCCAATGGTTGCACACATTCCTGCCGCTCATGCAAATAGAGCTGCACATACAGAAACATATTTTTTTTGTACTCCCTGATGCTGCCAGGCTACAAAGCTGGAATGGTTGGACATCGCTGGGTTAGATCTTAGAGCAACGTATGTGGTAAAACAGCTCTGAGAATTACTGATTTGAAACCTCTGGCGTTCATTGAATTCACTGGACTAGAGAAATAAATCAAAGGAGGAAATTTACATTGAAATTTCCCAGAGGTAGGTGGGCTTTATCAGGCAACTCCCCCAAATAAAATGTCCATCAAGCTTCACTGTATTTAATAATATTTAATGGGCTTCTTTACAGATGTCAATTGTTCTGTACTTAGTAGCTGACCAAAGAAATCCATATATTTTTAAATTATCAGGTGAGTTGCGCTTTCAAATTTAATCAAATGAATATTTTTACATGTGACAAACATGCAGCTTCATTTTTGCCATTTTTAACCCCACTTGGAGATGCCTCTTTATCAATAGTTACCCCTAAAGCACAATACTTAATTAATCTGTTCATTCCCATTGAGTCATATTCAGCTTGTGTCAACTGCATGAACAAACGTCTGCCATTCTGATCTTAAGGAATAACTTAACAGTTGTTCCAAGGTTTATAAGAAGAGACTGGACAGTCACTTGTCTGAAGTGGTATAGGATGTCATGCTTGAGCAGGAGGCTGGACTAGAAGATCTCTAAGATCCCTTCCAGCTCTCTTCTGATTCTGAGGTCATTCCAGTAACCAGTTTAATCCACAGGAATTTGTTCATGGATAACTCCATTTGTTCATGGATAACTCCATAATTTTAGGAGTTTTTTCACCAAAAGGGTCATAGGAGAATCCGTTCAAGACTGTAAGGACTGAAGACAATAATAAAATAAATAAATAATAAAATAATAAAATAAAATAAAATAAAATATCTAAGACTATACTACTATGGACATAATACATTTAGTCAATGCATATATAGAACATGCTTTGGAGATATGAAAAAGGCTGGACAATCAAATGTTAAGATGTTTTGAAATTATAGCACTATACTGCAAATACACTTCCACATTGGTATCCTATAAAACAAAATCTTCCTATTTGCTTCAATAAAAAAAAATCCCCTAACTAGTTTCAGTAGGACAATGCTTTCTTAAAAGAAAACAGACTCAGGAAAAAAAAAAGTGGAAATGTCACTCTGTGATTTAATATTCCATTAGTCCCGAATAATCTATCATAAATCATATATGCAATAAGTGCCAAAAATAGAAGTCATTATTGTCAGTAGCTTGAACAAAAAATGGCAAATTCCCCACATTTAAAAACCATTAGCATTCAATGTGGATGAAAGATTGCAATTTCTACACAGATAAGTTAGAAATTAAAAGTCATACTTTGGTAGCACCTCATGAAAGTATTTTATGGTTACATTGAGCAATGTACTTTTGCAGATCAAATATGTGGGGATAGGTGGGAGGGAGGCGACTATCATTTATTGTATGTTTAATTAAGATAGCAGTGATTATCTCTGTTGGACTGAATCAGCCAGACAGCTATTAGGGGAGACAGCCACTCCTCAATTAATTGGGCACTAGGCTATATAATCAGCAACTTGAACTGCACCTGGGAGCAAACTGGCAACTATTTATTTATTTATTTATTGAATTTATATTGCCGCCTATTTGCCCCTGGTGACTCAAGACAGCTTACAGAATATAAAACCGCGTTTAAAACAAAAAACTAATAAAAAGAATCAAATAAACTAATATAGTGTAATATAATAAAACCAGCTCCCACCCCATGCCCTGGAGACAGCAGATCACACAAGCCATTTAATCGACTCCATCCCGCTCTGGGTTCCCCAGGCCCACTGGCAGAACCAGGTCTTCAGCACCTTCCAGAAGAATATTAGAGGGGGGTGGCATTCTAATCTCTGGGGGAATGATGTTCCAGAGAGAAGGAGCCACCATGGAGAAGGCCCTTCTTCTGGGTCCTACCAGGTATATCTCCCTTGGGGATGCCCCAAAGTGCCTCCCTATTGGCACAACTATTGTGACTCATGGGGTAAAGGTGTTACATGGCATACTGAGAGATACCCATTAGTATCTATGCCACTACATTCTGGACCAGCTGAAGCTTCTGGATGGTCACCAAGGACAGCCTCATGTAAAGTTAATTGCAATAGTCAAGCCACAATATAACCAGAGCCTGAATTATCATCATCATTTAATGACCCGATAATCCCTTGTGTGGTGGAGTCTGGGCAACTGAATGGAGCTAGCAGAGCATTTTAATGGCCGGATGCCCTTCCTGTCGCCAATGCAGAGCTTTGTTCAGCAGATATATTCTCATTGTGCCCAGAGAAAGAAATATCTGCCTCTACCTAGGATCGACCTCACAGCCTCCTGATTGTGAGGCAAGAGCTCCTCCTCTAGGCCACTGTACCTGGACCTAAGCTGCATGATCAGCCTAAAAGTCCACCTGATCTTGGAAAGAGTGCAAATGGTGCACCAAATGAACCTTGGCAAAGGCCTTCTGGGCCAGAGCTGCTCCCTGCTAATCAAACAGGAATTGTGCGTCCAGGAAGACCCCAGATTGTGTACTACTATTAAATGGGTAAGCACTACCCCCATCCAAGATTATTGGGTAGGTTGGATAAGGCACATGATTAAGAAGAAAAAAATATTCCTACTTCAGGAATATTCAGATCATAGCTAAGTAAGAGGCAAAATCTCCACAAATCAGAGACCTGAGCTTGTGCTCTGAAGATATTAAAGCTACACATTGGTGTAAATGGAAGAGAGGTGTGATTCCCATGGACTCTTGGAAAAATGCTACTGATATCCAAAGGCAGAATGAAATTTCATGACTGCTAGCCTTTGCTTTCAATCAGCAACTTTATCAGGGCTGTGAAAGAAGATACCAAAGGTTTCATCATATAATTTTGCTGAATGTCATCCAGAATCACTTGCTTGTGAAATGGGCAACTATATAAATTAGGCAGATAGGTAAACAAAATATTGCGGTGTTTCCAAATTTCAGGAGACAGTTATGATGCTAATGGGCCACTGCTTCCAAAAGTATTCAGAAAGCAGAAAAATCTGATACCTCTCACGCTAGTAATTTACAAGTATTCAGCCAGCTTCTTGAGCCTTAGCCATTATTATTATTATTATTATTGGTTTTTAAAATGCTTAACTTTCGGCCTATTCTACTTTCACAACCTTTATTCTTAGAAACTTGTAAACTCCTGTTGTAGGGATTCCAAAGGCCTATTCAAGTGGAAGAAGTGCTAATCTTCTGTTGGCAACTTGCAATCCTCCAAAAAAAACATGGCAAAGTAGCAATAACAATTTCTCCTGCATTTCACAGTTACTAACAATTGGAGATGGGTAATTCTTCTGATAAGTCAGGCTGAACTCCTTTGAACCAATCTGACAACTTATGTTTCTTTTGTAGGATGCCCAATTCATGTTTCAACCACAAGAGCAAGAGGGAAGTTCAAAACAATCCCAATCTGTTGCCAAGCCGCTCACCTGGCACATGATTCGTATTTTTTCCCTGGCATTTGATGTAACAACTGCTAGGTAGTCTCTCATCAGAATTAATGGTTGTTGGGGTGTGTAATGTATCTTTAAGAATTTTGGAGGGAAATTAGAGCGGGAAATAGCACGTTGCTGATTGGCTGTTGCCCCCGACTGAACTGTATATAAAGAGAGGTTTGTCTGTTGCTCGCTGCTGGGTTCACTATAAACTAAAGAGCTGTTGTCACTCATCTGGTCTCCTGCCTCGTTATTGCCCGAATCTAACACTGGCGACGAAGGTGGGATCTCGAGGCAAAAGAGCGCCAGGAACGAACCCAGCAAAATAAGGGCGGATAGCGACGATGTCCAGCTATACACCGCCAGCGCCATTCGACCCAGCCAAAGAAAAATGGGGGTCATACATGGCTCGTTTCGAGTGTTTCCTCGAAGCAAACGAACTACAGGGGGTCTCCGACAACAGGAAGAGAGCATACTTCCTAAGCCACTGCGGTTCGGAAGTTTTCGACACCGCAGAGTCGCTTTCGGAGCCAACGCCGGTACAGTCGGTACCGTGGCAAACCCTGCAGACCGCCCTTCGGGCTCACTATGCACCGACGCCCTCAAAATTTGTTCAAAGGTTCGAATTGCGGCAACGGATGCAGCGAGAGGGCGAATCGATTCGCGAGTACATGGCAGCGCTGAGAAAAGCCGCTAACCATTGCGAATATCGAGACCTGGAAGACGCATTACTCGACCAACTCATCTGCGGGGTCAGAGACATCCGACTGCGACGGCGGCTGCTGTCCAGAAGCAACCTAACACTGGCCGTCGCCTTGGACGAGGCCAGGGCTCACGAGATGTCCACCCAAGTGGCAGAAACCCTGCAAACACCGATCGCGCAGGGGCGAAAACAACCCCGGTCCACAATGAGGAAGTCCAGGCCGAAGAGGACGGCGAGGAAGAGGAAGAAGTCTTCCACACCGGGAGGCCAAGGAATGACGACCGGGACGAATGCGCGAGTTGCGGGGGACAACACAAACGACAAGACTGCAAATTTAAGGATGCGACTTGTCGGCGGTGCGAAAGGAAGGGGCACATAGCACAGGCCTGTCGAGCGCCCCAACCTTCCCGCCAAAAATTCAAACCGACCAATCAGAGCGCGGGAACGACGAAGAAGCCCGTGATTGGTCGATTCAAAAAAGACGCGAAACTTAATCAGACTGCCGTGAGAATAGGCCAAGCCGCCACACGCCTTGAAAAAAAGATTTTCACTAAAACACACATTGAAGGGGTGCCGTGCCGAATGTCCTGGGACACTCTCGTGAAACGTTTGCCAGCCGTCGCGAAGCACAAGCTGCAACCACAGAAACTAAGGGTACAAGATTACCAAGGAAATCGCATCCCCGTCCGAGGGGTAACGTCCGTCCAAGTCAAGTATGGACAACACAACAAGACCTTGCCCATCACCGTGGTCGACGGAACCTTGCCGAGCTTGTTGGGACTGGACTGGTTCCGGGCATTGGGCATGGGAGTGACCGGAGTCTTCCGAAACGACGTCAACCTAAAAGACGCACTAATGAAGGAGTTCGGGGACGTCTTCAAAGACTGTTTGGGCAAGTACGAGGGGACCCCGATCTCCTTTAACCTTGACCCACAGGTTGCCCCGATCCGGTTAAAGGCTAGGAGGGTCCCGTTCGCCCTGAAGCCCAAAATTGACCGGGAGCTGGACAAACTAGTAAGCCAGGGAATACTAGTGCCAGTTGACCATGCAAAGTGGGAGACACCCATAGTCACCCCGATCAAACCGGACGGGTCGGTCCGGATTTGTGCCGACTACAAGGCAACGCTTAATAAAGCATTGCAGAAGAGTGCCTACCCCGTCCCAGTAGTACAACACTTACTGCACTCTTTGGGGCACGGCCAGGTCTTCGCCAAGCTAGATTTGGCCCAAGCCTATCAGCAGTTACCCGTAGATAGCAACACGGCCGAAGCACAAACGATCGTAACGCACAGGGGTGCTTTTAAATGCACCCGGTTACAGTTTGGGGTTAGTGTGGCTCCAGGGTTATTTCAGAACCTAATGGAGCGGCTATTGCAGGGACTCCCCGGGGTGGTACCGTACTTTGATGACGTACTGGTATCCGCCGAAAATCTAGAAGAATTAGGGGTACGGTTGAGAAAAGTTCTGGGCATTTTCCGGTCCGCCGGTCTCAAAGTCAAACTAAATAAATGCCAGATAGGGGTAGGATCCGTGGAATTCCTGGGCTATCGGATAGACAAGGAAGGAATCCACCCCACAGAAAGCAAGGTTAGGGCAATCAGGAAGGCCCCAGCTCCCCAAAACAAAACAGAGTTACAGGCGTTCTTAGGTCTGGTCAACTTTTACGCGGTATTTTTGAAAAATAAGGCGACTATAGCCGAACCGCTCCACAAATTACTGACGAAGACAGCTGTGTGGTCTTGGGGAAAGGCGGAAGCTAGGGCATTCGAAGCAGTAAAAAACCTTCTGTCTAGCGATAGTTTACTGATTCAATATAATGGCACGCTGCCATTGGTGTTAGTTTGTGATGCGTCTCCCTACCGGGTGGGGGCTGTGCTCAGCCACAGGTTGCCAAATGGCACAGAAGCCCCTATAGCATTTTACTCCCGAACAATGTCATCGGCTGAAAGAAACTATAGTCAGCTGGATAGAGAAGCCTTGGCCATAGTTTCCGGGGTGAAGAAGTTCCATGAATATGTATTTGGCCGTGATTTCGAAATCGTCACAGACCATAGACCCCTACTAGGCCTGTTGGCAGGCGACCGCCCAACGCCCGTGGCACTTTTGCCTAGACTGACCCGGTGGACTATCTTTCTGGCTGCGTATTCGTACAAATTGTTGCATCGGCCAGGAAAAGAGTTGGGGCATGCAGACGCTTTGAGCAGATGCCCACTACCAGAGACTATCGAAGACCCCACTCCGGGCGCACCCGTCCTGCTAATTGACTCTTTGGACTCGGGTCCAGTCACTTCCAAGGAGGTGGCTCGGGCTTCTTACAAGGACATTACAATAAGAACTGTAATGGGTTGTGTGCAAAGAGGATGGCCCGCTGCGCCGGGCGAGCGGTTTAAGGAATATGTAAAGAAACGCGGGGAATTGTCGGCTCAAGGAGGGTGTCTGCTCTGGGGGGATAGAGTGGTAATCCCGGAGAAATTGAGGAAAAAAGTTTTGGAACTCCTACATGAGGGCCACCCTGGGATAGTGAGAATGAAAGGTCTAGCAAGGAGCTATGTGTGGTGGCCTTTGATGGACAAGGAGATTAGCGACAGGGTAGGAAAATGCCAAGCCTGCCAGGAGTCCAGACCACTACCACCAACGGCCCCAATTCAGGAGTGGGAGAGACCCCAGGGCCCATGGTCTAGGATCCACATCGATTTTGCCGGCCCTTTCCACGGGCAAACATTCCTAGTGGTAGTCGATGCCTATTCCAAATGGCTGGAAATCATTCTTATGAAATCCATGACAGCCGAGGCCGTAATCCCAGTCCTGCGGCGCCTATTTGTAACCCATGGGTTACCAGACACCCTAGTCTCCGACAACGGCCCTCAATTCACAGCGACCCTGTTTGAAGGGTACTTGGCAGAAGAGGGCATCAGACATGTCCTCTCGGCGCCGTTCCACCCTGCGACGAACGGCCTTGCAGAACGCTTGCACAAGTGCAAAGAAGCATTGTCCCGAATCAGGCCAGGCGATTGGCAATTAAAAATTGACACTTTCCTCGCAGTGCAACACAGAACCCCCTGTGTAGCCACTGGCCGCAGCCCAGCAGAACTACTGATGGGCAGGAAGCTGAGGTGCCCATTAGACCGGTTAAACCCAAACTACACCCCAGACGGGTACAAAGGGGCAAACGGTAAAACAAGAGAAATGACAGTGGGAAGTCCAGTATGGGCACACAATTACGGGAAGGCCCAAATTGGGTAAAGGGGACAATCATTGAAACAACCGGACCCAAATCGTATCGGGTAGAGACAGAGGATGACCGGGTTTGGAAGCGCCACATAGATCAATTAAGAAAACGAACAATCACAAGTCCAGAAACAGGCCCTGACTATGCAATGTTTGAATCCACAGCTGACTCAAACCCGGGGCAAACGCGGGACTTATCTGACTGCGATGAGATCCAGCAACACCAACCGGTCCCTCCTGAAAAGAGCAGGAACGAGGCTGCAAATAATCCAGGGCCGGATGGCCTGGAGGAGGAGCTGAGAGGAACAAACAGTCCCTCCGGCCAGCTCGACTCACTCCCAGAGAATGAATTGCGCAGGTCCGAAAGAGTTAGGAGACGCCCAGTCTATTTGCGTGACTACGTAGAGAAATAAGATGTTAATTTCATGTAAATAGGGGTAAAATGTTTTCTGGGAGGGAAGGAGTGTAATGTATCTTTAAGAATTTTGGAGGGAAATTAGAGCGGGAAATAGCACGTTGCTGATTGGCTGTTGCCCCCGACTGAACTGTATATAAAGAGAGGTTTGTCTGTTGCTCGCTGCTGGGTTCACTATAAACTAAAGAGCTGTTGTCACTCATCTGGTCTCCTGCCTCGTTATTGCCCGAATCTAACAGGGTGGGCTTCAGGGGTGGGCTCCTGGGGGTTCAGCAGGGTTTGGGCAATCGTCTGGCCAAGAATCACCCCAAATGTCACCCATGCTGGTCACACCCACCCCAC
Source organism: Ahaetulla prasina (assembly GCF_028640845.1). Taxonomy (NCBI): domain Eukaryota; kingdom Metazoa; phylum Chordata; class Lepidosauria; order Squamata; family Colubridae; genus Ahaetulla; species Ahaetulla prasina. The sequence continues at coordinate 21,089,656 of NC_080546.1, forward strand.
CCTGCTCCTCCCAGGAGTCTCATGTGGCCCGTTCATCATTCCAGGTAAGTGCAGGGGCCGCGTGGAGAGTCTGGGAGGGCAAAAAACAGGCCTACCGGAGGTTCCGAAAGACCGGAAATGGTAAAGTGACCAGATTTCAGTGATGGCAAAGCAGGACACCATTGACCGGGGGGGAGGCTGTGCATGCGTGCTGAGTCTTGCCACCTGCCTGAAGGAGGAGGAGCGGCTGCTGCTTCTCCGCTCTTCCAGGCAGGCTCGGCTCTCCTCGGCTCTCCTCTCGGCTCTTCTCTTCCTCTCGGGTGAAGTCAAGCGGCATCTCTCCTCCCTCTCGCTCCCCCTTCTCCGCCACTCCCCCTTCTCCGCCTCCTCCTCTTGCGTTGCCGCCTCCCATTTTCAGAATGGGAGTGAAACAAAAAAAAATCGGTACTTTTTGGAATTGCCGCGGGACGCGGGACAAATTATTAAAAAGCGGGACTGTCCCGCCAAAAGCGGGACATTTGGTCACTATAGGAAACGGGCCTGTTTCTGGCCTCTGGAGGGCCTCCGGGCCCTGGGGGAAGTTTTTACCCTCCCAGAGGCTCAAGGAAAGCTCCGGAGCCTGGGGAGGGTGAAAAATGCCCTCCCCCCCCCCGCAGCCATGGTGCCGGGAGCCAACTAGGCCACACCCACCATAGCCATGCCCAGTCAGCAACAGGGCAGCGAACCCATTCCAAAGGATCTGAAGCCCACCCGTGCCCTACTTCCCATCACTCTTTCTGCTTCAGTTATAAAATGTGGTGTTTCACTGTGAGATTCTAGTCCTTAGTTTCTCTCTTAACCTTCTTTATTTTATCTCACACATTCTTCTGTTGTCCAGAATACAGGGCCACCGTAGGAAATAAAGAAAAGCTTCTAAAGCAGATATATCCTACTGTGTAGCTACTGCTGAAATAACACAGAGTATCACTCTATTCTTTTTCTTCAGGGTTGTTCTGTATCTTTTATTTTGGCACTTTTCTGAGAAGTTCCGCAAGTTCAACTGTTGACTTTTAAAGGCACTTCCTGAATTCAAAAGCTTACTTTTGAATAAGGATAATTTTTATTTCTGCACAGCAGCAATTGAATTTTTCCTCCTGAATCTTACCTGCATGACAACGGCCTTTCATGCTGTTTTGATTTTTATGTATCTGAATCTGAATCTGCTACATGATGAGACAGCGATGGCTGTCAATATTTCTGAATCTTTGTAATCAGGAACAATATACATGGTGGGTAAGTATGTGTATGTTTGCAATTTACAAACAGACTATAAACTTACAATAGAATACAAGTGTGAAATAGTGGGGTTGAAGTGAATTAAAGATGCTGATATCCAGTTAGATCTGGCATCTCTTTCCAAAAATATATAATCCTGATTGGTTACTTCAATCTCTTTAGATCTGCTAAATACCTAAATAAAATGATAATCCTTAAATAAAGGACATTTTTTGGTTGGCTTTGACCTTTCTACTACAAACTTAGGAGGAAGTTACCACTACCAAACTATCCTATAAGGCAGTGATGGTTAACCTTTATGGTGCCGAGTGCCCAAAGCGTGCATGTGCAAGCATAAATGCACGTGCACATGCCAGAACCCCCAAAACGCAATGTGAGCGCCCACCGCGCATGCGCCCTGTTTCGGGCCTGGAAAGCCGCCTGCACCAACCTGCATCCCCTCATGCATGCATCCAGTGGTGGGATTCAGCCAGTTCGCACCACTTCGGGAGAACCGGTTGTTAATTTTCTGAGCAGTGAACTGGTTGTTGGAAGAAATCATTAGGGTTGTTAAATTATTTGAAGCCCACCACTCTATGCACCCCACCCTATGCACGTGTTTCCCACATGCACCCGCCCCACACATGCGTGGCAGAGACCCGAAGACCAGATGGCCAGTGGGAGCCATGTGCGCATGCGCGGGCTGGGGCAACAACTGGCATGCCCACCGACAGGGCTCTGCGTGCCACCTGTGGCACACGTGCCATAGGTTCACCATCACAGCTATAAGGGCTAAGATTTTGTACATGTGAGAAAGTAATTTTCAAAACTGTTAAACATATTTTGTTTATGCAAACACTCAGAGTTGATAACCCCACATTGAAACAAATTTCCAATCAATTTTACTTACTTTCCATTGATCCATGACTCTTACCCAAAATGTAACTAAATTGTGTATGTTGTATGCAAAAAAATGCACAGCCATCCATTTGCTAAGCCCAATTAATTTTACAGTTTATTCTTTTCTTTTTATAGGTAACCTGTTTTCTATTATTGAGCACACCAGGAGGCTGAAAAGAATCTTAAGTGCGAGCAGATTGTTAAATGAAAACTCGACTTTTTATAGCAGTTGGTAAGTTGCTACTTATAGTTCATATCCAGTGCATTGGATGAAATCAAAATCTGCAGGGGATGACCATCCAGGAGGAAAGAATTATCATAGGTATGTGGTATCTATGTGCAATTTTTCTCTAAATCTACCGCAGATGTTTGCAACTGTTAAATCTCAGATGGCCGCCAGATGGCACTTTAGTATTTTACTTAGCAATTTCTTTTTTAAATATGGTTTTTAAATATCAACCATTTCCCGGTTTGTATCTTACTCTACAGGGGATAGATTCCAGCACTGATCAGATCTAATTAGAAATCATGCAAGTTAATGCTACCAATCTCAAATCTATTTAGTAAACAAATTAAGGAACTGTGAAGCAAGAAAATTCAGTAATACTATGCTGTTGTGAAAGTACATAATATAATATTAAAAGTAACACATTTCAATCCAGCAATTTGTAAGCATGCAATCATCCTGTATGTTCCAAAGATCTTTGACTTCTAAATATTGATCTATGTGATGTGCTATAGATATATGATACATATATTTTAGATAGATAGATAGATAGATAGATAGATAGATAGATAGATAGATAGATAATTATTATTATCTCTTTTATTTATTAAACATGAAACTCAGTCAACCGAACATTTAAAAATGTGTCACAATTACAATTGACTGATGCTAGTGGTTGATACGGGTTGTTGCCAGTGTCCTAGGTATCAACCAAGTATCTTCTTAAAGTATATGATGTTCCGAGTAGCGTAGTTTTTTGCAGTTCTGCTGGTGTTATTGCAGGAAGTTGCAATTTCTGTGTTTTGTAAAATTCTTGGACATGGTACCAAGTGCCCCGATGACAATGGGAATCACTGTTACATGTTTCATCCATTGCTGTGTAGTTTCGATGGCCAGGTTGCGATATTTCGTGATTTTTTCCAGTTCTTTTTCTTCGACTCTGGCATCTTCTGATACCGCGATATCAATAAATTGTACATTTCAGTTTTCGACAACTGTGATATCTGGTGTATTGTGTTCCAAGTGATGATCCCTCTGTATTCAAAAGTCCCACAAGATCTTCATCTTCTCATTTTCTATAACTTTTTCCACTTTATGTTCCCATGACTTTTTGGACACAGGTATTTTTTACATAATGACCAGTAGATTAATTTAGCAATTAATATAATTATTATTATTTATTATTATTACCATCATCATTATATTGTAGGGCCACATTACTAGCTGGATGCATATGACCTGCAGATCGGGCACATCTAATATTGTGAGTATACACATTGCAGTAGGTATACCTAGGTGGGCAAAGGCTCAATTGGAGCAGAGAAAACTCTGTATAATACTGTTTTATGGACTTCCTATAGAAAGCAGACACTTTTTTTTTGTCACAACAGTATACACAAACAATTGTCATAGATAAAACAACATATCTTGAAGAAAATATATATATATAAGTAAAAAATATGCATCAACTATATCAATTTGATATAATGAAGGGAACAATAGGACAGGAACGGTAGGCACTTTTGTGCTCTCATGCACGCCCCTTATAACTTCCCATATAAATTCCCAAGAAAATTTTGAATTCGAAGCAGTGCTGGCAGCAAATGAAAGTTAAGCCTCTTGCAGATTCTCCTCTTTACATTGTATAAGCAGATTCACCTGTTGCATTAAATAGTAATGCGTTTTGTTGGTGTTCAGTGAGGTACATCATTGTCTGAAAGCTCATTTGCACCACAGTGATACCGGCGAACATGAACAAGCCTAATTACGAACTTGTAATTAAAAGGACATGAGGTGTGCGAACCACAACTGTGATAGTTCTATTTGATTCTTCTTCATCTTAAATTTAAGAAAATTCTAGGGCTATGAAGGAAAGTATTGTACTAATTAGAACTAGAAAGAAGAATAGGGTGGATAGTTTTAACAAGCATACTTGCTGCATTTGAAAAATATTAAAATAATCCACTCAAGTAGATTTCTTGATCATCAGATCCACTGCTTCTGAAATCTCCATGAACCAAAAGAAGAATTGTAAACAAAAGTTGGCAATACAAATGTGTTTTGCATTCTATCATGTGTTATTTCTTCTGAAAAAGTAATAGTTTGTTCACTAAGACCAAAACCTTTGGATAAGACAAACTTGCTTTTAAGAGACTGGACAGTCACTTGTCTGAGATGGTATAAGATCCCCTCCTTGAGGAGGGGGCTGGACTAGAAGACCTCCAAGGTCCCTTCCAGCTCGATTCTGATTCTGCTGCTATTCTACGGTCTTTTTTCTCCACAGATTGCGACGAAGTAAACCTTACCAGTGCTGGGGAAATATTTGCGTTAAATTTTCAGCTTGCAATATGGAGGCATGAGAAAGAGGAGAATATTTTGAGGGGACACCCACAAGCTCATCATCTTTATGAAATAAAAGAGAAAGACGGACCAACCGTCTTTGGATCCAAGCATGTAATGGATTTCCGGATTAATTAAGGGGAAGGGAAGAGAATCGATTTTTTTTTTAAAGTGCTGCGGGCTTCTCGCCCATCAGACTTCACGGATCTCGCAATCCGCGCTTGAGGGTCTCTAAAAACAAGGCAAGCTGTTAGGTACCGCAGCTATCAATAACTCTCAGCGTAGCTCTCCGTTCTCGATAGAGCCTCTCTCCGCTCTCCTTCCGCGCAGCGCGATTGCCAAGGAAACCGGGCAGGCGCTGCTACTATGCAGACTGCCTCACGCTGGAAGTCAACCGCGCGTCCCATGGTGCGCGCCCTTTTTCAAAGAGGAAGTCAAGTGTGGCGAATGAGACACAGACTACCATTGTCCCCGCGACATTTTAATAACCTGCACCTACAATATTCAACCTGTTGTTTGCACAGGGGACAACCCCGCGACACAAAAAGCCACCCGAGGGGGCGGCAGGCGAAGAGCTTGGGCAGAGACTTGGCGCTCCCCGGCGCCATGGCTCCGGCGCTTGGGCTCCCGCGCGGCGTGGGCACGGAGCAGGCGGAGGGAAGGGCGAGGTTACCCTCAACAACCAGCCGGGCTTTTTGCCCAGGAACGACGCCGAGGGCGCCCCCTGCCTCTGCCTGAGAAGGGCTTCGCAAGGCTTGGTGGAAACGCGGCGCCCTCTCAAGAGCTTAAATTGTTTTGGCTTGTAGACGTTTCCTTACCCAAAGTAGGTATTACATCGGTAATCCGTGACTGGGCAAAGAAACGTCTGCGAGAAAACAACCAACCTCAGTAAGCACCCAGGACCCCTCGTTTCAACCCTGAGCTACAACTATTCTCCTTTGTGGAAACAGTGCCCCACTATTGGAGGGGCTGTCACAGAAAAGAGGGGGGGTCAAGCTATTTTCTAAAGCACCCGAAGGCCAGACAAGGAATAATGGATGGAAACTGACCAAGGAGAGATTCAATCTGGAAATAAGGAGAAATTTTCTGACATTGAGAACTATCAACCAATGGAACAGAAGTTGCCTTTGGAAGTTGTGGCTGTTTCATCACTGGAGGCTTTCAAGAAGAGATTGGACTAACACTTGTTGGAAATGGTACAGGGCCTCCTGCTTGGGTGGGGGGTTGGACTACATGACCTACAAGGTCCCTTCCAACTCTGTTATTCAGTGAGCCCAGCTTAACCCAAAAAGTGATTTTATCCTTTTCTAGGGGAAGAACAACAGACTCAGGTTGGTCACCTCAAAGGACCTTGAGGGACAGTACTTCAGGGATGATTATATACTTTTTTTCCCCAGTCCCTTTTTTCTGATTTTTTAAAAACTGGTTTAAACTACTAAAGTTTTCTGGTAGCCCCACCCTCCAAGGACTTTCCAGGTCAGACCCTGGTTGGCTTCAAGAAGGGGAGAAGATTAGTCAAAGTTATTTGCACTGGAAGGGTCTAGGTGAAGAACCTTTGTGGAAGAAAAAAGCCATCCCTTGATCTAAAGACAACTATAGGTAGTCCTCGACTTACGACCACAATTGATCCCCTAATTTATGTTAAGTGAGAATTTGTTAAATGAGTTTTGCCCCATTTTAAGACATTTCTTGCTGCAGTCGTTAAGTGAATCCCTGCAGTTGATAAGTTAGTAACCTGGTTGTTAACTGAATCTGGCTTCCCCATTGACTTTGCTTGTCAGAAGGTCGCAAATCACGTGACTCTGGGATGTTGCAATGGTCATAAGTATGAACCAAATTGTCAAGAATCTGAATTTTGATCACATGATCATGGGGATGCTACAAAGATTCTAACTGTGAAATACAGTCACATCACTTTTTTCAGTGTCATTGTAACTTTGAACGGTCACTAAATGAATTGTTGTAAGTAGAGGACTACCTGTACTACTGGAACCATCAAGGCCACTCCCATCAATATTGACAAGGCAAACCGCTAGAACAGGGGTCAGCAACCTGCGGCTCTGGAGCCGCATGTGGCTCTTTCACCCCTCTGCTGCAGCTCCCTGTCACTCAAAATATATGTCACAACCGCCAATGTGCAACACCCACCGGCGCGCAATTTATTGAGCTTCTCAACCCCTGGTAGGCCAACCATGGATAAATCCAAGAAAAGAAAAGTTTCAGAAAACAAAACATTCAACTACATATGCTAGTTTTGTGGCTGCTCAAGAAATAGTAAGGCACGGGAAGGGTTTTGTGGCTCCCGGTGTTTTCTTTTCTTTGGGAAATGAGTCCAAATGGTTCTTTGAATGTTTAAGGTTGCAGAAACCTACGCTAGAGACAATGAGAGCAAAGCCCACCCCCTACTAACACTGATGAAACTAGTTTAGTAATGAAACATCTGCAAGAAAATAACCAAGTTTGGAGAACACTAAGGACCCCATAACTAATACTGCTTTTCAATATCATTTCCTCACTCATCCCATTCAAACTATAACACCCATTACTCTTTCTGTCTTAATTTATTCTAGTCAGTGAAAGACACATGAATTGTGGAAGGCTACTTCCAGAAAGGGACGCGGTGGCTCAGGGGCTAGGACGTTGAGTTTGTCGATTGAAAGGTCGGCAGCTCAGCGGTTCAAATCCCTAGTGCTGCCGTGTAACGGGGTGAGCTCCCGTTGTTTGTCCCAGCTTCTGCCAACCTAGCAGTTTCGAAAGCATGTAAAAATGCAAGTAGAAAAAATAGGGACCACCTTTGGTGGGAAGGTAACAGTGTTCCGTGCGCCTTTGGCGTTGAGTCATGCCAGCCACATGACCACGGAGATGTCTTTGGACAGCGCTGGCTCTTCGGCTTTGAAACGGAGATGAGCACCGCCCCCTAGAGTCGGCAACGACTAGCACGTATGTGCGAGGGGAACCTTTACCTTTACCTTACTTCTAGAAAAAGTGGTAGGAAAACATACCAGAAGACTCCCAAGCGGAAAATGACCAGATCTTCAGAGTTTCTTTTTCCCATTCCTGAAACAGAACTGTGCTTCTGTTCCTCTTTTTTCCCCCAAGTGCTTTATTTTTTCAGGTACAGTTGAATTGCACTGAGTGGCATAGCCCTGTTTGAGAAGCAGAGAATTCCAATCTGAACTGCAGAGGCATTTAGTGAAATTTAAATCTCAAACAAAATCATTTAAGAACTAAAAGCCGCTGAAAATCAAAGGCCTTTAGTTCTGATATGCAATTTTTGCTCAAGATTGCCTCCTGAACTAAGCAAAAAGTATGGGTGTGAATTACAAATATTTAAGCATTATAACATGTTAAGGTGTTTTTTTTTAAAAAAAACCACTGAACAGTTTTTTTGGAAATAGAACCACCGCATTTTTGCTTTTATTGAGACATTAATAAATAAAACACTTTCCCACAAAGTACATCAGACTCATGTGATTTAATGCAGCTAATGCAGTCCCGTTTACAGGTGAGCCATTTTAATCAATATAGTAATGGTTTCTGAAACCACCAGAGGGCAGAATTAAAACAACAGAAATAGCAAGAAAGTCCATTTTTTTCCTAAACATTAGGAGAATAGAACCTTTTAGCAACGAAATAATATATCTTGAGAGCTGGTTAAAATATGTTCCTGCAGTGAGAAATATTTAAATCAAGTTAGCCAATCCTGTCCTAGAGATGTTGTATTTTATTACTTTATTTTTTAGTTGTTAAATTTATTTGCTGCCTGTCTCACCATGGGGCTACCCTAGGCAGGTTACAATAATAAAAAGGAAGAAAATGAAAGGAGCATAGAACAAATCCTTGTCCTTGCACATACTTACAATTGTTGTATCTGCACAATCACATGATCAAAATTCAGGCACTTGGCAATCAGTATGTATTTACAATAGTTGAAATGTCCCAGTGTGTCACATGATCACCATCTGTGACCTTCCCAACAGCTTCTGACAAGTGAAGTCCTTGGGGAAAGCTGGATTTGCTTAAGGACCACATGATTGACTTAACAACAGCAGTGATTTACTTAACAACCGTGGCGAAAAGATCAAAAAATTGGGCACAACTCACTTAACAGTCACTTTGCATAGCAAAAAATTATGGTTCCAATTGTGGCCGCATTGCACAGTATATATATTGTATTCATATCTGGATAAAAGGCCAGTAATGTGCTCTTCTGAAAACAAAACAGAACATTGGTTTGACCTGATGATAGATTTCTGTAAGAACATGGAATCTGTGGATAAACTCTAAGACAGATATGGGGTTTCTTAGATTTATGATTTAGCAGACTATAGTTTTGTTACAATTCTGGGTACCCCTTCATTTTAAGTATTGGTATCATTAGAGTTAAGACATTTGATGTTGTGGTCATGGCCGATCTCAAAAAGTTGGTACTCTAGGAATAACCTTATTCTTCATGATCAATTTGGTGATTGCTTTCCTTCCTATTAGTTTTCATATTTGCATTCTAATCATGCTCTGGTAATGTTATACCCTTTTAGGATATTGTGTTTTGCACCTCTTGCAATTTGTCACTGAAACCTTCAATATCGTCTAACATGCATGTCAGTTATGGTGTTCACTTATATAACATTGATATTCACAGGATAGTCACTAATTCCATTAGATATACTATATTATGTTATTAGTTTATAACTGAGCATATATTTAGCAGTATCCTCTGAGTATTATGATGAATCCATTATTTCATAAAGTCTCATGAACTTAATCATATATTATATGATCATCTGATTTAAAACGATCAGTGCCAACCTTCCAGGGTTCACATCAGTGGTGGGATTCAGCCAGTTCGCACCACTTTGGGAGAACCGGTTGTTAATTTTCTGAGCAGTTTGGCAAACTGGTTGTTGGAAGAAATCATTAGGGCAGAGAACCAGTTGTTAAATTACTTGAATCCCACCATTGGTTCACATAATCTTTGTTTTGCTTTATCAAATTGCCTATCCAAGGCCCGTTGTCTTCTGGAGGCATCTCTCTCTGCAGCAGCAGAGGTTTGGAGAGAAGTAGAAGACTTAGATTTGGTGGCAGAAGCCCTTGATTTGGATCTGCTCTTGTGAGGGGGAGGAGCCACGCTAGTAAGGTGTCCTTGGGAGGGCGAGGCAGAAGCCCGGGAAGGAGATCTGCTGCGATCCGCCATCTTGGAAATGAGGCCTAGTGGTTATCAGAGGCCTTGGAATATATGCCCAAATAATATAGTGGCCCTGATCTGAGAATCCTGGAATCAGATCAAATAATAAGGGCCAGTTAGCACCAAGCTGACACCACAGCCGGATTCAAGCATTCAAAGGCTGCATGGGGGGTTGCTTTGGGGGGGGGATCCCCAAATGGCGCGAAGCAGGCACCACTGCTCCTATAGCGCCCTTTTTACTGCAGCGTTGGCAGGGGGAACTAGCCTCCGACACCACGGATCTTTTCAGCGCTCCATGGCATAGGGCCGGGTTATTTACGGGACCGCCTGCTGCGACCGAATACCTCTCACCGACCCGTGCGCTCTCACAGAGAGGGACTCCTCAGGGTGCCGTCAGCTAGGCAGTGCCATCTGGCGACACCCAGGGGAAGGGCCTTCTCTGGGGGGGCTCCCACCCTCTGGAACGAACTCCCCCCAGGACTTCGTCAACTTCCGGATCTCTGAACCTTCCGCCGCGAGCTTAAAACACATCTATTTATTTGTGCAGGACTGGAGTAGATTTTAAATTTTATATTGGTTTTAATGGGTTTTATTATTTATATGGTTTTTTTAAAAAAAATTGGGCTATGTAGAATAAGCTTTTTAACTGTTATTTTATTCTGTATTTATATGTATTTTTATTTGCCTGTGAACCGCCCTGAGTCCCTAGGGAGATAGGGCGGTATATAAATATGATAAATAAATAAATAAATAAATAAATAAATAAATAAATAAAATATATCTATAATATAACAGAATAATAGAGTTGGAAGGGATCTTGTAGGTCATCTAGTCCCCGCTCAAGCAGGAGACCTTGCACCAGCGGTGAAATCCACTTACCTTCGCTACCAGTTCAGGAATGGGAGCACACACCTCTTCTGTGCATGTGCAGAACCTTCTCCGCATGTGCAGATGGTAAGAAAAGGGGACGTAATGACATCCTAGAGGGTGGGAGAAGCCTCCCGCCGCCGGAGCTACCAGTTCACCAAACCGGATAGAACCGGGGGGGGGGGATTTCACCGCTGCCTTACACTATTTCTGACAGATGGCAGCCCAATCTCTTCTTGAAAGTTTCCAGTGATGAAGCTCCCACAACTTATGAAGCCAAGCTGTTCCATTGGTTGATTGATCTCATTGTCAGAAAATGTATCCTTATTTCTAGGTTGAATCTCTCCTTGTTCAGTTTCCATCCATTATTCCTTGTCTGGCTTTCAGGTGCTTTGGAAAATAAGTTGACTCCTCTTCTCTGTGACAGCCCTTCAAATATTGGAACACTGCTATCATGTCACCCCTAGTTCTTCTCTTCATTAGACTAGACATACCTACTTCCTGCAATCATTCATCGTATACTTTAGCCTCCAGTCCCCTAATCATCTTTGTTGCTCTTCTGTGCACTCTTTCTAGATCTCAGCATCTTTTCTGTATCATGGTTACTAGAACTGGATACAGTATTCCAAGTGTAGTCGCACAGGTGCAGTATAAAATGGTACTAACACTTTGTGTGATTTTGATACTGTCCCTCTGTTGATGCAGCCTAGGAGCCCGATATCAATATGAATACAATACCTCTTATGGCCATATTTTCAGCCTTACCAGCTCCAGCCCTGACACAGATATTCTATTTAGGACCTCTTATGTAGTGACCAAGAAAAGCCAGACGTGGCTCCTTGCAAGACAAATGTCTGTGAACCTCCAAACAAAACAATATAATTTTAATTCTGAAATTATTTGGGGAAGGTAGGAAAGTTAGGCAACGTTCTTAGGCTCAGAATTCCAAATCTGGCATAGCTAAGCAAATTACTTATTACTTCTTTGAATGAGATCTTGCATTTCAGCACATGTTCATCACAAATACGTTCTTTAAGTTATATATCCAAAATAAAATTGAATAATAAATAAAGTTATTGCAGTTGTTAAACTCGATTACAAAGTTATCCTACAAAAAATATGATTCTAACATTTGTATGAGTTGTTTGATTTCGGCTTACTAAGTCATGTGTGTTGTTCCAGCACCAACTCTCTGATTGAAACTTCCGCCTAATTCCCACTTTTATTTTTCACATATTTTAGCTTAGAAAAAAGTCCATTAAGTTTCAGCAGAAGAGATTTCTGAATAGCTATACTTAGATCAAGATACATACATTGAGAAATGGAACATTTTTATGCTTTTGACTCCCTGGATGATAGTTCATTCACCCAGATTTTGTAAGAAGTATATATCTTGAGGCTTTCAAATTGTCTTGCTATTACACAGTGACTGTTCCTGAGTTGTATGCTTATATTTCCGATTCCTGTGAAGTTGTCTCTGTAGCAGGGCATACTCTGAATAACATCAAAAGAGGAAAGTCTAACAAAAGAGGAAAGAAACTCAAGTAGGCTTGAACATACAATGAGAACTGGTAGAAGCAAAAAGGGAGAGAGATTTTTGAATACCAAATGAACTCAGCCAACCCCAGGAGTTCTTCAGCACTAACATTTGTCTTATTCTGAGAGAACAGAACTAAATCCAACTCTACAAGAGTCACCTACTGCCTTTGACTTTGATGTCTAGCTCATATACATAGCGGTAAACGATATATACAGTATATACCTAATAAAGAGTTTGAATGAAGTATTGAATCTATTATGACATTATGATGGAAAAACTATATGAAAATCTAATCTTATTCTTATATTCTTCTATCCCACCCCTTTCCCAAGTTAGTGAAAATGGTACAATAGTTCTAAATTGGCCTACGTAGGCCTCAAAACACTTGTTTTATATTACTATTGCTACAAGGATTTATTCTTGTTGAAACAAATTGGATTTCTCAATTAATTTCTATTGAATTAAGAGATGCCAGTACTCTTCCCATCTCCCATGGCTTTTTTAAGTTGTGAAATAAGATTCAGTTTTTGTTCTTCTGTTTGCTTAAATTATAGATGAAACAAATAGTTTGCATTTTCTTTAGGCATTAGTAGAAATGCCCATAGCTTATTTTGTAAAAAAGACAGAAAGAAAGAAAGAAAGAAAACTTGCTCACCCTGTGTGAAGTTTTTTTGAGTATGGGTAATGTAGTATTTTTAAAAAATAAAAATAAAGTTCATTATTTACCCTGAGTTTAAATCACTACAGCATGAGTTACCAAATTCAGATAAAATACATGTTCATGAAGTATTTTCTGTATCCTTGTCAAAAAGATATAAACGATAGGGTTGTTCCAAAAGAGATTAGAACCATCACTCAGTCAAGGATTTCACGCTGCTTAGTCAAGTGACATGAAGTTTGCCATGCATATCTGATCAATCCCATTACAAAACTAGTGACACTTTTCTTTATTAGAGTCATTTCAGGACCTACCTTGCTGTTTTCATATGATCTTGGCCTCAGAATGGCAGGAAACAATATCAACTTTGAGTCTTTGTCATCAAGAAACAAGGTAGATCCTAGAACCACAAGTTGCCCGTCCATGTTGTAATGGAGAGCTTGTAGATAGTGGTCAATACACTGCACAATTGTTACAGACACGCATTTATTATCTACTGCTTTTTTTCTTCTTCTGAGACAGAATTCCCTTGTTGAGATTTCTTCTTCTTCTTCTTCTTCTTCTTCTTCTTCTTCTTCTTCTTCTTCTTCTTCTTCTTCTTCTTCTTCTTCTCTCTCTTCTCTCTTCTTTCTCTTTCTCTCCCTCTTTCTCTCCCCCTCCCTCTCTCTCTCTTCCTGTGTCTCTTCTATCTCAATCTACAAGAAGCCTTTCTGAAGCTTCTATGCATCAGCACCCACATTACATTCTCTCTTCCCTCTTCTATATTCTCCTACACAAGTGGAATCATTATCACCTTTCTTCTCTTCCCTTTATCTTCTACCATTATGGTTCTTCAGCTTTTTCTAAGAAAAGGATGGCTATCCCCTAATACTAAGACAAAGGTAAGCTTAGAATATAGAGAACATAGGGAGGCGTGGGGTTGCTAAAGAAGACCATGAAGAGAAAATGTTGTGGCCACAACTCCTAAAATTTCATAGCTCACACCCTTCCACAAAAAAAATAAAAAATAAAAAAATGTCCAAGTCTTTAAAAAGCATTCCTTTTAGTAATGCTGAACCCTTGATGACTTCAAAGACAGATCCATATAGTTTTCTTGTCAACAATAAAACTGTCAAGTGTCAATCATTGTCATCTTCCGGGGGTAGTTTTGTTTTGCTAGTACTTTCTCAGTCTAGCCTGCAATCTTTGTGTGTCCCTGGAGATTGCTATCAATGTCTAATTAGGCCAGACCCTATTTCGCTTGCCATCCTAGAGAGGGGAGGGAGTCAGAGGATACCTACTCATTAAAGCTTGCTTAGAACCCATGAGATGAGCTGCACATAAATTTAATAATAATAATCGTGCTGCTGTTTTGATTTATTATAAATAAATTGCAGCGGGACATTTGAGAGCAATATAGGGCTGTAAAAAGGCAATTAGAGATGGGTAAGATTGAAGTTATACATTGCAGACATTCCACCAAGCTAAACACTAAATATATGGATAGCAACATGCATTTAGGAAACAAATAGAAGAACAAGCTTGATCAATCTTACAAGGTTATTAATTCAGGCAGCAGGCAGTTACAAAGCCATTACTCCAGCCAGCTAATAGTGTTGCATGGTAATGACATAACCCTATGCTGATGCCTTCAGAATCATTTCTCTGGGCTTTTCCCCAGGTAAGTGTATACAAAATTGTGCCTTCGAATTAAGAGTTCAATCTGATAACTTTTCAGGAACTTTTAATGGATATAGAGACTAGAGAACTTACTTCTGCATGTTGGAGAACAGCACTGCTTACACAGAGATAATTGCATACAAAAAAAAGGTAGCCTTTGTGATCCTGTGCCACTTTCTTTGTACAATATTATATTCACTGAGTCAGCCAAGTTAGCAATTATATTGGGGAGGGAGTGGCTTCCCTTGGCAATACTACCCTAGGTTTGTAGAAAAGTGCAGTATGTTATAATAAAAAGTAATAAAATGACCAGCTGTAACTATATTTGACTAAGCAGCTCTAGTTCAGACTTTTATTTTAAAAGGAATAATGGGTGATGTGCTAACCGCTATATGTCAGCCCAGAAGTAATGTTTTGTTTGCTTACTGTGCCTCCAGTCACCTGCAAGGACCTTTTGAGAGGGACAAAAGAATCCGTTGCTTCTGGCATCACACAACCACTTGATGGGGGTTTCCATCCGAAGTTTGCTCCCATGGTCATTCTGGGTCTCAGAACTCTCGGTTTCTTGGGTCCTTCATTGGGATGAGGAAAAAAAATAAAAAGGTCTGAGAAATTGGGGAAGTGGCACTGTGTTCCCCAGAACTGCAGAGCTGTGCTGTGGACTTTGGCTTCCAGACCCAGTTCTTGACTCTCCTAAAGGAGCTTTCTTCAAGAGGCAACTGGACTTTTCTGAGTTTTTCTTTGAAGACGTTTCGCTTCCCATCCAAGAAGCTTCTTCAGCTTCTGAAGCTTCTTGGACGAGAAGCGAAACGTCTTCAAGGGAAAAAATGAACAAGTCTATTTGCCTCTCGAAAAAGCACCTTTGGGACAACCATGACCTGCTGGAGGACTGAGAATCTCCATAAGACCATTCAGTTCTTTACTAGTTTCAATAGGATTCACCTCAAAGCATCCGCCAAAGTGGCCCTCCGCGGTTTGCTGACAGGGTAGCCCCGGGATGCGTTAAACCGGTTTCTCCGATCGCCGTCAGGTAGCTGCGGCAGCCGAGCAAATCGGGGAATCCTCGGGGCGAACTCCGTAGTAAACGCTGCCCGCTTCAAAGGGCGAGAAAGGAACACGCCGGTCGCGTGCACCGGGCGTTGTAACCACTTTTGAGGTTCCAGTCTCTGCTTTTCCCGCTTCCCTTCAACGTGGTCGAGCGGGGACTAGTTATCCCATACGCCTCGACAGCAGTAACGCCAAAGCACTTGGTGCTCAGCATGCATTTCCCTATCCTCCCACCCCTTATCCCGCCTCGTCTGGATAAGAGCAAAAGTAAAAACCAAAAAAAAGTTGCTACGAGGGGCTTGGACTGGCGGTGGCTTTAAGCCGCCTCACGGAGCGCGCTGGAGCGAGGCGCAAATGCCTCAGGCTCGCCCGTCTGCCTTCTTCTGTTTCCGAAGCGGCGGCGAAAGGCGGCTTTTGAGGCCAGCCTAGTTCAGAGCTATTAGAAAGCGATTATCACCCACTCGGCGCCCTGAGGCCAAATCTCCGTTGCTGGAGATTTACGCACGCGCGTTGTGGCATTTCTTAAGACACGCGCCTTCTTCTCGCCGCCCGGCATATTTTTTATTTTATTTTTTACCTCACGAACTCCTGCAGGTGTAGGAAACAAGCTGCCCCCTCTTCCCACCCGACACTCCCCTTCCCGCGGACATTCACACACGTAAGTGACTCGTGTCGCCAAGCCTGCTCGGAAACAGCCTCCCTAACCAACCTAATATTAGCGGAGCAATTCTTTCTGAGAGAGAAACTTTTCTATATCCTTTGTGTCAACTTGGCCCTTCTCTCTTTCTTCCCCTCCCTCCCGCCCTCCCGTTTGGTTTCCCGCCCCCAGTTCCAACGCGGGCCAAAGGGGGGGGGAAGAGGGGGTGAAAAAGGAACGAAAGCCCAAACACCCAAGCTTGACTGCTCTGCCCATTGGTTGCCAGCACGCGCCAAGGCCCGCGGGCTCCAATGGCTGAGTCGACACGCGACTGGCGCGAGGTGGGTGGGAGACGGAGGGTGGGGCGCCGAAGAGGTGTGTGTGTGTGCGTGCGTGGAGGAGGTGGCAAGGGTGGGGGACCCTGGCGCGTGCCGCTTTTTAAAGGGGCGCAGCGCCCTTCGCAACCGGAGACGCCTGGTAGTGTGCGGGCCGTGTGCCTGTGGGCAGACACTTATATGTCCTGGGAGATTTCCGGCTTTGTAAAGGCGCCCGCCGGGGAAGAAACGGCTCTTAGCAGAGGAGGAGGAGGAGGACACGGGGGTCGTGAAAGGGCGCGCGGGAAAGAAAGTGTCAGGAGCGGGGCTATACAGCGGCACTTCTCTGCGCCCCTGGTCGCCGCCACGCCCGTCTGGCCCCCGGTCGCGATGAGCCACCTGCGCGCGACGACTGCGCCCAATGCCTGGCCCGGCAGCGGCAGGGATTTGGGCCCGCCGCCGCCGCCTCAGCAGCAGCTGGAAGGTCACCTCCTCTTGGGAGAAGAGGCGGCGGCGGCGGCGAGCCGTGGCGGCGCCTTCCCTTCCCCCTGGTTGGGCATTTGCTGCCCGGGCCGCCTCTCCTCATCCCCCAGGTATCTGCTTTCGGGTACACCTGAGGGAGATGATGAAGAGGAGGAGGAGGAGGAGGAAGACGAAGATGAAGAAGAGGAGGAGGAGCTCCTGAGGGCCGGTGGCCCCGAGCGCTCGAACGGACGGAGTTCAAACAGTTCCGCCGGGAAGCAACTGTGCGCGCTTCAGCAATCGCAACAGCCCCGTCACCTCCGCCACCCGCAGCCAGGGAGCGGCCCTTGCAAGGCGCCGTTGCCGCCCCCGCCGCGGCTCCGCTCGCCCTGCTCCGCCGTCGGAGGCGGCGCTCTTCTCCGCCCGGCCTCCCAGACCAACGGCGTGCAGCGGCAGAGGCGGCTGGCGGCCAACGCTCGCGAGCGGCGCCGGATGCACGGGCTGAACCACGCTTTCGACCAGCTGCGCAACGTCATCCCCTCCTTTAACAACGACAAGAAACTCTCCAAGTACGAGACGCTGCAGATGGCGCAGATCTACATCAGCGCTTTAGCCGAGCTCCTGCACAGCCCTCTGCCGCCCGAGAGCGCCCCCTGCGGCAAGGGCCCTTCTCTTCCGCCCGCCGCCCAGACTTATGAGCGCTCGCCTTGTACCCCTCCAGGAGGGGGGGCGCTGCAGCCCCGGGCCCAGATTGCGGGCCACGGCAGGACGCGTTTTCCCCTAGAATCGCCTGCGGGGACAGGAGGGGGCTACACCTTGCAGCCAGACCCTCTGCATTTCCCTTCCTTCACGGACGGCGCCCTCCTGGGGCAAAAAGCCCCGTCGCCGGGCCAGCTTCTCCAGCCGCCTGGCCAGCAGCCCCCAGAGCGAAGAAAAACCTCGCCACCAGCCCACCGCAGCGACGGGGAGTTCTCGCCTCGATCGCATTACAGTGACTCGGATGAGGCCAGTTAAGGCGCGCGCCGTTTCACAGACCGACCAAGCAGGCGGTTTCGGCTGCTCTCCAGATCTACGCTTAGCTGGACCCGTTGGGGAACTGGGATGCTGGGTTGACGGGTGGTCAACAGAGTGTCGTTTAGAGAAGGGCAGCAAGATCACGGCCAAAGGTAGATCAACTCCGTCAGCCTTTAAAAAGGGAGAGACCGCGAACGGCGCAGTTTGGGGAATTGGCTGGGCGAGACTCCGTTCGCTCCGACGCGGTTTTTTCTGTCTGGAAGTAAGCATTTTGTTCTGTGCGGTTTTAGAAAGGTAGTGAAAGCTGATTGAATCTTGCTTTTAGATTTTTAGACTTTGGAAACCATCTCCTATTATTCTGTTTTGTTCTGTTGTTAAATCTGTATGGACTCTCCTGCAAGAATCAGTTCGTTTACATATCAAAGACAGTAAAAAAACGGATTTGGGAATGGAGGCTTCGGAGTTCCAGTCAAAATGAAGAACTGTTTTTTGTTTTTGTTTTTAAAGTTCATAGCTATGGCCAGACTTTCTTGAAAATAAGTTCCTCAACAATGGACTTCCTATTAAGAATAAGAATTAAGAATTCTTCAACCGACTAAAACCAACACACACTAAGTCTGCGCAACACGATTTAGTGTGACGTGTCTCAAGCCAGTTATGATTTGTTTGGTGTTTTAACAAACATACTTTCGGAGATTGTGTGAACACAGTATTTGAATTGAGAAATTGGAGAGGGGGGGGAGGAGACTGAAAGAGAATATCTCTTGGTGACGAGTCCTTGTGATTGTCTAGAAGCATTTTGTCACTGACTGCTTCCCAGGGGAAGAGAGAGAAAAACTAGCCCAAAGTCACTAGTTGGCTTCTAAGCCTAACTCAGGTCCAGAACTCAGATTTCCTGCTCCCAATTTATACCGTATAAAACGTGTAGCCAACGGGTGCTGTAAATATCTTTTTCTCATTCATGGTATTTTAGAATCATGATATCTCCCAATTTGGAGAATTCCGTATCAATACATTCATGATCTTTGAGCTTAAGCCGTGTTAAAATCCCCTCCAAATAAGCAGAGTTGCTCGAAAAATAAAAGTTAATCGATCTCAATCCAAGTTACACTACTGTAAGGGCTTGGGATCATTGAGGAAAACTCTCGTGATGTCGGTGTGATTGATTCCGCTGCATTTCACCGCTTGAAGGCTGTTGTGGCAGCACCCCTGACCAGCCTGGTAGCCTCTATGGAGATAATAGATTTAAGAAGGCTTGCAAGTTGACTGGGTGATCTATCGATTTCTATATGGCCATATCAACTTTTATGAGTTGGACCCTGCCTGCTCAGTCTATCAGCACGGGGCTTGGTCTGTGTTTCTTATTTCTTTGTTTACTCTCGAGGAAAACTCCCTGATCTCCAAGCTCCGCTTATTCACCTGTTCATCCGAAAAGGCGCCTCGTGGGGGCTTTGGCCCTTCCGCTTTTCTTTTTTTTTTTAAACTTTCGACTCGATTTGGATCAGACTGGAATCCCTTGGTTGGCAAGGGCAGCTCCTTCTGAGATAGTTGGCGCTTCCTTCTGTTGAGCGGCTCTTCCTCCATCCACCCCGCTGGTCCACAGAGCCGAAAGACATCTGGCAGTGAAAGGGAGAACCGCTTTCCTTGTGGGGGGAGGAAGCGGAGGGAGGCGTCGCAATCCAAATTCAGATTGGAAATTATTACAAGCGGGAGGAGGCTCATTGCTCTCTTTTTTTTTTAATGCATTGCTTTAGTTCTTTCCAAACCGTTAACGAAGTAAATAGACGGGAAGGGAAAGTTATTTATACAACTTACTTCCAAACCGAATATTGGCTGGTAGGCGGGGTTTGTCTCAAGCACTTTAGAAGCCGCCTGGGGTGGAGATTGAAAGGGAGCTCTGCTCCCCAGAGAAAACGATTAATTCGCTGCCAATTGGATTATACCAATGTTGAACTCATTCATGTTTATAATGATCCTGGTTAATCTCATTTGCGAACCCACCAAACAGCGGGAGAGCGCTAGAGAGAAAATTATTGGGCTTCTTTGCTGTGCCCAGTTTTTACACCTATTTGTGGGTGTTGTTTTGTTAAGCTTTAGAATCCCTGACATTTCTTGATTTCTGAGTGTCATGCAAGTCTTTTTCATTCTCATCCTCTTTCTGTACTATTATTGTTATTACAAAAAAACACACAAGCAAAAGCCGGTTGCCATGGATTTTGTAACTTTTTTTGAGAGAGAAATGAAGAGATCAAATTAAAAAGAAAATCAAAATCCCAATATGATTTGCCTTGCCGTGTTTCTTTATCTGGATAGGATAACACACACATGGACATACATACACATCATAAATTCCCAATGCATCTGAAGGGCATCAGGTTGGCAAAGGGCTAAGATGAGGAAACTGAGATATGAGTATCCTGTACGTATTTCTGAAATATGTGTTGTGCTCATTAAACTTGTTTTGGTTTGCAGCTTTGTTTCCTTGTAAATCCAACAGTATGTTGAATGGGGTACTAAATAGTTATGTGAGTAAGAGGTACAGAACTCCCACCCCTTGTAATTTCTATATAATAATTACTCTATAGCACAGCTGACACCGACACTGGCTGAGCCCTGGAATGGCTTCCGATTCTTCCTTGCCATCCCAGCCTATCCTCCATGTTGCTGCATGGTAGAACTAAGTTTGAAATAGGAAAAAACTTCCATCCACCCTGAAGCACTTCACCCAAGTAGAGAGGTTGGGTCTATATCTCCTGCTAAGCCAGTATTCCTTAACCTTAGCAACTTTATGAAATGTGAACTTCAACTCCCAGAATCCCTTAGTCAAGCACGGAATTCTGATATTTGAAGTCCACACACCTTGAGGTTGCCAGGATTGAAAAACTCTGTGATAAGGCATGGATGTTGAATGAATCTAGTCATTGTGTTGATGTTGTCAACCACGGTTTTGCAATCCATAATCTTAATGATGCTGCTCCTTAGAGTTCACTGGTTCCCATGCCAGAGAACAGGAAACCTGTTTTGGCAGCATATTCCACCATCTCCAAGCATCCTGCTTTGGTTGCATGACCTGACATTTATAAGAGATCGTGTCTTGGAACCCCCTTCCTAAAAAGCCTCTGGCTGGAGCAAGAGTAGAGTAGAGTGGAGTGGAGTGGAGTGGAGTGGAGTGGAGTGGAGTGAAGAGAAGAGAAGAGAAGAGAAGAGAAGAGAAGAGAAGAGAAGAGAAGAGAAGAGAAGAGAAGAGAAGAGAAGAGAAGAGAAGAGAATTATGTATTAGTCAAGTGTGATTGGACACACAAGGAATTTGTCTGGTGCATATGCTCTCAGTGTACATAAAAGAAAATATACATTCTGATAGGCTGTTCCTTTAAAAGAATTTCATCTGAGACAACTGAAAATCAAATGACTGAGCAATAACTTTGTAAGAAGATCTCTGGCTCCAGAAAAGTATTCCAGACAAATCTAAAAGACATGGAGAGAAAAAAATCAAATTACAGGTAGTCATTGACTTACAACAGTTCATTTAGTGACCCTTTGAAGTTACAACACCGCTGAAAAAAGTGACTTAGGACCATTTTTCACATTTGCATGATCCCCATGAACATGTGATCAAAATTCAGACACTTGGCAACTGATTCACGTTTATGACAATTGCCATGTCCCAGGGTCGTGTGATCACCTTTTGCAACCTGACAAGCAAAGTCAACAGAGAAGCCAGGTTTCCTTAACAACCGTGTTAATAACTTAACAACTGCAGTCATTCACTTACCTGTGGTGGAAAAGGTTGCAAAATGGGGCAAAACTCACTTAACAACTGTCTCACTTAGCAACAGAAATTTTAGGCTTAGTTGTGGTAAGTTAAGAACTACCTCTACTTGAGAAAGTAGAATATTTGCCCGGCCTTCCCAACTTCAATATAATGGCATTTATTGCTCTGGGGAAACAATAAACACTATGTCTTCTCCTCCATCCACATTTAATTGCATCTGAAAGAAGACCAGGGACCTTTTTACTTAAGTAACAGATTAGTTACTTAAGAGTCATAGACTAAAACCAAATTTATTCCTGTAATAATTTATGGAAAGACTCGATGTGGGCTCTCATGGCGAGGGTTATTCTATGGAGGAGGAGGAGGAGGAGGAGGAGGATGTATCTGAAGATGGAGAGACCACATTTCTCTGATCACTGTCTACCTACAATTAAACACTGAGAAAAGAGGAGTGATTGTCATTTTAGCCAACCAATTAACTCAGGCAAAGCACTTTTCTTTACAGACTTTTTTTCCCTTTGTCCCATCTGCAGGGTAGAGAATAGCTTGACCTAGCAAGGTTATATTCCATTAGGAATAAACTAGTTACCATAAAAGGCAAACAACAGCAAAGAAGTCTGTGATACATTAACATTGAACCTAATTATACTTAATGTCAAGAAATCTATGATCCTATGCATATTTAATAGAAAGAAAACGAAAGTGAATTCAACAGATATACTTCTGGGTAAACATGCATAGCATTGTGGGAGGGAGAATATTTCCTTCTTTAAATTTTATTTTACTGGTCTGAGTCCTACTGAAGCAAAGCTGACAAACCTGGATTGTGCTGAATGAAGAATTCAACAAGATAATAAACTCTTTATTCACAATACATTATTGTCACTGGAGTTGGCCCAGGACTGGTCAGCATAGAGAGCCGCCAAATTGAGAGCCGCCTCCTTAGATTTTCAATCAGCAGGTCTATCATAGCCCATTCTCCTTTATGAAACAAACATGACATTATACCAGAAGCCAATCTAAACCTGATCATTTATAGTAGTTCATTCAAGGCCATTGACTGGTATGATGCCATCCTACATATAATTCTTGGTCAAGAAACTTTCTTTCAAATCAAAGAAAGATTAAGCTGTGTTGCAAAATAATCTAAATGAGCAGACTGCTCTTGGAGGTGCTCTGGTTCACAGGGCACTTGGACCTCTGCTTAATTTAGTAACCACTACATATAGACTGCACTAGTTCTTCTGAGAACTTCCTAATCCTTCCAAATTCTGCTTGCTTTTGCCTAATAGAAATGTATGCCAACTAGAGCAGGGGTCTCCAACCTTGGTCCCTTTAAGACTTGTGGACTTCAACTCCCAGAGTCCCTCAGCCAGCAAAGTAAAGCTGGCTGAGGAACTCTGGGAGTTGAAGTCCACAAGTCTTAAAGGGACCAAGGTTGGAGACCCCTGAACTAGAGTACATGCACTTCCCGCTAGGGGTGCTATTCAGCAGATTCTGACAGGTTCTGGAAAACCAGTAGCGGAAATTTTGAGTAGTTCGGAGAACCGGCAAATACCACCTCTGACTGGCCCCAGAGTGGGGTGGGAATGGAGATTTTGCAGTATCCTTCCCCTGCAACGCCCACCCAGCCACGCCACGCCCACCCACCAAGCCACATCCACAGAACCAGTAGTAAAAAAAATTGAATTCCACCACTGCTTCCTACCTCTTTATAAAGATTGCCACCTTTTCTCTGTGGCTAGACATGGTTACTCAGGTTTGGCTGTTTGTGAGAACAGACCCACCAGGATGGTGATTAGACTCTGCCTGCAGTATTTCCTGCCTCCTGTGTGCATTTTACACCAATTTGATACTCAGAAATGGAAGCCATTCCCAAGACAGCTGTCTGTCTGTCTGTCTGTCTGTGTCTGTCTGCCTATCATCTATCTCTTCATTCATTCAATTTCTATAGCCATTCAATTCAACCAGGTGACTCCAGGTACAAGGGCAGTAGAGACACCCAAGGTGCTTTAATATTTGCTGGCTCGGGGGCGGGGTGGGTTAACATGGCTAGTATCTCTTTATGTGTGTTGAAGTTGGCAGTCCTGGGGCTATTCCAGTTTAATCAATCTTCAATTTTATAATCAAGCTTTTTAAATCCTAACGCGGAGCCAGATTTCTCCAAAGAGAAATCCAATTATCACATTTAACACAGACGATTGATAAGATTTAATCTGTTTTGCCATTTCTGGATTGAAACGACATTTTCCCCGTCTCTCTTCTTTATAACATGCCATATGCCAATCGCTTCAATCGTTTGGTTGAGTGGGATTGGAACCGGCTGTCTCTAGCACACACACCCCTTTTACCCCCAATCGGTGTAAACGTTAACTCTGGTGCGCCCTGGATTTGCAGGGCTGGAAACTGATTCCTAAGTGCTGACAAAAATAGGACGACCACAGTCTTCGTTGCCGCGATCTCCTGGTTCGCTCACTTCAACCCCATTTCCTGCATCTCCAAGCCCAGGCGCGCCTTGGTTTCCCTAACATCTAGTGTGAACGCACATCACAAGTCCTTTTTTCCTTTCTTCTGGCACCTGATCCCGCTGCCATCTTTTCAGTGGTGGATTTCAAAAATTTTTTACTACCGGTTCTGTGGGCGTGGCTTGGTGGGCGTGGCAGGGGAAAGTTACTGCAACATCCCCATTTCCTCCCGATCAGCTGGGACTTGGGAGGCAGAGAATAGATGGGGACGAGGCCAGTCAGAATCTTTACTACCGGTTCTCCGAACTACTCAAAATTTCCACTACCGGTTCTCCAGAACTGGTCAAAACCTGCTGAAACCCACCTCTGCACCTTTTGGCTTCTCCTTCAATCCTATAAAACAGAGGTCTCCAACTTTGGCAATTTAAAATCCACCAGGCTTCAAGTTGCCAAGGTTGGAGGCTCCTGCTTTAAAAATGCAGCCGGTTGTGAAGCCAGCCCGCTGCGGCCGCTTGCTCGAGTACCCCCCCCCCGGGAATCAAGCGAGCCGTTTTTCAAGCTTGCTCGTCTGCCTGGTCCTGCGAGGCGGCGTTGGGAAAAGGAAGCAAGCAGGTGCGAGCGAGGGTCACTTTCCTTGGCCTTTTGATAACCTTTGGCGCGGGCGCGGCCGGGTTCGGCGGGCCAGAGATAAACTAGCGGTCCCTGTCGTGTTACTTGAGCCTCGAGGTCTCCAGCTCAGCCCGGCCTCCAGCGACCCAGCCCGTCTGCCCCAGGCTTTGTTGACCGAGCTGGTGGCACCGAGCGGGTCCTACCTTCCAGAGGTGAAAAGTTCAGCAAGGCGGGCGCGTAGCTTGTGCGGGGACACAGCGCGCTCCTTTCTCTGAGCGGCGCCGGTGGGAAAGTTCGGTCCGTCCCCCCTGTTTCTAAGCCTGCCCGGTTCAACCCAGTCCAGCTCGGAAGACCTCTGGCCGTCCAGGACACTAGAAAGTTCGCGAGCAACCTTGCCCAGTTAAGTTTTCCTCCCACTGGAGACAAGGGGGCTTTCGCATCCACCCACAAGGATCCACTGAGCCATCCTATGCGGGGATCTTCCTCTAGCGGGCATCAGGCGCGACCGCTGGAGGCCAGGAGGGTTTTAATACTGATCGTCTGAAGGGCAAACGCTTGGGGAAAGTACAGGTAGTCCTCGACTTACAACCGTTCCTATAGTGACCGTTTGACGTTCCAAGGGCACTGAAAAAAGTGACTTATGCCCATTTTTCACACTGATGATGACCGTTGCAGCATCCCCATGGTCACGTGATTTACATTCAGATGCTGGTCCCACTGGGTTCCTATTTATGACAGTTGCAGTGTCCGGGGGTGGGGGGGTCATGTAGATCCCCTTTTGGGACCTTCTGACCAGCAAACTCAATGGGGAGGCCAGATTCACTTAACAACCGTTTTACTAACTTAACTACACAGTGATTCCCTTAACAAATGCGGCAGGAAAAGTCGTAAAATGGGGCAAGACTCACTTAACAAAGGTCGCACCTATAGCAACATAAAATTCTGAATTCCATTGTGGTCATAAATCGAGGACTACCTGCACCGATTTGCAGTCCGAAGTTCTTTTTTTTTTTACCAAATTGGAAATCAGCGACTATTTATACTTATTATTATTATTTAAATTATTTAAATTTAAACTTCTTCTTTGCCTTCTCTTCTTTAGCCCCAAAACAGTTTTCCAAAAGACTTGGGCTGCAGCCATTGTCCCTTTCTCTTCCCCAATTATCACTGGGTCCAGTTGAAGGATTAATCCCTTCCTACCTTTCCCGCAGCTTGCTTTCCGGCGAAAAATACTGGGAGAACAGGACCATTATACCACTTAACCCCCTCGGACTACAATCCCTCCGCTTTAAATAGTACTTTGGATGGCAACAGGAGACTTAAGACCTCATCTTCATAGCAGAACCTCTGCCATTCAAGTTAATTCCTGTCGGGTTCAAGAAGCCATGCCCTCCCATGGCACAGAGTAGCATCTTTAGACACACTGAACTTTGGATGAAGACCGTAGTTTATGAAGACTTCGCACTAGGAGAAAGGGTGAGTCCTGCGGCTTTTACGTCGCAGGGAAGCAGCGAGTTCTGTACGGGTGTGTGTTCGGGTTTTCTCTGGAAGGCAGTACTTTGGGTTCACTTATGAAGGAGATGGTCTAGCCAAGGGGTCTCCAACCTCGGCAACTTTAAGACTTGTGGACTAACTCCCAGAGTTTTGGGAGTTGAAGTCCACAAGTCTTAAAGTTGCCAAGGTTGGAGACCCCTGGTCCAGCCAACTTCGCAGAATTGGTGTAAAATAAGGTTGGAAGAAGAAGGGGGTGCTCCCTCCCTCCTTCCTTCCTGCCCTCCCCCCTCCCTCCCTCCAGCACCCCCGGGCAACCCAGAGGAAAATAAATAATGGAGCAGTTCAAAGGACGGAATAAAACAGTTTAACCCACCGAGTCAGTGGCCAAATTCTGAGTGCGGGAGGGGGAAAAGATAGCGTGCTTAATTAAAACCCCAAATTCAGTGGGCACCATTCGCCGTGTCGCCTTTTGCCTAACAACGGCCTGTCAACCTCAACACCCTCCGCTCTTCCCCTGCCCCCACCATTCCTTCCCTTCCCCCCCCCCCGCCCCCGTTCCCTTTGGCTCATCCACCATTAACAAGCTGCACCGCGGAGCTGCAGGTTGCTTTCGTCTCATTAATATTTTGGAAACGTGAATATTGAGCGTCGGAGGCCGCTCATTCGCCATATGCCGGGCCACTCCTGCTTAGGGGTGGCTGGTTCTTTTCTCTCCATTATTAGCAATTAGCTTCTACCTTTCCCCAAGTCAGCGCCAAGTATCCAAGAGACTGGGAGGCGCAGGAATCGGGGGGTCGGGGGGAGTGTGTGCCTTGCGCGCGCGCCAAGCGTGCTTAATAGCTCCGCCGGGCGAACTAACAAAAGCCCGAGGGCCCGGCGTGGCTTTTCAGAAGTGTCTCCAAAACCGCATCAGCTGGGAAGCAGCATCCCTTGGAATCAATGGGACGGGGACCCTGGGGGGAAGGTGTGGAGGGAGAGAGGAGAATGGGGAAGGGAGAGGAGGGTGATAAAAAGCACAGCAACTATTTGGCCTCCAGTCTTTAACTTTAGCTGTTAGAAAGTCTTCCTGATCGCACGGGATGAAAAAAACCACAGTGGGGCGATTGGAGCGCCGGGGAAGTCTGATTCCCCGCAACTCCCAGATGTTTTAAATGCGGGGTTTAAATGTATTTTGAGAGAGGGAGAGAAAGAGACCCAGTGTCTGGGTTCCCGCAATACGCTGAGCCATTATATTGTATTCTCTAGTGTCTTGTATGAAACTAGCCGTTTGTGTTTGTACATCTTTTTTTTTTTAGTTACGTAGCTTACATGGTCTCCCGCTCCCCTGGGTGGTTTTTTTTTTTACGAGACTAACCATAGTTGAAAAAACGCATCATTTAAAAGAGAAAAATGCAAACCGGAGCAGCATAAACGTTAGCTCGATCGAAGGTCTGGCTAAAAACGTATGGCTTTGCTTTTCGAAGGAATATTTCATTCGATAAAACGTAGTTAAGCGAATAGTGGCTTAGTTAGCCCCTTATGTGAACACGGTCTTCGTAATGGCACGATTTAAGGGAGGACGGCAACGAAAAGAGAAGTTCAAGTCCCAACTTTCAGCACCAACCTCATTGAGGTGGAGCCATTATCTCTCAGTCCAACCTACCTCACAGGGTTGTTGTGAAGGTAAAATTGAGGGGAGGTGTCGTGATATGCCGCTTGAGTTCTTAGAAGAAAGACAAAGTAGGAATGCAAACTAGATAGATAGATGATGGACGGATGGACGGTCAGTAAAGCCACCGCCCGTAAATTTGGTTGGCCTGAACTTTTCACGCACCATTCCAATAAACGCCTGCTCGGAAGCCAGTCTGGCTCAGCTCAGTTACTTAATTTTTTTTGGTAGTTCGACATCCGTGGAATCGAATCCACTCGGAAACGAAATCCGACCGTGCTCTTTAGGACGGGGCACAACAAGGGCTTGTTGACGCACGCGTTTTATCCTTTCGTGAACAAATTTACAAATGTTGCCCGATTTAAGTATGTCCTGTGTTGTTTAAATTGGTGTCTCACTTTCCAGTCGATGAAGCCAACCGTGTTTACGGAGACGTCAACATTTGGCCGAGCGGAACTTATCCACTGGAGTGTGGCATGAACCTGGGGAGCCCTTATTTGTGTGAAACAGACGCTGCTCTTATCGATCCGAGCGCGTTTCTGCCGTTTCTAGAAGAGAGAGAAGCTTGAGGGAGGTTGGGGGAGTTGGGAATGGGATCTTCGTTGGTGGGGAATGATTGAGAAATTCTGGATTCTTTCGAGGGATTTTCACCTATTCATTCAGCCGTGGGTTCTGGACCAACCACTAAAATGGAGTATACGCGAGAGAAAAAATTATTTCTATTTCATTCTATTGCAGTTTAAACCTTTAAAAATGATCAAGGCTTACAATATAATCTAACAGGAGTGCTTGAATTAAAATTACTTCTGGCTAGCGAATTAAAGCGATTCTCCCTTGTGTTCAGGAATGGACCCGGGAGTATTTAAACCACCAGTGATACCAATAAAGGAGAATATTTGTAGTTTAGGATTGAAATGAGTGCTCCGTGAGCTTGGTGGTTTTCTTGCAGATGTTCCATTACCAAAGTTGATAACATCATCAATGCTGCTGATGTTACCTAATTTGGGTAATGATATATCTGCAAGGAAGGGACGTGGTGGCTCAGTGGCTAAGACGCTGAGCTAGCAGTTCAGCTGTTCAAATCCCTAGTGCCTGTAATGGAGTGAGCTCCCATTACTTGTCCCAGCTTGTGCCAACCTAGCAGTTTGAAAGCACTTAAAAATGCAAGTAGAAAAATAGGGACCACCTTTGGTGGGAAGGTAACAGTGTTCCATGGGCCTTTGGCGTTTAGTCATGCAGGCCACATGACCACAAACATCTTCGGACAGTGCTGGCTCTTTGGCTTTGAAATGGAGATGAGCACCGTCCCCTAGAGTCTGGAATGATAGCGCATATGTGTGAGGGGAACCTTTACCTTTACCTTTACCTTTACTTTTACCTAAATCTGCAAGGGGGGGAAATCAAGCTCAGACAGCGCCAAGGACCTCTCAGACCACCAGGGAATATAGTATTGGGGCTTACACAAAGCATTAACTTAGTTTTTTAAAATCATGGTTTATCAGAAAAACCACAGTCACAACATCCACAATCAAATCCAACCAAACTTTACTGAAGATGTTTGAATGTGGCCATTGTGGCTCATGATTCATGCATTATAGTATCAACACATGGATTTGGCCCATTCTGCCTTCTTCAATAAAATTCAATTAAAATAAATCATGCTTTCATTTACTTCTACAAATCAGTTTATATATGCTAAGGGGTTAATCTACTCTGTATTGAAGCAGGCTAGGCACCTATCTTGGTTTGAAGGCCATCCTCTTGTTGTATATGTAGGCATGAATAATTAAGTCTATAATCCTTGCCTCCAACGATAGACATAATCCTGCTCCTATATAGCAGCACTGGATTCACTCAGGACTATGCAACTTATTTTCTTAGATTAACATCCCTCTACATTATTTCCATTGGCTGTGAAGTTCTTGTTTCTGTCTGAGTTTGTTTTCATGGAGATATTTCATTGCCTGACTAGCTAACATCTTCAGTGCTAGAAGAAACTGGGGTTTGCTCTTTGACAATAGCTCACTGTCAATATTGGTGGGCTTTCATCTTGATTAGGGTATTGTTTGATTGTTTGAGTTGGTAGTTCCTTGATTAGGATGTTGACTGCTAGCAATGAAGTGTTCTGGTCTTTTTGAATGGTGTGTAAATGTTTATCTCTACGTGCTTGTTGATAGCTGGTTTGTCCAAGTGTCAAGCTTTCAGGAATTTCCCTAATGCTTTTGGATATAGTTTGGTCCAGCATTCTCATAGTTTCTCAGTTGAAACTATGGTCTACTTGTGAAATTAGGGTTTTTATCATGTGTTCTACTAGTTTATGGATGTGCTCGGCTAGTCTTCTGCCTGTTTGGCCCACATAGTGTCAGTTACAGTCTGCACTAGACTGCATGTTGTAGACAATTTTCTCTTTTTGGGTGTTTGGTTTACTTGAGATGTTTTGGAGGGTTTAGTTGGCTTGTGGGCTTTGGGGATGACATGTGGTTGCAATAATCTGTTGGTTGTTTTTGATGTATGACTGTTACCTTTTGCATAGCTTGTGTTAATTGCGCTACAGCAGGTTAGATGATCAAACACTTTTTGATAAAGTTGCCATCAAGGCCTAAACCTTTAGAGGACTGGTTTCAGATATGCCTTTGCAATATATGTTCTAATTCTTTAACACTTAACCAAAAATTCATTGGATTTAATGGGAAGGAGTGCTGCTGAGTAACCCCAATTGGCTATAGGAAACAAAGAATATCAAGCAACTGTAAATTTAGAAGCAGAAATTTGGACATGTTTATGAATATTAGTTTGAGTGAGTTCATTGGTATTTGATTTCAGGAGTCACTGCCTTGTCTGTTTAACTGAAATACCTTTACATTCATGATATTTAAGATAAATGTGAAAAATACTGTTCCTAGTTGATGAAGCACTATTAATATTCTTGCATTTGATAAAAATGAATTACCAGTTAAAAAAAACATTTTACAGTATTCCTGATGTTTGGATACTATTGACGTTGATTTGACTAATACTGTATGTAGATAGCTATCTTTGGCTAGTGTTCCACATCTTCCTAAATCATGCTTAGGATTAACAATGAAGTTCAAACATGGCTTTTTAACCATGGTTATTGAATATCCACAATTGC
The DNA here is from genome assembly GCF_028640845.1 of Ahaetulla prasina. Lineage (NCBI taxonomy): Eukaryota > Metazoa > Chordata > Lepidosauria > Squamata > Colubridae > Ahaetulla > Ahaetulla prasina. The sequence continues at coordinate 21,120,859 of NC_080546.1, forward strand.
TGAGTTCACCTGTCACGTTAAACCATAAATTATAATCCGCATTGGCTAGGTTTTCACGTGACATGCCAGTCCCACAAGCTAAAACACACATGTGCATACCAATCACTTTTCTGACCAGCTAACCAAAATGTCTCCTCCTCAAATCTCTTACCCTACGTTACCAGCACTTACAGCATCAGCTCGTGGTCATGTTGATCTTAAAATTCATTATTTCAGGTGATAAAGATTGTCGATCAACCCCATCGGCAAACTGAAACAGTTGACATGAGGGGTCCTTGGTGCTCTCTGAGCTTGTTTTCTTGCATACGTTTCATTACCCAACCTACCTAACATGTCCCAATATGCTTTTCCAAAAGACAAACTGGACTTTCTGGTTTTTCTTTGAAACCCAGAAAACCAAACTTTCTTCGCTTCTCATCCAAGAAGCTTCTTCAACTCTAACTGGACGGTGGGGAATGAATGACTGGAATTCCCCACTATCCAGTCAGAGCCGAAGAAGCTTCTTGGATGAGAAGCAAAACGTCTTCAAAATAAAAACCGGCAAGTGCAGTTGCCTCGTGGGGAAAAAGGCACCTTTGGGACAACCGTGACCTGGATGACTGAGAATCTCCATAGACATTTAACATTAATCAGATATTTCATGGTTTTAGTTTGGATAACGAAACGTCTGAAAGAAAACAAGCCAAGCTCAGGGAAGACCAAGGAACCCCCACCCCCACCCGACCCCTCATGTCAACCCTGAGCTACAAATATTCTCCTTTATTTTTTGAAGAAGTCGGTGAACTCCAAACGGGACTTTCCGTCAGCAAACAAGCCTGGGATCCCAAAATCCTTTCTTTCTGATAAAATAGCTTTCAAGTTAGCTACAGCCGTCGCCGGCGGAAGGATTTGTGGTCCCACAGCTGACCCTGGAGCGGGCAAAGGAAAGGGTTAAAAAAAAAGCCGCCAGCTTCACTTCAACGGCGGGAGGGGCTGCCTCAGAGGACAATGGGCAGGTTTCGCGCAATGGCGCGCGCGCTCGGTGAGCTGAGGCTGAGGCGGCGGGTTGGTGTGGGGGGGGGGGTGGCCGTCCCTACTCCGCCGAGGCCGAGTGTCTGGGGCAGAGCACGCGCCGTCAGCTGGTGAGCGGAGGGGCCATTCAGGCAGCCCCCCCACCACCTCCGTGGGGTGGGGGGTAGAGAAAGGGAGCTGCGACGGCGGCGCATTGAATGCCGTTCGTCGTCCTCCTCCTCTTCATCATCCCCCGCGGCCCAGCGGAGCACAACAGCCTGCATTAGTCAAGCCCTCCAGGAGCCCCACAGCAGCCAAGCAGAGGCTCGAGCTCTCAGAAACCGGCAGCACGCGAGAGCACCGGCGGGGCGGCTGCTCTAATGCTGGGGCGGAGGGAGGTGGGAAGGGGGAAAGAGAGAGAGGGAGGTGGCGAGTAGGAGAAGGAGAGACAAAGCAGGCGCGGGGGGCGGGGGGGGGGCGGAAAGAAAGGAAAAAGTTCTCCTTTGCGTTGGAGTGGGTCGTTCAGTGGTGCTTTGGCTTATCCTCTTTTTCCTTCCAGAGAAGCAGCAGCAGCAGCAGAGGAAAGTGGCTTTCAAATCATGTCTCCTACAGCCATGAGGACGGATATCTGCCTGTTGAAACTACAGGTAGCCCTCGACTTAACAGTTCGCTTAGTGACTGTTCGAAGTTACAAACGTCTCTGACCATGTTTCACACTTAACAACATTGCAGCATTTCCCCCCACATACACACATGGTCAGGTGATTTACTTTTGGATGTTGGACAACTGACTCACATTTATGATGGTTGCAGTGGCTTGGGGTCATGTGGTCACCTTTTGCGACCTTCTGTCGAGCAGCAGCATCCACAGAGACACCAGATTCCCTTAACTGTGTTACTTATTTAACAGCTGCAGTGATTCGCTTAACAAATGGGGCAAGAAAAGTCATGAAATGGGTCAAAAATTCACTTAGCAAATGTCTCACATAGCAACATAAAGTTTGGGCTCAATTGTGGTCGTAAATTGAGGACTACCTATACTCTTCCACTGAGTAGTAGAACTTGGAGGCTATTTTGTAGCATGCAGGAAAATATATCCTATTGTAAGTCTAATTTGCTGAGCAGTGAATCTGCTGTTCAAGAAAAGGGGAATTTATATATGTAGGAAGTATTTTAGTACAGATAGTAAATAGAATTTTTTTTTATTGGCCAAGTGTGATTGGACACACAAGGAATTAGTCTTGGTGTATATGCTCTCGGTGTACATAAAAGATAAGTTCATCAAGAATTCTAAGGTACAACACTTAATGATAGTCATGAGGTACAAATCAGGAAACAATATCAAAATAAATCATAAGGATACAAGCAACAAAGTTACAGTCATAAGTGGAAGGAGATGCTGATGGGAACGATTAGATTAATAGTAGTACAGATTTAGTAAATAGTTTGACAGTGTTGAGGGAATTATTTGTTTAGCAGAGTGATGGCATTCGGGGGAAAAATTGTTCTTGTGTCTAATTGTTCTTGTGTGCAGTGCTCTATAGCGTCATTTTGAGGGTAGGAGTTGAAACAATTTATGTCCAGGATGTGAGGATGTGAACGTATCTTTTCTTTTATGTACACTGAGAGCATATGCACCAAGACAAATTCCTTGTGTGCCCAATCACACTTGGCCAATAAAAAATTCTATTCTATTCTATTCTGTACTATTTTATCACTTGCATCCCCATTCTCCTCGCCTCCCCTCCCCTCAACAAAGCCGTTGAGTTGTTACCAATTATCTAATCCAATTATCTAATTCAGGAAAGTAGTGTTTGGTTCTCACCAAGCATAAGGACACTCATGTAATCCAAAAAAAATTCCTTGTGAGAAATCCATGGAAGTTAAAGTTGATAATGAAGAAAGAATTCCTTGGTGCTTAAATGGGCTGGCCCTATATATACAACTGCACTGCTTCCTAAGATGAAGTTTTCTATATCAAACCCTTTTGCAAGCTGTTACTAGTACACACTATTTCTAAGTCTAGCACTTGCAGGAAGATCTAAGTCTTTAAGGCTTTCTTGAAGATGATTAGGGCTGTGAGTACTTTAATATAGTGGTAGTGAAATACTTTTCCAGAAGACACATGCAGCAATAACTTCCTGGGTTCCTGTATGATGACATTGCTTAGTAGATGAGATCTGAAGCATGACACCCTGTTGGTGGCCCACAAATAACCAGATCTTATATCATATAGTGTTACTAAAGTTTTACAAGATTTAGATCATGACTGTAGCATATGAAATGGGACAGATGAACTGGCAGTACAGGTAGTTTTTGACTTACAACCATTAGTTCAGTGACTGTTCAAGTTTATACACATATGTGCACATGCGTGCTAGTCGTTTCCAGCTCTAGAGGCGGTGCTCATCTCTGTTTCTAAGCCGAAGAGCCAGCGCTGTCTGAAGACATCTCCGTGGTCATGTGGCTGACATGACTAAAAGCCGAAGGTGCACAGAGCGCTGTTACCTTCCCACCAAAGCGGTCCCTATTTTTCTACTTGCATTTTTTATGGGCTTTTGAACTGCTAGGTTGGCAGAAGCTGGGACAAGTAACGGGAGCTCACTCCATTACGCGGCACTAGGATTCAAACCGCTGAACTGCTGACCTTCTGATCGACAAGCTCAGTGTCTAGCCACTGAGCCACCACGTCAAGCTTATAGGTTCAAGCTTATAGGTGGCGCTAAATAAGTGGAATTTACAATGGATCATCAGAGTTCCAACCATCGCAGAGTCTCACAGTTGCACAATTACAATTTCCTACATTCCCTGCTGGCTTCTAAGCAGAAGAGTTAATGGGGAAGCCAGCAGGAAATTGGAAGTCATAGTTAAGCGAAGACCTTGCTTAATGACAGCAATCAAGGTTGCTGTAATTTCTATCCCGAAGTCAATCAATCAGCACACTTTACAACTGTGATGCTTAGAAACCACAATTTGAGTCTAATTACCATCCAGAATACGTCAAGAATACCCTTATGTGGTAAAGGTGAAATAATGTGTCGCACAAAATGCAATCATCTATCTGAGGCTTGTAACATGGAGGAAATGCTAGTTTTCAGAAAAGGCATGAGTTTGAATAGATATTATTCCATTTATGAACTTTAGCATTAGGTTTGTGGCCCTGAACTTGAAGGAGACATGGTGAACGTGAGCGCTTGCATGGCTATTTCTGCTACCTCTTGAGTGAATAAGCCACAATAACTGGCTAAGTATAGTCCATCATCTGTTATACAGTGAAGACCATGCCCAGAATGAGATACCCAGTTTTCATTCTATAACTGAAAATGCTTCATATCCAACTACTATGGCTTATTTAGCAAACCATGGACTAAAAGAAATCCTATCTTTTATACTGTATGAATCCAAACAGGCATGATACTGCTGATCCTCAAAGCATGATATCACTGTCAGGATTAATAGCTAATAATGACTTACTTGGTGAATTTGTCTAGTTTGCTAAAGAAGCTTCCAAACTGGTGTTCTCCAAATATATTAGATCAGGGGTGTCAAGCTTAAGGCCCAGGGGCCGGATCTGGCCTGCGGGGTGCTTAGATCTGGCCCACGGGGCTGCCCTGGAAACTGAAGGACCAGCCGCGGTGCCTCTGCCAGTGAAAATGGAATGGCCCTCCTGAGCTCTGTTTTCGCTGGCAGAAGGTTGCAGGAGGCCGTTGCCACTGAAAATGGACCACAGGAGCCCATTTTTGCTGGCAGAGTGCTCCAGCCGCCATAGGCGCCCCCAACATGAGTGATATCAAGCTGACCACACCCACCCTGGTGACGCCCCGTCCTGCCCCCTCAAGGTCAAGTACAACCCTGATGTGGCCCTCAATGAAATCGAGTTTGACACCCCTGTATTAGATGATCATTTTCATAACCTCCATTTTGCACACCCACTGTGGCGGATGGAAAATATACATTCAGTGTGTCTGGAGAGTATTACATTAAGAGCTGTTCTAGGTCAGTTATCCAGACTATAACTGTTATAGCCTATTGTGATGTGTTTTACAGAATTATTTTTGCAAATTATTCTGCACTCTTGTCTAGATCACTGCAGAAGTCTGGTCACCTTTGGAGTTACAACTATATTTCTTTTCACAGTTTACAAAATTCACATCTTTTCTCCAGTATTTGAATAATGCATTCAAAATGAACATTTAAAAAAAACGGCCTTTCAATTTCTACTGTTGTGCTCCTGAGGTTAATTTGTATTTTTAGTCTAACACACCCTGCTATAAATGTTTTATTGGTGAGTAAACTCACAGCATTTACCTCTACCTAATAATAATTCGTTAACAACATAGGGGCAGGTGTTTTCAAGGATGTGATGCATCAATATGGTGAACATTTAAACTGATTTAGGAATCATCATAAAAAATGAGAGACAAGGTAAAACAGAGCTAATAAAACTGTTGGCTTCACGCTCATTAAGGCACTTGAATTTCAGGTTTGCAGAATTATGCCTGGTAGGGCAATAAATGGTATTGCAAACAATAAGATTTAACCGAAACGCTACATCTGCACAGGAATTTCTTTTTAAAGGCATACAAAAGAAATATAGTCAGCCAAACACCAAAGCTCAGTCTTCTCTAAAGGCTAAATTGATTTTCATGGCCATGTTATATCTCCAGATAGGGACAATTTTAACTTCCAAAATTACTCAGTCAGCATGGACCTATTTCCCATGCTATCATTTGCACATCTAGAGAGTGTGCCATAGAGAATAATGGATCTCAGCATATGGAACTGAATTATAAGAATATTTTTACTGCAGAAAATGTAACGTAATTCTTGAAGAAAACCTTTGTTGTTAAACATCATATTTTTTCAGCCAGTAGAAATGAACATTTGCAGTACTGAAATAGAACAGTTGTAACCGCCATTTTTTGTTTGAATTATTATTATTGAATAATTATTACAGGTAATCCTAAAATTGTTTAGTAATCATTCAAAGTTACAATGGCACTGAAAAATGTGACTTGTTTCATAGTTATGACCTTTGCAGCATCCCCATGATCATGTGATGAAAATTCAATGCCTGGCAACTGGTTCATATTTATGACAGTTGCAGTATCCTGGAGTTGTGTGATCCTCTTTTATGACCTTCTGACAAGCAAAGTCAATGGGGAAGCCAGATTCACTTAACAATAAGTTTACTAACTTATCAGCTGCAGAGATTCACTTAACAACTCTGGCAAGAAAAATCAGAAATTTTGGGCTCAATTGTGATAAGTTGAGGACAACCTGTATTGAAACCACAAATTATTGAAGTCATTACAAATCCTTATTATTGAATGTTTATTTCACATTGTTGTTTATTTTTGTGCACAAGATGGTTTACAACAAGAGAAAATACAATCCACAATACATTCAGTAATAATACAGTTAAAATCAAACCCACCCAAAGTGATGGGTGCTAAGCAGGTATTTATGTGTGGATGCTCTGGTCCTGTGATTATGCTGTGGCCAAGTGGTGGACGCAGAAGTTTCCATTTCAAATTCTGACTCTGTTAGGAACTCATTAGGTAAACCTCTGCAAGTCACAAAGATGCTTTTCTCAGGAAGCAACTGGACTTAATCTTGTTTTTTCTTTGAAGACGTTTCGCTTCTCATCCAAGAAGCTTCTTCAGCTCTGACAGAATAATGGAAAGGATGGAAGAATTTATACTCCTTGCAGACAGCTGGTCATTTGCATCATTTTAGAGGGTCGTTCAAGGTCTTGGAAGTTTATGTGCGTCCTTTGGGACAACCATGACCCGAATGACTGAGAATATCTACAGACTTTTAGCTATCCAGTTTGGGATTAATACCCTTTGAATGGTGTGGGAGTAGGAATGGATTTCCAGAGGAAAAAAAGAAAAAAATATCCAGACTACAGGAACCAGGAGCATTACTCAGGTGACCCTAAGGACATAGATAAACTTCCAAGTGCTTCAAAGATTAAGTCTAAGTACTACTGCTATTAATGGTTTAAGTTACAGGATGAGAGCTTCCCGTTAAATGCCAAGTAAATGTTTCTAATAGAAAGAGCAATGTCATGGGGACTATTTACAGCTTACTTATGGGATCATTTCTCTTGATGGATATCTATTTTATGCTGTCTTGTTATTTATTTATTTTTTATTTTTATTTATTTATTTTCGTCAAGCATGTATTTTATGACAGATACAAGTGTAAACAAAACACATGTAAAGGGAATGAATAAAAGAAAACATTAGGACAAGGTTAGTAGGCACGCTGGTGCTCTTTTGCACGCCTTATGCTTTTAATCATTGGTTGTGTTTAACATTATTTCTTGTTTTGTTTTAATCACTACTTGTCTAGAGTCATGTATATAAAATAGGGAGCCGTATAAATTTATCAGTAAAATCAATCAATTACACAAGTGGCAAGCTCTTTATTGATCTTGAAACAGAAGCCGGATAAGCATTGTCAGGAAATTGTTAATTTGGATTTCTGGGCTAAGCAAAGATTGAGTTTAATTACGTATGGCTCCTTCTAATTATAAATTTCTTTGAGTTGGTCTAATGGTTCAGGCATCAGGATAGAAAGTCGAAGACACATAAGTTCTCACCTTAGCCATGGAAGTCAGCTGAGAGACTTTGGGCAAGTCACTTTGTCTCTGCCCAACCTACCTCACAAGGTTGTTGTTTTGGGAAAAATAGGAGGAGAAGGTGTGTTGGATATGCTTGGCACCTTGATGTATTTGCAAAAATAATAAAGCTGGGATATGCTGTATATAAACAATTAAATAAAATTGTACAATAGCAACATACATTGTGATTGCTTTTCCATTCATAATAACCAGCGCATGGTTACTATGGGCTTGAAGCTGTCATTGTTTACTAGCCTGATATCCTTAGTTCTATATTTAAAAAGTGTGAATTCCAAATGCTGACCTACAACACTATGAGAGAACTATTGTTGTTCTGCATCATTTATATACTTCCTATATACATCTGATTTTACAGAAACAAGAAATAAGTTACTCGACTAGGTTGTAATTTAGTCTGATTTAGGGGGCTAAAGGGAAAGCAAAATTTATCCTATAGAAGTAAAAATTAAACAACGAGGGGTCCATAATGATTCAAATATATTCAGGGGTTCTGTCAATAATCTGCCTCTACTTGACTGCTCTCCTACCCTTCTGTAAATTATATATTTTATATCTCTTCAATGCTGCAGTCATGATGGGAAGGGAGATTTGTAACTCAGAGATGCAATTAAAAAAATTATATTGGGACATTATCTTTAGTTTCCATCAGGTGGTAGGTTAAGTAATTGACTGTGGTACTACTAAGGGACCTACGTGACGACTGACTCAGCAGCAAATAAACAGCCTTTGTGGTTGAATGGCCCACACCTCTGCCAGTCTGTGTAGATTATAACTTTAGTCAGAGATGTAGATGCAGATGTAGATAGAGATATAGAGGCATGAGATTTACGTACACATAGACACATGTACATATGGCAGTTGCTATAGTTGTTTTTTCTAATGAGAAGAGTCTTAACATTTGTTCATCACACATTTCACTTACAATTTTTTTTAATCCAAGAGTTGTATTTTTTCAAATGAAAATTCAGATGGAAAACAACAGTAAGTAGTAAACTATCTTAGCGTTTCATCATCTTAGGCTCATTCTCATCCTCACTTTCCTCAAATTTCTAAATCATCAAAAAGGCATCCCAGGTCTTTTTTTCTTTTCTCTTTTCTTTTCCCTTTTTCTTTCCTTTTTCTTTCCTTTTCCAAAATTATATCACATTTACAGCCATGCAATAATCACGGTATGCTAAATGTGCATGCAATGAGAACTGAATTTGGCAATATCTTCAGAATGAAGAAACACGAAACATAAGATAGCATTCTTTCAGTCAGAAATGTTGGATAAGGATGTTATTAGGTATGCTAACAGAACTGGATTCCTATCAACATCCCATTGAAGAGTTAATATCTAGTGTAATTCAGATTAGTAGGGGAGAGAACATCTGATAAAATAGGAGGCTAGATGGAACTACGCTGTAGGTTGTGCTAAAATGTAGCTTGCTGATTTGTGTCTAAAGATACTGTATGAACCCAGCAAGTTATTCAGGGTGTTCTATTAATATAACTTTGGTTATTTTTTTTGACAAGATTGGTATTGGTATTTTTATTTAGTATTCATTTATATTTAATCCAGTGGTGAAATCCAAATGTTTTTACTACCAGTTCTGTGTGGCTTGGTGGGCATGGCTTGTGGGCATGGTGTGGCTTGGTGGGCGTGGCAGGGGAATGATACTGCAAAATCTCCATTCCCACTCCACTCCAGGGGAAGGATACTGCAAAAATTTCCATTCCCCCCGCCACTCCTGGGGGAAGGATATTGCAAAATCTCCATTCCCACCTCACTCTGGGGCCAGCCAGAGGTGATATTTGCTGGTTCTCCAAACTGCTCAAAATTTCCACTACCGGTTCTCCAGAACCTACTGGATTTCACCCCTGATTTAACCATATTATAAGGCCCTTAAGATGATCACTATTGCTAATGTGAGCCTTTATTTTCAGAGTCCAGGAGCTCTAATATCTAAAGCCAAATGGCATTCTAGACAAATACGGTAATCCTAGACCTACAACCATTCATTTAGTGACCATTCAGAATTACAACAACACTGAAATAAGTGACTTATGACCATTTTTCACGCTTATGACCATTGCAGCATGCCCATGGTTATTTTAACTGATCAAAATTCAGATGCTTGGCAATTGGCATGTAGAAGGAAAGCTCATGAAATTTGCAGGCGTTACTAAGCTGGGAGATGGGGAATTGATAACACTTTCAAAGACAGACTCAAGATTCAGGAGGAAAGAAAAGTAAAAGCGCGCTGGCAGGAAAACCCAAATCCACAGGTACAGAATAGACAGTACCTGGCTCAAAAGTAGTACCTGTGAGAAGTTCCTGGTGGATCACCACTTAAGGATGAGTCATTTGTGTGCTACAGCTGCCAAACAGCCAATGCAGTCATAGTCTGAGTCAACAGAGGGATAGCATCACAATCACAGGAAGTGATAGTACTGCTGTATACACAGTAGTAATGACCCACTTAGAATTCTGTGTCCAATTCTGGTCACTATGCTAAAGCCCTAGAAAGAATGGAAAGAAATGCAACAAAGATAGCAAGGGGAGTAAGGAAGCTAAATCGTATAATGAATGGCTAGAAGAAATACTGTAGATGTGTTTAGTCTAAGGAAGAGAAGGCTTAAAGGGGACCTAACAGCAGTCTTCTGATACTTGAAGGGCTGACAGGGGGAAGAGGGCATCTCCATAGTACCTGTGGGCAAGACAAGAAGCAATGGATGGAAGTCAACCTGGAAATAATGTGGAATTTCCTGACAGTGACAACAATTAATCAATGGAACAGCTTTCCTCCCAGAGTTGTAAGTGCTTCACTGCTGTAGATTTTCAAAAAAAGATTGGACAATCATTTGTCTGGAATAGTAAAAGGCTTCCTGCCTTGGATTAGAGGGTCTCCGAGGTACCTTCCAGTCCTATGATTCTATGAAGATCAGCCTACCTTCATTAAGATATAATAGGTCCTAGTCCTTTCTCTCTAATTTTTACAAGGGGAATCTATAGATATTAATTTCTGCTACCCATCATGTCTTTGATCAATCAAGACTTTCCCATATTTTCAGAAACAGCGAGCATATGAATACTAGGTTATCAACCTTTGCCACATCCTAAGCAGAATAAAGAATTTATTGTTATTTCTAAAAGTGTAATCCAGTTTAGCACTATAAATGAGCTCCTACCACTTTGCCTACAATTTATATAGTCAACCAACTTCTAATGTTAGTTTATGAAGGGGATTAGCTTCAATTGATCACAATTTAGGTTTTAATTTTTGGCCAATTGAAAATAGAAAGAAAAGTTTCCAGATTTCTCTTCTCAGCTGGGCTAATTGAGGAGTGGGGAAATATAGGCAATCCTCAACTTCCAATAGTTTGTTTAGTGATCGTTCAAAGCTATAACGGCTCTGAAAAATGTGACTTATGACTGTTTTCATAGTTACAACCTTTGCAGCATCCTCATGATCATGTGTTCAAAATTCAGATACTTGGCAGCTGGTTCATATTTACAACCTTTGCTATGTCTCAAGGTCATGTGATCACCCGAGCCATGATGGCACAGTGGTTAGAATGCAGTGCTACAGGCTACTACTGACTGTAGTTCAGCAGTTCAATTCTCACTGGCTCATCCTTCCAAAGTGGGTAAAATGAGGACCCATCCTTCCATCCTTCCAAAGTCGATAAAATGAGGACCCAGATTGTTGGGGGCAATATACTTTCTCTGTAAATTGCTTAGAGAGGGCTGTAAAGCACTGTGAAGCAATCTATAAGTCTAAGTGCTATTGCTATTTTGCAACCACCTGACAAGCGAAGTCAATGGGGAAGCCAGATTCACTTAACAAACATGTTACTAACTTATCAACTGCAGTGATTCTCTTAACAGCTGCGACAAGAAAGGCCGTAATGTGGGGCAAAACTTACTTAACAAATGTCTCATAAGACATGTGGTCATAAGTCAAGGGCTACCTGTAATACAGTCAAAGCTTATGCATGTAACACATAAGTCAGCTCTCCTGGTAAGTGAAATCGAAAAACTGCAAGTGATGGTAAGCAGCAAATTGGGTCCCAGTTCTATAGCATTCCTATTCTACCATCTGGACCATTGTTTCCTTCTGCTGAATGTGCACAGCAATCTGGAATAGTTTGCCTGAAGGCATCATGGTGAGATGACTGTTGGGGCCAATGGTGTTACTAGTGGGGGGAGGGAGAGGGATTATTAGCAGCAAGGGGATCTTTTGCTACTATGGGTTGCTTCTATATAACATCAAGCATCATTTATTATTAGTCCAAATTGAGTCATTGGATGCATAGGATTAGGATTGTAGCTTTTAACTTCAGAATTCTAGATACACGACCTCTATACTTCAAGGATATCCTCTTTGATGATATAGACGAGGAACCTTTGTGTTTAGTGAATATTTCGAAAGCTTTAAGTTACACATTATGCTTTGGTATAATGGGTTTACATTGGGGTTTGGATCTTGTGTAATGTATACTTTCAGAAATTGATTTAATTGGGATTTTTGGCTGTTTGGTAATGCACAGTTTATGGATTAGTGTCCTGTATGGATTCATCACTATGGTTTGTTCAGAATACCATGTGTAAAGCACCAATAGCCCGGTTGCTAATGTGTGATCCCAGCCAATTGGACTTATTCCCATTTATTAACCAAATTCATTTCCTGAATTTTCTTTTTCTTTTCTGTTTTATGAGCAGAATAAAAAAAAATGCTATACATAAGACGGATACAGTTCAGAAGAGGGCATAATCATTTTTCAATGCAATTACGGTACCATTTTTTATCTAAAAACCCCTTTTTCTTTCTTTTTTCCTTTTGAGCATTAGTCACTCTTCAATTTTAAATTACAGTTACGGAGCTGGAGAATAATAAATGAGCAACACACGACTGGGTGTGTGTGTTTTACTACTGGAACAACATGCCTGGTTGTTAAGCTTGGGCCTAAAGCCAAATATCCTGTTAAAGAAATATAAAATACATCCTGTAGCAAGTCCAGCATTCTATAAAACAATATTTTATGGCTGTTGTAAAATGTCCTTTGTCAAGCTTTTTTTTAAAAAGTTAGCATCTATATGAAAATTAGTTGCTTTTACATTTGTTAAGTAGCATATCAGTATAACTTCATATACTTTATATATGAAATTATATTGTTATGGTACTTATCCAGACATATATACCTTATATGTTTTATAAGATTCTAGTAATCAAGACTTACACAATAAAGCCAAGTAAGCCCATTAAATGAGACATTAACTAGAAATTATTAGTTGAAATAAAAAGGCAAAAGATTACCCTGAGAAAAAATTGCAGTGAAAATTTAAAGGTTTCTACATGACAATTTTACAAAGCCGGCAGAATGACATTTTATATAAAATGTAAGGATAATTTGAACAATGCCAAGAGCATCCAGCGTGCAGCCTGATACTGTCGTATTACCAACATCGTTCAAGCATCCTGGAATTGTGCAATGTTTTTCCTTTCTGGAGGTTGATTTTTGGCCAATGTTTTTCTAGGATAGGGGTCTAAGTTTAAATTTAAGACCTGTGGACTTCAACTCCCAGAATTTCCCAACCAGCAGTTTAGGGGAACAAAATGCTTCAACAGATAATCTCAGGATGCATGCATACTCAGATGAAATGTGGGAAGGGTCTGAATAGGGATGGCAGACACAATAATTAATTGGTGGTCTGAGTTATCCCAACATTTCTCAATTCTCATTTATATTTGGTTCAAAAAGTCATCAAGGTGACTTTTCCATTTTTCTCTGTATCTATTTTTTTTAGTGAGGATTGGTTAGTCAATGATCTATAAAGCTAGCCTATTTTCTCTCCATTTTTAATCCTGTGTTTCTAAATACTTTTAGAATTTTATAGTTGGAACAAGAGATGTAGTTGCATTTACAAGACATGTATGGTAAAAGAAAGTGAGGTTTAAGGGCATATCCTGTTGACTTTTCTAAAGCATCAACAAACCCAATGGTGAAAGTTCTTGAGAGTTTACTTCATAAAGTCATAATTCTCTCTCTCTCTCCCCCCTCCCTCCCTCCTTCCCTTCCCTTCCCTTCCTTTCTCTCTCTCTCTGATGTGAGCCACACCAAACTTTTAAGGTTCTCCTTTCCAATACAAATTGATCAGTTGTATCCCCAAAGTTTACTAGAAGAATTTATAACTCTGGTTCCTTTCAGATGCATAAGTGAGATCCCACAGAGCAGGAAGATGGGACAAAAAACATTGAAAAACGGTATTTCGTCTGATACAAGAAGGTAAAAAACCAGGAAGGGCAATTCTACAACCCTACCTTATCAGTCATCCATTATTCATTCTGCAAACAATAAAGGCATGTCGAAGCAACTAAACTTCCCTTAGCAAAGGATTGGGTTGTGGGATAATAAAGACATGGAAAATAAAATAAAGCAGAATTGGACATTATTCAAAAACCAGCAGCGATTCTGTTCTAAGGAATAAAAAAAGGCAATAAATTATTTATCATGTTCATTAAGTTAATTGGGCTACTCTATCTGGGTCCTTTTGCCACATTATTTGCACGGTGGTAGTTTTTACCATCACATAGAACTAAAGTTTCCAAAATAAGAATTTTGTTTTGTTTTGTCTTGAGGGAGGGCAAGAATAAACTTTTTTGATAAGGGGTTATCTATCACTCAGAGTGATCACAACCAGTGTTGTGCTGGGAAGGCTTTTTCTCAAGTGCAGGTGGTTGATAGGATAACCACCTTTAAAACTCTTTCCCAATATTATGGCCTAGTTTACTTTTCCAGCTGCTGATGGGCTTGTCAGAATCGAAGTGCTTTTCTTTGCTTTTTATTACACTACTTGGATAACAAATGGCAGGGACTCACAGGATTGGGGTTTCATAACCCGGATGACTTCATTTCATCTTTGAGTGGCATGAAGTATGGTGCATTCCAAGAAACGAGTAAAGTTGGGGCTAAAATACAAGTGGGCCAGAAGCAAAGCTCAAATGAATCAAACTTGATCTGAATAGGGAACAATTAATTAATTAAAACGAGATCTCCAAATAAGGTTAGTGCACTCACCCCAAGACATTGAATGGCTTTTTTCTTTTCAAATGTTGAGCACGGGGACCATGTAAAGAATATTTTGTGCAATTGCTCCCAGGGCTTGTGGATGTTGACATACTAGTTGTGTGCCTCTGGAATGGAATCTCAAAATTGCCCGTTTTGCATGGGAACAGATCTCTGCAAACTAGGGGAGGAAGAGGAGGAGGAAGAGAAGGAAGAAGAAGAGGAGGTGGAGGAGGAGGAGGAGGAAGAGGTGGTGGTGGTGGAGGATGAAGAAGAAGAAGAGGGAGAAGGAGACTTAATCAGTGTCCCTTGGTCTAGCATTCTGTCTGTACAGAAGCCAACTGATATGCTATAAATACCCACAGAAGACTAGGATAAAGACTCCTCTTGGTCTTTTCTTGTCATTACAAAGATTGCTGCTCATCTCCGCTTACCCCCCCCCCACTTGTTTTTGATTTATAAGCTAATAAATAGACTTCTAACTCTGCACAAAGCCTATAATGTAATAAAGACGACTGCTGGTAGACTAGCCCAGGGATCATTAAATGAGCAGGCTTCCCTGATTGGTTCAGTGGCCGTGCCCACATGACCTGTTTTTAATTGGTTTTCATCAAGGCTTTTGTGCCTACAAGGACAATATGAAATACATAACAGGAAATAAATTTTTGTGCAGGAGATTCAAAATACTTTGCTTAATATATCGTTGTTCCAAGAACTATTACTCTACAGAATTGTTACCACTTCAATATAAACAATACCAACCCAAAGGAACCAAATGCAAATGTCTATCCTTCCATTGCATATTTTGTTCTGTCTTTGTCTGTTTATCTATTTATTTATTCATCGATCAATTAATTTGTTGATCTATATCATCCGCTATCTGTCAACTGTTATCTGTTATCTATCCATCCATTATCTATCTATCTAGAACAGAATAGAATAACAGAGTTGGAAGGGACCTTGGAGGTCTTCTAGTATCTATCTATCTATCTATCTATCTATCTATCTATCTATTTATCTATCTATCTATCTATCTATCTATAATTTACCAATTACCTAGCTGACATCCAACTCTGTCTATCTGTCTGTCTGTCTGTCTATCTGTCTCTCTCTCTCTCTCTCTCTTCTCAAGGGATAATGCAATGACAAACCACTTGTTGCTAAAAAGCCCCCCAAGGAATTGTAGGTATAAAATACTAGAACTTCAGATGCAAATGTGATGACACTGAAACAAATTAAGATAATTTATGCATCTTTTCTCACAGCATAACACAAGCTAGTTAACCATTTTTATTATTATAGTTGGTTACAGGAATCTTCCCTGTGTTCGACTGATGATTTGGTATGTAGTGCAAGAGTCAGGAAATGGTGTTCTTTGAGTAAAGCCCAGATAAATCAATCATCATAGGAACATAGCCAAAGAATAATATGCTTATTCTTTACAAGAATTTTCAGTCTTTGGGTTCGAGATCCTAAACAAAATTAGGGCAATGTAATTAATTCCTAATTATTTAATTCTAGACATTCCAGTTTTTCTTTTTCAATTACATACAAGTAAACTTATATAGTATATGATTGCATTATAAACTACCTTTCCTACTCAACTTTTCAGTGGAATGAAATCTTATATTGGGATGTGGCTTATTTCTAGGTAAATATGTGCAGGATTGATTCCTTCGAAGTGGGGTGAATAATTCTGGTTGTGATATTGACATTAGCTTGCTTACTTAAGGGCTATGTTAACTACGTTAGAGGTTTATCCATTCTTATCAGTTCTATTTTCAGTTGGGCATAATTTGAAGATCAAATTAGGGCAATCACCACCACCCACTTCCAGAAATGTCAAAACAGGTATACAGCATTAATCCCTAATCTTAACATTGTTTACCAAAGCAAAAGTCCATATTTCAGAAAACACAAAGTAATAAATGAAATTGGCAGCAGCCATTTATGAGCAAGATAAGTACTGTACGGTAAAGCACTGGAGTCTTGTTCCAGGATATACTAAAATCTGACCAATATGTTTGATTTCAGCAAACGATATAAACTCCCCATCTCTCATAAAACCAGACTTTAGGATCACCCCATTAAGTCAAAAGGCATTATGTTACAAACTGACATAAGGAAGTACTTATTTAAGTACTTGTACTTTCTATCATTTGGCCAATATTTACAGGTCTGGATCCAAGGACCAATTCCTGGCAATTCCTGGCAATTGAAAGCTGCTGTAGAGAGAGATTTTTTGCATAGACCTCTGGTGTGGTTGCAAACTACCACCATAAATAGGGCTCTTGAACATTTTTGAGCCTGCAATGTTAAACAAATAGAACAGAACAGAACAGAACAGAACAGAATAGAAGAGTTGGAAGGGACCTTGGAAGTCTTCTAGTCCAACTTCCTGCCCAGGCAGGAAATCCTACACCACTTCAGACAAATGGTTGTCCAACATCTTCTTAAAAATTTCCAGTATTGGAGTATTCACAACTTCTGGAGGCAAATTGTTCTAGTGATTAATTGTTCTAACTGTCAGGAAATTTCTCCTTAGTTTTAAGTTGCTTCTTTCCTTGATTAGTTTCCACCCATTGTTTCTTGTCCTACCCTCAGGTGCTTTGGAGAATAGTTTGACTCCCTCTTCTTTGTGGCAGCCCCTGAGATATTGGAACACTGCTATCATGTCTCCCCTAGTCCTTCTTTTTATTAAACTAGACATACCAAGTTCCTGCAACCGTTCTTCATATGTTGTAGCCTCCAGTCCCCTAATCATCTTTGTTGTTCTTCTTTTTTGTCCTCTTTCTAGAGTCTCCACATCTTTTTTACATCCTGGAGACCAAAACTGAATGCAGTATTCCAAGTGTAGCCTTATCAAGTGTCCTGGAAAATTATATAAAATGCAGCAGGAGTGATGGTTAATCCTAAAATATTGATAGTCATTTTTACTTTATTTAATATTAAGTAGGATGAAGCAGCTCAGATAATATCAAATAACTCTGAATCAGGATTTCAAAATTTCTTTATCTATTTTCCATTATTAGTAAACATTCTATTAGTAAACATTCTATTCTGTTTGGACCTAAGATGGCGCCGACGAAGGCTGCTTCGGTGAAATGCTCTCTAATTGTTTCTTTATTTCTAATTGTTCTCTGTGACTCACTACGGATTTCCTACTCACGAGACCATCTGCTAAAAATTAAGGAACATTTCTTTAAGGAGCAGCTTTCTTTAATCTCACCCCCGCCTGTCTTTACAAACACGGAGGAGATTCTAACACAGGAGGAGGCAATTCCCACGGAGCCATGGATTACTAAAAAAACCAAACGACGGAAACGAAGGAAACGAGGTAAACGATCTGGGATCTTAATCAAGCTAAGAACTCGCACTAAAACTCCTCTGCCTTCAATTTTCCTAACAAATATACGCTCACTTGCAAATAAGATGGATGAAATACTCCTCTTAAACAAATACTATTCTGATTTTCGCAATTCAGCAGTCCTATGCTTCTCTGAAACCTGGTTAAATGAATCAATTGAAAATAGCAGCCTGAACATTCCAGGATTTCAAATTGAACGATCAGACAGGATTCCAGAAACATCTGGTAAAAGAAAGGAGGAGGCTTATGCCTATATATTAATTCAACCTGGTGTCAAGATTTTAACATAATTTACAAATTCTGTGACAACAATTTAGAGACTCTAATTATCAACTGCAAACCTTACTATTCGCCTCGTGAATTTTCCTCATTTCTTCTAATTGCTGTTTATGTCCCACCACAAGCCTGTGTAAACGAGGCATTACGAACTCTAGCTGACCAAATCATGGAGGCTGAAGCCAAACACCCTGATTCACTGGCCATTGTTTTGGGAGATCTAAACAAGGCAAACTTAAGGAAAGAACTACCAAAATACTTTCAGCATGTCAATTGTCCCACCAGAGGCAAGAATACTCTAGACCACTGCTACACAACACTAAAAGATGCCTATCGGTCTTTACCACGTGCAGCTGTAGGACACTCTGATCATTGCATGATTCACCTTGTACCTGCTTACAGGCAAAGACTTAAAGCCATAAAACCAATAATTAAATCAGTGAAAACCTGGACGGAGGAATCAGAATTAAAGCTACAGGCATGTTTTGACTGCACTGATTGGAATATTTTAAAGATACCTCTGCAGACCTGGATGAACTCACAGATACTGTAACATCATATGTCAGCTTCTGTGAAGACCTATGTGTACCTACAAGGAACTTGCGAATACACAGTAATAACAAACCTTGGTTTACACCTAAACTTAAGCAGCTACGACATTCCAAAGAGGAAGCCTACAGAAAAGGTGATAAAATGCTGTACAATCAGGCCAGAAATGCACTAACAAGGAGATAAGAGCAGCAAAAGAAGCTACTCTGAAAAGCTAAAGAATCAATTTTCAGCAAATGAACCAGCAAACATGTGGAAAACTCTTAAAAATATCACCGGCTATGGCAAACCTCCTTCCCAGGCTGAAGGTAATCAACAACTGGCAGATGACCTGAATGAGTTTTACTGCAGGTTTGAAAGGAAACTACAGTCACCTATCTCCACAACTCCCATCTCAGACACACCAACAACAGCCAAGCCTCCTACAACTGACCCCATTTCATTGGGTTCACAACCCCTAGTGATCACAGAAAAGGAAGTGCAGGACCTATTTCACAGACAAAAGCCAGGAAAAGCTCCAGGCCCAGACAAGATAACTCCTTCTTGCTTAAAAGTCTGTGCTGACCAATTGGCCCCCATCTTCACCCATATTTTCAATAAATCACTAGAGATGTGCTATGTTCCTTCTTGCTTCAAACGCTCTACCATCATCCCAGTGCCGAAGAAGCCCACCATCAAGGAACTGAATGACTACAGACCAGTTGCTCTAACATCTGTAGTCATGAAAACCTTTGAAAGGCTAGTGCTTTCCTACCTGAAAACCATCACGAATCCGCTCTTAGACCCCTTGCAATTTGCATACCGAGCAAATAGATCAACAGATGATGCTGTTAATATGGCTCTGCACTACATCCTACAACATCTTGAGTCTCCAAAGACCTATGCAAGGGTCCTTTTTGTAGACTTTAGTTCAGCATTCAATACCATCATTCCAGACATTCTTCTAACTAAGCTAAACCAGCTACAGGTACCGGAACAGACTTGTAAGTGGATCACAAGCTTCCTAACAAACAGGAAGCAGCAGGTGAAGCTAAGCAAGATCACATCAAATACCTGTACAATTAGCACAGGGGCCCCAAGGCTGTGTGCTCTCCCACTTCTCTTCTCTCTGTATACCAATGACTGCATCTCCAATGATCCATTTGTTAAGCTACTGAAGTTCAGATGACACAACAGTGATTGGTCTCATTCGAGACAATGACGAATCCATATAGACGAGAGGTCGAACGACTAGCCTTGTGGTGCAACCAAAACAATCTGGAACTGAACACACTCAAAACCGTAGAAATGGTGGTAGACTTTAGGAAAACCCTTCCATACTTCCACCTCTCACAATACTTGACAACACAGTATCAACAGTAGAAACCTTCAAATTTCTGGGTTCTATCATATCGCAAGATCTCAAATGGACAGCTAACATCAAAACATCATTAAAAAGGACAACAAAGAATGTTCTTTCTGCGCCAACTCAGTAAGCTCAAACTGCCCAAGGAGCTGCTGATCCAATTCTACAGAGGAATTATTGAGTCTGTCATTTGCACCTCTATAACTGTCTGGTTCGGTTCTGCAACCCAACAACAAAAACACAGACTTCAGAGGATAATTAGAACTGCAGAAAAAATAATTGCTACCAACTTGCCTTCCATTGAGGACCTGTATACTGCACGAATCAAGAAGAGGGCCGTGAAAATATTTGCAGATCCCTCGCATCCTGGACATAAACTGTTTCAACTCCTACCCTCAAAACGACGCTATAGAGCACTGCACACCAGAACAACTAGACACAAGAACAGTTTTTTCCCGAAGGCCATCACTCTGCTAAACAAATAATTCCCTCAACACTGTCAGACTATTTACTGAATCTGCACTACTATTAATCGTTTCATAGTTCCCATCACCAATCTCTTTCCACTTATGACTGTATGACTATAACTTGTTGCTGGCAATCCTTATGATTTATATTGATATATTGATCATCAATTGTGTTGTAAATGTTGTACCTTGATGAACGTATCTTTTCTTTTATGTACACTGAGAGCATATGCACCAAGACAAATTCCTTGTGTGTCCAATCACACTTGGCCAATAAAATTCTATTCTAAAATTCTAAAATTCTAAATTCTAAATTCTATACAAATGCGCAAATTACCTTTATCTATTGGTTAAACATTAGTATATACTAATCCTATTATACACTAATACTAATCCTCCTGTATTTGCATTCATTTATTACATTTTCCTTCATATAATGGGCAATAATGCCACAGTTTTCGTTAGTGATTTTAAAACAGTTTTAAAAGGAAGCACATCAGATAAAATGAAGTTTATGATTTATCTGGAAATAGGTGTGGGAAGAACAGTAAGACAACATACGCCCCTATTGAAAAATAACTATGACACAGGCAATTCCAACGTACTGGTCTCTTTTTTTTATTTGCCCAAGATCTAACGATCTTCTCAATTTATTTTTTTTTCCAGTTTTGATATATGCTGCAAAGAGAATTAGAGTCATTAACAACCTCAAGTTGATTTACTTTTTAACCTCTCTCTATATAATGCATGGCTATTTACTATTCCTACATATACAATCTTCCCATTCGCTTTTGATATTACGCTACTGGGCTATTGAACTGTCGGCATGCTAAACTTTGGCCATCGGGCCAACACAAAAGCCCATATGGTACGCTTAGAAAAATGTTGGAACCATTGAGGATCATCAACATTAAATCAAACATATGCTTTTAATAGTCAAGTTTGCCAAACTCTGTTGTTGCCATCATCATCAATGCAATCAGTTTTCTTAAGACATCTTCTATCTCTATTCAGCCTATGTGGTCATTTGTTTTCAATGATATTATTGGCAATTTGCCATTTAGAAAGGAAGAGTTCCATTTGAAAGAACATGATTTACAGAACTCTGCCTACCATCTCCTAGCAGAAGCATCATTTGACCGGAAAAATCTCCACATTGGCATTTAGACAGAGGACACATTTAGTCATTGATTAGTTTATTGATTGATTTTTAAATTTAAAATTTAAAAACACCACGGAATATGACAAGTTGACTCATTAATCTCAAGCATTTTATTTAACATGATAAACATACATTGTATTTGTATTCCAGTGACTGAAAGTGAACTTTCATCACCTCAGAAAAAAATGACAAAGATGAACTAGTGGACTTTTTAATAAATTAGAAGAAGACAACAGGAAACAAACTCATCAGTAAATGAGTATTGTGGTGAATTCCCAGTACAGCACCCAACACACTTTCAAAGTTTCAAAGATGATCAACTAATGCAGGAAGGTTTGTTGTCCCCTGAGCTTAAGTTACTTTCTGAAGTTTAGCAGTTCTTTAATTATTGTCTTAAAAAGGCTGAGGATCTGATATATTCTAATTTGTCTTGCAACATACGGGGAAGATGAATGTTGGTTATGCTAAACAAAATGAACCACAAAGCCGTGCTGATATAAAAACGATGAGTTGGCCAGCATCTTGTTGAATTGCGTTACTTGCTGTACATTGAAAAGATGGCAGTAGAACATAGGAACATATCTGCTATGATTTTGTTCCCTAACACGTCTTTCTATGAATGCACATCCTTTGCTTCATCTTTGAATAAACCAGATTGGGAGGGGGGGAAAACTTTTCCCTTTATAATGACAGTCCCTATGCAGCCATTTTCTCTGTTTCTCCATCAGGAGCAACGTATCCACCCTGCTATCAATACAGGCTATCACCGGGGGTTAATTTTGTATCCCGAATTCTCCTCCACATGATGTCTCTGTGTAAAAGTTTTGCAGCGAGTGCTCCCTCTGCTATCAGAAAGGTCGCCTGGATAATGTGACACACATTTTACTTTCAGCAAGCTTGTTATAGCCAGCACTGAATTTTTCATGAGCGCTTCAGTAACCTGTAGCTGAAGCTCTAGGGGTTTCTACCACAAAGAGGTAGATCAGTTTAGCTCTCAGTTCCCATCTGGCAGTGGGTGACAGGGACAGTCAAGAGGCTGCAGGAAACCTGAAGAACAAGGGGCTAGGACGGGGGAGTGGGTGCGGGACATCTATTGTGATGCATGAAAAGCTAAACATGTGCTTCTTGTATGGGCATAAATTTTGAGACATTTATTGATACCGCAAGCTTAAAGTTTGTACTCATTTCACTTTAAGGTCATCTGCAAACAGCTGTCTCTCCCACAGATGGGCAACGCATGCACTTCCATTTTCTGCGAAGTTAGAAGTCTTTAAGATTCTCTTTGAACTTAATTCTTGGTTTATTTTTTTTCACCCTACTTTAAACAGCATTTATTCATGCTGCATCCACTACAGTAGTGATAAACTGAGCCTAGTATTCATGCTTTTAAGGCTCTGAACTTAAAAATACATACTAGAAAGGCCTTAAACCTTTATTGATTGATTTTTAGGTTCTTCTGATTTTTTTTTTTAAAAAACACAGAATATGACAAACTATAAAGGACTTATTAACCTCAAGCATTTTATTTAACATGATAAGCATACATTGTATTTGTAATCCAGTGACTGAAAGTAAACTTTCATCACCTCAGAAAAAAAATGACAAAATAAAATGAACTAGTGGACTGTTTAATGTATTAGAAGAAGACAACAGGAAACAAACTCATCAGTAAATGAGTGTTGTGGTGAATTCATAGCACAGCACAAAACATAATTTCAAATTTTCAAAGGTGTCTAACTAATGCAAGAAAGTTTGCTGTCCCCTGAGTTTAAGTTACTTTCCTGAAGTTTAGCAGTTCTTAGTTTAATTATTATACTAGAAAGGCCCAGTATTAGTTTCTGGGCTTTAAATAGCATTATCTCAGTCATATTAATTTTCCCCTGTAAAATGTTATTAATGTAAATATTATTTCTTCTCTTCAACAAGTTTCACATTGCATTGCATTACCAAATGAAATATACACTACTTAAAAACAGAGGTATGTCTAAAACTGTAGTTCCATGTCTCTTCCCCCCCCCCAATAAACATTAAAGTGGTCGACATTAAACAACTGTAACACTATCTTTGCATTTACCTTCAAAAAAGAATACTGACTCCTAATAAGGTAAAGGTTCCCTTCGTACATATGTGCTAGTTGTTCCCGACTCTGGGAGGTGGTGCTCATCTCCATTTCAAAGCCAAAGAGCCAGTGCTGTCCAAAGACGTCTCCGTGGTCATGTGGCCGGCATGACTAAATGCCAAAGGCACACGGAATGCTGTTACCTTCCCACCAAAGGTGGTCCCTATTTTTCTACTTGCATTTTTAAGTGCTTTCAAACTGCTAGGTTGGCAGAAGCTGGGGCAAGTAACGGGAGCTCACCCCGTTACGTGGCACTAGGGATTCAAACTGCTGAACTGCCAACCTATGACTCCTAATATGTACATGCAAATAACAGCTCCAAAGAAGAGCTGATAATTATCAAGGCAGAAAGAGAGAAAAAATCCTAACTTCTTCTGCTGCTGCCACTGGTGAAGCCCTGATGACAAATCTTCTTTGAACAAGAACTTTTCTTCCAATGGATAGAGCCGTTTTGGAAGAGTGCATTTTCTCCAGTGCTGCTACAAATATAAACTCCTTCCCTTTATAAGTCTGAAGTCGAGTGGAGCTTCTATCTTCACTGGTAAAAAAATAAAGCTAAGCAGGGTTTGACCTGATTAATATGTGGGTGGGAATTCCAGCACTGAAGGCTAGACCCAGAAGTTAAAAATAAATCATGGAACAAATCAATGGCTTTTGTTATTGTTGCCAAGAAAATTAACATGGCCAGATCTGTGTAATTATGAATATGCAACCTCAGTTTGAGGCTTTATTAGTTTAGTCTCCATTCTAATTTGCAGGCAAACTATTTTACACCACCCATTCCTTCATTGTACTTCTTCAATTTATGTTGTTCATGGACCATTTTTATTCATCAAATGCAGTTACTGTAAAATAGTGTAACTATTTGGTGTAACTAAATAGTGTAATTACAAACTTATCTCGTCTTATATGAAAAAAAAATCCATTGGATGATGGCCCTTTTCTGAACACGGTTCAAACTGTATTACACGCATGCTAGGATATTACACTTTGCATCTTTCTCTGTGCGATATTTCTTGACATGCTGATTAGCAAGCTAGTTAAGTACTGTCTGCATGGCATTACAATTAAATTAAAAACCCCACATTTTGACAGTGACACGTGCAAAAAGGATGTAAAACCTAGCGGTTTTACCCAAACTAAACATAATTTAACAATGTGATACTACTGGAAAACAACGGAACACAAAGCAAAATGAATCTTGGGTTGCCTCAACCTAAGGTCAGGACAATTCATCATTCTCTTCTGGGCTGATACCACCTGGAACTCTGTATCTAGTTCTAGATACGTTCTAGAACAGGGGTCTCCAACCTTGGCAACTTTAAAACTTGTGGACTTCAACTCCCAGAGTTCCTCAGCCAGCAAACCTGGCTGGGGAATTCTGGGAGTTGAAGTCCACAAGTCTTAAAGCTGCCAAGGTTGGGGACCCCTGTTCTAGAAGGACATTAGCAAACTAGAGCAGGGGTCTCCAACCTTGGTCCCTTTAAGACTTGTGGACTTCAAATCCCAGAGTCCCTCAGCCAACAAAGCTGGCTGAGGAACTCTGGGAGTTGAAGTCCACAAGTTTTAAAGGGACCAAGGTTGGAGACCCCTGAACTAGAGCAATCAGGATGGTAAGGGCTCCAGAACCAAAAATTATGAAAAACAGTTGGAGACCTTGGGTGCAATTAGCATGGAGAAGAAGAAAAACCACACAGAATTTTAAGATGTCTTGTTCAAAACAAGAATTGTTCTACAGTGGCTTAAGTTACAAGGAAGGAGTTTTCAGCTGGACATCTGAAAAAAATCCTAATGGTAAATGCTGCTCAACAATGTAACAGACTGCCATCATAGATGATGGGCTCCTGACTTGGACGTGGTAAAAATGGATTCCTGCAAGTATTAGGCTAGATCAGGGGTGTCAAACTCGTGGCCCGCAGGCCAGGTGCATCACGTGCTGGCCCCGCCCTGCCCGGTTTAGCAAAGAGGAAAAAAGTCCCAATACATCACATGATGCCACTGTGATAACGTGACTTGGACACCCCTGGACTAGATATTCTCAGGATCCTTTCTAATCCGTGCATTCTGTGATTCTGCATCTTTTGATCTGTTAAACTTAAACCTAAACTGCTTTAACTTAGCCTTTGCATAACTACAGGCATGGAAAGGAATAGATGCTTTTCTATAAAGCTGTAACTAGCTGTTAAGTTATCTATATATTTAATGTGGTTTCATTATATCCTGTCAATATAAACACTGGAATAATGTTCCAATGAGTCCTGTGAATAAAAGGAGGAGAAAAAGATGAACAAACACATTCACAAAAATTCATGATAAAAGCCAGCCCTTCCCATTGAACACCTGTTGCTTGAGCATGGTTAATTACTTTTGATTGTTGTCAAGTATCTGAAATATTTATTGCCTTGCCTGTTATTTTTCTTGGAAACAGAAAGGCAACACCCCTAAAAATAATAAACTTCTCTAATTTCTGGCATTCTAAGCTAGTTGTTTCTGGGTTTCTGTATTTGATTTTAAGATGTCCTTTGGAAGAGGGAGAATTTCTTTTTATAACTGAAACCCAGCTGGTTCAGGCACTGTGAATCCTGCCAGTCTACTGAAAAAGAAACCGGTGACTCATAGAGATGGTGCCAAACGGTTGCAATAGTATCACGCAGAGCCTAATAAAAAGATATGGCTGTGTTGTCTTATGACCGGGTTGGGTTGGATGGCACTCAAAGTGGTTCAGACTAATTTTTCAGACTCACTCATACAGGCAAGGAGCCTACATTATCCGAGGGAGAGGGACAATCTGCTCATCCCCGAAATTGCAGTGTTTGGCCCTTTGAAGGATAATCCATAATTTGTGAAGCCTTTTGAGATGATGGTAGCAGAGAATAGAATAGAATAGAATAGAATAGAATAGAATAGAATAGAATAGAATAGAATAGAATAGAATAGAATAGAATTTTATTGGCCAAGTGTGATTGGATACACAAGGAATTTGTCTTGGTGCATATGCTCTCAGTGTAAATAAAAGAAAAGATACGGACATGGGAGGCAGAGAATAGATGGGGACGGGGCCAGCCAGAGGTGGTATTCAGCAGGTTCTGACCAGTTCTGGAAAACCAGTAGCGGAGTAGTTCAGAGAACCAGCAAATACCACCTCTGGCTGGCCCCGTCCCCATCTATTCTCTGCCTCCCATGTCCCAGCTAATCGGGAGGAAATGGGGATTTTGCAGTATCCTTCCCCTGGAATTGGGTGGGAATGGAGATTTTATAGTATCCTTCCCCTGCCACGCCCACCAAGCCATGCCATGCCACACCCTCTAAGCCATGCCCACAGAACCAGTATTAAAAAATCTTGAATCCCACCACTGGGTGGTAGCATGCCAGAGTATTGCATATTTTATGCCCAACATCTGGGCTGTGTCGAGTGGCAGGTTTGGAAGATGGCAGATAGAACTTGCAAGACATAATACATCTTATTCCATCTTAAAATGCTGCTTCATTCCACCTAAATAGCAAGGCTGGCTCCAGGGCCGTCTTAATAACATTATGGGCCCCGGGCAAAGCAGTGTACTGGGGCCCCTACGACAACTACTCACAGGAATAAAAATGTTGATAAAATTAAATATATATTTATTTTATTGGCATGTTAGTATTAATACATACTAACTAATATGTCCATGGGGTCGCGATGGGTCGGACACAACTTCGCAACTAACAACAACAACAAATTAATATGCTGCTAATATTCAGACAAAAGATCTTCAACATTTGTATTCATCTCATAGTTCTTGAGGGTAGGTAATTCTGAAAATGATCCATTTGCTATTAAATTTGGGAAGTGTTACACGACTAAGCTAAAACAGTCTCGTGGTTCTTTTTAAATGGAATGGTTATAAACTTAGCATATTAAGTGGTTATTTTTAATAATGTAATACAATAAACAATAAAACCATCGAACTTATCCATGTGAATCAAAGCATGGATTACAGCGGATGATACTTGAAAGACAACTTTAAAGCATAACTGCGACTGTCTTGTTTTACTTTTTTTTTTTAAAGTAAAGATTTCTGATTATTTTCTTTTTAAAAAGCACTTAAGATGAGATGTCAGTTATCCGGATGGTTATTCATAGATGTATATTTTATCTATGTCTAATAGGAATTTGATTGACAGGAGAGTTACAGAGGGGGACAAGGTCAAAACCTCACTGGCAGGTTAACAATGGATTTTTTAAAAGGCATACATGCAGCAAAATAAATACAATGTGCAACATAATGCCAGGCATTATTATAAATTGCATGTTCACATAAAACACCATGCAACTAAAGTCCCCTTGTTCCTTTTTCTCCACATGTTATGATACAAAAGGTATTTGAATAAAAATGGTTTCAATACCCATACAATTTTCTTAGCCACATTATAGAACATTAAAAGATTACATTAAGGATCAGCATTTAGATAGCCCCAGTATGCTAACATAGGTGATATTAAGGTCTCTTCAAGCTATCCTCAATTCCTGGAGACTTCATGACATGTCCATATGATTTTTCTTGGCAGCAACATAGAAGTCTTCCAATTCCTTTCTGGAATATTACTTTGACTTACCATTCTAACCTACAGCCCTGGAAAATATTAACCAGGTTGGCTCTGGGGTTTTTTTGAGATCCGCCAAAACAAAGGGCTATATCTGAAATGCTGTGTCTTTCAAACAGTATGGGAACAAAAACTTGATTGTAGCAATAGAATAAAACAGGATGGGGGAACCTATTCAAACCAAACACGTAAGAGTTGTGGTGGGGCCTCAATCTACCATGGATAAAGGCATAGTAGAAAACTCAAAATCCATTCCTAAGTAGCAATGGCATAAGCCTTCTGTTCAGCAACCACTTGCAAATCATTTAGTAGGATCAATAAAACCTTCGACTCAGTGTAGTTCTTTACTGAGTTGAGTTCAGACTAGAGGATAATTCTTAAGCTTTGATCAGCTACTGATCAGCTTTTTAGGACATGGGACAGAAAGTTTTTGGATCAGATGGGGTATAATAAATTTATGAATGAGCTCATGAAGTTCTCTATCCCTGGAATACAATTTTTATATTTGAAACTTGGAAGGAACATAGGTACTTTATTTCAAAATATAAAATGCCAAACTTTATCATTAATTTAATCTGTCCACACACTAACATATGCCAGTACCAATTACAAGCAGAACCTAATACAAGCTTCCATTCAGAAATTAATGGAGTTGAACTTACTCTGTACATACTATGTTTAGGATTGTAATCGCAATCATGTAAAACATAAATTGATTGGCTGTTAAAGGTCCAGCTTTAATTAGTGTGGCAGCAAAGTTAACAGCATACCTGCTTGTATTTTTATAATCCAGATTTTTTTTTAAAAAAAGAAGGGACATCAACTTTCTAACGGAAGCATTTATTACTAAGCACTCCTAGCTAAAACAATTAAACCAGAAGTCAAGTCATACACAGGACAACTCAAGTCAAAATAATTTCTTCTAACAAGATTAGTTTTGCTGCAAAAGAGAAAGTGACACACAGAAACCCATGTTCTTGAATGCATTTTGTTTCTTTTTGCAACCATTATGACCCTCCACTAAATCAGGAGAGATGCCAAAAATGTGTCTTGCATTTTTCTAGCAATGCACATTTCATGGACACAGGTACAAGTAAAACAATGGAAAGTCACGATGGCCCAGTACGCCATTAAAGCTGTAGGTGAAGTGAATGCCAAATTTGGGGACTTCCCACGGAGTAAGAATGCTCAGCTCCCAGGTTTTCCAAATTCAAATACGGGATCTGTCAGCAAAAGCTCTGTTTTTGTTATGAAATGCACTTTTGTTATGAAATTCACTGGGTTCACTACCCGCCACCCCAATCTATGATGCATGAGATTAGCCTCGGCCTCTTTTAAAATTTGAGAGGCAACCGTGCCTGTGAGTTTGATGTCTTGGAGTTCCCAAAAAAAACAACCATGGGTTTCTCTAGTGCCAAGGAGGCTGTCACATCATCTCACTGGCTTTGTTTCATTAATGCCCAAATGCAATGAGTTGTACTTGGCCAGCACACAAATACAGTGCTTAACTTGACAACTGGTGCACCCAGAGGGAAACAGTTGGGGGGAAAGGAAGGGGGGGGAAATATAATTTGGAAAAGAATGTTAATCGCTTGATGGATATGTGTATATATGTTACATGCACCAGGCTATATACACCACACATTCTACACAAATATGCATACACTTATACACACTTCCTACAAAATATTGTTTGAGTTCCTACAAAGTTGCAAAACTAAAAGAATGAACCTTCTCTCTTTCCAGCTACTTCTCCTAGATTTGTGCAATCAACAGGCCCTGTCTCAAAACCGGTGAAGTTGAGAACACAACGCTACAATATCTCTGGATACCAACCAAGCCATTTGGTTGTGTAGTCACAGGAGAATTGCATTGCCTTTGAACAGAAGCCACTGAAAGTGCTGAGTATGCTTCTGCTTTTCATGTGAACATAGCCTCCCCGCCCCCCCCCTTTTTTTTTTTTTGCTGCCTCCCTCTTCCCCTGCAGTGCTCCACAACCCTCCGAAGAGACAAGAGCACGGATGGCGTCACAAAGCACTTCTTGTACTGAAGAGTCTTTGGTGTTCAGCAGTATTAAGTTCCTTCCTTTTGTTTTTTCAAAGGCCTGCACTGTCAGCAAGTGTTGCCCTGTATATTACACTAAGTTCTGGTATCTCTGAGCAAGGATTTGTGTGTAGGCCAACTAGGAAGATAATATTAAATGGGGGGCCTTCGTGCCTCTGGACCTTGTTCTTTTCAGAAAGGACAATTCCATGGCAACCAGGACTATTAAGGGGCTACAATCTTGTCACCACAATTTTAAGCCCTAAGAATTAAACCCAAAAGATAAAACACGATGTGGCAACTTTATCTTTTGCATAAAGTCATTTCTCAGAAATATGATCGGCGCAAGCGTTTAAAAAGAGGGAAGCTGTGGGAGGGCAGAACTGTCCTGTGCACAGGAGAGTTTTGACAGATGGATGAAAGGAGGAGAAAACACAGCCTTTCAGCCACTTTTTTAAAATACTGCGCGTCCGTGTGCGGGTTTGTGCACAGAAGGAACTATTGAGTTGCCAAAAGAATAGCATTATAAGTTTATGGATTAATAACAAAGTGACAATGTGAATTCAGATAGATCTCCTTGTGGTAATATAAAGATTTAGTTTAAATACGGAGGAGAACAGAATCTGCTTTGTGGAAAGGGAGAGACAGATAATAAATAAATCTTTGCATGAAATATTGCATCAAGAAGGTATGGAAAATTTAAACTGAAGGCCTAGGTTCAACAAAAATATATTTGAGAAGGACCTCAAACATTCAATTTTGGGACCTTTATGGACAGGTGAGCAGCAGCATTTTACCATTTTACTGTAATACTAATAAACAACTGGCATTTTTATCAGGATCATTTGGTATCTTGATCTATAGATCTATAGAGACAGTACCTATAACGTTCATTTTCTCCGTTCTTGTTCGGTTATGAGCACTGCCTTTTGTTTTGAGGTAGGTTCCTTTAGCTTCTTACTGCTATGAATCCAATAGTGGCTATCCAAGTTTTGGTGGATCTCAGTGGCCATCCAGTTTTGCAATCGAAACGGCAATGGGACAACAGGATAGGAATCTCAGGACCACGATTCCTCCTGCACATTTTGAACATCTGGTCTAATGTGGTTCATGTTTACTTTCTCCTCTTCCATGAAGACATGCTATTTTCTCCTTCCTACACTTTCTGTCATGCACAGGGAAACTACATGATTTCTGCTGGTTTATTCTATACAGTGGGGTCCCCAACCCCTGGCACTGGGCTGCGATGTGCCAGAAACTGGTCCAAGCAAACAAATGAAGCCCCATCTACGGGATACAGGCAGAACACGAAGCCATGCCCACTCTGGTCCATGGAAAAACCTCTCCA
Organism: Ahaetulla prasina; assembly: GCF_028640845.1. Taxonomy (NCBI): domain Eukaryota; kingdom Metazoa; phylum Chordata; class Lepidosauria; order Squamata; family Colubridae; genus Ahaetulla; species Ahaetulla prasina. The sequence goes on from NC_080546.1 coordinate 21,152,808, forward strand.
TGGAACTGGTCCCTGGTACCCAAAAGGTTGGGGATCAGAGGTGGGTTTCAGCAGGTTCTGACCAGTTCTGGAGAACCGGTAGTGGAAATTTTGAGTAGTTTGGAGAACCGGTAGTAAAAATTCTGACTGGCCCCGCCCCCATCTCTTCTCTGCCTCCCAATTCCCAGCTGATTGGGAGGAAATGGGGATTTTGCAGTAACCTTCCCTTGGAGTGGGGTGGGAATGGAGATTTTACAGTATACTTCCCCTGCCATGCCCACCAAGCCATGGCCACCAAGCCACACCACGGCCACAAAGCCACACCCATAGAACCGGTAGTAAAAAAATTTGAAACCCATCACTGTTGGGGATCACTGCAGTGGTGGGTTTCAATTTTTTTTACTACTGGTTCTGTGGGTGTGGCTTGGTGGGCGTAGCATGGCTTGATTCAAACTTTTAAACCCCAGAGTAGCATCAAGGAGCAAGGCTACTATCTCTTGTTCTCTGGTGAGCAAGAAGCCTTGGCATTAAGTCTGTCAAGGCCTGGCCTTAATTAACCGTAATATTAAGCATTTTTTCCGTTGGTGGTTAAAAGCTTTAAGGATTGAAATCCAGGAGAGCTGCTTAACTTTTAAAAGACCGATATCCTAAATGACACAAAACAAACTGATTTCTAATCTAGCTTAGGCAAAGGTGCTCTTGATCAAAAGGCAGGTAAAAACATTCTAATCCCTTTGAATACCATTTTCTTTTGAGAGAAAGGATGAGAAATTATCCTATAGACTTTGCTGGCTTTTTCTGAATATACAATACCACCAGGCCACTCTAGGGCTTGCTTTTACACAAAAAACGGAACTATTACATAATAGGGATTGTTACAGCACAGTAGAAGACATGCAGACAATAAAGTCAAATTATTTCAGTACCAACTACTTTTCAAAAAGATGATAGATGCCATCCAAGAGTTAAAAGGAATACAGATAGTCCTCAACGTACGACTATAATGGAGCCTGCCCATCATGTTTATAAGTTGGGATAACTGTACAATGGATCATCTATGTGACTGACCCAATGTAACTATCATATTTGTAGGGATCATTAAACAAATGCCATAGTTGTTAATCAAGCCAATGGCTTTGCCATCGACTGGAAGTAAATGCTGGTTTTCTGGACAACCATACTAAAACACAGTCAGGTGGCTGTTATGTGGTGCAAACGACCCTAAATGTTGACCAGTTGCTGAATGTCTGACATCCAGTCATGTGACCACAGGATGGGGACATCTGTCCCAGCTTCAGAACTGAGTCGTAAGTAACTCCAGGAAGTATGTTATGACTTTGGACAGCCGCTAGCCAACTGATCGTAACTTGAGGACTACCTGCATTGCAGCTTTTTTTAATGCTATGCATGCATGCACCGGGTTATCTCTCCAAACCAATATAATTGACTTGCACTAGAGAAAGTTTTTAAAGAAATATTCTCTAGACCAGGGGTGTCAAACTTGATTTCATTGAGGGCCGCATCAGGTCTGTGTTTGACCTCTGGTGGCCGGGGTGGGCGTGGCCAAGGTGGGCATGGTCAGCTCGATGTCACTCGGTTTGGGGGCACCTCTGGTGGCCCAACTGCTCTGCCTGTGAAAATGGGCTCCCAAGCTCTGTTTTTGGCTGAATGGCCTCCTGCAACCCTCTGCCAGCGAAAACGGAGCTCAGAGGGCCCTCCCGAGCTCTGTTTTCACTGGCAGAGGCACCATGGGCCAGTCCTCTGCTGTTTCCAGGGCAGCCCTGTGGGCCAGATCTAAGTACCCCACAGGCCAGATCCAGCCCCCAGGCCTTGAGTTTGACACCCTTGCTCCAGTGAATAGATCAGCTATAATTGTTCAGTCTTTAGCTATACACGTGAAAAAATAGGAGGAAGCTTTTCTTATAAATGGGCAGAATAGTGGCTCCCTGTTTTATTTATTTATTTATTCAATTTATATGACTGCCTATCTCAACAAGGGTGATAGTTTACGAGAATGTCCCAGAGAGACAGAAGGAGGAGGGGGAGGGGGAGGGGGAGGGAGAGGGGAGCTGTAGAGTAGACGACGACGACAACAACAACAACAACAACAACAATAATACTTGTGATCGGTGCTTCTTCTTTGAACTATCTCAAAGGGCTGACCACAAGCAACTCTGAGCTTTGTATTTTTGGTTATTTTGTTTTGCTTTGTATTTTTGTTTGTAGAGGGCCCAGAAGGTCTACAGACTAGACTAAAGCCTGGGAATTTAGAGATTCTAGCACATTCAATTGTCCACCATTATCTTTTGTGAAAACACATGTTGGTACAGCAGGTAAGGGGCATAAATCTGATTCCATAACCAGATCCAACTTCTCAGTCATGTCTTAGATCTTTAAAAAAAATCAAGCAGCAGTCATAGCAAAAACATTACATTAGTTGAATAAATATGAAAAGCGATAAATAGCATGGTATAATGCAGGGGTCTTTAACCATGGCAACTTTAAGACTTGTGGACTTCAACTCCCAGAATTCCTCAGCCAGAAAAGCTGGGATTCTGGGAGTTGAAGTCCACAAGTCTTAAAGTTGCCATGGTTGAAGACCCCTGGTGTAGTGATTAAGGTGTCAGACTGCTTTCAGAGAGACCCAGATTCAAATCCACACTATCAAAGGGAGACTTTGGACAGGTCACTCATTCCCTTAGTCCAGGCTTGTTACAGCTGAGCTAAAGTAAAGAGAGATTATTTTATATGCTGCTTTGGTCATTTCCCCATACATTGTCTTCTGCAGTTATCCATCATTGTTGGGTCAAAATATCAGTAACAAGAAATGGTTTTATATCACTTTAATGATGTATCAGAGATTAGAAGATATATAAGTAACTAAGGGGGAGATGGCCACAGGTTCCTGGAGAAAAATTGGGTCTGAGCAAGCATACAAAAGTAATATACAGCCTAATACACTGAAGTGTTACCAAAGTGTATCCTTTGTAGGGTATTTTTATTCTTCCATTATGCATAGTTGCTTAAGGGGAAAAAGTTAATCATTCAACAACTACATTCATCATTTATTCTATTTGTGCAAGATGCCTGAAACTTACCTTTATAACTATTAATAAGAATATGTGGAGATCAAAATTGTTTGCTTTTGTTATAATGCTTAAATGTTTCTTTCTATAAAATCCTGGATACCTCCATGTGAGGCCAGGTTAGTTTGCCATAGGATCATCTTTCAAAGATAAGAGTACAGCAATTTGTTTCCTTTCAGTGGCATATCAGTTAAGACATTCCTTTCCACCATCAGGGTTTAGGCATTGCATTAGAATCGGAGTGTTTCTGCACTTGGATTCTGTTTGAAGCAGAATCACATGTTGGGAACGTAACTTTGGATGAAAACCAAACCCTCTATTTTTATGCAGCCACTGGCTTATTTTCACACGGCCTTCCGATTAACTTTGATAATACTCTTTGTGAGAAATTACTTTGGACATCTGGCAAGAACCATGCTTGCTCCATGGTTCAGTGGGCACAGAAGAAGTGAAAACTCGAAGATGCATAGGAAAAGAGAAGGGATGGTTTCATAACCGGCCACTGACCATATAGCAATATGGCCTTTCTCATCCTTCCGACTTTAAAAACGTGTTGATTTCCTCACAAGTAAAACATTAGACATTAATGGTCTGTAGAGATTCTCAGTCACCCAGGTCATGGTTGTCCCAAAGGTGCTTTTTCAGGAGGCAATTGGACATTCTTGTTTTATTCTTTTGAAGACGTTTCACTTCTCATCCAAGAAGCTTCTTCAGCTCTGATAAGACCATGGGGAATGAAAGGATTTCTATTGACAGCTGGTCATTTGCATCCTTTTAGCAGTTTGTTGATGCACTTGGAGGTTTATCTGTGTTCTCAGAGTCACCTGAGTGGTGCTCCTGGTTCCTGCAGTCTGCAATATTTTTTTTCTCTGGAAATCCATTCCTACTCACACACCATTCAAAGTCGTTCATTCCAACATGTATTGCTAAAATTCTGTAGAGATTCTTGGTCATCCAGGTCATGGTTGTCCCAAAGGTGCTTTTTCAGGAGACGACTAAAATTTCTTGTTTTTTGTTTTGAAGACGTTTCGCTTCTCATTGGATGAGAAGCGAAATGTCTTCCAAAGAAAAAAAATAAGGAAGTCCAGTTGCCTCCTGTAAAAACACCTTTGGGATGAGACTTTAATCTACTTTAAAAGTTAATTTGCTTTGCTTTCATTTTGGTAGAAAACAGTCCCAAAGCTTCTTCAACCCGCATTAGTTGTTGTCTAATCCTGGTGAACAGTAGTTTTTTTTTTTTTTCTTTTCTTTCTAAATTTTTCTTTTCCAGTAGGGGGCATCAGTTTCTCCACGTGGAACCCTGGTTAGGTAATCTTTATTAATGATGTGAAATAGTTTACTTAAATCTGGTGCTTTGTAGCTACCAGAGACACCGCAATTCTCAGACTGTCCAGCCTAGTTGCAGGCATTAGTTTAAGAGAGGTGAATGAGACATGTTGCTGTAAAGCAATATTTCATATAATTTCATATAACAAACTTGTAATTCTCATTAGTCATTAGTGCATGAAATTAAAACAAAATCCATCAGAATGACCATGTACCCAAATCCAAGAATTATAGAGATCGTCCAATGCTACCTCTATAGCAGGGGTGTCAAACTTGGGTTGTCACATTGTTGTCACGTGATGTATCGTGACTTTCTTCCCCTTCGCTAAAATAGGGGTGGGCGTGGCCTATGCATGATGCATCCAGCCCACGGGCCATGAGTTTGACATCCCTGCTCTATAGAGATGAACTCTAATATAGGTGGATTGTGTTATGTTTGTTATGCTTCCTACTTGTCTTGCTTCTTCTTTTTAGTCTCATATCTTAAATACAGGCATATTTTGTACCAATAATGTACAAAATCATGTAGTAAACAATTCTGTATCTGTGTCGCTTAGAAAGAGTCGTAACGCACTGTGAAGTGGTATATAAGTCTAAGTGCTATTGCTACATTGGTATCTGGAAAGTATTTCACGCGCATCATTATGACTCCATGTAAAGATTATAGTGCAATTAACATGGCTTAGGGACTGGGTACTTACGGGACCGCCTGCTGTTACCACATGCCTCCCACCGACCCGTACGCTCTCACAGAGAGGGACTTCTCAGGGTGCCATCCGCCAAACAATGTCGGCTGGCGGCCCCCAGGGGAAGGGCCTTCTCTGTGGGGGCTCCCACACTCTGGAATGAGCTTCCCCCAGGTTTACGCCAAATACCTGACCTTCGGACTTTCCGCCGCGAACTGAAGACACACCTTTTTATCCGCGCGGGGCTGGCTTAAATTGAATTTTTAAATGTTAAATTTTATTAATTTTAAAAGGGGTTTTTTAGTGTATGGTAAATTTTTAAATTTTCAGGCTAATTTAAATAAGTTTTTAAATTCCGTTTTAATTGTATTTTGTATTGTTCGTTTTATTCTGCCTGTACACCGCCCTGAGTCCTTCGGGAGAAGGGCGGTATAAAAATCAAATAAATAAATAAATAAACTGAGACACGTGGAATATGATGATTATCCATTTCCAAGTATTTTCCCACCAAAAGGATTTTTTTCCCCCACAGTTCACCCAATTAACTCTTCCCTATTAGTACTTTCCACAGACTGCATACAGACTGCCTACCAATTTGGAGTTTTTCTATTCACTGTTGAGAGTTTTCTTCCAACAGACTTTCTTTGTTGTTGTTTTGACCTTACTAGCTAGACTCAATAATGCAAGCATAAACAAATCAGTTTTCCCCTAACTAGTAAATGCCAAATGGCCAATATTGTCTATTAACATAGCCGGACGTGGGCAACCTGTTCCAACAATAGGGTTGGGAAATCTGGTAATTGAGGTCTCAACACATCTGGAAAACAAGTTCAAGAAAGTTGAGCCGAATACAAACAGTTCTCACAGTCCTAAAGAAACATATACCTTATTTCCAAATACACTGCTGATATTACCTAGCTGAGTAATGTCAAGCAAACAACCAAGCTCTGACGGCACCAGGAACTCCACACTCCAACCCTGAGCTACATATATTATCTTCTATTGGAACCTGAGTAAGTACAGGAAAATGGTCGTGTTAGCTGCATATTTAGAGGAATATATAGAATAGAATGGAGGGACACAGTGGCTTAGTGGGTAAGACGCTGAGTTTGTCGATTGAAAGGTCGGCAGGTCAGCGGTTCAAATCCCTAGTGCCACGTAATGGGGTGAGCTCCTGTTACTTGTCCCAGCTTCTGCCAACCTAGCAGTTAGAAAGCACATTAAAAATGCATGTAGAAAAATAGGGACCACCTTTGGTGAGAAGGTAACAGCATTCCGTGCGCCTTTGGCGTTGAGTCATGCTGGCCACATGACCATGGAAACGTCTTCTGACAGCGCTGGCTCTTCAGCTTTGAAACAGAGATGAGCACTGCCCCCTAGAGTCGGGAACAACTAGCACTTATGTGCGAGGGGAACCTTTATCTTTATAGAATAGAATAGGGAATTATATAGAATATATAATAGAATATATAGAATAATAGAATATATAGAATAGGGACACAGTGCGATAAGATAAAGATAGAGATAGAGAAGAGAAGAGAAGAGAAGAGAAGAGAAGAGAAGAGAAGAGAAGAGAAGAGCAGAGCAGAGCAGAGCAGAGCAGAGAAGAGAAGAGAAGAGAAGAGAAGAGAAGAGCAGAGCAGAGCAGAGAAGAGAAGAGAAGAGAAGAGAAGAGAAGAGAAGAGAAGAGAAGAGAAGAGAAGAGAAGAGAAGATGCTGAGTTTGTCGATTGAAAGGTCGGCCGTTCAGTGGTTTGAATCCCTAATGCCGCATAACGGGGTGAGCTCCCGTTATTTGTCCCAGCTTCTGCCAACCTAGCAGTTCGAAATCACGTTAAAAAAATGCAAGTAGAAAAAAACCTTTACCTTTATAGAATAAAATAACACAGTTAGACGGGACCTTGGAAGTCTTCTAGTCCAACCCCCTGCTTAGGCAGGAAACCCTATATCCTTTCAGGCAAATGGTTATCCAATCTCTTCTTAAAAATTTCCAGTGTTAGAGCATTCACACCTCCTGAAGGCAAGTTGTTCCACTGATTAATTGTTCTAACTGTCAGGAAATTTCTCCTTAGTTCTAAGTTGCATCTCTCCTTGATTAGTTTCCACCCACTGCTTCTTGTCCTACCCTCAGGTGCTTTGGAGAATAGTTTGACTCCCTCTTCTTTGTGGCAACCCCTGAGATATTGGAACACTGCTATCATGTCTCCCCTAGTCCTTCTTTTCATTAAACTAGACATACCCAGTTCCAGCAACCGTTCTTCATATGTTTTAGCCTCCAGTCCCCTAATCCTCTTTGTTGCTCTCCTCCATCCGCTCACATTATTTTTAGGCAGACATAATACATAAGGCAATGCTACTACATTTTTTCAGTCAGCTAAGTTTGTGGTAGAATACACCACGACGCCCAGATGTAAACTTTCATGCAATTCTACTCAGGTACAGCATAACAAGAAAACGAACAATATCCCTCTATCCCTCTAGATCCTGCCATTGTTCTATGCATAGCCTGCTGATGAACGTGAGATGGCAAAGTCATCTTCATTAGATGGAATTTAATAGTGAATCAAAGTTCTAGAGAGAATAGACTGATCTAAACTTTAGCCTCCCTTGAGTCTCGCTGAAAGATTAGAGGGAAGGAACAGGGTCCTGCTGTGTTGAATGGATCAGATAGTTTTTCACTAATAGTTACTTTTGTTATAAAAGCCTAGAGTCCCACCCAATTTTAACTCTTTGGGTGGGGGGGAGGAAGGTTCAACTATGGAATGACATATTCAGCTAAAGTTCTTAATTCACAATAATTCTGTTGTGATGCTGAGATACGATAGGTCTCAGATCTATATAAATTTGAAGTGCTTTTTTTTCCATAAAAGGATGGTTTTTCTTTTTCTTTTTCTTTTTTAAAAACAAGTTTTTATTGGTTTTTTAATCCCCCACACACATTTATGAATATGTGGGGGTGGGGAACTACACAGTTTATGAACAGAGTATTGGCCCTATCATATCTTATACAATTTAATAAAATATATTTTACTTAGTTACAATTTTTGCCATAATCTTTTTTTCCCATAATTTTTATCCCTATCCTAATATTTCCTTGCTCATTTCACTAAGTCACATCTTCTTTCGCCCTCAAGTTCTAATTTCTCCATTTTTATTGGTATTCATTCTCTTTCATTCTTTTTTTTTATTGTTTCAATTTTTCTCCTAATATATTCAAATATATTCAGGGTTGCCTTTCTTCCATTTCATCTTTTCCTTTTCACAGCAATCCTTTCTTCTCCTTCTCAGTCCTCTTCCTCCCTTCTTTCATCCTCCCTACTTTCTTCTCTCCTCTCCTACTCCTTCTCTACTTTCCCTTCCTTTATCTCCCTCCTCCCTACTTCCTCCCTATCTAACCTTCTCTCCTAGTCTCATTTCCCCTGTCTTTCCTCCTCTCCTCTTCCCTTTATTCTTTCTCTCTCCCTACTTCTCCCTTTCCATCTCTCACCTTCTTCTTATCTCTCTCCATTGCTGTATTCATTTTCATTTCAATATTTCTGTAAAGGATTATTTTTCAATGGCTTGTTAGGCTACAGACACTGGTCTTTGAATTTTAGATGTTCTCAAGCCAGTTGTCACTTTAAAAAAAAAAATCAGACTAAATCTATATCTCAAATAAAGACACGTATTTTAAGTACAAAGAACAGAAAACAAAATACATTACTATTATTGCAGTAAGGATTTTTCTTAGTGGCCCTTTGCTTTATGGTGTCAAATCGTATTAAATAAAAGGTTAGATCTGAAACTTATTTTAAGAAAGGTAAAAACATGCTGCCCAAGAAAATTGTTGCTCTCCACCTACAGAACACCATCTGACATAGCTAAAGTATAAACAAAGTATGAAAGACAGAATGTGTTAGATGATCTTGCTAATCTAATGCTGTCTCTTTACAGTCCACCAAGCTTCTAGCCTTTTACTGAGGCTTATATTTCACTCATTGAAAAGAGATGATAGAGGCTCACTATATCAAAGCTTCGTTATCATTATTGGCTAGGTTGTGCAAGCATCTTTAATTCTTTTGTTGATGGCTGAAAGTGTGTTATGCAGCATTGATAAAACTGCTACAAAAGCTTTAAGCAGAAGCTGCCTTGGTCTCTATTTCTGACAGGCGAAATCTCCCCATTGTCAATTTATAATTGGCCCGAGCTAAATGACCTTAGGTTATTTTATTTTTGGGGGGGTTTTTTTGGGTGGGGAGAATTAGGGTTTTCTGCTTTCCAATTCCTTAAGCTGTTTCTTATGTAGCCTTGCACTTGAGCCGTATATGTTTTGTTTGTTTGTTTGTTTGTTTGTTTATTTTGACAAGCATGAATTATATCACAGATATAAGTATATACATGATTATGAATACATGAAATGGATACGAATAAAAGGGGACATTAGGACAGGGATGGCAGGCACGCTGGTGCGCTTATGCACGCCCCTTACAGACCTCTTAAGAATGGGGTGAGGTCAGCAGTAGACAGTCTAAGGTTAAAGTTTTGGGGGTTTGGGGAAGAAACCACAGAGTCAGGTAGTGCATTGACAACTCTGTTACTGAAGTCGTATTTTCTGCAATCGAGTTTGGAGCGGTTTACCTTAAATTTATATCTATTGTGTGCTCGTGTATTGTTGTGGTTGAAGCTGAAGTAGTCATTGACAGGTAAGACATTGAAGCAGATAATTTTATGAGCTATGCTTAGGTCAGACTGAAGGTGCCGTAGTTCTAAGTTGTCTAAGCCCAAAATTTCAAGTCTGGTGGATAAGGGATTCTGTTGCGAGCAGAGGAGTGGAGGACTCTTCTCATGAAATATCTCTGGACTCTCTCAATTGTATTAATGTCTGATATGCAGTATGGGTTCCAGACAGATGAGCTGTATTCAAGAATTGGTCTAGCAAATGTTTTGTGTGCTCTAGTTAACAGTAAAATATTACCAGAGAAGAAGCTATGCAAGATTAGGTTAACAATCGTTAATGTTGTTGACAATGTTGTTACAGTGGGCTCTGGCACTTAGATCATTAGAGATGAGTATTCCAAGATCCTTGACAAAGTGAGGGCCATCTACAAGGTCGTGTCCACTCATCCATTTCTTATCTGAATCCAAAGTTTTTCATGCATAATAGGTGTGTTAGAAATGAAAGAAGGAGAAAACACGAGGTTGGAAACAATTTCCCACAATTCTTAAAAGATCCCCTCTAAGCAACAGACATTCAGATTAGACTTTAAGGTGACAGCCAAGGCTCTCCTTCAGCAGCATGAGTAAGGGCACCCAAACAAAATTTGATGGTTTTCTCCATTTTGTATAAATTCTCATGAACATCTAAAGACATTGTGCAAAAAGCAAAACGCAGCATCATATAAACATTAGACAGTGTTATATGACCATATATGACCATCATTTGTGTTGTAAATGTTGTACCTTGATGAAGGTATCTTTTCTTTTATGTACACTGAGAGCATATGCACCAAGACAAATTCCTTGTGTGTCCAATCACACTTGGCCAATAAAATTCTATTCTATTGTATTCTATATGACTGTAGTAACGTTATGGGATTGTTAAGGGTCTAAATTAGTTGACAAGTGAGTAAAGAAGGAGAACAAATGGGATTTGCTCAGCAGTTCAACATGGAAATAGAAGGAAGGAAAATAGAAGGGAGAAGGGAGAGTGACTGGAGAAGCTAAGGGACTGTGTGCTCAGCTGTGAAATGTGAAAAGGTCAACTCTGAATAGATAGATATTGCAAGAAGTGGGACCTGAGAGCCCTTTCTGGGTGATTGAGTGACTGCTTCCTAGTGAGTAAGCTGAGAACATAAGAAGAATATAAGGCAGATGGTTTCCGGCTCATAGAGCAACATGGAGAGTTAACAAGAATTGAATTCAACATGGGAGCCACAAACAAATTTTCTAAGTCAAGTGTACTTAGCTATCACGAAGCCTTACAAGGGGACAAGAAGAAATAAGTGTTAATGATTAAATAAATATAAATAAGGATTCACCATTGGTTGAATGCCAAGAGTGTAAATCCTTTCCATTTCCCACCATTTAGTTAGAACAGAAGAAGCTTTTTGGATGAGAAGCAAACTGTCTTTAAGAAAAAAAAATCAAGGAAGTTCAGTTGCCTTTTAAAAAAAAAAAAAGCACCTTTGGGACAACCATGACATAAATATTTTCTGTTGGTAGCGCCATAAGAAACAAAAGTAGAAATAAACAGAAGTCAACAACGGATATACCTGTAATGTTAACGGCTTGTTTATAATCCTGAAAACAATCTGATATATATCAGCTGAAGTGCAAACAGTATTGTACTTAAAGAAAAAATTCAGATAATTGGAGTTGTAGACGGAACATCTGTAGTTCATTAGAGAATATGTTGTTTTATCAAATGAAAAAATGTCATTTGAGCTGACAGAGGTAGCATCTTTTCACAATAAAGAACATCAAACGAAAGAGCAACCCTATTGCTTAAGAGTGACAACCCAGAACCAAGAGATGTAGGTGATATTCTTAACCACTGAAATTACAATCAATTTTCAGCTCTTTCAAGAACAAACAGAGGAAGCCTTCAGAGGAAGAAAAAGTGACACTGACAGCCAGGAGACAGGATAGCTTCCTGGGCTCTTCAGCAAGGCAAAGAACTATCCTTGGTACAGGTGTGGGATTCAGCCGGTTCGGATTGATTCGGGTGAACTGAATGTTAATTTTAATCTGGTTCGCTGAACTGGAAATTGCAGGGACTGGCTGACCCTGCCCACCCCACCTGTCCCCTCCCAGGAGTCTCAACATGGCCTGTTTTGGATGCCAGGTAAGTGCAGGGCCTGCTTGGAGGCTCTGAGAGGATGAAAAACAGGCCTACCGGAAGTACCAGAAGTCCAGAAATGAGCCTGTTTCCAGACTCCAGAGGGCCTTCAGAGGGCCATTTTTGCCCTCCTGGAAACTCAAGAAAAGCCTCCGGAGCCTGGGGAGGGTGAAAACACCTTCCCTGCCATGGTGCAGGAATCTGATTAGACCACACCCCCATGGCCACGCCCATCCAGCAACCAGACAGAGAACTGGTTGCTAAATTTTTTCAATCCACCCCTGCCTTGGTGACTCATTAGTATGAAAAACCAAAAACAATTGGTGCGTTAACTCAGCAACTCTGCCAGAGGCAAGTAGCAAAATAATTTCCAAATATATTAATATTGACATTAATCCCTTCTGGTTAATCCATGTGAGATATGAGATATTGCAAAGAACTATTATAACTATCATCGTGGACTCTAAAGTTCTAAGAACGAAGCACAAGGTCCTGGGGCTTCAAGTGATGTTCTCAACCACCCTTCCAGTCTGTCGAACTGAACTGAAAAGAGAAATAAAAAATAATATATGTAAAATGACTGGGTTATGTAAATGGTGCTGATGGGAGAAGGTTTGGTTTATGGAACCCATCTGGATAATGTTTCATTGTCATGAAATGAATTGTACTTCTTAAAGCAGGGATCTCCAACCTTGGCAACTTTAAGACTTGTGGACTCCCAACTCCTCTGGGAGTTGAAGTCCACAAGTCTTAATGTTGCCAAGGTTGGAGACCCGTCTTAAAGGACCGCTAAAATATTCAGGCCAATCATAGTGAGCTTGATGTAGAGAATTTTTAAATAAATCCTTTGGATGAAATTAAGAAAGAAACCCTATCTTAGTAAGAATGTGTGCTATAAAAAGAAATTGGGTTGGATGAAAAACTAAATTTTGTGAAGGGAAGGGAATCTATGAATGTGGAATGATTGCTATTAAGAAACTGGCAAAGAGTATGATAACACTCTTCAAACTCCTGAGAAGTTGTAACACAGGAAAAGGTCAAAACCTTTTCCCTATAATTCCAGAATACTCCGGGGACAATAAAAGACTCAGATTACAAGAAAACGTACCTCAGTACAGTGTTCTTAACAAGTTCTTAACAATAAGACCAATTTGACAATGTAATCAATTACCCTTCCTTGGTTGGGTTCAAGCAGAGACCAGACAGCCATCTGTTGGGAATGCTGTTTTATAGATTCCTGCGTAGAGCAGTTTAAATATTTATTTAAAATATAATTTAGCAATAATCTAAGCAGAGGCTGTTGAGGCCTTCCAACCTCTACACACCGTATCTTTGTCTAGCTCAGATCAGTACACAGGAAGGAGAAGAGTTCTTGATTTATGTTCTGTCCTTAACCAAGTCATGTCATTATAGAGTGCAGCAAAATGAGAAAGTAGAAAGTCCTTCTGTAGAAAGTTAGCGCCCAGCCGTCTTCTAGAAGAATGAAATATTTTAGGAAATATTAAAAAGGCAGGATATTATATTTCCCTGGATGAGAAAAGGAGAAACATGTTTTAAAGACAAAACAACTCCCTGCCCGCTCCCACTTCAGCTCCAGGGTGATGGGATTAAGACTTGGCCTCCAGGACATAATGGGATTAGCCATTATTCTACCCATCTAGCAACGGAACTCACCATATGGCCCAACCAAGCCTGGGGCACAGACAGCCTACAATGTTAGCTAAGACCCCCGCCTCCTGGGAGTCTGACAGCCAATGGGATACATTTCTTATACAGGAACAAGAAACTCTAAGAGAGGATATAAATCTATCTCTCTCACACACTCATGTGCTTTTTTGCCCAGGACCTCAAACCATGTGGTCCAGGGGTGAAATCCAGTTCTGGAGAATTCTGGAGAACCACTAGCGGAAATTTTGAGTAGTTCGGAGAACCGGTAGCAGAAATTTTGAGTATTTCGGAAAACCAGCAAATGTCACCTCTGGATGGCCCAGGAGTGGGATGGGAATGGAGATTTTGCAATATCCTTCCCGTGCCACCCCCACCAAGCCACCCCCACCAAGCCACCCCCAGAGAACCGGTAGTAAAAAAAATTGAATTTCACCACTGATGTGGTCCTGTCCACCATTAAACCATCTTTCCAATCAGCCACCATGTTTCCAGTGTCTTTCTCCCCACTTGGAACTGAAGCCAGATCAGTGGTGGGTTTCTACCGGTTCGCACTGGTTCAAGCAAACTGGTAATGGCGGTGGCAGGAGGCTTTGCCCACCTGCCCGGACATCATCACGGACGCTATGCACATGTGCACAAGCACTGCACTTGAGCGAAGCGAGCACGCACACACGAACACTCCCGATTCCAAACCAGTAGCGAAGGTAAGTGGAACCCACTACTGACCCAGATGGACATTTCTTCCAACACTTCAATCTCACTTCCATTCCATCTCCTGCCTTCTTTTGCTCTCCTGTAAAAGATAAGAAAAAGTGGAAGATAAGAATACTTTATGAGCTTGCATGTAGTAGAGAGATGGTAGGCAGAAGCAGGAGAGCAGTAGAAATATCAGGGGGATCCTGGACACTCTTGAAAATGTTTATATATATATATATAACCAAAGACCTACATATATATATATATATATATATATATATATATATATATATATATATATATATATATATATATATTTTTGTTTTCTGACCAAAGACCTACACACACACACACACACACACACACACACACACACACACACACACACACACACACACACACACACACATATATATATATATATATATATATATATATATATATATATATATATATATTTGTTTTCTGAGGTTTTCGCGGGTGTTTGTATGTAGGTCTTTGGTTATTCGGGTTTTCTCCCGCATAAAATTGGAAGTGTCTTGGCGACGTTTCGACGAAGTCTCATTCGTCATCTTCAGGCTTCAGCTTCGTGCTTCTGGGAGTAATGCTCCCAGATTGATTGGGAGGAAATGGAGATTTTACAGTATCCTTCCCCCGGAGTGGGGTGGGAATGGAGATTTTACAGTATCTTTCCCCTGTCACGCCCAGCACGCCACGCCCACCAAGCCATATCCACAGAACTGGTGGTAAAAAAATTTGAAACACACCACTGGATGTATCATATTATCATAGAGAAGTTACAGCTTACCCACCTACACCATTTTTTAGCTTTCAGAAAATCAAAATACAGATTCTCCTGGGAGAAAATATTTGAGCCAATTTTTTGGTGTATGAATTCAAGTTGGAAAAAAAACTAGAATAAGAATGGGGGGAAGTAAAAGCAGGAGACCATAGAAGTTGAAGGCAGAAATATCAATTAGATCACCAAGTCCATAGTTTGCTCAATGAATCTGTTGCAAAATGAGAAAGTGAGAAGAAGGAACAAGTTTAAACTTCCACGGCTTAAGACAACTGTACTTTCTTGCTGACAGAAGGCAGCCAACTCTTGTGTAGCTTCATTCTACATTGGAATAAAAATCCTTATCTATACCATATTTTGTATTTGAAATATTTCAGGCAAGCTATAGTCTAGTACTCATATTAAACCATGTATAAATAATAGAAATGAGATGTAATCTATGGAGCTTCATATCAGTCATTCTTCTCAGAAGTAAACTAAAAGTAAGGACTTTGAATTATGTAACTCAATTATATAATTATGTAAAATTTGCTGAATTTAGTCAGAGTAAAATGACTTTGAATTATGACCAAAACTATTCTGTCTTGTTCTTGTATTTTTGAAAAATGAATTCTGTGGCGTTTAATAACTTTACTTTAGTAAACTTGGCCTCTCATACTGTATGACTCTAGTCTAGGGTAACAAAATAGTATTTCCTGGTGTGCTTTCTTGAACAGTTTGCCTGAAATTCTTAGAATTAAGTACATTTTCACAACAGTCAACTCTAAAAACCAATGCCCTTTATCTTTGCTTCCTGCTGCTACGTGCATCTGAAATAATTTAATTGTAGTATAATTTGCTCTCATCTTGATTGTAGGAAATATGACATCTGCAATAGAGAAATAAATGTCTAGAACACGCTACCTGATCCTGTTGTTAGTTTCTCTAAGCTCCAAACCTTTTACCTTAAACTGTCTACTGTGGACCTTTCATGTTTCTTAAGAGGTTCCTAAGGGGGCGTGCATAAGCGCACCAGCATGCTTACCGTCCCTGTCCTACTGCCCCCTTTTATATGCAATCATTCTATGTGTTTATGGCTATGTTTTGCCTATTTATATCCTTTTATTTGTGCCATTTTTTTCATGTGTCCATGGCTATGTCTATACTGTTACTTGTTTCCTTGTACTTGTTGACAAATAAATAAATAATAATAAATAAGTAAATTTGGAAAATCACATTAACATGGTTTACAGTAAATAAAATAAATAGCTTTACTTGGAAAAGAAATCACTGAATGGATCCACAGCCTCTAAAAAACAGGTGAGCAATCCATTGTTCTGTAAACAATTGGCAGATACAGTTGATAAAAAACCACAGGATGGGGATCCTAGATGCTTATAAATGAGCTGTGCATAATTGATGGGTGTGACTCTATTGACATTAGACACCTAATCCAGTCTAAAGGCAGCTGATCTAGATCCAATGAAATAGGTTTGCTGCTGAAAACATCAAGTTCATCAACGTAACTAAGGAGGTGTAGAGGTGGGAGGCAGCCAATCTTATTCTGAGCCTGTATCATTTTTTTACCTTGATGAACGTATCTTTTCTTTTATGTACACTGAGAGGATATGCACCAAGACAAATTCCTTGTGTGTCCAATCACACTTGGTCAATAAAAATCCTATTCTATTCTATTCTATTCTATTATAGACAGACAATTGCTGAACTGGGCTTGAATTAAATGAGAAACTTGGCTTTCTTTCTTACCTGAACTTCAGTGATATTGGTAAGTGCTGTTGGAAATGTCCACAAAATATTTATTTTTAAACTCCAACACTGTTCAGTGAACAATTGACCAATGGTCTTTGTAGTGCTTGTAAGAGTTCAAGTCTTATGGATTGTGCATGTAAACACCTCCCGTTTCAGTCTCAAAATAAGGAGTAAAAAAAAAAAACCTCTCTAAAAGAGTAAAAATGAAAATTTGTCCTGTTTGCTGCAGTAAAACCAGAGAGTTATAAAAGGCCCTCTGAACAATATTGAGTTTAGGACAGCACAATCACATCACAAAAGATTTACCTTACTGTGCAAATTCAATCTAGAGCAATAACAGTCTATTACAAGTCAAGCAATACAACATCAAAGGAATATTTAAAAGAATAGACAGAACCTTTACATCAAAGCAATTGAGTTAGCCTTCCCCCAAAGAAAGTGCTCTTGAGACAAGTTCTGTTTCTTTCAAGAATGACATTAATTTCATTGAAAATTATATTTTAATTCTATATTAAGTATTTCTGGTGCACAACTTCTTGGCTTCTAGCTCTATTGAACAAATGGGGAGCATACTGATTTATTGTATATAATGAAAGGTCACTTCATTATATTCCAGTCCATTCCTTGAATAAATGCAATATTTCTAGTAATAATTTCCCATGCATGTTTACTCAGAAATTAGCAGAATATATCCAATATAAGTTATGAGCCATTGTCTGTAGCTATGGATTATGATATTATCAAACAGTGCAA
Source organism: Ahaetulla prasina (assembly GCF_028640845.1). Lineage (NCBI taxonomy): Eukaryota > Metazoa > Chordata > Lepidosauria > Squamata > Colubridae > Ahaetulla > Ahaetulla prasina. Next base: position 21,170,366 of record NC_080546.1, read on the forward strand.
GAGATCATTCTACTTTCTTAATTGTAAAGTCAATCAGTGAAACTGCTATTTTTCACAATGTGTCCATTTTTACAATGTCAGCTAAGATCAGGCCTAAAGCCAAAGTCCATAATTGCAATAAAAGCAGACCAATTCCAAACATTCACAGCAAAATAAAGGAAGGCAACAGCAGAAGCCTTGCACTGAGATAGCTTTCAAAAACGCTATTCAGTTGTTTGCGTTTTTCCCCCAAAAATATTATTTTTAAAAATTGAACATTGTAGGTGAAGAAATATTAAGTAGTAAGAGGAACAACAGGAGATTGGGAGGCTAGAGACCCTGTCCATCAAGCTCAAGAGATCTCAAAGTACTTTTTTTTAAAAAAATGTAAACATAGCCAAATTATGTCTCATCCTGATTTTTAATTTTTCATTATAATTGTTGTTGTTGTTAGTTGCCAAGTCGTGTCTGACCCATCGCAACCCCATGGAAAACTTTCCTCCAGGCCTTCCTGTCCTCTACCATCCCCTGGAGTCCATTTAAACTCACACCGACTGATTCAGTGACTCCATCCAGCCACCTCATTCTCTGTCGTCCCGTTCTTCTTTTGCCCTCAATCTTTCCCAGCATTAGGCTCTTCTCCAGTGAGTCCTTCCTTCTCATTAGGTAGCCAAAATATTTCAGTTTCATCTTTAGAATCTGGCCTTCTAAAGAGCAGTCAGGGTTGATCTCCTCTAGGATTGACCGGTTTGATCACCTTGCAGTCCAAGGGATTCCCAGGAGTCTTCTCCAGCACCATAGTTCATTATAATTAGGGGTTCTCAAAAGAAGAACCTATCTGATTTTTCCCCCCCCAGATATTAAAAAAATTACCAGATATTAGAAAATTTTCTCTAAGCGGTTTATAGAGCCAGCATATTGTCCCAAACAATCTGGTTCCTCGTTTTATTGACCTCGAAGGAGGGAAGGCTGAGTCAATCTTGAGCCTGTTAGGATCGAACTCCTGGTGGTAGGAATGCAGAATTAGCCAGCAATACTGCATTGCAACCACTGTGCCACCGTGGCTGTTTTGTATGGAAATACTGTTCCATACAAAAATATGTATTGTATGCAGTGGTGGGATTCAGCCAGTTCGCACCAATTCACGAGAACCAGTTGTTAACTTTCTGAGCAGTTTGATGAACTGGTTGTTGGAAGAAATCATTAGGGCAGAGAATCGGTTGTTAAATTATTTGAATCCCAATACTGATCATATGCCTAGTCCATCTCACTGATCCAAAACAACATTTGAGGAGATCATCCTGACCATCATTACTTCTTAAGTATATCCATTAAAGATATACTTAAGAAGAAACCTTTTTCTTCTGAATTTTCTTAAACAAACTTTACATCAAACCTTAGATATTATAACAAAGTGTTTGACCAGAGCCTACGTGCATAGACTTCCTCATTCTTAAAGGGATAGTAGGACAATGAGATGCCAACAGAATGAAAAGAGAAGAGCCAAACAATTATTAATGGCTGGTACAGGTGCAGGAAAGTATAAAAGTGTATGTTTTAAGACAAATGAGATGGATGGTATTCTAGTGAACTACCTGCCTTCAAAGAAAAGGCAATACAGTGCAGGCCATGGGACCGCGTTGAATGTAAGAAGGCTGTTGCTTGAATCCCTAGGTGATACCTGACACGCCCAGGCACTAACTATGCCGACTCAAGTACAGTAGATAAGCAAAGAGTTATACTGTGGTTCCTTTGCATTTGGCCCAAGAAGCAAGTTTAAAAGCACAAGCAGGTTGTCCTGTGCAGCCGGTAAAATGCTTAAATGTCAGGTTGGTATTGTTAAGACTCGATCTGTATGCACAGCCACTATCAGGTGTACAGGCAAGCATAGAGTTCATAAAGAAAAGCCACGGAGAATAAACAGTATCCTGTTTTAGCCATTCCCCAGTGGCTTTGTAAAAAAATCCTTTAGCAATTAAAATGTTATTGACATTTGCTGACCTGTGTGTTGTGTCTCTCAAGATCAAGAGTAAATATACAAAATGTTTGGATAAATTTTCAACACCGTTGCTGGGCCCTGAAGTTTCTCGCATCCTCATGTGATCCTCAGCCCAGATGTGATTTGCATTTTAAAGTATCATGCAGAGATGCGTCTTTTGCCTTTTCACTTCCTTTTCAATGGACCTCTTGTAAAGCTGTGGATCACTGATTACTTTCTGGATTTTCTGACAAATCCTCAGGGTATTTTCCTTCCGTACCTCAACTGTTGCTGCTGTGGTTTCTTCAGACTTGACTCTAAGCAACTGCATGGACAAGTCCATGACGTTGTCTAAGCAGCATTTATGAAAGTAGGTAGGTTTCCTAGCTTCTAGTCCAGCACCTGAGCCATTAGGCCAAACTGGCTTTATCCTTTGCCTACTTACCTAGTAAAAATACAATGAACATGTTCATACATGTTCAGGTTCTTTTCACCTAAAAATAGTGTGCTTCAAGCTAAAGCTTTACTCTAGCAAGGAGTTGATTTTTGTAGTACAAACCTATGCTATTTAGGATAAACTTTCTGCAACACAAAAGATATATCCTTTCCAGTGGTGGGTTGCTACCAGTTCACCCTGGATCGGGTGAACCGGGAGCGGCGGCAGGAGGCTCCACCCACCCACCTGGACGCTTCTGCGCATGCGCAAAAGCATCACACGAGCAAGCATGTGTGCATGTGCGCATGAGCAAACTGGTAGCAAACTAAATTGAAACCCACTACTGATCCCTTCCCAAAGCACACACATATAAAATATATAAGCCGTGCTGGTGCAGTAGTTAGAATTCAGTACTGCAGGCTACTTCTGCTGACTGCCAGCAGTTCCTTTCTCACTGGCTCAAGGTTGACTCAGCCTTCCATCCTTCCCAGGTCGGTACAATGAGGACCCAGATTGTTGGGGGCAATATGCTGACTCTGTAAACAGCTTAGAGAGGGCTGCAAAACACTGTGAAGTGCTATATAAGTCTAAGTGCTATTGCTATTGCTATAATCCCTCCCAAAAGTCCTCACTAAAGGTCTGGTCAAAATGTAACATATTAAGTTCATTACTAGAAGCCAAATGTCTGTTGAAACAATATGGTTTGCAGTGTCTTCAGAATACCATAAGTGTAGAGCAGAGGTGGGTTTCAGCAGGTTCTGACCAGTTCTGGAGAACGGGTAGCAGAAATTCTGAGTAGTTCAGAGAACTGGTAGTAAAAATTCTGACTGGCCCCACTCCCATCTATTCTCTGCCTCCCAAGTCCCAGCTGATCAGGAGGAAATGGGGATTTTAGAGTATCCTTCCCCTGCCATGCCCACCAAGCCATGCCCACCAAGCCATGCCACGCCCACCAAGCCACACCCACAGAACTGGTAGTAAAAAAATTTGAAACCCACCACTGGTACAGGGCTTAAATCTCTCTTTGGGGGCAGCATGTTCCACAATCCTGGGACAACCACAGAGAAGGCCACTGTGGAAAAGTGATATCAATTTTTTCGTTTTAATATATTATACATTTCTGTAGCTGTTTATTATTCAGCCCTTCTATAAATGATACATTGCTTATGTACCTTTTATTGCATTTCTCGGGTAGTACTTTTAAATACTGAATTATAAAGTCTGCCAATTTGCTGTCAATGATTTCAATAAAATCGTGTCCTTGACAATGTGAAATATATATTGCTGGAAAATTCTGAACTAAAATAAAAGTTTAGATGCTCTGCCTTTTCTTCTGTTAAAAAGTTTGCTTTCTTCATTGAGCAGCTGGTTAACTGATTTATTTTTCTTTTTATTTTGAACATGGCTTTAAAAAGTCCTTTTGTTATTCTTAACACCTTCCACTAACCCCAGCTTATTCTGAGCTCTTGCATTCCTGGCTTCAGATCTGCAGTTCTGGACTACTTTCTGTACTATTTTTCTGTGACCTAGCTATATTTTCATATTCTGTCTGTGTTCCTTTTTATTTTCTTCACAAAGGATTTTTGGTGGCCACATTAGCTTATTTTACTGTTTTCTTTCTCATTAGGATTTTTTATAATTGTATTTCTAAGATCTCTTTTTTCATGAACCTGCATCCAACTCAGGAGTGAAAACTACTTACCTTCCTTACTGGCTCGGAAGTGCACGGACCCCGCGCATGCGCTCGCTTCGCTTGTCACATGTGCGTGCAGACCTTCTGTGTATGCGCAAAACCCTTGGCGCATACGCAGAAGGTAAAAAACACCTTGGGTGGGTGGGCGGAGTTTTGCTCCGCCATTGCTACCGGATCGCTGAACTAGCGGCCACGATCGCTACTGGATCGCGCGATCTGATCCGATCCAGGAGCATTTCACCCCTGATCCCATAGGGGTACGCTCACACAGAGAGGGCCTTCTCAGGGTGCCGTCCGCCAAACAATGTCGGCTGGCGGCCCCCAGAGGTAGGGCCTTCTCTGTGGGAGCTCCTACGCTTTGGAACGAACTTCCCCCTGGTTTACGCCAAGTACCTGATCTTCGGACTTTTCGCCGTGAGCTAAAAACGCATTTATTTATCCAAGCGGGACTGGATTTAAAGTTTTTACTTAATTTTAATTGGGGTTGATTACTTTTAGGAAATGGGGTTTTACTATTTTAATCTGTACTTTTAAACTATGGCCTATTTAAATAAGTTTTTAAATTAGTTTTTTACTTTGTTTGATATTTGTATTTTATTGGCCTGTAAACCGCCCTGAGTCCTCTGGGAGATAGGGCGGTATAAAAATTTGATTAAATAAATAAATAAATGATCCAACTTGAGTTTGCCATGAGCCTTTCCTGTCTAAATTACCGTTTGCTTATGGTCAGTTTTAGTTTCCCTTAAGATCAAGAACTCCAGTGTTACATGGTCATTTCCTCCCCCCCCCCCCCAGTATTTCTTCTGCTTCTAGTTTTTCAACTTATCTTCCCTATTCTAAATGTTTCACATGAAGGAGAGCTGTCCATCTTCTCCCATCTTCCACTCTCTGAAGGAGAAAGTTGTCAGCAAGGCAAGTCAGAAATTTCATGGAACAATGCTTGTCCGAGTTTATTCTCCAATAGATGTCAGAGTAATTAAACTCTCCTATCATTACGTCTTTATGTCTCTTCAAAAGATCTTCAGCTGGAGTTTGGAAGACCTCATCCATAGCTTTACATCTTCTCTTGGTTGGGAGAGTGATAGTAAACATCAATAGTATTGCTTGTATTTGTTCCTCCACTTATTTTAAGCCAGACATTTCAGATGAAACATTGGCAAGTTCATTCATTTGGATTTCTAAGCAGCTATGGATATTTTTAAATTGAAATACAACTCCTTTTGCCTTTTGGTTGTTTCCCAATCCTTTTGAACAAATGGTATGTTCTGCCATTTCTAAGAGTTCAGATTCTACAAGTTTTATATGAGATCCTTGTTTCAAGAATTTCATTTTTATCTCCATTGGGGTTCAGTTTGAACTCTTCCAATCAAGCTACTGAAGTTTTGGTCAAACTATTTTCATCTGACTTTATGATTTGCAGCCTACCTCAGGCAAGCAGTCCATCATCTAAACAATGAAGACAATAGCCTCAGAAACCAAAACTCCTCATAAATCAATTTGTGTATCTAGTTACTCATCTGCAGAGTAATTTCCTCTTCCCCCTCCCTTCTGAAACTCTCAAATCACTGGAAGAAATTTATTTTATTTATTTATTTATTTATTTGATTTTTATACCGCCCTTCTCCCGAAGGATTCAGGGCGGTGTACAGGCAACAATAAAATACAAACACCACCGTATACAATTTAAAATGCAAGTTAAAAAACTTATTATAATTAGCCTAGAACTTTAAAATTTATAAAACCAAACCCCATTTAAAATTAGTAGAAAATGTAAAATCGATAAAATTTATATAATTTAAAATTTAAAATTTAAGCCAGCCCCGCGCGAATAAAAAGGTATGTCTTCAGTTCGCGGCGGAAAGTCCGAAGGTCAGGTATTTGACGTAAGCCTGGGGGAAGCTCGTTCCAAAGTGTGGGAGCCCCCACAGCCCCCACAGAGAAGGCCCTTCCCCTGGGGGCCGCCAGCCGGCATTGTTTGGCGGATGGCACCCTGAGAAGTCCCTCTCTGTGAGAAATGATGCAAATATTGCCTGAGCTCCCAGGGCCTCAGGTCCTTGAACTTTCTTCTAAACTTTTCAAAATCCGTGAGGCTGTAGATATAGCTTCACACAGCTCCAAATGTAGGATTCTACCAGGGGTGAAATCTACTTATCTTCCTTACTGGTTTGGAAGTGCACAGTCGTGTGTGCGCACTCGCTTTGCTCACGCTCATGCACACATGTGTCACATGCATGCACAGACCTTCTGCGCATGCACAGAAGATAAAAAGCACATTATTTCCTGGTTAAAATCAGGAAGTAATGACACCCGAGTAGTTGGACGGAGCTTCACTCTGCCATCACTACCGGATCCAAACCACCAGCCACGATCACTACCAGATCACCAGATCCAGTCAGAACTAGGAGCATTTCACCCCTGGATTGTAATATACACATTCTTATTGTTTTCCCGCTAATGCTCAAGTTATTTCTTTCCTTTCCTTTTTTTTTGGGAAGCTCCTCCATCAATCAATAAAGCCTCAGAATCCTAGACGCAGGGGGGGACTCATGGGAATAATTTTGTCCAATGCTTTCATTGGCTCATTATTGTAGTAGTTGATCAGGCAGAAGACACAAGTCTCCCACAAAATGTTGAGAAATTCCTGCATAACTTACAGAAAACCCTCAGTTTCCATCTTGGATCTAATGAAGACCATCCCTAACCACAGGGTTTCAAATGCAAGGCCCAGGAGCCAGAGCCAGGCCACGGGGCCGCCCTAGAAACACCAAAGGATCGGCCTGCAGTGCCTCTGCCAGCGAAAATGGAGCTCGGGAGAGCAGCACATGGCCCTCCCAAGGTCCATTTTCATTGGCAGAGGGTTGCAGGAAGCTGTCGCAGCCGAAAACGGAGCTCGGGGGTTTATTTTTGCTAGCAGAATGCGTAGGCCACCATGGGCTCCCGACACGAGTGATGTTGAGCTGGCCACACCCACCACGGCCCCACCCATTCCAGCCCCCCACCCCCCGAGGTCAAACACAACCCTGATGTGGCCCTCAATGAAATTGAGTTTGACACCCCTGCCCTAACAGGTTCAGATTACACACAACCTGCAGTTGACCAGAATAGCTTGCAATTGTTAAAAGACTCCTATTCAGATCATTTATCATCCGCTTTGAAACAAAAACTGAAGTTTAAAACAAAAGGCCTCCTCATGAGACAGGGAAAGGCGTTGTTTTCCAGTAAGCCTCATAAATGACTAATCTAGCTTTACATTACAGTTGATTGATGGCAATTATGTTTTTATTTTTAGACATTCATTCATTCATTTATTTATTCTTGCACACTGTTATTCATTTTGTCCGGAAAATTGACAGATACAAGTTAAGATTACCAGATTCAAACACTCTGTGTGTGCTGACTAGATCCTCGCCAAATTTGACTATTTGTAAGGAAAAAAATCAGAGGTACCTGTTCCTCGTTCTAATTCCCCAGCCAATTATCTTTTCTCTAGTTTGAAGGGTCCTTGAAGGGTTTGAAGAAGCCATAAATATTGCAGTGATTTCAGAGATATAGACAGAAAACTTGGGAGCACCAATGAGAACTGATAAGAAACTAAATCAGAAGGTAGAGCTTAAAAGGTACAAAACAAATTACCCCATTAGGTTTTCTGCCATGCAAATGAAAGGAAAATTGTGCCAGCAGAAAATTCACAGAAGTGGTAAAATTCAATTTTTTTTACTACCGGTTCTGTGGGCATGGCTTGGTGGGCGTGGTGTGGCTTGGTGGGCATGGCAAGGGAAGGATACTGCAAAATCTCCATTCCCACCCCACTCTGGGGCCAGCCAGAAGTGGTATTTGCCGGTTCTCCAAACTACTCAAAATTTCTGCTACCGGTTCTCCAGAACCTATCAGAACCTGCTGGATTTCACCCCTGATTCACAGTGACAGCAAGAGCTATTGTAGCAATGGGCAACTTCTGGGATAGTGGTACCATCATCTTGCAGTATTTGCTCTATTGGCTTGCACAGAAGTTATCAGGGACAGGTGCCAGACAGAAAAAGCTTTGTGATCGCATGCGCATTGCGCCCCAAAAGGAGACTTGGGAAGGTAAGTAAAACAGGGAGGTGGGAATCAGCTGTGCTGCGTGATTTAGCTTCGCTAGAAAACAGGATTTCCTTTTGAATCCGCCAGTCAAACATACCATGTGAATTGTAAGTGATTAATGTATGTGTTCCATAGACTGGCATAGTATAAAATAATGTTGGGTTTATGTCTCATTTTAAAGCCATGGCATTATTTATTTGGTTCGTGCCGTGCATGTTCTATGAAACCAGCCACTGTAACTTTTAAACTGTAATTTACAGCTTAGTATTTTTGATAAAAATCATGGCTTATTTAGAAAATCCCAGTTAACTGACATTGTGACTTAATTCCACTTGTGGGCTCAGCCACTCTGTGGCTAACAATATTTCTTAATTTTAAAGGCAAGCTGCCAGTTAAAGTAAGCAACAATAGCCTAAAAAATAGAAATATGTATTAATCTTTTTAAGTCTGATTCAGAGGAATATACCTGAGTCCTTTGCAAATAGATGCGAAGTAGAGATAACTGGAAAATCTTCCAAGTAAAGCCACATTATTGCTTTAAAAGAAAAATATGGTGCTATTAAATACTGATGGATATGGAGTCAAATTTGGGGCACTGAGTCTCATAAGGTTTTACCATTATGCCTAGTAATAGCAATTTGATTTATAGGAGAAAAAAATCCTGAGTGTGTCATCTTTCCCCAAAACTGAGGTACTAATAATCTCAACATCTCTGGATAGTGGAATTGAAAATGGAATCCTGAAAGCAATTGCTAATCTACACCATAGTTCTGAAAAATTTTTGTTTTGCAAGTTTCATCTCTTCGGCCCATTTTTATAAGTAACATTACCTGATACTGTAGTTCATTTGTTAAATTAAATATACACAGGCCAATCAGCCCTCCAACCTTCTTAAAGAACAACTGAATTCAAATATATTTCTAATAAGTCTGTAGAGCAGTTTTATAAGCAAACAGACGTGTACATATATGTCCTGATATATGTATGTACAGGCACACCTATCCACCTTCAAACATACATACCTACATACATACTGTAGGCTTTTGCAAAACGTCTGGTTGGAATTTTGATTTCAAACAACCCAATGAAACCAAATAACAAACTAATCATTCTTTCCCATAATATTATGGTTTTATGTTCATTATTATCTTTACCATTATATCTTTGCTAGTCTCACAGACTCAGATTTTGCTCTATAGGGACACATATGTATCCTGTTTTGTGTGCTATGCATGCATGGACAGTATGTATACATATAACAGACAGATTCTCCCCAATAATTGCATTTACAAAATATCCTATCCACCCAGAACGAAATAAAAAATTCAGTGTGTGGGATGTGTATATTACAGCAGTTAGTAGATCTAATAAAAACCTTTCAGGTTTGTGGCAGACAACATGTCAAATGCAGTTTATATTTCCCAGGGCATAATTGTGTTTTTGTGTAAGTCGCTTTGAAGTAATAACTGGCTGTATCTGAGAGGAAAAACAAGCATTTTTATCAAGATGAAAGGGGCTCAATGAATTTAGCGGACCTCACATACAGCCCTAATACAATAAATTAGGAGGATTAATGGAATTGTGAGCTACAGTAGTAACCTACGCTGGTAAAACGCCCACTTTAGGGAAGCTGATAATACAGTTTATCATGGACTCCATGGGAATTCCCACAATATATTAGTTGTGGTATAACAATACAGAGACCACAGTAAGGGGTATGTCTCTTTTGACACCACATTCTCTTCCCACACTTATTTTACCAGGGAAACAACTCTGGAGCAGTTTAATTAAACTTCACTGCAATGAATTAGCCCAGGTCCTAGCCTTATGACAGCAAGGAACTTGGCAGGACCGCAGGGAGCCGTCCTTCTGTGACACCAGGACTTGGTGATGGGAAAGAAGAGCCTCTGGATGACCATGTAACCAGGATGCCTGCTATGGCTGCCAGTCACTCTGTCCCAGAAAGCTTTCAACCTGATTTAAAATAGCCTCCTCTGGTCTTCCCATCCCTATCGGTGTGCCTTAAAGTGAAGAGAGAGAGGTATTGAAATGGATTCCTTCAGGAAGAACTCATAGCTCTTCTTTCCTAGCGTTCTTAACTAACAGATTTACTATGTGGTAATGTGGCTGCTGCAAAACTTCCGTCTTGCCTCGGTTATTGCCCATTGTTTGAGGAACATAAAACAGATCATATCTGAAATCTGGCCAGATTAGCCCTACAGATCAGGAGTGGGTTCTACTTACCTTGACTACTGGTTCACAGCGGGATCACACATGCACGATCGCTTCGCTTGTGCACGTGCACTTGCTTCAGGGTCGGTGGGCGGAGCCTCCCCCGGTTTTACTACCGGTTCACAAGAACTGGTCCGAACCAGGGACAACCCGCCACTGCTACGGATTTAATCCACATATTTTCTCTTTTTCTATACGGAATTCTGTGTTTTGCTTCCCCACAATGTGTTCTTTAAAACACTTTTTTCTTTCTTTCCACACAAAAGAGGGTATGTGTTTTATTGACTTAGTCTCAAGGTATTGGGAGAAAAGTTCTTTCAGCCTCTTCTTAGTTGTGTATCTGCAATTACAGGTAATCCTCAATTTAACTTTTTACTTAGTGAATTTACAAGGGCACAGAACAAAGTGACTTATGACCTGGCTTTTTTCATACCTACGACCATTTTTTTTTTATTGTTTGCATTTATATCCCGCCCTTCTCCGAAGACTCAGGGCGGCTTACACTATGTCAAGCAATAGTCTTCATCCATTTGTATATTATATACAAAGTCAACTTATTGCCCCCCCAACAATCTGGGTCCTCATTTTACCTACCTTATAAAGGATGGAAGGCTGAGTCAACCTTGGGCCTGGTGGGACTTGAACCTGCAGTAATTGCAAGCAGCTGTGTTAATAACAGACTGTCTTAGCAGTCTGAGCCACTCAAGGACCCTTGCAGCATCCCTGTGGTCATCTGATCAAAATTTGGATGCTTGGCAACTGGCATGCATTTATGACGGTTGTAGTATACCTGGGTCATGTGATTATCTTTTGCAAACATCTGTCAAGCAAAGTCAATGAGGCAGCCAGATTCACTTAATCACCCTGCTACTAATTTAAAAACTGCAGTGATTCACTTAACAACTATGGCAAGTAAGTCATAAAATGGGGCAAAATTCATTTAACAACCATCTCACTTAGTGACAGAAATTTTGGGCTCCACTGTGGTTGTAAGTTAAGAACTTCCTGTATGTCAACTGTGGAATGATACAAGTTGGGGATGTTTTCTGCTACTTGCCCTTCCATCATGCTAAAATCATCCCTGGCCACCCTTGATTTATGAATGCCTCATAGGAGAAGTTCCATTGCAATGCTTTATTCTCTGGGACTTAAGTGGAACATAGGAAGGCAGGGAGACTGCAGAATATTGCAAAAAAATTTTAAAAATTCATAATAATATAATCCAAATGCTCCTATTCCATAAAAACGCCATATTTTTTTTTCTTTTGGGGGAAAAGAATATATTTGATAAAAAGAGAGAGAATACACGCTGAGCCCACTATAATCATCACTGTGGTACATAAGCTCCACTTACAGGTTTTCCTGTAAGAAATTCCTGATGCACACAGTGGAATCTAACACCTGGGGAACATTTTAGTTTCTTAGCAACTCTGGGTCAAATTCATTTACACTAGTATAGACGTAGGTCTTTTCCTCACTTACAGGCAACATTCTCAGCAGAATGCCCTGGTAAACGTAGAGTTCCCCCATGGATCATATGACATTGGCCTACTATTATCTCCAAGATTTAAGCAAGTCTTGGGTGGCTCCTTCATGAACTTCAAAGTAGCCAAATGTTCTTGCTTAAGCCAACAAAATGAAATGGCGTATGTCACTCTGCATTCTCTCTCACACACACTTATATAGATGTGTTTGTGTGACTAAAATATACTTGTTCAGTCATTGCTAGATTCCTGGGGAAGTTTCTTTTAACTTAGAAGGGAGATTGAGAAATATAAATTATTGACTATTCATTATCCAATCATTATCATCAGAATATTCTCATCACCACCACTGAAGACAATACTAGGCAGAACAGCTTAAATGGGGGCTGATCTTCACTGTTTTCAAAGGACATGTTCTTATCTTCATATCATTACCTTCACCTCATCTTCATCCCATTTTGGAAACTTAGATTCATCTGTTGCTGTTGGAGTTTTAAAATAGTTATTTCCTTCTTTTTCTGATGGTTTGCCACATGGACAATTTGTGATGACTCATAAATGATCCTGATAGGATATGGTCAAGAGACAGGAGCTGTCTAACTTCTTTTTGTTAATCTAGGCTCTTGTAAATCAGTGGTTCTGTTTCTGGGCACTGCCCTCCATGCAGGGGTGGGCTTCAAAAATTTTAGCAAGGGTTTTGCTGCCCGGTTGCTGGGTGGCCATGATGGGTGTGGCCTAGTCAGCCTCCTGCACCATGGTGGGGGGGGCATTTTTGCCCTCCCCGGTTTCCGGAGGCTTTCCCCGAGCTTCCGGGAGGGTGAAAACAGTGTCTCCAGGCTCCCTTTCCGAACTTCTGGTAGGCCTGTTTTTTGCCCTCCCCAAGCCTCTGCGCACACCCTGCACTTACCTGCATCCAAAACGGGCTGCATGGTGACTCCTGGGAGGGGCAGGGTGCGGTGGGCAAGGCCAGCCAGGACTGCACAGAATCTTAGCTAGAGATTCTCCCAAAACTCTGCAAACCCCCAGCAGCCCACCCCTGCCTCCATGACTATTTGTCTTGGGCAACATGACCAAATACCTACGTCACTCAGAAGCCTCTGCCAATGTAATGCCTAAATATACATTACAGGAGATTCTTATATACCTTAGATGGATTTTGTGTTTTTCTGGAGGCACATAAGACTTATTTATTATATACATTTTGAAAGTGTGCTAGACCTTTCTTTAAAAATCAGAAAAACTAGAACTTCAATTGGTTTTAATTGGGAAATAGCACAGGTTCTGCCAGTTGATTACTGGTTCCAAATTAGCACATACGAGCTTTTCCACTGCTTCTGCCAACCATGGGCTTTATGTAGCCATAATTTCTATTGGCTTTATTATCTGAAATATATTTTGCCTACTCCGATAGTGTTTTGCATGTAATGCAAATGTGATCATGTGATGGCCTAAGTCATACAGGCAGCCAAGACAATCGCATCTTTTGAATCCAAGCAGAAGTTTACTTTAAAAAAATAATAAAAGCTCAGTTATGACCGTGTAGTTTTTCATGTATCTGTGATCAACCAGAAAAGGTGAAAAAAGGTTTCGCTTATTGAAAGACAAGATTCATATACCTGCTCTGATTTTATCATTTTCTCTTTTGCAATTACTCAACATGTCTTCATTCTGCCTTATCCATAACCCATTTTTTTTTAAAAAGCAAGACCACCAAAGTCAAAAGATACCCTTTCCTGATCTGTTACATCATAACTCTGTTTTTATATTAGGGCTTTGTAAAAATTCAATTCAGAAAGCCAATTAAAATCAAATTGAATAATTTCAGATGTTTCTGAACATGTACAAAAACAGTTCTATTGACTCTGAAATCTGTATTGATTGATTTCACAATTTCATTGGAATATCCAAACAAAATCAGATTCAAATTTTTGAATCAGACAAATTTTATTTAATACCGCCATGAATCCTTGAGAAATATAATGGTATAAATATATACCATAGAAGAAGAGGGCCGTGAAAATATTTGCAGATCCCTCGCATCCTGGACATAAACTGTTTCAACTCCTACCCTCAAAACGACGCTATAGAGCACTGCACACCAGAACAACTAGACACAAGAACAGTTTTTTCCCGAAGGCCATCACTCTGCTAAACAAATAATTCCCTCAACACTGTCAGACTATTTACTGAATCTGCACTACTATTAATTGTTTCATAGTTCCCATCACCAATCTCTTTCCACTTACGACTGTATGACTATAACTTGTTGCTGGCAATCCTTATGATTTATATTGATATATTGATCATCAATTGTGTTGTAAATGTTGTACCTTGATGAACGTATCTTTTCTTTTATGTACACTGAGAGCATATGCACCAAGACAAATTCCTTGTGTGTCCAATCACACTTGGCCAATAAAATTCTATTCTATTCTATTCTATTCTATAGTACCGGTAAGAATAGTAAAGAAAGATGAAGAAATTTCTGATCTGGATCAAATTTTGCATGAGCAGCATGTCAGTCTGTTTCCAAGACTTAATACACAATAGAATTCTTTTGCTTTTTATTTCTAAAATAAATCTTCTTTTCTTCATTTTATTCTCTGCCAGTGAATTAAATATGAACATTTTTTATCAAAATACAATGTAATAATATCATGCATCAACTCTACATTTGGTCTCATTTTGTCACCTAAACATGTTTGTGTATACATGAGAACATTCTATAATAAAAAACGTTCAAAAATGAGAAATACTATAATACAAATATTAATGTATTTTCAGATGGACAATACACTATTTCCCAGAACACATTTCATCAAATTTTCTCCAATAAAATAGCATTGCCTCTTCCATTATTTATAGATATGTCTTTCTAATGCCTTTTATTAATTCATGACAATATGTAGGGTTTAACAAATGAGAAGCAATAAAATAGTGGTTCCCATATTTAACTGAGGACTATCAGAATACTTGGGATAAATTTGCGATTTCCTAGACTAGGCTGAAATGGGGTAGGGTTGTTACGGTTCAGCATGGTGTAGTTTGACACTAAGCCTTAATACAACTACTCAATGACTTACACTCGTGCATTTAGTGATAGTTTGAAGTGCTGAAAAAAGTAACTTGTGACTTTTTTCCCCACACGTACGAACCCTGTAACATTCCCATGGTCATGTGATCAAAATTCAGGTTTTGACAAGAGAATAGAATAGAATGACAGAGTTGTTTTATTTTTATTTATTTTATTTATTTGTCAATCATATTATAAGATAACAGGTAAAAATATAAACATAATTTGGATACACGAAAAGAGTAAGTAAAAAGGAATATTAGGACAGGGATGATAGGCACGCAGGTACACTTATGCACGCTCCTTACAGACCTCTTAGGAATGGGGCGAGGTCAACAGTAGACAGTTTAAGCTTAAATAAAGCTTAAGTTTGGGGAAGAAACCGCAGAGTCAGGTAGTGCATTCCAGGCATTGACCACTCTGTTGCTGAAGTCGTATTTTCTGAGTTGAGTTCCAATTGAGTTTGGAGCGGTTTACCTTAAGTGTGTATCTATTGTATAATAATAATAATATCGGAGTTGAAAGGAACCTTGGAAGTCTTCTAGTCCAACCCCCTGCCCAGGCAGGAAACCCTACACCATTTCAGACAAATGGCTATCCAACATTTTCTTAAAAATTTCCAGTGTTGGAGCATTTACAACTTCTGCAGGCAAGTTGTTCCACTGATTAATTGTTCTAACTGTCAGGAAATTTCTCCTTAGTTCTAGGTTGCTTCTCTCCTTGATTAGTTTCCACCCATTGCTTCTTGTTCTACCCTCAGGTGCATTGGAGAATAG
This sequence comes from Ahaetulla prasina, assembly GCF_028640845.1. Classification (NCBI taxonomy): domain Eukaryota; kingdom Metazoa; phylum Chordata; class Lepidosauria; order Squamata; family Colubridae; genus Ahaetulla; species Ahaetulla prasina. Next base: position 21,186,100 of record NC_080546.1, read on the forward strand.
TTTGATTCCCTCTTCTTTGTGGCAACCCCTGAGATATTGGAACACTGCTATCATGTCTCCCCTAGTCCTTCTTTTCATTAAACTAGGCATACTGAGTTCCTGCAACCGTTCTTCATATGTTTTAGCCTCCAGTCCCCTAATCATCTTTGTTGCTCTTCTCTGCACTCTTTCTAGAGTCTCAACATCCTTTTTACATCGTGGTGACCAAAACTGAATGCAATATTCCAAGTGTGGCCTTACCAAGGCATTATAAAGTGGTATTAACACTTCACATGATCTTGATTCTATCCCTCTGTTTATGCAGCCCAGAACTGTGTTGGCTTTTTTGGCAGCTGCTGCACACGGCTGGCTCATATCTAAATGGTTATCCACTAGGACTTCAAGATCCCTCTCACAGTTACTACTATTGAGCAAGGTACCACATATCCAGTACCTGTGCATTTTGTTTTTTTGGCCTAAATGTAGAACCTTACTTTTTTCACTGTTGAATTTCATTTTGTTAGATAGTGCCCAATGTTCAAGTCTGTCAAGATCTTTCTGTATCTTGAGCCTATCTTCTCGAGTGTTGGCTATTCCTGCCAGTTTGGTGTCATCTGCAAATTTGATGAGTTCCGCATCTATCCCCTCGTCCAAGTCATTGATGAAGATGTTGAAGAGTACTGGGCCTAAAACAGAGCCTTGGGGTACTCCACTGCATACTTCCCTCTATGTGGATGTAGTTCCATTGAGGACTACATGTTGAGTGCGGTTGGTCAGCCAGTTATGAATCCATCTGGTGGTAGTGCTGTCTAACCCACATTTTTCTACTTTATCTAGTAGTAGGTTATGGTCTACTTTATCAAATGCTTTACTGAAGTCCAAGTAAATTATATCAACAGCATTCCTCTGGTCCACTAATTTTGTCACTTTGTCAAAGAATGCAATAAGATTAGCCTCTGGTGGCTCAACAGACTAATGCAGTCTGTTATGAACACAGCTGCTTGCAATTACTGCAAGTTCAAGTCCCACCAGGCCCAAGGTTGACTCAGTCTTCCATCCTTTATAAGGTAGGTAAAATGAGGACCCAGATTGTTGGGGGCAATAAAAGTTGACTTTGTATATTATATACAAATGGATGAGACTATTGCTTAACACAATGTAAGCCGCCCTGAATCTTCAGAGAAGGGCGGGATATAAATTCAAAAAAAAAAAAAGTCTGGCATGATCTGTTTTTGACAAACCCATGTTGGCTTTTGGTTATTACTTTGTTTGCTTCTAGGTGTTCGGTGATTCGTTGCTTGATTATCTTTTCCAGAATCTTCCCTGGTATTGAAGTTAGGCTGATAGGTCTGTAGTTTCCTGGATCTGTTTTTTTTCCTTTTTTTCCTTTTGTGTGCTCGTGTATTGTTGTGGTTAAAGCTGAAGTAATCATTGACAGGTGGGACATTGAAGCAGATAATTTTATGAGCTATGCTTAGGTCAGACTGAAGGCGGCATAGTTCTAAGTTGTCTAAGCCCAAAATTTCAAGTCTGGTGGCATAAGGGATTCTGTTGCAAGCAGAGGAGTGGAGGACTCTTCTCGTGAAATATCTCTGGACTCTCTCAATTGTATTAATGTCCGATATGCAGTATGGGTTCCAGACAGATGAGCTGTATTCAGGAATTGGTCTAGCAAATGTTTTGTATGCTCTAGTTAGTAGTACAATATTAACAGAGAAGAAGCTACGCAAGATTAGGTTAACAACTCTTAGTGCCTTTTTGGCAATGTTGTTCCAGTGGGCTCTGGCACATAGATCTTTAGAAGACCTTGGAGGTCTTCTAGTCTAAACCCCTGCTCAGGCAAAAAACCCTATACCAGGGGTGTCAAACTCATAGCCCGCAGGCCAGATGTGTCACGCGCTGGCCTCCCCCACCCCCAGTTTAGCGAAGGGAGGAAAGTTGCAATACATCACGTGACAACATGTCAACATGACATCATTTCAGACATTTGGCATGTGTTTATGACCATTGCATTGTGTAATGTAATTCTATTTGTAACTTTCCCAGCTGGGTTCCAACAAGCAAAGTCAATGGGGAAAACCAGATTCGCTATACGACCGCATGATTCACTTAACAACTGTGGCAAAAAAAAGGTCGTGAAATCAGGCACAATTCATTTAACAGCTGCATTGTTTAGCAATGGGAATTTTGGGCACAATTGTATCATAATTTAAGGTCTAGCTGTACTTTGTCCGGCTATAGCACATTATAGGAACACTGTGGTTGTTGTTGTTGGTTCCAAAGTCATGTACCACCCATCGCAATTCCACGGACAACATTCCTCCAGGCCTTCCTGTCCTCTCCCATCCTCTGGAGTCCATTTAAGCTCACACTGACTGCTTCAGTGACTCCATCCAGTCACCTCGTTCTCTGTCATCCCCTTCTTCTTTTGCCCTCAATCATTCCCTGCATTAGGGTCTTCTCCAGTGAGTCCTTCCTTCTCATTAGGTGCCCAAAGTATTTGACTTTCATCTTCAGGATCTGGCCTTCTAAAGAGAAGTCAGGGTTGATCTCCTCTAGGACTGATCGGTTTGATCGCCTTGCAGTCCTGCGAGGAACACCGTATATTTTGTTAACCCAGGTTTCACCAACCTTTATATGTTTGCACAATAAAAATGAGGTATGAATGAGCAGTATAAATTCGATTTGGAAGGACTGAGTTCTGCTAGTATTGACTTTCCTTACTCGTAGGACCTTCGTGGCAAGAAAACCGATTCTCATCCCATCAGGATGAGAATAAATGATAGTCTCATCAGGTGACAAGTAAAGCATACAATCTGCTGGCCCCAGCACATGAACTTTTGCTTATTTTTCTACAAAGGTAGACTTTGGGTGGTTTTAGTACGTGCAGGAGCTTTCCCTGTCCAAGAGAAAAAACAATGCCAGAGGAAAAAGAGAGCGATTTTGCTCCTTCTTGTAAAGGAGAGGAGGTGGCTTAAATGTAAATGACCAAGTTGATATAATTGACAACTCTGGTCTCCAAGCGATGAAAGCCTGGGCAGGAATAGGGTGGAGGAACCAGTTGCCTTTGAAATGAGGAAACCAGAAGGAACTGTAGTTGGATCCCAAAGGGCATGCTTGCCCATTCTAATTCAAATTTCCCATGTCTAGAGCTGTCTTGCAAGTAAAGGGAGAATCTTGTGTCAATGTATTTCCACTGCCCTATTATTCTTCTTACACAGGTAATGCAGAGGTCAGAGATTTTCAGGTGGAATAAACAGATCAAGTGTCCGCAACCATGGCTACTGGTCCACAAGGACAATTGTTCTCTTAGTTTCAGAAGTGGAAGGTGGGGGAGAACACTGCTTTAAGTGGGGCAATACAATGTAGGTGAGGAAAGGCTACTGTTTTTTATACAGTATAAAATATATTCAAAGCCATAAAGAATTTTCTTTACTCAAGAATGAAGAAAAGTTCCGGAGAATTTGCATTTACAAGGTTGATCTGTACTACGCTATTCATGTAGTAATTTTGTGACTTTCAGTGGACTTTCCCCTTTATAATTTCATGTTGTTTCTTTATTTGTTTCCTTATCTTTTGGAATCACCCTCGGAAGACCTAACTTCTGTTTTCAAATCCAGTCTAGTGCCCATAATGCAATATCCTCTATTCTCACCATGGATAACTTGTTCTGCAAAAACAATGGAGCAAGCATAGACAGGGGTGGGCTGCTAGGGGTTCGCTGGGGTTTGGGAGAACGTCTAGTTAAGATTCTGTGCAGTTCAGAGAATCCCCAAATCCCACTCCTGGCTGGCCCTGCCCACCCCACCCCTCTCCTCCTAGGAGTCGCCACGTGGCCTGTTTTGGATGCAAATAAGTGCAGGGCGTATGCGGAGATTGGGGCGGCAAAAAACAGGCTTATCGGAGCCTTGAGGAAAGCCTCTGGAGCCGGGGGAGGGGAAAAATGCTCCCCCCCACACCTTGGTGCAGGAGGCCGACTTGGCCACGGCCACCATGGCCACACCCACCCAGTAACCGGGCAGAGAACCCCTTGCTAAAAATTTTGAAGCCCACCCCTGAGCATAGAGGGATGACACAGAAGAATAGAATAGAATAGAATAGAATAGAATAGAATAGAATAGAATAGAATAGAATAGAATAGATTTTTTTATTGGCCAAGTGTGATTGGACACACAAGGAATTTGTCTTGGTGCATATGCTCTCATTGTACATAAAATATACCTTCATCAAGGTGCAACACTTACAACACTTAATGATAGTCATAGGGTACAAATTTAACACTTAAAGAAATGCTACCGTTGCTTGGAAGTTATAGTGAGGAAATTCTACCTGTCATGAGTTTATAAACTGGAACAACAAAAGTTGCCCAAGGCTACAATCCTATACAGTTTCATAGGAATACTGTTGAACTTAGTTTAAGGATTTGAACTGCCTACATTCTAAGACAGGTTTTGTGTGGCCAAAAAAACAACAACAGACAGACAGATACTTTTACTAGGAAAGAAAGGATCTAATCCTGCTCATTAGGAAATTTTGATTTGGAATGGAACAGTATTTCAAGAATATTTGCATTGTCTCATTTGAAATATTTACTGAATATTGCTTGGAATATAGGTATTCAGCCCAGATTCTCCTCTGTAACTCAATAGAATATTTCTTTTGACATCCTTCTTTATCAACAGATGAGGAGCTGACTGGACTGAAGCAGAAATTATAAACTTGGTTTGCAAGTTAAAATCTTGAATGACGGAGAGTTGGAATCACAGTTTTCTAAATCTGAACTGGAAAGGATATAGAAGCTTGTATGTCTCACAAGCTCTCAATGGAGATTTTCAAGATCATTTATGCGCAGCAGTGGAAGAGCGAAAACACTTCCTCAGAGGAGGAGATAGTAAGGAAAATACTAGCCTGTGCAGAAATGGACAAACTAAAGCTAAAAATAAAAGATAAAGGAGATACAGAATACTGTGCTACATGGAATAGATTCTATCAATGGTTAGAAACATGAGGTAGAAGTTGGAATGCGAAAGAATCAGGTTAGATGGATATAGAAAGAGATACTATCTATGTATTAGAATGTAGGTATTAGAATGCTAGATAAGCTGAACATTCTAGAATATGATGGCCAGAAATAACTGTACAACACTAGCACTGTTTAAAATAGTATATATGTTATCTTGTTTTTTACCTTTGTTTCATGGCAAGTGGAATGCCAGGGCAACTACAGTGTATTCAATATATTCATATGTAAACAATAAAATATATATTTTTTAAAAAAATGGAGATTCTCAATCACCCAAGTCATGGTTGTCTCCCAAAGGTGCTTTTTAAAAGGTAACTGGACTTTCTTATTTTCTTTCCTTGAAAAAGTTTCACTTCTCATCCAAGAAGCGTCTTCTTCAAAGAACTGTAGAAGCTTCCTGGATGAGAAGTGAAGCATTTTAAAGGAAAAATACCAAGAAAACCCAGTTGCCTTTTAAAAAGCACCTTTAGGAGTCCGTGTGTTATCCTGTAGCCAGAACTGCAAGGTTTTCTTTCTTGACACATAAGGAATAATGACTACAGCCACAGAGTTGCTGATAGAGATTGACAAATCACAGGAGAGTAAATGAACTAAGCTTCAAATCTTCTGATTTATAGAAAATATTTGAATTTGACCTTCAAGGACAGAAACATTTCTGAAGATCTGATCTAGCTAACTAGCTAGAATTGCCTGTGATTCAACATTAGAATAGAACACATTGTCTCAAAAGAGGACAAAGTTGAAAGCAAACATCAATGCATGCTTTATTCATGCTTTGCATTAAAACATCATTTTACCAATTTTGCTGCTTATAACAAAATGAATATACTGGATGTATTCTTTGAGACCAGAAGCAGCAAAGCTTGAGTCCACATTTGTCCTATGGTTTTCTTTGTAGGTCTAAGTCTTATAGAAATCCCACCTATTGAAATTCAGTTATCTCGGTTGTTGGTCAACTAAGTAGAAGAGTATCTTTCAAACCCCAGCACAGTGGAATCTTCTCTCCCCAGAGATAGGGTTGGCCTGAGCTTTTGAAGGTTCCCCCTAGACCTGGTTATACCAATAGGCCTAGGAGTCCCAGGAGAGGGGTGAACTAGTGAAATGACTAGTTATTTTTAATATTAATATTCCTACTCCTAATACCTATGCATGGCTTAGGTATTAGGAGTAGGATAGCTGTGGATAGAATGTTGTGGATAGGATGTTGTGGATAGCTATAAACACAAATCAGGCAGGCAGAAAAATAAGATTCTAAGGGTATAAAGAACCTAAAAGGCACCCATCAACCTGTCAGAACTTTCGTGAGAATGGAAAAGAGGAGGTTATTACAAGTTTGCATAGATCCAGAGATTATCTTTGGACATGCTAAATATTTTCATGATTAAGGGGTCTGGAGCCATTTGGAAGTAAAGTGAGTTCAGTCCAGCTTCATTGGGGATGCAGAGCTTCTCTGACACTGGCCTTTCCAATAGGCAAAAGAAAATGGTATAGGATGCTTCAAAAAAACAGGTTTTGATACACTAAAAGGCCTCAGACTGTCAATTATTTGATTTATTGCCAAAGTTTTAGGCCAAGGTCAATACTACGGTATTTAAATATATATCTGCTTTAGAAAATAAGAGCAAACTTCCAATTAATTGCTAAGATTGGGAATGGGGCCGACTAACAATAATTTCATGAGAGGAGATTTATAACATTATCTATCTATTATCTCATAAAATTCATGTCACATCTTAAAAGGTTTCTAATGCCATTTAATTTAAAAGATGTTAATACCGTTGGCTAGATTAACAATTCCACTGATTATTCTGACCTTTATGTGCCAAGTATTCAGGAGCAAACTGGTATAGTTTTGGCTTTGTTATGCTTACTTAAACTGAATGTCATTTCTAATTCTATCCTCATTCTGAAATTACAAAGATTGTGTTCCCACAATTCGCTTATCCATGAGTTAGTCTACAATTAGATCAATTGACTTAGCTTAACATGGAATTAGAAATAATTTACATTGGCTGAGTTTGCACATTCTAGGTTTTAAAGTGGTTGGCTAGTTAGCTGTTCAATGTGTAATACATAAACACAACATATGCCTTTTATAGGTAGCTTGCCTCTGTTCAAAACATTTGTGTTCATTGGCAAACACTTTCAAGTGAGTATATGGAGTACTGCAGCCTTAGCCAGTTTTCCCCTACTTGATTCCTCATATTTTCAGGATGCCATGGAGAAATCAACTCCTAAGCCAGTAACCAATTCTTCTGAGGTATGGAAGGAACTGAATGAAATTATTATTGATCTCACTTATTCGCACACCCTTTGAAATAAGAAGCCCAAATGTCATATTCTTCTAAATCGCTGGAAAATTGCTCTGAAGAATATGAAATTCATCTCTTTTGATTTCAAAATGAGGTTAGTACAACCGCACTTTTGGTGTGGCGTATTGATTCTCTGAGAGAACGTTTAATAATATTTGGTTGCAATCATCCTGCTGTTGGATATGCAATTATGAATGGGAAAGTTAGCTAGTATATTTTGACCTTGTCTTATTACTGACAGATTCAGGGACGAAATATACAGGTTTATCAAATACACATTGCTTTAGACTAATAGTTGCATTGTCGAGGATGTCCTTCTTGATATTATAGTATTTGAAATCTGTCAAGAAATGTAAATGTTTGTATTTGTCTGCATCTGGCTTTTCCAGCCTTCCAATGCCCTAGTCTTAGGACTCTAATGGCCCAGCAGGAGATGAACAATAATTCTGGAATTTCAAATCCCAAGAATTTGTAGAGGCAAGGCAGACTGGCCAACCTTGGTTAGTAATGGCTGTCTAGGATTTCAGGTGAGAAATTTTCCAATCAACTATTAGGGATTCCAGGTGTTTCTTTTACCTGCATAGCAATATGCTCTGCAATAGCAGTTTCACTGTGTATTCCAGTAGATATGATAAGTGAGGAGGAAAAGAAAACATATTAACCCACCACTTGTACCTTCAGCGCTTGCAATCAGTAGACTACCTTGAAGGCTTCAGCAATTGAGATAAGAAAGACAAAAATGCCTATTGTAAGCACGCACAGGTGTGCTTTCCCAGATATCTGATCTAAAGGCCATCTATGTGCTGCAAGGAAGCATGTGGTAAATCCATCCTGGGCCCAAATCCATATGGAATGCAGGCAGGAATCACATCTTTAAATTATACTTACGATTTTTTTTCTTTAAAAAAGCCCTTACATTTCATTAAGCATGTATATGCGGCTAGTTCCGACACATCAATTTCACTTTCACTAGATTTTATTTTATAATTATTTACTTCAAATTAGACCCTATTATTATTATTACTATTTGTAAACCCATTACTACTAGTAGGAGTTTTCAAGAAAAAAAAATCACAGTGTATTGTTAATTCCTTAAGTTTAAAATATATAAATTTGTTTGTCTTTTCCAATGATATGCTAGAATTTTCACACGTTGATCGTTACAGACTATTTTATTACATTCATTGTAGAATTTCTCATCCAAAATCCTAGACAGCCATTCCTTAGCCAGTTTGACTTGCCTCTACAAATTCCTGGCTTTTATATTCTAAATATGAATAAGTCTTGATCTGACCTAATTACTAATTAATTCAACATTTTAATTAAGTCTAGCTAATTTACATAAAACGTCTCTACTTTTTTAAAGGGCAACTATGTGTTGGTCTCTAACCATGACTGAGATCTGTAGAATGAGTACAACGTAATTGCCTTTATGTTTAGAATGGCTTCTCTTTAATAGAGTTACCAGCTATAACACTAAATTTTCTCATATGCGAGCAGAAAGTTCAGAATGTGCAGGGGAGCTATAACACATTCCTACGGATAATATTGGGAGGGAAAAAAGCTGGAGATCTCACTCAGGTTTGAAAAGAGTTATGTGAGCAGCTTTTTAAAAAACACAGTCAGCAGTTCGATATATTGTCCTCTTTAGGAGAAACCTCAAGAATCCATTCCTTTTGGCTTGCAGAAACACTTAACTCAGCCTCCTTTTCTCTAATATACATTAGGTTGCGTTTCCAAATGCATTGAACCATGTGATATTTTGTACTGGTGCATTTATATCAGATGAACTGTGACTGGAAATAAAGCTCTGTCTTCAGGAATAAAAAAAAGAAAAGAAAAGAAAGAGACCTGTCCCTGATCTAAATTCCAAAAACAAAAAACGGACAGACGTATTATATTTTTTACTGCCAGTGGTTTATAATGACCATTCTTTTTCTTCCTCTTCTTCTTCCTAAGTGAAGGCTAGCATAAGGACAATTGCTGAAGCAGCCATCATAATATCCCACTACTAGAGAAATCCAGACTTAGGGCTTCTCAAAGGAGAAATACATGACAGATCCATTGTTCTCTAGTAGCAGGATATTGGCCTAGCATAAAAACGCATGCAAACTTTGAAGGCTTTGAATATTTAAGGCAGGACACTAGTGGCTCATCTCAGTGGGAACTACCGAAAAGGGGAACCTGATTAAATTTAATGTCATTGTCACACTTTTTTTTTCCATTGCGAAGAATTATATAGGTAGCCATAGCTACGGCACTGTTCAGACACCATGACCACAATATACTCCCTCAGAGATTGGCGTCACGGGCTGAATTGTTCCCTCAAAGAATGTAAATTCATTGTGGGATATGATTCCGATTATTTAAAAAGATTTGTTGGTACCTGATCTGTGTTTGTTGGGTGGTTGGGAGACACTGAAGTTAAGAAATGAGTGCAATAGCTGATTAAAAAAAAACACCTTATGCAAAAGATTCCAAGTAACTCAGCATAAATTTGTGTTTTCCTTGGAATCAACTATCACGTCACATGCCAAATTATTTTTTTCTATCAATAGCACCTCTTGCAAAAGAAATCGTATTTTGGAAAAGCAAAATGCATTTATTGCTGAATTAGTACCTTGGAAGAAAAAAATCCTCAAGCTAAAACTAAAGCAATAAATAAAAGCGAAAACCACGTAGCCGAATTCAGTGCCACAAATAAGTTCCTCACAACTCTAGGACCTGGCAACATAAGACAGATTTCTGCATTTTCTTTGGATAAAAGTGAATTTATAACCCGAATTTAGTTTCACCTGGTGCGAAATCATCACAAAACAAACTTTTCTTCCGATTTTGGTTTATGTGATAAATGCTGATCTACTTTCTTGTGCATTTTTGCTTCACGAAACCTTACTTCAGACGGGTTTTCTGGTTCCAGATGAACAATAGAATGGCTGTAACGTATCAGCTATAGCAAATTTGCTCCATTCTGGAATATAACAACTATTCTTTAGCTGGACGGACTAATTAGACTCATTTCCATCCGAAATAAGTTGGGCAAGCATGCCTCATTTACCACTCACTGAGATGCATGAATAAAGAAATGTCTTTATCTTTCAGGGATGGCACCATTGAAAAAAAAAATACTAGACAATAAATGAAGAGGCTGAGAATAAGATCTCTATGCCTTTCTTTCTAATAGTTTGGGATGGTTAAAATCTAACACGAGTTCATATTTTCTGTGACATACGAGTTGTTTCACAGCAACTATGCTTCACTGACCACAAGGCTCTTAATAAATAAAACCCAATACACTGAAAAGGAAATCTATGTCTGTAAATGGCTGGCACTAGTCTAAGAGCAATAGCAATAACTGTTCCATAGCATAAATACATTCTGGATCTACATAAGCGTAGCATGAATCGTGCAGAAGAATTCTAAGAGGGGATAACCTCTAAAGAAGAGGGCATAGTTACTCATTTGCAGCTTTACAAACGTAACTGTGCCATCATGACCCTCTTTTGTAAGTAGTAATTAGTGAATGTGAACCACAAAGAAATCACTTACTTTAATCCTAATACTCCAATCTTCCAGTAAAAGTTGGCAAGATAGCACAAAATGCATCGTCTTTATCTCTTTTAGATTGCTTGATGGATTAGGTCTTAAACTCTTGTGGCTCCAGCCCCTTTTTTTTCCAAGTCATATCTGCAAAGTCTAGTTTGTAACTATTTTTGAAATCACGGTTTTTGGGGCCATGTTAACCACCAGGGCTCTATTTTAATCAACATTTATAGCACACCAGGGAAAGAGGTCATTCAGAATTTCAAGTGCGTTTTCATCAATCTATCTGATAATGGTTTCATCCAGTGATGAAATCCATTTTTTTTTTACTACCAGTTCTGTGGCATGGCTTGGTGGGTGTTGCATGGCTTGGTGGGCGTGGCTTGGTGGGCATGGCAGGGAAAGGATACTGCAAAATCCCCATTTCCTCCTCACTCCTGGGGGAAGGATATTGCAAAATCTCCATTCTTACCCCACTCTGGGGCCAGCCAGAGATGGTATTTGCCGGTTCTCTGAACTGCTCTAAATTTCCGCTACCGGTTCTCCAGAACCTGTCAGAACCTGCTGGATTTCACCCCTGGTTTTATCCTTGTTGCCACCTAACTCAAAACAAGAAGCAATAATTTTCATGGTGGTCTGAGACTGATAATGGAACTGCATTTCTTTTTAACCTCTTCTTTAAGAGCTTAAGGCTACATATATAATGGGAAGTTTTCTCACTTTTCCCTAACAGCAAATTTGTAGGATAATTTGGACTGAGAGATCATTTCGACTGAGAGATAACAGGTCCACAATTACTGTACTCTGTGAATTCCATGATCAAATGGGGTGTCCCAATACAAAATATACTGCTATGTACCTGGCTGTTCCTTCTACTCAATAATGATGGTGGAAGTAGAATTTTAAATTCTATACTCATTCTATCTTTGTTCACTGGAAACTGACCATTCAAAGCTACCACCACTTCTAACAGGATGACTGTTACTTGGAATGGTCAACGTTCGGTGCTTCCCTTTGGGTTTCAAAAAATAATTCCTATGCACAGTAGAAGCAGCCCTATTTCCAAAATATTCATTTTAAGAATTTAGTCATTTAATTCAAAGCCATACATAAAACTTATTTGTGGATTTGTTTCTGAACTGAAGACTCTGAAAAAAGAAATTATCTCCATTGCTTGTTACAGGTGGGGTGAAAAGAAACTCTTTTGAATTTTTTCCTTATCAATTCTTAAGCGAGAATTTGGGGTTTTTTTACCTTTCATTCAAAGAAGACGATTTAATCTATAGGGGTTGGTGGGTAGAGTGCCGAGTTCTTATTCTTTAAAAAGAAAAAAAGAACTCAGAAGTAGTAGCTACCTGAAAAGTAAATTCTTCTCATTTCAGCGTGACCTTAAATTTGAGATGGATTGGATAACCCTTCAAGTGAAGAACTGCCATGTCTGGGCTCTATTCCCCAGGGAAGTGTGGACAAATTTGCCAAGTTCTACTCACATTCCCACACAGAGAGACACAAGACGATGTGCAAAAATAAATGTAGAAAAAGACAGCTGTTATTTGAAAAGCAATATTATTTTTATGTGTTGATCTTTTCTGAACTGATTTCAAAAAGAGAGTATCTCAATGGTAGCCATTATGGCAACAAATCTCCCTTTATAGATTCCCTGCATCCCTTTTTTAAATTAATTAATTAGTTAAAAGTGATAGCCATTAGGAAGCTACCATATTGCAATACAAAGCATCAACCTCCATCTGTATTTTCAAGAATGTATCTGGCCTCCTATTGCCACTATACATGTTCTTAAAAGCGAAAAAGCGAAAGTTAGAATATTTCGGACATGTGATGCGACACCTGGAAAAATATTTCATACTTCACTTAATCCTCCAGGGCAAGATTGACGGCAAATGAGGTCCAGGCAGAAGAAGAACATCATGGCTTCAAAATCTAAGGGACTGTTTTGGACAAAACTCATTGTGCGGCTGTTCATAAAAATAGGATCGCCAACATGATCGCCAACGTCCAATGACGGATATGGCAGAAGAAGAAGAAGAAGAAGAAGAAGAAGAAGAAGAAGAAGAAGAAGAAGAAGAAGAAGAAGAAGAAGAAGAAGAAGAAGAAGAAGAAGAAGAAGAAGAAGAAGAAGAAGAGGAGGAGGAGGAGGAGGAGGAGGAGGAGGAGGAGGAGGAGGAGGAGGAGGAGGAGGAGGAGGAGGAGGAGGAGGAGGAGGAGGAGGGAGAGGAGGAGGTGGTGGTGGTGGTGGAGGAGGAGGAGGAGGTGGTGGTGGATGTTCTTAGAAATAAAAATAATGGTAGACTACAGGGATAGCAAAAGATACTTTATTTATTTATTTATTTATTTAATTTTGTCATAACAGTATACATAAACATTGTCATAAGTAAAAACATATCATGAAAATATATATATATATAAGTAAAGAATATGCATTAGCTATATTAATTTGATATAATAAAGGGAACAATAGGACAGAAACGGTAGGCACGTTTTGTGCTCTTATGCACGCCCCTTATAGTCCTCTTAGGAATGGGATGAAGTCAATAGTAGACAGTTTTTGGTTGAAGATTTTGGGATTTTGAGTAGAGACTATGGAGTCAGGTAATGAGTTCCAAGCATTAACAACTCTGTTGCAGAAGTCATATTTTCTGCAATCAAGTTTGAAGCGGTTGACATTAAGCTTGAATCTATTTTTTGCTCTTGTAATATTGCGATTGAAGCTGAAGTAGTCATTTACAGGAAGGATATTGCAATAGATGATTTTGTGTGTTAAACCCAGGTCATGTCGAAGTCGACGGAGTTGTAAGTTTTCTAATCCCAGGATTTCAAGCCTGGTGGCATAAGGTATTTTGTTGTTTTCTTGCTTTGTGTGTGACAGGACAATCAGTGCTCTTTTTTTCAGATATGCTGCATAATAATAATAATAATATTTTAATTTATAGACCGCCCTTCTCCCGAAGGACTCAGGGCGGTGAACAGCCAGTTAAAATACAAAACAAACCCATACAATAATTAAAAACTACCCCTAAAAAACTTATTCAATTGGCCAAGCTAAAATACAATTACACCCTATAAAATCACTAAAATTTAAAAACCCCAATAAAACCATTTAAAAGTTTTTAAAAGTTAAGCCAATCCAGCAAGATGAAACAAATAGGTTTTAAGTTTGCGGCGAAAAGTCCTAAGGTCGGGCAGTTGTCGGAGTCCAGGGGGAAGCTCGTTCCACAGGGTAGGAGCCCCCACAGAGAAGGCCCTCCCCCTGGGGACCGCCAGCCGACATTGTTTGGCTGACGGCACCCTAAGGAGACCCTCTCTGTGAGAACGCACCGGTCGTTGGGAGGTTGGCATGCATTGCACATACATAAAAAGAGGCGAATCTTCAGTATCCCAGTTGCATCCATTATTTTTAAGCCAACTCTGCCACTATGGATATCCTGGGCAGCCGAAGTTCAGAGCTATGTTTATAGGTGGCAACCATTCAGAGTTAAGATGGACCTCCCCAAAAGGTACTTACAATCTCGTTCCAAAATTCTGATGGTGGCACTCCCCCTGCTGTTGCGTAGCTGCATTTCGGGTGCTTTGTAATTGACTCGCTATTGCAGCTGTGACCACATTCTGTGATCACATGACCACAATTTATAAAGATTTTTTTTTTTTGCCAGTTTCCATTGTTTGGGACTGGTTTTCCACCAAAAAAGAAAAAGAAAAAAAAAGAAATGCACATAAGAATGAATGGACTTGCTTTATGATTACCCTGTTCACTTTACAGTGCGCACAAACCCCCAAAATGCAATGTGTCTGCGGCCCCACACATACACACCTGCCTCCGCTCATGCGCACATGCCTCCCACATGACCCCCGTGCATGCACGGCAGAGACCAGAAGACTAGCTGGCTGGTGGGAGGCACACACGCATGTGCAGCGGAGCTGAACTAGGGCGACGGCTCGTGTGCCCTCAGAGAGGGCGCTATGTGGCACCTCTGGCATGTGCGCAATAGGTTCGCCATCACGGAGATAGGATATTGTAATCTCACTACTTTCCCTTTAGATATTGATGCGCCGTCAAACGACATGACCAACATGGTTGCCATTTAATACAGGGGTCTCCAACCTTGGCAACTTTAAGCCTGGTGGACTTCAACTCCCAGAATTCCCCAGCCAGGTTTGCTGGCTGGGGAATTCTGGGAGTTGAAATCCTCCAGGCTTAAAGAGACTCCTGATTTAATAGGACAACAACATTGTTGTTGCCTCAACGTTGTCTCAAAATTCCACATTGGATCACCTGCCTAACCAATTTCGTATGGATGGCTGTATAATTTTCAGTTCTATTTCTACAGTTGCCGGACTCTTTCAGCTCAACAACTGATATAGGGAGCCCTTTTCTTCCTTTCCCCATCCCCAAAGCTTGGAAGTGAAACATAATTCTAGTTGTAAAGGCCTGCTTTAAAGCTCTCTTGCATCAGTCTAAAGATGCATTCCTTCCAACCGTTGCATAAAGTTCTGTAAAACCCTGTAGGGCTCCCATTCTCTGCAATGGAAGCCTGGCATCTAGTGGACATTCGCTGCTGTGTCAAAAAGAAAATTATGGACAACTGAGACAGAATGAAAGAAAAACCACACAAACAGGCTAATAAACAGTCCAGCTCTGACCACGCGTTCTAATGCAAAAAAGAATCAGAATATGAATAACGGTAGGCAAATGAAGTTTGGATCCCTGGATGAGTTTAATGGTATACTTTCTTATACAATAAGTAAGAGAAAATGTACATCTGTCTTGATAGAGACATTCTCTTTTTTTATTTGAAAATATTTTAAAATGCCTTTTTTGAAAAAACACCTCATATAAGAATTTAAAGCTCTAGGGAGGATTACCACTGACTAGATATAACTTTTGCATTCAAATGATAGAAGAATCATTGGAAGAAAGCAGTTCAGCTAGGTTTAACTTGGCATAGCTGCCAATAATTCGTTATTTGAGTAATAAAAGATTAAAGTTTGTTACCAAATTATAAAAATCAAAACATTAAATAAATAAAATGCAATAATAGTTTTCTTAAGTTTAAGATAATGCAGTGTTTCTTCAGTTCTTAAATAACTCCATGTCTTGCTTAGTTTCCATACAGTATTCTTAAAATTAATATGATGCCAATTTTTTTTGCAACTTTCCAAGAGCTTTCTTCCCCATTCTTTTGATCTTTTGAAGTTTTTTTTTTAGTTTCTGAATAAAATTTCTGGTAGTATTTTGAGGTATTTATCATTGGCGGTGGCAGGTGGATTACTTTTAAAAATCTTTCCATCATTCTGAAACCAATCACTTCTTAATCTGAAAAAGACCCGAGGATATTTTAATGCTTTATATATTATTTACTTATTAGGTCCGATCCTGCCTCGGAGAGATTTAAGGCTACTATCCCATTAAGTTTTCCATTCAAATAGGAAAACTATTGATTGCTGGCAACAATTGTATAATCAAAAAAGTACATTCCTAAATATATCCTGCCAGTTGATAATTAAACAGAAGAAAACCAAATTTCAGCTGTACAAAATTCAATGCAATTCCTTAAGGAAAGTTTATCCATTGCTCTAGAGAATAAAGAAATCAATTCATAAGTGTATTCTGAGTAATTGGAAAACATTTGGCAGTATAAAAATAATCCTTGTTTTCTACCTATCAAAGCTTAGTTGAGAAAGAAACTTACTGCAGATCAGAAAACTGCCAGAACTATGTAGAAACTTGTTAATATATTAGTTGCTATTATTCATTAAACTTTTACGTCAGGGATAAGCAACCAGTTGCTTCCAAACAATTCAAAGTTGTAGGTCCCATAATCCCCGGCTATTAGTCATATCAGGGACCGCAGATGAGACTTGGAATTCTGAAACTCCTGGAAGAATCAGGTTCCATAACCAGTTCTAATTCATATCTTGAACATAAAGAATGCTCGGTATAAAGTTAAGTATCAGTCAATTTTTTTTTAATTTTGTCACAACATTATATACAGGAACATATATTGAAAAGAAACAATAGGACAGGAACGGTAGGCACTTTTGTGCTCTTATGCACGCCCCTTATAGTCCTCTTAGGAATGGGGTAAGGTCAATGGTAGACAGTTTTTGGTTAAAGCTTTTAGGAGTTGGAGAGGAGACCGCAGAGTCAGGTAGTGTATTCCAAGCATTAACCACTCTGTTACTGAAGTCATATTTTCTGCAATCAAGATTGAAGCGGTTGACATTAAGTTTGAATCTATTGTTTTCTCTTGTATTATTCAGCTATTGAAGCTGAAGAAGTCTTTAACAGGAAGGACATTGCAATAGATGATTCTGTGTGT
This sequence comes from Ahaetulla prasina, assembly GCF_028640845.1. Lineage (NCBI taxonomy): Eukaryota > Metazoa > Chordata > Lepidosauria > Squamata > Colubridae > Ahaetulla > Ahaetulla prasina. The sequence continues at coordinate 21,203,295 of NC_080546.1, forward strand.
TAAACACAGGTCTTGTCGGAGTCGGCAGAGTTCTAAATTCTCTAATCCCAGGATTTCAAGTCTGGTGGAATAAGGTATTTTGTTGTTTACAGAGGAGCGGAGAACTCTTCTTGTAAAATATTTTTGGACTCGTTCAATTGTATTAATGTCAGAGATTTTTTTTTTTTTTTGCACAGTCTTCTGAGAATAATTTAAGGAGAGTGTCTGAAATAGAACTATATTAACATTTTTGTTAATATAGTTCTGACTATAACGTTAAAAACGTATAAAAACTATAATAATGTTTCTGATTCCCTGGAGAAGAGCCTAATGCTGGGAAAGATTGAGGGTAAAAGAAGAATGAGGTGGCTGGATGGAGTCACTGAAGCAGTAGGCGTGAGCCAGCGGGTGGTAGAGAACAGGAAGGCCTGGAGGAATGTTGTCCATGGGGTCGCAATGGGTCAGATACAACTTTGCAACTAACAACAACAAAACGTTTCTGTGATCCCAGAGAGTAGCAACTGTACACAGTTATTTTTTTTAACACATTAAAAATACCAACATGATTCAACAACATATATTGGCGATTTCAGCTAATCCTCAATTTACAACCATATTGGAACAATATTTCTGCTTCTAAGCTAGGCAATTGTTAAGTGCATCATCCCAATTTTATGACTTTTGTTGTCATATTTGTTAAGTGAATCACTGCAGTTATTAAGTGAAACACACATTTCTTTCCCCACTGATTTGCTTGTCCGATGTCAGCTGGAAAAATCCCCAAATGGCGATCGTGTGAGCCTGGGTTATGCTGTAACCATCATAAATGCATGCCGGTTGCCAAGCACCAAAATTTTGATCATAACTATGGGCACGGTACAACAATCATAAGCACAAGGACCATCCATAAGTCACTTTTTCCATTGTTGTTGTAACTTTAAACGGTCACGAAACAAACAATTATAAGTCAAAGACTACCTATACATGACTCTCATTAATGAACATTTGTCCCCTTAATAATTGTGTGCCTATATACAGCAAGTGACCAAAAAAATTATTTGCAGTTACAGTAATTACTGAACAAGGTACTACTGTTATGGTTATATTCAAACAGTTCATGTGATGCATTGGATTCCAAATTTCAAAGTGCAGTGGTGGGAATCAAAATGAAGCAGGGGTGAAATGTAAAATTTGTTACTACCGGTTCTGTGGGCGTGGCTTGGTGGTGGTGGGGTAATGTGACTGGGTGGGCGTGGCCAACGGGGTTGTAGAAAAAATGCTTTGAAAGGGTTCTGACAATCCCAGATGAGTTGCCTAATCGCCAGAACCCTTTCAAAGCATTTTTTTTACAGTCTCTTCGGCCAAAGAGCTTGTAGAAAAAAATGCTTTGAAAGCATTCTGACAATCCCAGCTGAGCCGCATGATTATCAGAGGGTTTTTTTTTTACTTTTAAAAGCATTTTTTCAGCCGAAGAAAAAATGCTTTTAAAAGTAAAAAAAACCTCTGATGATCGTGCGGCTCAGCTGGGCATGCGAGGGGGAGGGAGGGGGGCAGGGATTTTTGCTACCAGTTCTCCAAACCACCCGCCGCCATCACGACCGGATCAGGTGATCTGGTCCAAACTGGGAGCATTTCACCTCTGAAATGAAGGTTCATCAACCTGGTATCAGATTGGAAGGGGACTTTCACACATATTCTACAGTCAGGAAAAAAAGCAGGCTAGCAATTCATAAACTTAGAACAATTTCATTTTTTTAAAAAAAACCTGTCTCGACAGATGCTGCCCTGATTATTCTATATCCATCTTAAAAAAATCAGTTTTCACTAGAAAATTGCATTGATGATTCAAGTTTATGAAGTTTATGAATATGAACTGCAAACCTTTCTCCCCCTAGTGGACAAAATAGTCTATGACTGCGAATTGTTTCTGTTTTTACATTTTACCACATAAATTCTACTAGAAGTCATCAAGGGTTAGAAACCTACAATGACAAGGAAAGCTTACTTATTAGTTACTGCTTTCTTAAAGTGCTGTTTTTTTTCCAAAGGCGAATTAATGGCATAAACCTTGCTGGTAAATAAATGAAAACTTTAACCCAGCAAGTCAGGCCTTTTAAATCCGCGGCTGACCATCGGTGGCGAGTCATTGGCCCCGATGGAGAGGGTGCGCAACTTAGGCGTCCTCCTGGATGAACGGCTGTCTCTAGAAGATCACTTGACGGCCGTCTCCAGGAGAGCGTTCTACCAGGTTCGCCTGGTGCGCCAGTTGCGCCCCTTTCTGGACCGGGAGGCCCTATGCACGGTCACTCACGCTCTCGTGACGTCTCGCCTGGATTACTGCAACGCTCTCTACATGGGGCTTCCCTTGAAGGGCATCCGGAGGCTGCAGTTAGTCCAGAATGCGGCTGCTGGTGATAGATGGAGCCCCGTGGCTCCCGTGATAACACCCATCCTGCGCAGGCTGCACTGGCTACCTGTGGCCTTCCGGGTGCGCTTCAAGGTTTTGGTGACCACCTTTAAAGCGCTCCATGGCATAGGGCTGGGTTATCTACGGGACTGCCTACTGCGACCAGATACCTCTCACCGACCCGTGCGCTCTCACAGGGAGGGACTCCTCAGGGTGCCGTCAGCTAGGCAGTGTCGTCTGGCGACGCCCAGGGGAAGGGCCTTCTCTGTGGGGGCTCCCACCCTCTGGAACGAACTCCCCCCAGGACTCCGTCAACTTCCAGATCTTCGGACCTTCCGTCGCGAGCTCAAGACTCATTTATTCATCTGCGCAGGACTGGCTTAGATTTTTTAAATTTAGAGGGGTTTTAAATCGATTTTAATATTTATATTTCTATTTTTAACAATTGGTATTATTAACTATTGGCATTAGAATAAGTCTTTTAATGATTATTTTAATTTGTATATTGATGTTTTTTATATGCCTGTAAACCGCCCTGAGTCCTTTGGGAGATAGGGCGGTATATAAGTTTAAATAATAAATAAATAAATAAATAAATACTTTAGACCTACTTTCCATTCCTCTGGATCCTGGAGAGAACCAATTAGGTCGGCCACTGAAAAAACCTAATAGGTGTACAAAGGTTACACTTTTGTCTTCCGTTAATTAGGAGGCTATTATATACCAGTAGCTATTAAGTTTACTGAGGCAGAGACAGCTCCCCAGGTACTATAGGGCACTAAAGCACATGGAAATTATCTAATCAAAATCTTAAAAGCCTTATTTCAAGTGTCCTGCTGTGTCTCTTAACTGCACATCTGCAGGAGTTGAACTGTGCTAGTCTCTCCTGCAACAGCCTATATTTGTCAATTTAATTATGGGCTTAAACTAAGTTTTGCGAAGGTCCTTGTTTTTAGCAGCTCTGATTCATTATAATTTCAACTCAGCAAGAAAGGGCTAGTCCCATAAGTGTTCATCAGTGAGAATCTTTGATCCAAATTTGCTGGGGCCAAAGCTGGAATTAAACATCCAGCTCAAGATACAGCCCTCCAAAACCAGCAGGGAGATTTACTACACTTTGTGGGCTGAAGATTAATAGAAACCTATTCATTCTGATAATGTTCTCCCCAGTTTATTTTAAAGCTCTGCCCGCAATGTTAGAAAGCATGATAACACCACCATAATGCCCATGAGCAGTTTTAAAAACTGAGTCCCTAGCCTTGAACTTCTACTGTGCCCTCTCTTTAGTTTCCATGTTCTGATCTTATTTCCATTACTGTTTATTCACAAGACATGATCAAAGTATTAAAGCTATCTTTTGCTAAGGGACTAGCACTAGACTTAAGATCATTATCTACTGTATCATCATTATACTGTATTAGAACCTATCATAAGCAACCTATCTTACGATATTATAGGTAGTCCTCAATGTATAACCTTTGTATGGCTGCTAAATGAGGATTACAAAACTTTATTCTGTGGTACATAGTGCCATACATGCCTGATCCATCTGGCATTCAAAAAAGGCTTAAAAACATGGCTGTTTTCTCAGATGTTGAGTTGGGAAGTTAATGGGGCCTGGGGCAGGGGTGAAATGCTCCTGATTCGGACTAGATCACCCAATCCGGTAGTGATGGTGGCGGGTGGTTTGAAGAACTGGTAGCAAAAATCCCTGCCCACCCACCCCCGCCCCAGCTGAGCCGCGTGATCAGCAGAGTGTTTTGGTTTTTTTTACTTTTAAAAGCATTTTTTCTTCGGCGGAAAAAATGCTTTTAAAAGTTAAAAAAAAGCCTCTGATGATTGTGTGGCTCAGCTGGGATTGTCAGAACCCTTTAAAAGCTTTTTTTCCTCTGGCGATTCCAGCTGAGTTGCCTGATCATCATAGGCTTTTAAAAGCATTTTTTTACAACCTCTTTGGCCGAAGAGGTTGTAGAAAAAATGCTTTTAAAAGTTAAAAAAAAAGTGGCCACGCCCACCCAGTCACATTAAACCCCCCCACCAAGCCACGCCCACAGAACCCGTAATAACAAATTTTACATTTCACCCCTGGTCTGGAGGTACTACTGTTGTGATTGCTGTTGTCCTTGACTGCCATTATGTGTATTTTCATTTAATTCTTCTTCATTGATTTAGTGAGTTTTAACTTTGTTACCTATCCAGAGCAAGTATTATGGGATGATGGCCGCACAAATTCATTTAAGTAAATAGATGGGGGGAAAAATACTGTCCTTCCAACAATATAATTTTCAAGGGTCCCTGGAAATATTCAGAATTGATTTTAGTCTTGCTTATTATTGCACTCACTGTGTACTGCAATTTACAGGTGCTGAATATCATGTTTAAAGCCCCACATGGATGGGGCAGGTTATTTGTGGGACTGCCTCTCCTTGAGGTTATCTGCCTGCCCCATCATGTCAGATACAGTGGATATTCTCCAGGTCTCTTCCATTAAACGTCACCATTTAGTGGGATCTAGGAAGGGCATCTTTCCCATAATGGTCTAATAATAATGTGGTAAACCCTTTATGCAGTGATCCAGCAGGCTTCCAATCTTTTTAACCTTCCAAGAGTGCTGGCTCTTCCCCCAGGACAGTGGTGGGTTTCAAATTTTTTTACTACCGGTTCTGTGGGTGTGGCTTGGTGGGTGTGGCATGGCTTGGTGGGCGTGGCAGTGTAAGGATACTGTAAATTCTCCATTCCCTCCCCAATCTAGGGGAAGGTTACTGCAAATCCCCGTTTCCTCCTGATCAGCTGGGACTCGGGAGGCAGAGAATAGATGGGGGCAGGGCCAGTCAGAATTTTTACTACCAGTTCTGCGAACTACTCAAAATTTCCACTACTGGTTCTCCAGAACTGGTCAGAACCTGCTGAAACCCACCTCTGGGTTTAGGAGCTAGAATTGAGTAAAATGGGAGCCTGTGTATTGTTTTGTCAGCATCACCCAAGGAAAATGGCAGAGGTACCAGGTTTGTTTTAATGGCTTTGTTTGTGTTCTGTCCCCTCCTGGCCTCAGCCACACGAGCTGGCTAAATGAGCCAGTAATTGAGTTCACGGCTGCTATCAGTCCTGGCAGGGAATCTGCAGCTGCCTGCCAAAGTCTCCCTTATCTTGGGGTTGCCGAGGAAACAGGAAGTAACACTCCAGGCTGAATGTTCAGCTCAATTCTCCACGAGTCAAAGAGTTCAGCTCACTTCTCCACAAATCAAATAGTTCAGTTCAATTTTTGTTCGTCACGGAGCAGAAGAGCAGCCAGGGCTGCTTTTATACTCTGTGGGGTGTGGCTCCGTGACTCAGCACTCTCTAGGCCTGCCCCACCCCTTCCTTTGTTGTAGCCACCTCTCATATCTCCGAAACCTGGGATCTAGCCAGGCCTGATTGCCATCAGCCGGGTCTGGAGGCGTGGCCTGGGGGAGAGTCAGGGGACGGAGGCCTCGTTATCTCCTCCACCTGGCCTGCCTCTGGCTCCTGGAGCTGAGCCAGAGGAGCCGTGCTCCAGAGGTAAGTCCTGATGGCCCTTCCCCCTCACTTTCCGAGTCACTTTCTGGCAGGGGGCCTGGCTCGGGGCGCACAGACACAACAGTTTGTTTCTTGTTTTCATTATCAGGAACTGCCCAGAATTGTGTTCTAAGATGGGCAGACATACAAATCTTTTAAACAAACAAACTGTAGAACTAAGTGTCCCTTGTGTTTATATCCTGCACTTATTTTTTTTTATCAAGAAACCAGATCAGTAGTGTTGCACCAGGCACCTTCAAATCATAAGTTTTTCCAACCAGACATCCTTCAAATGTGTTGAGTTACAGCTTGTCAGATTCTCTCCTAGCAATCTGGACCGGAAACATTTAATCCCAAAAACAGATTTCTCAGAGCTCTAAGTAGCAACATTTATTAGAAAAAAAGTTTAAGGTCCCAATAGTACAGAATACATGTAACGCAGGGATGACCTGTTGGGTTCTTGGTGTTCTTTGAACTCAGTTGTTGTTTCCTGGTTCCTTCATTACCAGGCTAAGTAACATGATCAGTGCATGGAACAGTAGACTTGACTGGTTGGCAAGGAAAGAAACAATAGCCTAGTCAGGAACCATCAAGGATACTATACCCTCAACCAAGATTGGCAGGGCAAACTACTATATGTAAATAAATCAGCCAACTCCCCTCTCTGAATGTGTGCAAAAAGACAACTCACCTCAAGGTATACCAAGAACCCAACCAAAATCTAAGATTTATCATAATAATTTCAATGAATAGTCAATTTTGAAATGGAAAAACTTAAGCAAATCATTGCAGCTGTTATGTGACTCATGTGGTCAATGGCCTGTCCCATTGACTTTGCTTGTCGGAAGCTGGCTGGACAGATTGCAAATGGCAATCCGATGCCCTGGGACACTGCAGCCATCTTAAATACATGCCAATTGTCAAAGAGACTGATTTCTGATCTCGTGACCATGGTGGATGCTGCAATAGTCAGAAGTGTGAAGACCAATCACAAGTCACTTTTTAGTGAATGATTGCTAAACAAATGGTTATAAATTGAGGACTGCCTGTATGAACCAGATACTGTTGACTTCTAGATCTCTTAAAGTAAACTATCTAAAGGCCTAGACTTTAGCAAGGGGTTCTCTCTCAGTTGCTGGGTGGCCATGGCCATGGTGGCTGTGGCCTAGTCGGCCTCCTGCAGCACGGCGGGTGTGTGTGTGTGTTTTTGCCCTCCCCGGGCTCTGGAGGCTTTCTTCGAGCCTCCAGGTGGGCAAAAACTGCCTCCCCAGGCTCTGGAGGCGCTCTGGAGGCCGGAAACGGGCCCATTTCCAGCCTTCCCGAACTTCCAGTAGGCCCATTTTTCGCCCTCTCCCAGCCTCCATGCATGCCCTGCACTTACCTGCATCCAAAACGGGCCACGTGGGGACTCCTGGGATGGGCAGTGTGGGGTGGGAGGGGCCAGCCAGGAGTGTGGGATTTGGGGGTTCTCCGAACTGCACAGAATCTTAGAGGTTCTCCCGAATCCCTGCAAACCCCCAGCAGCCCACTTCAGTACTAATCCCCCACTCTTTTAAAAAAGATCTTAAGCAAGAGAAACACCAGCAGATGTTTCATCTGCTAAAGGAGTTTTGTTAAAGAATAGACCTGGAGATATTTTTTTATGATAAATATAATTATTAAATCCTTTGGCTGACTAAAAGTGAATTTTAAGAAGATAAGCGTTCCATCAATCACTTTGGACTACTTCAGGCTAGTAAACATTCGTTTTATAGAACATTTAAGAAATAAAAAGAAAGTTATTATCACAAAGAGTGGTTCACTGGGTAGATTAAAAGCAAGCACTGATTTCTGTTGCTACTTAAAATCTTAACTCTAACTTTTAGTGGAAAGAAGCATTTACTGCTGTTTCTGGGCTAATTCTATTATTTAACAAGTTATTATTTTTGCTACAAATTGTAAAATAAGTAAAAACAAATTTCTGGAGCAATGGCTCAAAGGAAGTTTCTTTATCCCTACAGATAATGCATTGTAATATCAGTCAAGAATCTGAGAAATGACCTTGTAAAATCAAACATATTTTTCCCAGAACACCCAAAGAAGGTATTTTTAAAGAAGCCCAACTGTAAAACCTGAATAGTTTGCTTTGACGTTGGCACAAGCTTACATTCCAACATAGCGTACTCTAACTACTTCACAATTGCCATGTTTGGAAGACTTAACAATATCATTCATAATTTTCTTAGCAGATTGTGGTAAAGTTGTAGCTGTAATGTATCTTGATTATAAAAGCTTTCGGACAAAGTATCCATGACATTTTTTTAATGCAAGGTTGTTAAGGGTGTGTCAGCTTTGGAAGCCATACTAGGCTGAAGGCTTCCACGCTGCCACTTTCTCCTGTGTGGGAAAGTAGGAGAAGAGAGGGGGGGTTGATACAAGGAGCCATTAGACATAATAACATTCTTCCTGCCGCTCAAGGTCAGGCCAAGACTGCATCTGGAGAAAGAGTGTTCGGAATGATGCCTCGAGATGGGACGGTTGGTGCTTGGAGCACGTGATCAGGCAGAGGAGTCAAGGGGGTGGTGGTCTGGGGTTTTGTACTACTGAGGAAAAACCCAGATCTCCAGATTCGGAGTTTATCCAGCTGTGCCAGTTTACCTATGCTAGTAAAAGAACTTTGAAAGATGTTTGCCTCGGAGTCTTTTCTGCAGGAGGGGGTTTTCTGGAACGTTGACAGGGTGAATAGCAGGGCAAACAGATATACAGCTAACCTGAACGTTGATGTCGTGTCCCACTCCTCCGCTGACGGCCGGGTCAGGGAAATCCGAATCAGGCTTGCCTCTGCAGCTCTGCCCAAAGTCCTAGCAAAGTCCTCAGGGCAGGCAGGAGACCAGTAAGTGACTTCAGCAAGATAAGTTCGACTTTTGCCTGACTCAGAGACTGCCAGAAAGCAGATCCTTTATATAGGCCATGGGGTGTGGCTCCATGACTCAGCACTCATTAAGGCCTGCCCCTCCCTTCCTTCTGTTGCCTCCGCCTATCCAATCTTCTGATGCGAGGGTCACTCCAATCAGCTGTTGGTAATAAACCCTCCTCAGGCTCACATGCTGTGGAGGAGGGGGAGGGGTCTAGCTGCTCCGTTTGCCTGGGCATGGAGTCAGGGCTGGGGCCAAGAGGTGCTCCTTCTTCTGCAGTTTGTCTGGGCATGGAGCCAGGACTGGGGCCGGGAGGCATACATTCCTCCGTGTTCGGGAGCAGATAAGAAGGCCCCGGCTGCTCTGAGGGCGGGCAAGACACTACACTACAATATTAAAATAGGCCCGCTGGGAAAGCTGTTTTATCTGTTTCGAATATAAGCCAAACGTAAGTTTTTATAAAACAAAAATAGATGCATCTTTCTCATCTATAGGCACATCTGTCTCATCATCTAACTATAAATAATATGTCATTTTTGTTATATGTTCAAATCAAGTTAGAAATCTACATTTACAAAAGACTGATGACAGATTGTCATTTCTATAATAGTGGAATTCAAAGTAATTTCTACAGGTGCAGTTTCTTTTCAGTCTATTTTCTCATGTATCTTGACTTTAATGAAAGTTGGACAAATCAGGAACTCTTTAAGAGCCAACAACCAATAATTTGACAATTAACAAATTATTTCCCACTTTTTCTCAAGTCTTTCCTTGTTTGTTTTTAATTTGTTTCTTTAGGTTTATTTTCACAGTAAAAGACACATTAAAATACACATTCTGTTCAAGGAATAGGATATATGTCCTGGCTTGCGCTTTACATTTTCTACTGTTTGACAGCTTACCTTTAGAGCAGAGTGACAAATAATCCTCTCCAGTATAGTATTTCAGTTTGTGTTTTTCTCTTCCTCGCTTTATTGTTCTATTGCTCTGCATCTGCTTTTGGTATAATCTTCAGTTTCTCAATACTGTATAAAAGTGCTTTTAATTTTTCAGCAGTTTTTCACATTTTTTGATTGTTGCGTTATGTTTTCATTTTCATTTATGTTGCCATTTTCTGGTTGAACATATGGAAAACATACCAGAACAGAATATAAATTTCGTTATCCCAGATTAGTGCCCTCGGGTATATCAGAAATTGGCTGGAAATCACCAGTCTAACAGTGATGGTGAACCTAGGGCACGTGTGCCAGAAGTGGCATGCAGAACCATCCCTCCAGGCACGCCAGTTGTCGCCTGTTGCTCTTCCGTATTCCGCTAACTGGTCTTCACATGTGAGGGAGCGCTGAAATCGGAAGAGCAGCTCCCTGGTGTGCATTTAAGGGAATTTAAGCTTTGTATCTCTGGCGCCCACATGCATACCAGCCAGCTGGTCTTTGCACGTGTATGTGAACCAGAAACCGGAAGACCAGGTGACCAGTGTGCATGCCAAGAAACCGGAAGATCAGCTTCCTGGTGCGCGCATCCCCGACTAATTTTTCTACCTCAGGAGTTTGCGGCTACTGCCACAAACAACGGGAACTTAGTGGGCGACATTCCTTCGTGTCTCATTCTACCCAGGGCTGAACTGAAATCTGACCACTTTGAATATCACAAAAGATTGCAAGTCAAGGAATTCTTCAAACCCAAGCAGAGGGATAGAATCAAAATCACGTGAAGTGTTAATATCACTTTCTAATGCCTTGGTAAGGCCACACTTGGAATATTGCATTCAGTTTTGGTCGCCATGATGTAGAGAAGACATTGAGACTCTAGAAAGAGTACGGAGAAGAGCAATAAAGATGATTAGGGGACTGGAGGCTAAAACATATGAAGAACGGTTGCAGGAACTGGGTATGCCTAGTTTAATGAAAAGAAGAACGAGGGGAGACATGATAGCAGTGTTCCAATATCTCAGGAGCTGCCCCAAAGAAGAGGGAGTCAAGCTATTCTCCTTTGGTCGCCATGATGTAGAGAAGATATTGAGACTCTAGAAAGAGTACGGAGAAGAGCAATAAAGATGATTGCTTTGTTGAAAAGTTGAAGTCCACAAATCTTAAAGTTGTCAAGGTTGGAGACCCCTGATCTAGTCCAACCCCTTGCTTAGGCAGGAAACCCTACACCACTTCAGACAAATGGTTATCCAACCATTTCTCCTTAGTTCTGGGTTGAATCTATAGCAACCCAGAACTAAGGAGAAATTTCCTGACAGTGAGAACAATGAATCAGTGGAACAACTTGCCTCCAGAAGTTGTGATTGCTCCAACACTGGAAGTTTTAAAGAAAATGTTGGATAACCATTTGTCTGAAGTGGTGTAGGGTTTCCTGCCTAAGCAGGGGGTTGGACTAGATCAGGGGTCTCCAACCTTGACAACTTTAAGATTTGTGGACTTCAGCTTGCTGGCTGAGGAATTCTGGAAGTTGAAGTCCACAAGTCTTAAAGTTGTCAAGGTTGGAGACCCCTGGACTAGATGACCTCCAAGATCCCTTCCAACTCTGTTATTCTACTCTATTCCTATTCCTATTTCTAACTGTACACAAGGACGTTTATGAAGTACTTTCAGTCTCTTCTCGAGGCAAGCGCGGAGAACTGCGCCTGCGCACTCCATTGCGGTTCGGCCGTTCCGCGCGCTTGGACATCATCCTCACTATTCAATGTAAAGAAAAACCTCCTCGGCTATTGAGGTGAAAAAAAACAAAAACCTGGACCAACGGGATGCTGGGCACAGGGAACGGGCCAGGAGGTGGGTGGGGGGGAGGGAGGGAAACACAACAATGAGGTCATCACTAAGCGTCGTTTTGAGGGTAGCGGGCTTTCCGAAAAAGTCCAGGGCCGCCCGGCTCCGGGCAAAAAAGCACTCGGCGCGTCCTTTTGTCGTCATCGCTTGTCGCTGTTGTCGTCGTCATCGCTGCTGCCGCCACCGCCGCCGCCGGGTCCCTTCTGCCCGTGCCTCACCCTCGCAGCTGGTTCTGCCTCTGCCGCCGCTGTGCAGGCGCTCCTTTGCCTCCTGGTCGGAGTGGGCCCGCGGTAAGGAAAGCGCGGGAAGCCGGGGACTAGCTGGAAGGATGCTCGATCGCCGGCCCGCCCGGCTTCCTCTCCCTCCTTCCTCCCCTCCCCCTTCCCGTCTTTGTCTCCATCTCTTTCTCGGCTCTGCCACGGGAGGCGTGGGGGGGGGGGCGGGGAAGCGATCCGGGAGGAGACGGTGCCGCTGGCGTGGACGGCGGGCCCGAGGTGCTCTCATGCTCGTGGTGGGCTGGGAACCCTGGTGGGGGGATCAGGCAAGCGATCCCCGAGGGAAGGCGGACGGGGAGGCTGGAAGAGAGGAGGGAAGATGGTGGCAAAAGTCGGGGGGGGGGAACCCCGAATAAAATAGGGAAGTGGGGGTGGGGCGGAAAAGCGGGGAGGGGGGACCCTCGAGAGACGGTGGAGGTGGGTGGGGGCCTGCTCGATTCTGGAGAGGAACGGTGCTGCATCGGAGCGAGAGACACAGAGAGAGAGAGGAGTTGTGTGTTGGTGGGTGGATGGATGGAGGAGAATAATAATGTGAGAAATCTGCCGTTAGGAGGGATGTGCGGTAGGAGTTTCGTTTCCTAACCAACGATGAGCAGAAGAGAAAAATAAATAAATAAATCGTGCCAGAAGGGAGGGGAACCCGGGATGATCTGCCCTTGAGCAAGGAGGAGGAAGAACGCCTTTATGATGAGATCAGAGAAATGGCCTTGTGGAAGATATCTCCCCTTTTCACCAGCAAGCTGGAAGAAATAAATAAATCTTATCTAACACAGAATTTAAAAAAAATATTCTTTAGCTGTTAGACATGCATTTTAAAAAAAAGACAAAACAAAAGGAGAGTGCTGACTGTGTAGTGAAATAATGATCCATTGGTCATGGATGGGAATGCAAGCCTTGAAGCAACTTGATTAGATTAAATTAGAATAGAATAGAATAGAATAGAATAGAATAGAATAGAATAGAATAGAATAGAATAGAATAGAATAGACTAGACTAGAATTGAATTGAATTGAATTGAATTGAATTGAATTGAATTGAATTGAATTGAATTGAATTGAATTGAATTGAATTCTTTATTGGCCAAGTGTGATTGGACACACAAGGAATTTGTCTTTGGTGCATATGCTCTCCGTGTACATAAAAAGACAAGATACATTCATAAAGAATCATAAGGTACAACACTTAATGATAGTCATAGGGTACAAATAAGCAATCAAATCATACCAGAAACAATATAAATCGTAAGGATACAAGCAACAAAGTTACAGTCATGCAGTCATACGTGGGAGGAGATGGGTGATAGGAAGGGTGAGAAGACTAATAGTAATAGTAATGCAGGCTTAGTGAATAGTTTGACAGTGTTGAGGGAATTATTTGTTTAGCAGAGTGATGGCATTCGGGAAGAAACTATCCTTGTGTCTAGTTGTTCTGGTGTGCAGTGCTCTATAGAGTTGTTTGAAGGGTAAGAGTTGAAACAACTTATGTCCAGGATGTGAGGCATCTGTTAATATTTTCACAGCCCCTATTTTGACTCTTGCAGTATACAGGTCATCAATGGAAGGCAGGTTGGTAGTAATTGTTTTTTATAGCAAGTCCTCTTTGCAGCTGTCTCATCTAGAGAGTTAGGGTGGTGATGAAAACTTTGCAACTGGTTCTTGCATTGGTGATCTTTACTGGTTGTAAAGCAAAGGAAAGCTGAATGAAGATCATAAGCACAGTGACAGTTTCATTTAGCGCCCACTTGGATTGGCGGCCTGAATTGCTGATCCCACTTGTGATCACTATTAAATGAGGACTACCTTTACATTGATCATATGCAAACTGTTATGCAATATAATGATCTAGGTCTTTTTCCGTAGCAGGATGTGCAGTCTTGGTTTAATTGTAGAGACGATTTGAAATAGTTTGATTAAATGATAAAAATGTATTAATGACTGTATTTGTAAAAATTAGTGGGTTTGAATTATGGGGTGTTTTTATATTCATACAGAGTTAAAAGTTGGTTGCAGACTGTTTTATAGTAGAAATAAAGTATGTGAGAATAAATTCAGTGCTTAACCAATGATTCAATATTGAGAGCACATAAGGCAGTGCCCCTTGATTTTTTAATATGTATTTTTTACATAAACCTTTTCTTGGGGTGAAGTTAGAAGTCTGTTGGTTGAAGGCATGAATATACGTAAAATGTTAGCATATGAAAATGTTAAGGGAATATGGAACTGCAAATTAATGTATCAAAAAGATTGAGGGGGTTGTATCAGACATAAATAACATAATGTTGCAAAGTAAATGTTAATGGCAAAATATGCAGCAAATAAGTGGCTATATGAATCTTGGTAGATTGTTCCCTGAAAATAGAAAAATGAAGGAATTTTAAATACAAATGCTGATAATAAAATTCTAGGTAGTTTGTGATCTGTAGCAGGGGATCAACATTTATTAAAAGAATTTAAAATGTGTATAAAATCATGCTTCTGTCTACCTTGTTATATGAAAATAAGAATAGATTGTGTCATGAAAAATATAAAAGTAACTTTAATGCAGTGCGGATGTAGTATAGGTAGTCCTCGACTTACAACAGTTCATTTAGTGACCATTCAAAGTTACAATGGCACTGCCAAAAGTGACTTATGACTATTTTTCACACTTATGACTGTTACAGCATCACTATGTTCATGTGATCAAAATTTGGATGCTTGACAACTGGTTCATATTTATGATGGTTGCAGTGTCCTGAGATCCCATGAACAGCTTTTGCAATCTTCTGACAAGCAAAGTCAATGGGGTAACCAGATTCACTTAAGAATCATGTTACTAACTTAACAAGAGAAGTGATTCAATTAACTGCGGGATCGTAAAATGGGGCAAAACTCACTTCACATAAATTTTGGGTTTAATTGTGGTAGTAAGTCGAGGACTACCTGTACTTAATATGATAAAACAAGTAAAGAGAGTCAAGAATGAATGGGAGTTGAATCACTAGATTGAAAAGTGAGTGACCACAATAGAAAAGTACCTTGAAGTTGTTTAGTCACACTGAGAGAATGAATAAGATTTCAAGTACATGAATGGAGAGTTAATGGTTCTATAGGAAGTTTGGGCATGGTGATCAGATGGAAGAGGTGTTGACATCCTTAGAGAGAGGACTGAAAGTTTATAATGTGGAAGGCAATGTATATCTATTGTAGGGAAAATGGTTTGAAAGGATAAAAAGGTATTGGATAGAACAGTTAATGGTGGCATATTGTAAATTAGATTTACTTAAATAGCATTTTCTTTTCTGTGGTTAATGTCCACTATTTCTCATTTACTTGCTATACTTTGCATTACATTGTCTACTGTGAAAGGATAACTTAAAGCATGACAATAGTCTGCAAAGACTCATGTTGCAAGCCCACCTTGCAAAAATGTACATTTGCGCAAGACTACATTCCCAGTCAAAGCACATTCCTGCATAGAGCTTCTATAACGGGTATCAAACTCACGTCATCACGTGACGTATCGCAACTTTTCTTACCTTCGCTAAAATGGGGATGGGCTTGGCCAGCATGTGATGCACCTGGCCCATGGGCCGTGACTTTGACACCCCTGTTCTATAACTGCAGATCTTGAATATGGGAAGAAAGCTCATGATGCTGTTAAACTGCTGTTCTTGAAATCTCAGCAAGATGAAAGAAAATGATAGCTGGAATGACAGAGGATAAATGAAATTCGTCACCCTCAAATTCTCAGGTGTTTTCTAGGCATACAAATAATCACTGTCATTAAAGTGAAGCTCTTTGTACATATTTCCGTACTGTAATATATTCAACTTCGCTCTTTCTAGGACCCTCTATGTAGGCTAGTCAAATTAGAAACATAACAATTCTGTTTAAAGGGCCTCAAGTGTTGAGACTAACACAGGGGTGGGCAATTAATTTTTATCAGGGGCCGCATGAGAAGCCTGAATTGTGTCAGGGCCACCAACTTTCTTTCATTGTAAAATACTTAAATTAAATATTTTGAATAGCTGGTACTGATAATCAGAAGAATAAAGCACTCTGTAAATATGTATATTAGGTTATGTGAAACTGTGGTCTATTGGTTAAATAAGAAAAACAATTATTGAACCAGTGCAATTTATTTTTCAAAATAAAAGTTAAAAAAAAAAGTTTAATGGACGACTTCCGGTATCCAGCGGCAACGGACGTCTGGAAGGCTTCTCCTGCCTCCAGCGCCCGAATCCGGCCGCCGCCGAGGCCCCCAGGGGCCAGGTGTTCCGAAAAGGACACCTGCCGCACGGACGGCTCGCCAGGGGTCTCCCAGCCGACATACAGGACTGAGGGGACCGATGCTGGCGCGTCCTAGGCTCGGCGGGGTTCGGAGGCCACAGGCCGCGGCCATTATTTTGGTCGTCGCCTGGGCCGCTGTGCCCGGTGACACCGGGGCATTGGATTTATAACTGCAGCAGCCTGGTGGTGAACAGGGAACGGAGAAGAATTGAGGAGGAGAAGGGAAGGGAATATCGGTAAACGTGAGTGGACTGCTCCGGAGTGCGGGGGGGTTTTTTCTCCCCTGCGGTTGGAAGGAGCACGAGTTATTCTGGAGAGAGGAGAACTTAAAATAAGAAGATTACCGGTTTTGTGGAGCTCTGGAGAGAAGAGGTGATGGAGAAATTTAGGAGGGAAGGTTTGAGGCCCCTCCTTCTGGGGAACAGTGGTGGCGCCCAGCTTCCGCCTTCACTATGAGAATTTTGATGACATCACTTCCTTCGGCTTCCTGGTTGACTAACTGTACTCTGGACTCGTTGCTCCTGTGAGTGCCCCTGGTGGATCCGGAGGAAATTACAAGGATACTGTGCTTGCCTGAGGATTTTGATTCTTTTTTTCAAATGGCAAAGGTCAGAAACCAACTGCTGGAGAGATGGAGAGAATTTTGGAAAAGTTATCCAACATGGACAAGAAACTGGATGATTTGCAAAGAGGCCAAACGGAAATAAGAGCAGAAATTGTGACTATCCAAAAGGATTTAAAGGATACTCAACAAGTTTCAGCAGAAAACAAGCAGAAAGTGGAAGGTCTGGAGGGTGAGATGCGGGCAGTGCAGAAAAGAGAGGAGACGACAGGCAATGCTGTGCTTGGACTACAGATGGATAAAATGTCTTATTTCCTTAGGTTTCAAAATTTGGAAGAAGTGGACCAAGAAGACTTGAGAGATGTTGTGACTAAATTGTTGGGAGAATTTCTTGGGAGAGGTGTTGATTTCATGAATTGGGATGTGGATCGAGTTTATAGAGTTAATTGCAATATGCACGCACGCATGCAGTTCCCAGAGAGGTTCATGTCAAATTTGTGAGAAGAGGCGAGATGAAATTCTTAGAAAACATAGGAGTGGGGCACTGATTTACAGGGGCAGGAGATAGCCATTCTGAGGCAGATTCCCAGACAGGTACGTGAAAAAGAAAGAAATATTATTTTTGTCAAGCAAATTGTACCAGAAGGAGTGGGCTTCAGATGGCTGATGCCAGAGGATTGATGATTTTCCGGGAGGGCATTACGAAAAAAATCAGTACAATTGCGGAGGCTACGGCCTATGTGGAGGAACACAAAGCCTTCCTGGAATCAGATGACCCAGGAATTGAAGAAGGGGAGGTTATAGATCATGGGGCTGAAGCGGCTGCCGCTGTTGCGGCCCTGGAGTTGGGTCAGGCTGAACCCAGAGTTCTGAGATCCAAAACTAGGAAGTGATAAAGATATTTGGGATTGTGTTGGTTTTCCTTATTCTCTTTTGTACGATATTCTGTTTATTCTTGACTCTTCTTTATTACGTATTTAAAATTTGCAAACTTTGCTACTTCGTGTCACCTGCTTGCCTTATGGCTGTTGTATGTGTTAAAAAATTTGAGTAAAATTCTTATTTTAGATAAGAAAAATGAAAATTTACCATACCTGATATGTATTTGTATAAACCTTTTTTGACTAATAAAAACTTTTTGAACAGAAAAAAAAAAAAGTTTAATTTATGGTGTTTATGATTGGCCTCACGCGGGCCGGACAGGGACGTACAAAGGGCCGGATGTGGCCCGCGGGCCTTAATTTGCCCAGGTCTGGACTAACAGTTTTGTAAAGGGAGATGGTGAACTTAAACAAACACATAAACTTCTTTGTATTATGCAGAAGGTGAATGTATTTTAAATGTTTGGACATTGAACTAAATTGTGCCACAACCTTCATAATCTGGGTCAGAGTTTCAAAGTAAAAACTTTGTGAGTGCATCTGAATTTTATTTATTGGCAGCAGCTTTCAGAGTTAGAACATTTGCTCCACAGAGGGAAAAGGGTGAAATTAATTGTGGATTTATTCATGCGGTAGGTACAAATGAATGGTTTTGTTAGATCTTTGATAGTCTCTAATAGGAAGGTTAAAATGTGAACATGATCATTCTGAAGGCTATAAGTCTTTCTAGTCTTCAGAATGATGGTGTTTGCTATCTTTCTGGCGTCTTTAGCTATCGTTCTGAAGGCTAAAAAGATTTATAGCCTTCAGAATGATCATGTTTAGCCTTCAGAACAGATCGCTAAAGAGGGCCAGAAAGATAGCAAACACTATCATTCTGAAGACTAGAAATCTTCTAGGCCCTCTTTCGTTCTGAAGGCTAAAATTGGGTATGACTCATTTAATAATTGCCTTGCTTAGCAATAGAAATTCTGGTCTCAATTGTTCTGGTCCCAATAATTCAAGGACCACGAGTATAAGGAAATTTCCCTGTAGTGGTTTCTTACTGTTAGTTTCTCTCTTTATTTTACCCTTTTGACTAATTGTGTATGGAGATTTTCAGTCATCCAGGTTGTGGTGTCCCAAAAGTGCTTTTTTAGGAGGCAACTGGACATTCTTGGGGGTTTTTTGTGTGTTTTTTTGTTTGTTTGTTTTTGTTTCTCATCCAAGAAACTTCTTCAGCTCTGACTGGATGGTGGTAAATGGAAGGATTTATATTCCTTGCAGACAGCTGAACATTGGCATTCTTTTAGAGAGTCCTTGAGGCCACTAGGAGCTTTATCTGTGTCCCTGGGTATCAGGGTCACTTGTGTAGTGCAAACGGGTGTGGAGCCTTCTTGGCTGCAAGATGTCTTCTGTCCTGAGTCCTTTCACTGTTGAAGGCAGGTGCAGGCTGTTGGGGATGAGCTTGTGTTGTCTGCATCTCAAACCGAAACCTTTTGACTAATGTAAATATTTTGGTTCCATAACATTGTTGACTGAACAGACTGGTATAGTTCATATTCTATATCTATTTAATGATCCAGTCTGGCTGCCAAATAACTGCTTGAGATAAAACAGCTGTGCAAATTCTTCAAATGAAGTTTTTTTATAATATGTAGGAACATGTACTTTTCTCTCTGAACACAAAAGTAGCCAAGGCTTTCTCTAGACTTGCAGAGTTTCTTTTTAAGCTTCTTCTGTCAGATTCGAGTGGGTATCATATTCTCTTGTCTGGGTATGAGAATATGATGAATATGTATGTACAAGATTATTGGTGGAATGACCCAAATACCAGATTTCACAATATTTGTCTAAATTTTACCCTGATTGAAATCTTAAATGTTTGCAGTGGAATGCATTGTACTTATATTTTTGTCTGTAAAAATGCTCAAGGTTTATTTGTTTTTGTTTTAGAGTGCCATTTGGAATCATGATTAGGGTTTATAAATTATGCCTAATGGCCTAGTATGACATATTAACTAAGTAAATTCTACTTTAGTCAACAAATAGATATTTTACCTTGACTTAGTGTGACATGTGCATACAAGAATAGCAGAAGTGGGACTAGCAGAAGCTAATATTGATTCATGGGGACTCCTCCGTATTTATCTAAAAAAGATCTATACTGCTTTTTCAGGACTCATACTTTAAAGGGTCTTATAAAATAGGATCCTATAGTATAAAAATCACTAAAATTAATTTAATCTTAGAATTAAGAATTATCCAATCTAATACATCTAAGGAATGTATGAAGAGAATGAGTAAACATTAAGAGTTTTCCTAGCATCTTGCAATGAAGGAGTTTGTCTTAAAATGTACAGCATTAAAACAGTTTGGAAAGAAATGTCTGAAAAAACTAAGACAGCAATAAGAGCAGTGCTGACTGATGACCACAGCTGAAGCTTGGTAAAATACAAGCCTTACACTACATTATATTGTTGATTATCTTCATTAATAACTTGCCTTATTTTTTCTCCAGTTACACTTTATTTATGTAGGGCTGTTATAATTCCCAGCAATTTTAAAACTGAACATTATAAACTGTGGCAAAAGTGAAGCACGAAGATCATGAATTTGTTTAATCTGGACCGCTTTCGCTTTGAGAAGAGGGCCAATGTTGAAGGACAAAATGCTCCATCTTCAGATTCTCCTGAAGATCAGAAAGAGCCCACTGCTTTCAATACTGTAAAGAAGAATTCTTCAATTCCTTCTCCTTCAGAAGATCATGCTATTACTACTGGTGGAGAAGATGATGATGATCATACTAGTGGACCAACCTCTCCAGCATCTGATGTGTCTGAGGAAACCGGTAAACTCTGGGGTTGTTTTTTTCCCCTAATTTATAAATTAATCAAGATTCTATGTACATCACTATTGGTCTAAGGCAGGGATCTCCAACCTTGGCAACTTTAAGCCTGGAGGACTTCAATTCACAGAATTCCCCAGCCAGCTTTGTTGGCTGAGGAATTCTGGGATTTGAAGTCCTCCAGGCTTAAAGTTGCCAAGGTTGGAGACCCCTGGTCTAAGGAACACTTTAAAATAAATTAATCCAAAACAAAAATACTGGTATTCTCTAGAAAACTAGTTAGTTAGCTATTAAGTTACAAGATTCAATCTGGGTTGGTCACCGGGACTAGAGGTTTTGTTTTCCGAGCCTTGAGAGTCGTGCTGGAACCCATCTTTAGGGAAATTCTCTCTGTAATCTGTCGAATCCCCTGCATGGATTGCCCCTGTGACAATGTAGGACAGACGGGGAGGAAGCTAACCACCAGATTGGAAAAACAGAAGCGAGCTGTCAGACGAGGAGCCCCGAACTCATTGGTAGCCTCATACTGCAATGAACGAGGACACACATTCAATTTCTTTTTAAAGATTTTTATGTTTAAAAAAACAAAGATAAAACATTCCCATCTTGACTTAGTGTGACATGTGCATACAAGAATAGCAGAAGTGGGACTAGCAGAAGCTAATATTGATTCATGGGGACTCCTCCGTATTTATCTAAAAAAGATCTATACTGCTTTTTCAGGACTCATACTTTAAAGGGTCTTATAAAATAGGATCCTATAGTATAAAAATCACTAAAATTAATTTAATCTTAGAATTAAGAATTATCCAATCTAATACATCTAAGGAATGTATGAAGAGAATGAGTAAACATTAAGAGTTTTCCTAGCATCTTGCAATGAAGGAGTTTGTCTTAAAATGTACAGCATTAAAACAGTTTGGAAAGAAATGTCTGAAAAAACTAAGACAGCAATAAGAGCAGTGCTGACTGATGACCACAGCTGAAGCTTGGTAAAATACAAGCCTTACACTACATTATATTGTTGATTATCTTCATTAATAACTTGCCTTATTTTTTCTCCAGTTACACTTTATTTATGTAGGGCTGTTATAATTCCCAGCAATTTTAAAACTGAACATTATAAACTGTGGCAAAAGTGAAGCACGAAGATCATGAATTTGTTTAATCTGGACCGCTTTCGCTTTGAGAAGAGGGCCAATGTTGAAGGACAAAATGCTCCATCTTCAGATTCTCCTGAAGATCAGAAAGAGCCCACTGCTTTCAATACTGTAAAGAAGAATTCTTCAATTCCTTCTCCTTCAGAAGATCATGCTATTACTACTGGTGGAGAAGATGATGATGATCATACTAGTGGACCAACCTCTCCAGCATCTGATGTGTCTGAGGAAACCGGTAAACTCTGGGGTTGTTTTTTTCCCCTAATTTATAAATTAATCAAGATTCTATGTACATCACTATTGGTCTAAGGCAGGGATCTCAACCTTGGCAACTTTAAGCCTGGAGGACTTCAATTCACAGAATTCCCCAGCCAGCTTTGTTGGCTGAGGAATTCTGGGATTTGAAGTCCTCCAGGCTTAAAGTTGCCAAGGTTGGAGACCCCTGGTCTAAGGAACACTTTAAAATAAATTAATCCAAAACAAAAATACTGGTATTCTCTAGAAAACTAGTTAGTTAGCTATTAAGTTACAAGATTCAATCTGGGTTGGTCACCGGGACTAGAGGTTTTGTTTTCCGAGCCTTGAGAGTCGTGCTGGAACCCATCTTTAGGGAAATTCTCTCTGTAATCTGTCGAATCCCCTGCATGGATTGCCCCTGTGACAATGTAGGACAGACGGGGAGGAAGCTAACCACCAGATTGGAAAAACAGAAGCGAGCTGTCAGACGAGGAGCCCCGAACTCATTGGTAGCCTCATACTGCAATGAACGAGGACACACATTCAATTTCTTTTTAAAGATTTTTATGTTTAAAAAAACAAAGATAAAACATTCCCATCTTTCCTTATGCAGTGTATCGTCTGGGTACAAACATCTCTCTGCTACATCATTCCTCATTTATCACATCTGTCATTCACATTCACATCAATATTATAATAGATTAAATATATTAAACATTTAAATAAAACTCTCAATTTTCTTCTTAGTATCTTTTAGTGATAATACCATATTGACATCAAATATCATTTTTCTCTTCATACACATACTAACAATTTTCATCTTATTTATATCTCTATCTTAATATATTTTCTACTTATTTTTGGTTTCCTTCATTGCTAAACTCCATTTTCCAACCGTTGATAAAATACTTCCAATATCATACAATACTCTGTTTGCTCTTTCTCCTTAATTGCTAACGTTAATCTATTCATTTCTGCACATTTTAATATTTTCCTTATCACCTTCTCTTCAATGGGAGTCTCTCCACTTTTCCAATGTTGTGTAAATACAATTCTAGCTGCAGTTAATACATGAATAATTAAATACACATTCTCTTTATTATAAATTTCAGTAAAAGTCCCAACAAAATATTTCTGGTTTCAACTCAATACGTTCTTGTATCATCTCTTCCAACCATGTCTTAATTTTTGTCCAGTATTTCTTTGCTTCTTCACATGTCCACCACATATGACAGTAAGATCCAGGTAGTTGGTGACACTTCCAATATTCCAGTATTTAGCTGATTTATCTTTAAGCATCTTTGCCAACCTTGCCAGTGGTAAATGCCGTCTGTAAAACATCTTATACAAATTCTTATATGCAGTAGAAATCATTAATTTATAATTCCTATCCCACAATTGACACATTCAATTTCTTTTTAAAGATTTTTATGTTTAAAAACAAAGATAAAACATTCCCATCTTTCCTTATGCAGTGTATCGTCTGGGTACAAACATCTCTGTGCTACATCGTTCCTCATTTATCATATCTTTCACATTCACATTCATATTATAATATATTACATATATTAAACATTTAAATATTGTAAGACTCTCCGTTTTCTTCTTAGTATCTTTTAGTAATAATACCATATTGACATCAAATATCATTATTCTCTTCATATATATATACACTAACAATTTTCATCTTATTTATATCTCTATCTTAATATATTTTCTACTTATTTTTGGTCTCCTTCATTTCCAAACTCCATTTTTATTTTCCAACCATTGATAAAATACTTCCCATATCATATAATATTCAGTTTGCTCTTTCTCCTTAATTACTAACGTTAATCTATTCATTTCTGCACATTCTAATATTTTCCTTATCACCTTCTCTTCAGTGGGAATTTCTCCACTTTTCCAGCGTTGTGCAAATACAATTCTAGCTGCAGTTAATACATGAATAATTAAATCCACATTCTCTTTATTATAAGTTTCCGGTAAAAGTCCTAAGAGAAATATGTCTAGTTTCAACTCAGTAAGTTGTTGTATCATCTCTTCCAACCATGTCTTAATTTTTGTCCAGTATTTCTTTGCTTCTTCACATGTCCACCACATATGACAGTAAGATCCAGGTAGTTGGTGACACTTCCAATATTCCAGTATTTAGCTGATTTATCTTTAAGCATCTTTGCCAACCTTGCCAGTGGTAAATGCCATCTGTAAAACATCTTATACAAATTCTCTTTGTATGCAGTTGACATCATTAATTTATAATTCCTATCCCACAATTGACACATTCAATTTCTTTTTAAAGATTTTTATGTTTAAAAAAACAAAGATAAAACATTCCCATCTTTCCTTATGCAGTGTATCGTCTGGGTACAAACATCTCTCTGCTACATCATTCCTCATTTATCACATCTGTCATTCACATTCACATCAATATTATAATAGATTAAATATATTAAACATTTAAATAAAACTCTCAATTTTCTTCTTAGTATCTTTTAGTGATAATACCATATTGACATCAAATATCATTTTTCTCTTCATACACATACTAACAATTTTCATCTTATTTATATCTCTATCTTAATATATTTTCTACTTATTTTTGGTTTCCTTCATTGCTAAACTCCATTTTCCAACCGTTGATAAAATACTTCCAATATCATACAATACTCTGTTTGCTCTTTCTCCTTAATTGCTAACGTTAATCTATTAATTTCTGCACATTTTAATATTTTCCTTATCACCTTCTCTTCAATGGGAGTCTCTCCACTTTTCCAATGTTGTGTAAATACAATTCTAGCTGCAGTTAATACATGAATAATTAAATACACATTCTCTTTATTATAAATTTCCAGTAAAAGTCCCAACAAAAATATTTCTGGTTTCAACTCAATACGTTCTTGTATCATCTCTTCCAACCATGTCTTAATTTTTGTCCAGTGCTTCTTTGCTTCTTCACATGTCCACCACATATGATAGTAAGATCCAGGTAGTTGGTGATACTTCCAACATTTAGCTGATTTAACTTTAAACATCTTTGCCAACCTTGCCAGTGGTAAATGCCGTCTGTAAAACATCTTATACAAATTCCCCTTATATGCAGTAGAAATCATTAATTTATAATTCCTATCCCACAATTGACACACATTCAATTTTGCAGCTACTAAGATTGTTGGATGAGCAGGCACAAAAACAGCCAGGGAAATGATTGAAGCCTGGGAAATAGGCCCCTTGTCAGTCAACAGGAGTGCTGATTTACCACCAGTCTATCAAGTACTTGGAAGGTGAGGGCTGGACAGCCGAAGCAAACAACAGCTAAAGACTTAAAAGACAGCCATCAACACACCCCAATCAGCATCTAAAAAGCCACATACAGCAGGCACCATATAAATACCACACACAGAACTTTAAAAGTCCTTATTGAAAAATATATCAATATGCATACAAAGCAACTCTTTTAGGGACTTTACCTCTGCCTTTGAGTCCATTGACAAATCTCAAGTATGGGAAAAACTAGCTGACAGATATTGATAAGCACTTTCTTAAACTAATTATTGAACTACATACAATTCTGACATTACAGTTAGAGTAAGAATAGGCCCAGCTTTGTTTTATATGCTGTGTGTCATTTAGAGTCTCCAGATAGGTGGAACTAAAATTTCCACAGTTCCTTCTTTCTGTGCCAGATTGATAGGAAAATTTACTGCAAAATGATTGATGGACATCAGATAGCCTATCTCTGATTTCAGAACATGTTCAATGTAACCTGTGATATAAATAATATAAATTATTTAAAATGTCTGCTAGTTAATTCCTTATAAATGATTGTACATATAAAGGGTAACCTAAATATTAGATTAGTCTCAATTCAGGTAAGAGGGAGCTTTTATTAGAAGATGATTTTGTTAGTAGACGATTTCGCCAATTAAGTGGCATTCAATCTCTTCTAAATAGAACTTGTTGTGTATATTGAGTTTTTTTAAACAAAATGTTCCATTTCCTTGGCCTCATATATTACAAGTCAAAATCATAAAACAATTAGTTTGTTTATAAATTTTGTTAATCTTTAAAAACATATTTTTGTTCTTGTTCAATGAGATATCTGTTTCTAATCCATTCTGAATTTATTGAATGCTTTGGTGCATATATTCTAAACTTATGAATAAAACATTCTTGACTCAGATTTGGTGATAGTTATATAAATCAGAAAATTTTGGGAAAGCATATATTTCGTTGGAACTGCTATCAAATAGGGTATATATATATATAAGCTATGCTTTATTGAGTCCAGTGCACTTCAAGTTGCAAGTTCTTCGTTTATTCCCATCTTTCTATATCAGTAAAATCTTTCTAGCCATATGTTACTATTACAGCTTGTCAATAAATTTTCATTATGCTTTAGGGGGACATATCAAATATGCCATTTTATGTGCGTGTTCACATTTGTCTCTGCCATCAGCTAAGAATTCAGTTAAGAATTATCTAAGTTAGGAATTCAGAGTTAAGAACAAATTTTTATTTATCATTGTATCACAAAATACATCTTAGTTACAAAAAGCATTATTATTCTGTTTATGAATAATGTATATTTTATATCTTTCATTCTGATTCCAAAGATGACTCCAGTATTCCAGAAACTCCTGAAGCTAAGAGGACAGTGCAATCAAAGTATTTTAAATATAAGAAAGATGTTATTGAATTGTCATCTGAGAGTGAAGAAGAAGTACAAGGGAAATGCAAAAATACAAAGCAATCCTCGGTTTTTAGAAAGGATGTTATTATAATGTAAGTTTTATAACTTCTTTCAGATTAATTGCTTATTTTAACATTAAAAATCAGTCTGGAATCTTTAGGACTTGATGTTCAAGTTTCCTGTGACCATTCGGGGCATGGCTCAGAGATAATACATGCAGCTGGCAGTTCAAACCACCCTTTTATTGCTTCAAAATTCCCCAAATGCTCCCATGTTTCTAGCAAGTCCCAGAGCAAAGTGATGACAAATACACACACACCTCAAGCAGCCTCTGGTTGCAGATACTCCAACCCAGTGCTGTGAACACCATGGCTGCACAGCAATAAATCCAGCAGGGCAAGTTGAAGAATCTAGGAAGCACGGGAGCACAGCAAGTAATCCAGAAATCTAGAAAGAGTTCAAGGAATCCAGGAAAGTTCAAATATTGGCACTCCAGGAATTCAGTGTTTGTTCCCGACAAATGCCCCTCCCCACTGAGTCTCCTTAAGTCTTAGTCCCCAGGTGTACCTTGTGAAAAGGGGTGAGGCGCTCTCCTCCCGAGTAGCTGGCTCAGTCTGCACTGTTCTTGCCTTCTCTCTACTCTCTGTGCTTGCGGATCAGGACGGGGTGGTCCTTGCTCCTTGCCTGAGCTCTGTCTCTCATGTTCACTGCTTAGCCTCTCCTGGTCATCCAGCTCTTCTTCCTCCCTGCCATAAGCCCTGGCCTGATTGGCCCTGATCCTCCCCATTTACCTCCAAAGCCAATGAAGTTTCCCCCTCGATCTCTGTCTGCTCCGGTTCCAGATTCAATCATTTTCCCCCGCAGATTCAGGCTCTGACAGGGGCATGAGATTTCCTATGATACAATATAAAGGTAATAAGGTGGTAAACCAGGAATTTTTGTGAACTTAATGGATCTAGTTCTGAATAAAATACAGAGATTCACCATAAAGTGTTTTTTTTAATTAGTAACATTGTGAAAGTTGTCGAGGAAGCATACTGAATCAGAAATCAGAATCAGAAATGAAATTAAAAAAAAAATCTTAACTAGAATAAAATATTCCAAACTGGAGCTTCAAGTGCAAGCCCTCGCCACTCAAGCAAATGGAGCTTTGTGCGCGAGTGCTGACCACTCACACAAGCAGAGCTGCGTGCACACACCTGTTTACCACCTCCCTGGGTGGCCTGTTCCAAACAGGCTACAACCCAGAATGGGCTGTGGCCTGGGGGTTGGGGACCTAAAATCCTGATCTAAAAAAAACCCTCTACTACATCATTGTAAAAAGAATGCAATTTTTTTTCCTAAATTAAAAAAAATAAAAAAATTGTTCCTGCTTTTAGTAAGATTTTATAATAGGGCTATAATTTTTGATTTCTAGGAAATTTACCATTATCTTCTAATGTCTAAATCAGTGGTAGTCAACCTGGTCCCTACCGCCCAATAGTGGGCGTTCCAGCTTTCATGGTGGGAGGTAGGGGTTTTGTCCGATACTGAAGCACTTTCCTTTTTTTTAATTTAATTGACTTTTTAAAAAAATTTCATAGCATTATTTAAAAACATTTTCATTAGGTTTTCATAAAATTCCCCGTGACAATTTAAATTTCTGAAAATATACTATTTGTATCACCCGCGCATAACTTTAGTTCACGTTACGTAAGTGAAACTAAATGGCGCTGTAGTGCGACCACAAACAAAAGAGCCTCGTCCCAGAATAGTCATGCATCTCCCCCCACATTACCCAGCTGTAACAGACAAGCAGAGCTGGTAGCTAGCGCCCACCTCCCAAACCCAATCCACGATGCGCGAGAGGCATGCGCAGATGACGATACATGGTGCATTACTGTGGAACCGGTGGGCAGTTAGAAAATTTTACTACTAACTGAGATACAAAAGTGGGCGGTAGGTATAAAAAGGTTGACTACCCCTGCTCTAACCACTGTTACCTAATGTCTGTTTATGTATTGTATGATGTATTTTTTAATTCGACAGTAAAAATTGTCATAATATTTTATCTCCACATTTACAGTTCTGAACCTTCTGATGACGAAAGTGAGAATGAATCATCACAATCTCTCCCTAAAAGTAGTCCAGTTGAAATGTCAGATGCCACAGAGGAGGAGGAGCAGGAGGAGGAAGAGGATTTGAATTATTGTAAACTCCAAACACTAAAAGAACTTTTCCCACAAAAAAGTGACCAAGCATTATTAGAGGTACAGTGTTATAATCATCAGGAAATATCCACAGACATACCTTGAATGTCTGAAGATAAATCTCTTTCAGAGATTCCTTGTCTTCTCTTTCCCTGTATTTCAACAGCCTTAATCAGAATGTAGGTGGTCACTAAATGAATGGATGTAAACTAAGGACTGCCTGGATTAGAAAGAGGATAATAATGATGTATTCAGCCTCTCTGTCTCACACACACATATACTGCATATTGCATTTCCCAATAAAAATGCATAGGATTTCGTAGCAAAATGTTAAAGTAATAATAATTTCAATTTAGAAAAGAAATGTTTTTCTCATCTTCTTCTTGTAGCTCATAGAATCAACAAATACTATGGATGAAGCTATAGCTGCTGGTCTAAAATTGTTTGATGAAGGTATACGGCTATTTTTTTATTTATTTTTCTCATTTTTTTTGTAATTGACATGTTTTTACTCTTTCATCACACCATCTCATTTATTATTGTTCAAATATTGTATAGACTTACTGACATAAATACTAGCAAAAAACGTACATAAAATACTGAAATTTATATACAAAGAGAGTCAAAATACCTAATGTCACATGTTCTTAAATTCTTTTTTCCAAAGTTATGAGAAGTCACTGTCTCTCATTGCTAAATATGCACAAATAGGTGATTAGTTGCTACTGTGCATATAACTTTTTTCAGAAATCAAACAAATTAAAACCATCATTTTATGCATATAAACTTATCTTTAAACTAAAATATATTTTATAATATACTGCATGTACAGAAATCTATTAAAATTGCTTAAATTGAGTCCTTGTAGATGTACTTTAAACAAAATGCTGTTTCAATTTTACAGTGTTTAAATACTTCACAAAGATGTTTTGTTTCAATCTGGTTCTTTGTTTCCCCATTGCCCTAGCTTCTGTTTTTTTTAAATAAGAGTTTTAACATAACACTAAAATTTCAGATCTTTTTTATAGTAACTGACAAAGACACTAGAGTGGGTATATTCATGTGTACAAAGAGTCAGGGAAGAATAAACAAATCTGTAAACAATGGCCAAGTTTTATGTTCAATTATTGAACACCTGTATGTTGAAGGGGGGGAAATTATTTATTCTTCTGAAAGACGACAATTGATTACATTGTGAAAATGAAACCATGTAAAATAAATGTAATTAATTTGTTTGATTAATTTGAACTAACGGTACTATTACCATGTAATATTTCCCATATTATTTATCATATTAACAGATTTAGAATTTGTATGATGGTTGGTCACAGTCTGCCACATACGTTTGGCATTTTTATCTATTTACCATGTCCTTCCCAAGACTAGGGATATGCAGATGCTGTTTAATAATATTGCCTGTATCATTGCAGGATGTAAGCTATTCCAAGTAAAGCTGTAGTTTGCAGTTGACTAATGGTGATATTGTCAATGCCAATGGTGTTCAAGTGAATGAAGCAGCCTAATGTTTTTACTGCACATTGGACTGCGACTGAATTTAAGCAAACGTGTTTATACAGACTAGAATTTATAAAATTATAATTTTTACTTATGGGTTAGGATCACCACCTTGAACTAACCTAAAACCAAGAGGGGGGAGTGTAGTGAATAGACACATGACATTATATATTGATGATACTGAGCTCACACACTCATCTGAATTGTAGTTTGTGAGAAGACAAAAAGCTGTGTTTGTGGCAATAGTGGGAATAGATTTGCCATTAAATTATATACATCTTTCACACTGTAAATTGCACATATATTGCATGTGCATGAACAGAACTAAAAATACTGTGTAGAACATGTATCTATCTATATAAAAGCAAAAACCACTCATGCCGTAATCACAAACTCTCCAGAACCGTAAAGCCTACAAACTTGAAATTTGCCACATATGTTCCTCTTGGCTTCTAGATGCTCACTAAGAAAATATTTTTCGAAATGACCATCAGAGCACTAGTATTTCTTATATTATTATAACACGGTTTGATGCTAAGTAGTTAGATGTTCTACTCCCCCTGCTCTGTGGGGCAAGGGTGAGGGAGAGAAGGGGATAGGATAGGGGAGGATTTTGTGGGGCAAGGCTGAGGGAGAGAAGGGGATAGGATAGGAGATGTTTCTGTTGGGCAAGGCTGAGGGAGAGAAGGAGAGGAGAGGCCGATCATAACTACTCATTAATTTTCAAGCTGTAAGTGTCAATTTTTCAAGCGTGATCACATAGCTTCATAGCGGAGCACGGGTATTCAGCTAGTAAGAAATAAGTGTTTCAAAACATGGGGTGGGAGGCTAATCTTAATTGTCCTACAGTGCTATTCATTTTAAAGAGAAAGTTATTGTGAGTTTAGTTTACATTTTTAAATAAGACAGACGGTCCAACATTATTATATTATTTAACTCTTCCTGAAATAATACAAATAACCCATATCACTTAGATAGTAGACTGAAAGTCCTTTTCAAATATTAATTCAATGTACTTTTTTACTTATAAAAGGAGGATCTCGAAAGAGAAAGCTTGAAGAAGGTGCGATGAATGATTCTGAAGATAAGGATGACCAAAGTGCAAAAAAGAAAAAACTTGATCCTGTGAGCATTTGGTCCTATTTTCTATATATAACCAGAACCCAAGCTAAAGGGAGAACCCAATAGCAAAAACAGAGGATAGTAAACTTCACTAAACTTCTGATAACTCTATTCAAGAAGTGGAAAAATTCCTCCTTCAGACCCAGAAGTCTTCGTTGATGATACTGGCTTAATATATAAGGATCTTGCTCTGCTTCCTGTACTCCTAAATACGTACATCTACTTCATTTTCACAGTTAATGGTGATGTGGCTGCTTGGGTTGTGCCATTAAATGCTAAACATTGCCTTGAGCCTGATTGCACAATTTCTCTGTACCATGGTCTGTGTTTGATGGCAATGATAGTCATGGGATACAATGGCTGGATAAAGCATTAGGTGGAGCTAGGACAAAAAACTGGTTTAAAATTAATTTAATTAAATAACTGGATGTTACATTATTACCCTGGATCTATTTTAGAATTTTCTCCTGTTACATTCTAAAATATAATTTATCATCAACTTTGGGAGTTTTCTGAAGGGTTCCAAAAGTCCTGAGACCCTAGAGTTATGTAGCACCACTAAAGATAGCAGTCTTTAGTCTAAGTATCAATCTGTCATTAGACTACCTTCACCTGTCTTTGATTAAAATCTTTCTTTACTGAATCAGTGGAAAGTAGAGAGGGAAAATATTATATAGTCATAACTCTGATTAAGCTACAGCTTTTAGGTATAGTTACAGCGCTCTCTTGTGCTCTCCCTCCCTGTCCCTCTCCCTCTCTCTCCGAGAAAATTGAATTTCAAACTTTCACCTTTGTATCAGACATGCTAGTTTAATTTTATGAAAAATAATGTATTGATCCAACCATTAAGCAGTGCTAGTTTACCTAAAATGGGTTTTCTGGTCACTGATTTTATTTTATTTTTTTTATTAAATGAGGATGCATTTGTATTATATTTGTAGGATTGTTTGAATTCTTTTATAAAATGCATAAATGTACTTGTATTTATTTAGTAATCTAAATGGTAGACTGAATTGCAAAATAAAATTTATCTTTTTTTTTCAACCATAGTTGCAAAATCCTGAAAACCAGGGGGAAAATCATGAACAGTTAGTAAGCAAATTGCACAAAGAATTTCCAAGTTTACATAAAGAGGTATGGTTTTACTTGACACAGTATATGTTTTAGGCTAATATTACAAATAGATCTGTAGCACCATTAAAGATTGTGTATCTGTCTATTTGTCAAATATACCTTTAGGAACTTGGAGCACTTTAAACTGTAAATAGGGACATTCCAACCTTCCCTAACCAAGTTTACAGTCTGACATAAAGGCTGATGGATTGAAATTTTCCCTGAAATTGAGACTTCTTTTGTACTGCTATAGCATCTCAGTCTTAATTATTAGATAAAATATAAAGACTTGTAGATTTAGCAAGCTCTGCATTATAGTTCTCAATACCGGGATTCTTTCTTGAACTACTTTTTAGATGAGACTATATACATATATGCAATTTTGATAGCAAGGTCTCTGTATGTGTTTTATATGGTTTATTAATCCTGTGATCATGCAGGATTTATTTATTTTGTGAATTAGGAACTGAGAGATGTACTTCAGGAACATAACTGGATATATCAAGAAGCTTTGGATTCTTTAAAAGCATTTATGGAAGATCAAGAGGGTAAAGATATTTTTATTTTAATTAGCATATATCATTAACTGAGTAAGCATGCATCTTTCTTATTGCCCACATATTCAGCGAGATCCATACTCCGTTTCTAATAAAAGGTTTGAAAGAGGTTTAAAAATTATTCTGTATGGATTTTGTTTAATTTAGTGAATCAGGACTTAACATAAAAGAAGCAAAATAAATTACAGTAATGCGATAAAAATATAAGACATCATAGTAGAAAATTACACCTAATAAATGAAGAAAGGAAAATCCTTATGCAAATAAGTTTTAATCAGATTTAAAATAACAGAATCAGCACCATTTCGTGACATGGTGTTGTTAAGTGAGACTGAGTGTCATTACGGAAGAAGCTCTCTGTCTCATTCTTACAAAGAATTAGCTAAAAGAATTGTTGGCAATGCATATTCTGGTAATCTTTAAACATGAGTGACTTAGAGCAGGAATCTCCTGACTTAGAGTAAGAAGAATTGGTTATTTTAGGTACTGTGTCCCAAGCCATTTAGGACTTTAAAGGTAAGCTCCAGCCTCTTGAAGTAAGCCTGTAAGCAAAAATACTGCTGTTTTGATTCTTTCTCCGAGCTTGTGGGTTGGTTTCCAAATGTTTCGTTACCAGGCTAGGTCACATCTTTTTTTTAAAAAGTTTTTTATTTTTTTATTTTTATAAAAATGTCAAATCAATATGCGAACAGTGTGGCACCTGGGCTGGGCGCCATGCATTCCAATACAGATGAAACTGATCGGGTTAAACATTATTATTACATTCAATCAACTTATGTATTTCTAATAACCAAACACATCCATATTAGATTAAAATCTAACATTATTCAAGTATTCCACCTATTTCTCATTGTTACTTTCATTTTATCAAATAAAAATGTATACATTAATATTCCCTTTATTTCTATCACTTGGTCTGGCTATTAATTATATCACCCTATCTTAAAAGGCTTTTTCTTTCTTTCATGTCTTGTTTCTAATCATGTCACCTGCCTTAAAAAAAGGGAAAAGATGGTGATGTGTAGGGGATGTCAGTGACAGTGTTCTTCTGTTTATAAGGGCCTTTATAAGGACGCTGGTATCCCCTACACTCCGCTGAAGATGTTACCTAGCCTGGGAATGAAACGTTTGGAAACCAACTCACAAGCTCAGAGAACAAACCTTCACCCTCCTCCTATACCCGAGCTACAGCTATTCACCAATATTGCATACCTATACATATATTTTAAACCCTTTCTTGTCTCAGGGGGTTCTCAAGTTCAGTGAGGCCTTAATTGAGAAGTTATGTACTTAGTATGCTTTTTCAGAAATGTGGTAAGTCATCTAGAAGAGAATATTCATCTGATTCCTAGATATGAGGACCACCTACGTTCTCCATCTTTCTGAGTTCAACTTATGTTTATCCTATAGCCCAATACTGACTCCAGGCACTAGAACAACAGCTGCTGTTGCTTGAATATGATAACGTAGAAAGATAAATAATTTCACCATAATGATAGAATGCATATGATAGGGCTTCACAGCTTTGTAGAGATGGTAAAAAGTATGGCAAATGAAATAAATGCTTTGTGAGTCCCCCAAGGGCTGTGGAGTTGAAGATTCCCCCCCCCCACTTTAAAAGTAGACATTTGTGACTCATATTTAAATGAGGAGGTCTTTTCAAGAAGAAACTGAATTTTTATCCCTGGAAACTTTACTCATTTTTAAAGAAATATTCCTGGATTCCATCCAGTCAGTCTCCATTGACTTACCATGAAAATTCAAGCGAAGCAAATATTCAAGAACGAAGGAAATTTCTCAAACCCCTCCATGTGTTCTGCCCATGTTCTTTTGCTAGGATTGAAACTCTTCTATGATCTCTAATAAGCACTTATTTAACGGAATAATGTGGTGAAGTAAAAATACTTTGTGCTGCAGAGTAATAAAATAGCATGTCCTCCCAATATCCATTCATTGGCAGTGTGAGAACTCACAATGTAAGGAGGATTTTCACTGCTTCTTGCAGTGCATTGTCAGATAACATGTCAAATACTGCTCTGAAATGTTTTCTTGACTGTTTTCGATCATTTCGATAGGAGTGACATGGGGCAAGACAGCTGTACCGAGTCTAAAAAGTTATTAAGTTTGAACAGAAGCAACTTCATGATGCTTTTTTAGACTCCTGCTAGATTCAGTGGGTTTTGCTATTATCCTCACTTTTCAAATTGTCCTTTTATGTTTTATATATATATATATATATATATACAGATGCACCTTCAAAGAGTGAAGTTTCAAAGAGTGAAGTTTCAAAGAGTGAAGTTTCAAATGGAAAGAGCATCTCGGTTAATAATGCCACTGACCACAAGAAAGATACCAATATGAAGCCGAAAGAGAAATCATCTAAAACATCTGAGAATGGCTTCAGGAAAAAGGAAAAAAAGAAGAAAATTTGGAGTACTAAAAAGGACTCCCAGGAGGTACAATACGAATCTGCTTCGGAAGCCGGTAGCTCCCTTGATGAGGACTATAGCAGTGGTGACGAAGTGATGGAAGATGGTTATCGAGCTAAAATTCTTAATTTTCTTCAACATGCTTCTCTTGGTGAACTCACTTTGATTCCACAGTGTTCTCAGAAAAAGGCTCAAAGAATAATGGAGCTCCGTCCCTTTAATAGCTGGGAAACTTTGGTAAGTCTGAACTCTTTCCTTATTTTTTAAAAAAATCAACAGCATATAATATATTCAAGGGATGTCTTCCTACTAAGAAGGCATATATGTGTCGCTTTACCAAGCTAAAACACTTTGCTTCTTCTAAGCCAGTAGCATTTCAAACAGTGTCAGATGACCTCA
The DNA here is from genome assembly GCF_028640845.1 of Ahaetulla prasina. Lineage (NCBI taxonomy): Eukaryota > Metazoa > Chordata > Lepidosauria > Squamata > Colubridae > Ahaetulla > Ahaetulla prasina. Next base: position 21,239,113 of record NC_080546.1, read on the forward strand.
CTTTGAATGCATTAAGGGATGATTTTCTTGAAAAATAGAAGCTGATTGGCTGGCAACTCTGTCATTAATTCTTGAGCTCGGAAACTTGGTTCACTTTACTGCAGAAGAAGAATTTGGAGCTTTCATTTGTGAAGCTGCTGTTTGCTAGTGTCTCCTGATCTCCTGAAAAACCATACAGAAATGCAGAATGTGGCAATTTTTTTTAACTGCAGTTACCTCAGAGAATCAGTAACCAACTTGCAGAGTTTCTCCATGATTGAGATGCCAGGATAATAAGTGTGTTAAGCAGTTGATGAAGAAACTTTTGTTATTTTTTTTTTGATTCCTTCATTTTAACTCATCGCTGACTTTTTAATTTTAATATTCAGCAGTTTTGGTAATTTTCTTGAGTACTATAAGGGTGTTTTTTTAACTTTCAAAAACAAATTAGAAGTCTTGACATGGAAATGAAAGAAAGAAAGCATATCTGTTGGTGAGTACTTTTTATGCTGCTCCAAACATTTTAAAAAATATTTTTAGTAACTTTATTTCATGCTGTATCACTAAAATGAACAATCTTTGGTTTTAGAGGTATGACTTTGTGATTGGGTTTGTTTGTTAATTTTTCAATGGAAAAATTGTGGGATTTTGGTATTTTGTCTCTTTAGAGTTTTATTTGTCATTGTTTTAGATAAATTGTTGGAAGTAAGCTACTTTATCTAATTCTTCTGATGTTTGTTCCTTAAAACATTATTTCTAGGAGTCGAGACCACAGCATTTAAGCATTTTTTAAACCGTACCTCTATACATATGCATTAATTGTTGGACCCTAAATTGTTTGGGTCACGTTTTTGAATGAAAAAAAATATTTTTTTTGCATATTTTAAAGTGCATACATGAAAAATACATGCAGATAGCTTTCTAGCAGTGCTGCCTCTGAAGTTGTTTTGCCTGAAGTCTTATACTTTGAACAGAACATCTGTCCCTTAGAAACATGTTGAGTTTTGTCTCAACAGCTTCTTTGCAATAGTAATTGCTAAAGGGCTGCCATTCTTTGAAATAGTTCCACAGAATTAAATTGTGTAGGCCTGTTTTAATTCAAAACCTCTTTCATAAAGGATTCATTTGTCAGTACCAAAATATTTACTTAGCTTCTGTAATAACATGCCCCAATATTAATGAAATTCAGCAAATTATATTCTTGGGAGTTTTCAAGAAGAAATAGCTTCTTAAAACGCTGGCAGCAGACTATTCAGCTGTCCAGCATTTTTGTTACTATGCATTAAGGCAGTGTTTGGGGAGAAGAAAAAGTCATACTTTGAAGCGAAATATAAATAAAAAATGAAAGTATTCCAGTTTCTTTTTAACAAAGAGATTAAACAACTTTAATTTTAAATGTGAAATCTAAGAACTGAGATGGATTTGATGGTTCATAATACATTTTAAATGTGGTTTTTAAATTTAAATAATGCATAAATATACCAAAAGAGACTATAAACTTATAATTTTCATATGCCAGTTTTGCTTTATAAATTGTTCAGTTATCAAGTAAAACTGCTTGCAATATTTTTTAAAAAATCTAATAAAAGAATCATAGCGAGTTTATGGCACAGCAAGAATTTGAATTGTATAGGTTAGTGGACAGTTATTGTATGCAAGCTTAATCAGTTGTAAACCATAGGTTAGTTTTGGATATGGCAAATACATTTTTATAAAGTTTTTGCATTAATTATTGCAATTGGCCACAGCTATCTTTTCAATAATTAGAATAGTCTAGTAATGAATACGTAAAACATTGTTTAAAGTTTGGAATGGATATTAATATATGTTTTAGAACAAAATGAGTGCCATTTGTAATAGATAACTCCATCGAGTTAACGTTGAATGTAGTTGATGAGATTCATATCTCAAAAATAGATATGAGTAATTTAAGAACAAAACACAACATGTCAAGCAGCATATGGAATTGGAGGATGTAGGGCAGCGGTGGATTTTATATAATAATAATAATAATAATAATAATAATAATAATAATAATAATAATAATAATAATAATAATAATATTTTAATTTGTATACCACCCTTCTCCCGAAGGACTCAGGGCGGTGAACAGGCAGAATAAAAACAGCAATAAAATACATACTATAAAATATCAATTAAAAAGCTTATTAAATTTAGCCCGAATTTAAATACCTTTAAAATCCAAAAACCTAATTTAAAAATTTAAAACCCTAAAAACAACCAAAAAGTTCTATGCCAGTCCCGCACGGGTAAATAAATAGGTCTTAAGCTCGCAGCGAAAGGTCCGAAGGTCCGGAAGTTGGCAAAGTCCAGAGGGAAGCTCGTTCCATAGGGTAGGAGCCCCCACAGAGAAGGCCCTTCCCCTGGGGGCCGCCAGCCGACATTGCTTGGCTGATGGCACCCTAAGGAGTCCCTCTCTGTGAGAGCGCACGGGTCGGTGGGAGGCAAACGGTGGCAGTAGGCGGTCCCGTAAGTAACCCGGTCCTAAGCCATGGAGCGCTTTAAAGGTGGTAACCAACACCTTGAAGTGCACCCGGAAGACCACAGGCAGCCAGTGCAGTCTGCGCAGGATTGGTGTTATATGGGAGCTCCGACCAGCTCCCTCTATCACCCGCGCAGCTGCATTCTGGACTAGCTGAAGCCTCCGGGTGCTCCTCAAGGGAAGCCCCATGTAGAGAGCATTGCAATAGTCCAGGTGAGAGGTAACAAGAGCATGAGTGACTGTGCATAAGGAATCCCGGTCAAGAAAGGGGCGCAACTGGCCGATCAGGCGAACCTGATAAAAAGCTCTCCTGGAGATGGTCGTCAAGTGTTCTTCAAAAGACAACCATCCATCCAGGAGAACGCCTAAGTTGCGCACCCTCTCCATTGGGGCCAATGACTCGCCCCCAACAGTCAGCCGTGGTTGTAGCTGACTGTACCGGGATGCCGGCATCCACAGCCACTCCATCTTGGAGGGGTTGAGCTTGAGCCTGTTTCTCCCCATCCAGACCCGCATGGCCTCCAGACACCGGGACAGCACTTCAACAGCTTCGTTGGGGTGGCCCGGGGTGGAAAAGTACAGCTGCGTGTCGTCAGCGTACAGTTGATAACTCACCCCAAAGCCACTGATGATCTCGCCCAGCGGCTTCATATAGATGTTGAACAGGAGGGGCGAGAGAATCGACCCCTGCGGCACCCCATACATGAGGCGCCTCATGGTCGATCTCTGCTCCACTGCCAACACCGTCTGCAACCGGTCAGAGAGGTAGGAGGAGAGCCACCGATAAACGGTGCCTCCCATTCCTAAACCCTCCAACCGGCGCAGCAGGATACCATGGTCGATGGTATCAAAAGCCGCTGAGAGATCTAGTAGGACTAGGGCAGAGGAATAACCCCTGTCCCGAGCCCTCCAGAGATCATCAACCAACGCGACCAAAGCTGTCTCCGTGCTGTATCCAGGCCGAAAGCCGGACTGGAACGGGTCTAGATAGACCGTTTCATCCAGGAACTGGGGTAGCTGACATGCCACCACACTCTCTACAACCTTCGCCACAAAGCAGAGGTTGGAGACAGGACGGTAATTACCTAAAATGGCCAGTCCAGGGAAGGCTTCTTGAGGAGGGGTATCACCACCGCCTCTTTCAAGGCGGGAGGGACAACCCCCTCCAACAAAGAAGCATTAATAATTCCCTGGAGCCAGCCCCGTGTCACCTCTTATGTGCCCAGCACCAACCAGGAGGGACACGGGTCCAATAAACATGTAGTGGGATTAAGCCTACCCAGCAACCTGTCCACATCCTCAGGAGTCACAGGAGCAAACTCATCCCAAACAGTCTCAACAAGACGAGGCTCTGACCTCTCATCTGGATCTACCCAATTTTGGTCTAAACTGTCTCGGAGCTGAGCAATTTTATCATGCAGATACTTACTAAAATCCTCGGCTCGGCCCTGCAAGGGGTCATCCCACGCCTCCTGCTGCAGGAGAAAGCGGGTCACCCGAAACAGGGCGGCCGGGCGGTTATCTGCCGATGCAATAAGAGAAACGTATGTATGCTTAGCCTCCCTCAATGCCACCAGGTAGGTCTGAATAAATGACCTAACCAGTGTTCGGTCAGCTTCGGAATGGCTAGACCGCCAGACACTCTCTAGGCGTCTTTTCCAGCGTTTCATCTCCCTCAGCTCCTCAGTAAACCAAGGAGCTGGTTGAGACCTACGCCGGGTCAGAGGCCGCAAAGGCACGACACGGTCCAGAGCCCCAGCCGTGGCCTGTTTCCAGGCCGCGACTAGTTCTTCGGCCGTGCCGCAGACCAGTTCCTCAGGAAATGGCCCAAGCTCCGTCAGGAACCTCTCCGGGTCCATCAGGCACCTGGGACGGAACCAACGCATTGGTCCCGTCTCCCTGCGGTGTTGGGTAGCGGTCCGAAAGTCCAGACGAAGGAGAGAATGATCCAACCATGACAAAGGTTCAACGACTATATCACCCAGTTCCAGATCATTCATCCACTGACCCGAGATAAAAATCAGATCTAGTGTGCATCCCCCGATGTGAGTAGGGCCGTCCACTACTTGAGTCAGGTCCATGGCTGTCATGGAGGCCATGAACTTTCGAGCCGCCAAAGATGCCGCGCCGGTTGATGGCAGGTTGAAATCCCCCATGACCATGGTATGTATAGTCTTACCACCGGTTCACCGCACGCACTCTTGCTTCGCATGCGCACGCACCTTCCGCATATGCGCTTTGCTCTATTTAGCCATGTTTTTGGGACCAGGCGCATGTGCGGAAGGATCACGCACGAGCAACTTCTGCATGTGCGCCTGGCCTCAAAAATGTGGCTAAATAGAATGGCATTATGCTGGGGCGGGTGGGCAGGCCCACCTGTAGTTGCTGCTACTGGTTGGCCCAAACCGACTGAATGCCACCTCTGATGTAGGGGTAATTAGAGATGTTTGGAGAGGTGAGGTGAATGGTGTTGCCGAAAAGTAGATTGCTGTTTTTCCTACCTCATATTTTAATACCTTTTATAGTATATCATATTCGTATCTTGCACTTAGCAAAGCATTTCTTATCTTGAAAAGCAATGCCATGATGAGTACGTATGTCCATTACAGTAGAATAACAGATGCAGAGTTGGAAGGGACCTTGGAGGTCTTCTCGTCCAACTCCCTGCTCAGGCAGGAAATCCTATACCATTTCAGACAAATGGTTACCCAAGCTCTTCTTAAAAATCTTCAGTGTTGAACCACCCACAGCTTATGGAGATAAATCATTCCACTGATTAATTGTTCTAACTGTCAGGAAATTTCTCCTTAGTTCTAGATTGGTTCTTTCCTTGATTAGTTTCCATCCATTGCTTCTTGTTTTGCCTTCTGGTTCTTTGGAGAAGAAGTTGACCCCCCTCTTCTTTGTGGCAGCCCCTTAGATATTGGAAACACTGCTATCATGTCACCCTTAGCTCTTATTTTCATTAAACTAGACATATCCAACTCCTACAACCATTCTTCATATCTTTTAGCCTCCAGTCCCCTAATTCTGTTCCTCTGTTAATGCAGCCACAAGGACTGTATTGGCTTTTATAGCCTTTGATATTGTTTTAGTTAATATAATTTAAAACAATATTTAACAAAATATTTCATAATAAAATAAACATTTCCTTAAAAAATAATAGGTTACTTAATATATCTTGTTAAAAAGTCAACAGAACCAGAAATGAAAAAGCAACTTGAAATAATTTTTAAGGGGCTGATTGAGTGCTTGAATCAAAGTAGGCTATTTACAAGTCTATTAGAAGGTTATTCATCAGTTGATGCACAGTTGATTGAAGAAATTGGATTTAAAAATTTCCCTGGCCCAACCCACAAAAATGGCTACTTAGGTATACCTAAAGCACCGGTGTCAAACTCGAACACATCACAAGACATGACTTTTTTGCCTTTGCAGAGCTGAGGTGAGTGTGGCCTACACATTAACCCGTCCCGCTCTCAGGCCGCCAGTTTGACAGGCCTGATCTAAAGGGATAAATATATCTGATCCTTTAGGTAACTGGAACACAATCTTTGGATACATAAATGCTCAATTTCCAATTTAGGGCTCAACTGTCCAATCAGTTGATTGTCTATATTGTTAAATAGCACTAGATAAAATCTCAGAAACTGACTTTGTTGTATCTTCAGGTGCTTGTATATAGAAACTTTTATTTACCAAACAGCTGAATACCCATGCTCCGCTATGAAACTATGTGATCGGACTTGATAAATTGACACTTACAGCTTGAAAATTAATGAGTAGCTACGATCGGCCTCTCCTCTCCCCTTCTCTCCCTCAGTCTTGCCCCAAGAAACTTCTCCTATCCTATCCCCTTTTCTCCCTCAGCTTTGCCCCACAAAATCCTCCCCTATCCTATTCCCTTCTCTCCCTCAGCCTTGCCCCACAGAAGCCTCCCCTATCCTATCCCCTTCTCTCCCTCAGCCTTGCCCCACAGAAGCCTCCCCTATCCTATCCCCTTCTCTCCCTCAGCCTTGCCCCACAGAAGCCTCCTCTATCCTATCCCCTTCTCTCCCTCAGCCTTGCCCCACAGAAGCCTCCTCTATCCTATCCCCTTCTCTCCTCAGCCTTGCCCCACAGAAGCCTCCCCTATCCTATCCCCTTCTCTCCTCAGCCTTGCCCCACAGAAGCCTCCCCTATCCTATCCCCTTCTCTCCCTCAGTTTTGCCCCACAGAAGCCTCCCCTATCCTATCCCCTTCTCTCCCTCAGCCTTGCCCCACTGAAGCCTCCCCTATCCTATCCCCTTCTCTCCCTCAGTTTTGCCCCACAGAAGCCTCCCCTATCCTATCCCCTTCTCTCCCTCAGCCTTGCCCCACAGAAGCCTCCCCTATCCTATCCCCTTCTCTCCCTCAGCCTTGCCCCACAGAAGCCTCCCCTATCCTATCCCCTTCTCTCCCTCAGCCTTGCCCCACAGAAGCCTCCCCTATCCTATCCCCTTCTCTCCCTCAGTTTTGCCCCACAGAAGCCTCCCCTACCCTATTCCCTTCTCTCCCTCAGCTTTGCCTCACAGAAGCCTATATATATTATCACTTTCATTGTAGTCAGTGGAAGGTTGGAGTTCATAATTTTGACATGGGTTGTGTGTATACTTAAGTAATAGAATTTGTTTAATCTGACTTAAATTTGTACAAGATGAATGTTTCAATAATTCATAAGATTTATTTTGGAGAGTGGCTAAAGTTGTTCCTTATTTTTACCCAAGACTTGGAAACAGATGGAGATAATGCAACATGGAACAAACTGGGTGGTTTTTTTAACAGATGGTTTCACTTAAGGTGTAATATTTAAAAATTACAAGTCTTCACAACATAAATCTGGCTTTCAGGCATTTAAAATAATTATTGAAAATGTTAATTAACCTATTAAACTATCTTTACAGGTAAAATAAATTCACTTTTAGAGGTTCAATCCTACTTAAATTCAAGCATATTTCATAACAGTTTAAGAGAGTTCATAAGAATTGCCAAATAAAAGCCACAACTTTCTAAGGAAGAGCTGAAATGCACTTCAGAATAGGTTACTTAATGTGGCTCAGGCTGTAAGAAGCCTGTTATTAAAACACAGCTGCCTGCAGTTACTGCAGGTTCTAGTCCCACCAGGTCCAAGGTTGACTCAGCCTTCCATCCTTTATAAGGTAGGTAAAATGAGGACCCAGATTGTTGGGGGGGCAATAAGTTGACTTTGTAAAATATACAAATAGAATGAGACTATTGCCTTACACACTGTAAGCCGCCCTGAGTCTTCGGAGAAGGGAGGGATATAAATGTAAATAAATAAATAAATAAATAAAAAATATTGTTGGTATAAATTAAATAATTAATATTTTACAAGATTAAATCGTGTAAATCCCATTATTCTGTTATTTTGCCACAACAGTCCATAAAATAAGGTGCTTTGCTATAATTCATTAGCTTTGGCTAAGAGCTAAATAAGTTTTGGCATTCCCATTGTTGCTATGGCTCTTGTTCCCCATCATAACATTACAGTTGAATTAGAATTAATATTAATTGATTTTAATTTTTTTAAAAAGCTTCAAGATTAGTAGAAAGTATGTGTGTGCTTCCCTAAACTTTCCATAGGACCTTACAAGCTTTCTGTTCTATCTGATTTTTATCAAACGTTCAAATGTTTTAATTTTAAAAAATAGGAAACAGGCATGCTGGAAACTAATAACCTGTAGCATCAGATTTATTTCCAACCATGGTGTTGGAAACAGATGGACTTTTTATAAATTTTTGATGTTTCTGTAAGATGCATTTAACTTATGTTCTTATTATGAATCTGTACAATACCAAGATAAAAATAAAAGGACGCCTATTTAGCCTGCACACTATGAAGGAGATTATCTTCTTTAGAAGCAGAGAACATATGTATTTTTTTTTTACTAGATTAGGAAAATAAATCTTACTTTGCATTCTGTTGCATATAACAAGTTATTTCCCTGTTTAAACAAGCACGGAGAGTATTTCTTAGTGCTGGAGGCAATCATAAAATTGCAGATAGATTTTTGACAGGTATTGTCCAGGTTGATTATCTTGGCTTTAAAAGGACATTCCATCTTTTCCAGGTGGGTGGTGAAAAACTTTAGCTTTGAAAACTTTAAAGCAGACTTTAGCTGTTCTTTCTCTTTTAGAAATAATGGTTTGTGTATAGCAACCTTCTGCCAAAGAAATTTATCACTGCGAGCCAAGGACATAGCCTCAGCATTTTCTAAATAAGTCCTATGAATGCTTTGCAGTGCTTTATTTTTGATTTTTTTAATCATTTTGTTAGCTTTGCTTTGGACCAGCCTAATAAATAAAAGCACATCAAAGAAATTAAGTATATAGATTCTAACAAATTTTCAGCTCCATATTAATAGTGCCCTCTTTTGTTGAAATATGATTTTACAGTTTTTATACTTTGTGATAATCAAATGTCAAATGTTAAACTGCTAAAGCATTTTGAAAAATCCTGTTTTGGGTTCATGTGTTTGTGAATTCATTCTAAAAATCCTGAAGAATATTAATTACTTAATATGTGTTACTAGGGGCAGGCCAGAAAACTGTGACCATATGCTACTCCAATATTTAATGAATAAGAAGACAATAATATATGAAATTATTATATTTATTAAGTTAATTTTTTGTCCAGTTACCTTGGTTTTTGAACTTTTTTCCCCTTTTTGTAGTTTGTATTTTAATGTTTTGAATAAAAATGAAAATTTATTGAGAAAAAAATAAGTTAGAATAACCAAAAAGTCTGAGGAATAAAACTGAAGGATTCTCTATGTTCAATTTATTTTGATTTTGTATTTAAACCTAGCAACTTTCCTCCCCACCCACTCTTCTCTCTCTCTCTCTCTCTCTCTGGCAGTTCACAAAAATGTGTAAGACCAATGGTTTGTCGGAAGATATTATTTGGAATTGCAAAACACTACTAAGAGAAAGAGATGTTGTGCTAAGACTTATGAACAAATGTGAAGAGATCTCAAATAAACTGACCAAACAAGTAACAAAAATAACTGGAGAAGGAGATGGTGGATGGAACATTGCCCAACCATCCATCCTAAATCCAAGGTTAGCAAGTTTGCTTATTAATAAATGCATAAACAACATAATCAGAAAAGTAACACTATGATATACTTTAGTGGTTGAGATGCTAGATTAAGAGCAGAAAAACTCACATTCTAGTACAGCGGTCCCCAACCTTTCTGTCTTCGTGGATTGGCAGCGGTGGAGGAGGTGCTGGTTTCAGGCGTGTGCCCACCACTTGCACAAATAGAGCTTTGTGTGGAGGAGGTGCTGGTTTCAGGCGTGTGCCCACCACTTGCACAAATAGAGCTTTGTGTGCTTGTGCGCTCACTTACTTGCACAGACTGTTTACAGACAATTGCAGCCATGTTTAAATGTCTTCCATAATTTAATTTCCATTAAAATTAAAAGGACTAATTTGTGAGCTTTGTACATCGAGACTTGTTATAATTATTGTAAATGCTTTGAAGCATTTAACATATTTACATGTTCTAATTAATCCCAAAACTGTAATATAATTAGTATTATTTCCCATATAATAGTGGGAGAGTTGAGGACCGCATAATTGTAACATGAAGGCAAGTTTTGATTAAGGAACTTGTGTCTTTTAGCTACTATGCTACATGTTTGGAAAATTGTGTAGGTCAGGGGATTTGAACTCACACAATAGTAACTTCTACTTTCCCTTTTCTATTGTCAGCATGGAACTTAAGCCATATCAGAAGATTGGTTTAAATTGGCTAGCACTTTTGCATAAGCACTCACTGAATGGTATTTTAGCTGATGAAATGGTAAGTTGAAAACACTAGTTTTTATTTGCATTGAAATAATTTATAACACATGTAGCTGACCCAAAGTCACCAGTGAATTTCCATGTATGAGAAAGGACTTAAACATGGGTCTTTTCCAGCCTTAATCTAACCATTGCCTTAACCATTGCCTCACATTAGCTAATACCACCTTATCCTTCTATGAAAGAGAGAAAGTGACACATCTGAATGCGTTAACATGAAAACCTGGGACTAAATCATACTGTAAGTGTGTTGACTGGGGCATTCCAGATGAGTTTTGGAAAAATGGAATTTGGCTGTCTTGCAACTTCAGAAAGGTGCTACTAATAGAATCAGTTTTGAGACTGCAAAATATCAAAAGCTAAAAAAACCCTTGAGACTGAGTTTTATGGACAAAGAAGCAGCAGTCGCTAAGAAGGACCTGGCTCTTTCTTTTAAGTCTAGACTTATTGCATGAATGAAGAATGAAGGTTTAGCGGTTGTACTGTGTAGATTAGATACATTACAAATGATTTAAAGGAGAAAATATTATGTGTGACATTTTAAAAAGTGTATCATTTACTTCTCAATATGTTTCTATATTTCAGATTTAACAATAGCACTGTGCTATAAAAATAATTCTATTTTAAATTACTTTTTACTTAGGGTTTAGGAAAAACCATTCAAGCAATTGCTTTTCTGGCATATCTTTATGAAGTGGGTGATGTAGGTCCACATTTGATCGTTGTGCCAGCATCAACATTAGGTAGGTAAAATCTTGGATCTTTGTGTGGGAAAAACACCAAGGGAATTTAAATATTATTATTTTTTCTTACAAATTTTGAAAAATTGGATTTATTACAGCTAAGAAAAAGCCTCACAGAGTTAAAAGTGCGATACAACAGATTTCAGAGTAGGTAATTGAACATTCAACATCTGCTTTCAATTGTGTTTAAATCTAGGAATATTATCAGCCGTATAGAACAGACCAGCCTAAGAATCAAATGCTATATGTTGTATGCGTAAAAACTACCTTTATTAGATAGATATTGTAAAACATCTACAAACAGACATTTGTTAAGTGAGTTTGCAAGTCAGAATGTACTTCCCTTACCTAGGAAAAGGCCTATCCGAAACATTTTTCTTCATATTTCTTGGAATGGAATTCAGTTGTACTTGTCCAATCATTGACTTGGTAACATATCTTTCAAGGTCCTTCAACGCCATTCTTTATGCCCTCTACAGGATAGAAATCTAGCGTACTCTTAGAGCCCCTGCATATTTAAAGCTGCCTGGTATAAATTACAGCATCATGTGATAATAAAAACGACGCTATAGAGCACTGCACACCAGAACAACTAGACACAAGAACAGTTTTTTCCCGAAGGCCATCACTCTGCTAAACAAATAATTCCCTCAACACTGTCAGACTATTTACTGAATCTGCACTACTATTAATCGTTTCATAGTTCCCATCACCAATCTCTTTCCACTTATGACTGTATGACTCTAACTAGTTGCTGGCAATCCTTATGATTTATATTGATATATTGATCATCAATTGTGTTGTAAATGTTGTACCTTGATGAACGTATCTTTTCTTTTATGTACACTGAGAGCATATGCACCAAGACAAATTCCTTGTGTGTCCAATCACACCTGGCCAATAAAAAATTCTATTCTATTCTATGTGATAATCCTAGAAGTCACTGAAGTACAGGCAGTCCTTGACTAATGACCACAATTGAGCCCAAAATTTCTGTTGTTAAGTGAGACATTTGTTAAGTGAGTTTTGCCCCATTTTACAACCTTTCTTGCCATAGTTATTAAGTGAATCACTGCCATTGATAAGTTAGTAACCCCGTTGTTAAGTGAATCTGGCTTCCCCCGTTGACTTTGCTGGTCAGGTCACGAAAGGTGATAACATGACCTTGGGACACAGCGGTCCTAAATACAAACCAGTTGCCAAGCATCTGAATTTTGATGACATGATCATGCAGATGCTGCAAATGTCATAACTGAAAAAACATCATAAGTCGCTTGTTTTAGTGCGGTTGTAACTTTTGAACCGTCTTAAATTTACAATTTAACTGTTGTAAATTGTAAATTGAGGGCTACCTGTATTCCTCAAAAGTACTGAAACAGGCATTTCCCAGAAACTAGCTAAGAAAGAAGGCCAAAGGCATTGCAAATTTCTAAAAGTGGAAAAACTACAAGATGGCTTTGGAACATCTAAATCAGGGGTGTCGGCCCATGAGGTGCTTAGATCTGGCCTGCAGTGCCTCTCTCTTCCCTGGAAACAGTGAAGGACCAGCCCGCAGTGCCTCTCTCAATGAAAATAGAGCTTGGGAGGGCCACATGCGCCCCCCCCTCCAGTTCTGTTTTTGCTGGCAGAGGTGCTGCAGGAGACCATCACAGCCGAAAACGGGGCCTGGAGTGATGGCGAGCTGGCCAGAGCACCTTGGCCGCATCCATCCCAGCCACGGCCCCCAGCCCCCCTGATGGGGCCCTCAATGAAATAGAGTTTGACACCCCTGATCTAGGTTCATTCCTATGCTCATTTATCTTTGAGCCAATATACTGCCTCAGGCAGTCCTTGCTTTTACTGCCACAGATACAAGTGTGTGGAGCTGCCCTACTACTTACTTTCGGATAGTTGCAGTCAGGCCTCACACACCTCAGCCCATCTCTTCTGCAGCCGGCAAGGCTTTTCTGAAGGCCTCTGTAGCCGATAACAGAGGTCCAGATCAATCTGGAGTTCTGTTATCGGCTACAGTGGCCTTCAGGAAAGCCTTGCCGGACAAAGAAGTTCCTGAAGGCCCCTGATAGTGAAAAAGAGGCCAGGGGCGATGTGCACAAGTGAGGTGAGTCAGTAGACAGCATCCCCCCTGAAAATAAGATCCGTTTTCAGGGAAACACGAGTATGTAAAGAATTTTAAGACTGCAGTGCAAACAACTGCCCACCCTCACCCCAGTTTCACTATGTTTAAAACTTTGTATACATTGAACCTTTCCTCCAAAGCAAGGGTCTCCAACCTTGGTCCCTTTAAGACTTGTGGACTTCAACTCCCAGAGTCTCTCAGCCAGCAAAGCTGGCTGAGGAACTCTGGGAGTTGAAATTCACAAGTCCTAAAAGGGACCAAGGTTGGAGACCCCTGCTCCAAAGAGTGTAGGGCTCTTTCTACTAATAGTGCAATCCTACATACATTCATTCATCTGATGATTGATGAAGGATCCCAAATGGCTTTTGTTAGTGGGGAGAATCCCAGCACAGCCAGTCACAGCTGTATTGTACTTTAGGGTGAGCAAGTTAGGACTAATGTTCACCTGTGGGTAGATTAATAAAATGCTTCTTTAACAATTTCATGTATTTTTTTTTTAACAATAGATAACTGGATAAGGGAAGTTAACCTGTGGTGTCCAGAACTCCAGATTTTATTTTATTACGGTAAGAAATTGTGTTTCAAGGTAACATCATCTATAGCCAAAATATAGTTATCTGTTTTTATGGTATAATGTAGCAAACTGAACTTGTGAATTGCAATCAAATTCCTAAGAATGATTTAATAAATTACTTGGAATTATTGAAAAGTCTAACTCACTTTGCATTTTTGCCTAGGATCTCAAGAAGACAGGAGGCATCTCAGAATGGATATCCATAATAATGTAACAGATTTCAATGTGATCGTGACAACGTAAGTAGAAATCCATTAAAAAATGTAGTTCTAATCTAACAAAATAATTCTTTTCAAGCATTTCACTTGAGCATCACATTTTAATTTAGTATAATTTCAAAGAGATGTACAACACATACAGTAATATTTCAGACATTTTGTAAAATCCAGAGTTGATTTGCACAAATAAAAATATATTAATGCTCAGTAGTTAGACTGAGGAGAATACGTTTTTTCTTTTCTCCCGTTAGTATTATTACTCGTTGCGTGCAGAAAGAAAATATGTTTGGGACAGTAACTACAGTGGAAGAAAACATTGCTTTTGTAATAGGCAGTGAATAAATCTATTACAAGAACTTTGTGTGGCCTTTCTACTGTGTCAGCATATTTGGAGCAAATAATTATTCCCAACTTTCTCCCCAAAAAAGATATGTGTAGAAAAAAAGATCTATATAATTCAGTCAGCTATAAGTCATAATAATGGATTATTTGTAGGGCTGAATATTATCAGAAGAGGATTTTTTTATTGGAATTTTTTATTTTAATAAATCATGTTATTCCCGTTGATTGTGGGGAGATATAAATGATTATATTCTTGTAAACACACCAAATGTAATAGATGTGGCATAATCCAAGATGCATTACTGGTTATACTTTCCCAGTAAAAGATTATCTTTAGAGATTTTCTGTATGTTGAATATACTACAAGTAATCTTATTTGTGATTCAAGTGGGACTAGCAATTCAGTCCTTAAGCAAAGTGTTCACTAAGTGAAAAATCACATGACCATGGCTTTGCTTATGATTTTACATAAAATAATGCATACTAACTGACTTTTAAACAAGAAACATGCATTATTATACTATCAGAACTGACTTAATGAATGCTAGATATATATATTTTTATGTGTGTGTATAAAAATTTATGCATGTTTGTAAAGCAACATATGCTCATAATTTGTTTTATCGATAGGTATAACTGTGCAATTAGTAGTCCAGAAGATCGTAACCTGTTTCGCAAGATGAAACTTAATTATGCAATTTTTGATGAAGGTCATATGCTAAAAAATATGGGCTCTGTACGCTATCAACATCTGATGACAATTAATGTAAGGCATTGATTGATTCTTTACTCTTGGTTCTTTTTGTCAGTTATAATTTACGTGTTCAAGGATTACTAAATGCTAAATCATAAATAAAATATTTTAATACAATCTGTTTCTCATTTTGCAACATTAAATTGCAGTGCTGTAAAGAGTTATCTAACTGAATTCTGTAGATATACAGTAAGCCTTAGGTCTAAATATAGAAGCTATATAAAGCCATAGGTGTCACAGAGCTACAAATTACGAGTGAGGTGGCTTTAATTTTTTAAATAAACACGCATGCATACTGTTGTGATTTATTGCATAGCCAACCATGGTAGCTATTATCTGTCAGGTGACAAAAACGGTTGAGATTTTCACTGTATTGTTTCATTCGGTGACATTTTAGGCTGTTGTTTGTAACTTCCTGATCATTTTAAATATTGTAGGCCATTTTTAAAATGTGTAACTATGACAATATTACACTTTTCAACAGTGAGATGAACCTCATAATACAATGTTTTGGCAAAATGTTGGTGATTTAATGTTTCATCTTCTAATGTCTGCTTATTTATTTTTATCAAAACAGGCAAAAAATCGTTTGCTGCTAACTGGGACTCCTGTTCAAAATAATCTTTTAGAACTTATGTCCCTATTGAATTTTGTAATGCCGCACATGTTCAGTAGTAGCACCAGTGAAATTCGGAGGATATTTTCTTCTAAAGCAGTAAGCATATTTTGTATGTGTTTTTATTGTTTTGAAATGGAGATAAAAATTATATGATTATTGTTAATTTTGCATTGTAAGTTCAGTGATAATTTTAAAAAATAGTTCAAAAAAATCATCATGCAATCTACAAATTAGCAACTGTAGATACTATTCTGTACAATAGTAAACATTTTAGTAATTGTAATAACCACAATGTAGCTGGACATGGACATACTGTGATTTGACAGTGGTTTGTTTAATAAAAATGACTGGGTTCAAACGTTGTATTAAACTAAAACAGGACACATTATTGCTTAGCAGGGAATTTGAACCAAGCTATTTTGAATCAAGATATTCATGTTAACGACAAATACATATGATTTCTGTTCATGTTAAAATACCTTTCTTTCATTGACGGTATGAAGTGGTCTTTATGTTTTTGATTTTTTTTTATTAGAAAGCATCTGAGGAGCACAGCATTTATGAAAAGGAGAGAATTACACATGCAAAGCAGATAATAAAACCATTCATCTTGAGAAGAATAAAAGAAGAGGTATGCCTTTATTCTATGGTGACAAATAAATATTTGATATCAGGTTACCATAAATAATTGTGGAACTTCCAGATTTGTATCTGTGGATTTAAGTTTGTTGTCCTAATACATAGAATTTTGGTCTTGGTCTGCCAGGTGCTGCAACAACTGCCTCCCAAAAAAGACATTGTTGAGTGGTGTGAAATGACTGAGAAACAGGGAAAACTATACGAAGATCTTTTTAGCTGCCTTAAGAAATCTATTGATGGTCAAGGTATTAATGCATATTAATAGTTCTCAGCAATTTTTCTTTTGCATGAGGGAACAGAAACACTTAAGCTCTACTGTTTTTTTAACTGTATCTGTTTTTTAAAAAAGACTTTTTAATTAACATGCTTGAAGCATGTAGATATGTTTTCCTGATGCCTGTTTCTGTTCCTAGAAAAAAATTCTGAAATGGGTAATGTCATGATGCAGCTAAGAAAAATGGCTAATCATCCCCTCCTACACCGCCAGTATTATACCTCTGAAAAACTTAGAGTCATGTCAAAACTCATGCTCAAGGTAAGAAATATATGCATTTTAGTTTTGTCATAAGGTGCATTTGCCCCAGAAATGGGTGATATATTAAGTAAGTACAGGTAGTCCTCAACTTACAACAGTTCACTTAGTGACCATTCAAAGTTACAACAGCCCTGAAAAAAGTGACTTATGACCGTTTTTCACAGTTACGACATTTCCAACATCCCCATGATCATGTGATGAAAATTCAGATGCTTGACAACTGGTTCATACTTATGACCATTGCTGTATCCCAAGGTCACATGATCGCCTTTTACAACCTTTGGGCAAGCAAAGTCAATGGAGAAGCCAGGTTCACTTAACAACTGGTTTGCTAACTTATCAACTGCAGTGATTCATTTAACAACTGAGGTAAAATGGGGCAAAATTCACTTAACAAATGTCTCAACGTTGGAAATTTTGGGCTCAGTTGTGGTTGTAAGTGGAGGACTACCTGTAAATGGGCTCCTTGAGGTTTTCTTGGCAAGGTTTTTCAGAAGTGGTTTGCCATTGCCTACTTTTTAAGGCAGAGTGAGCAACTGACTCAAAATTCCCTAGCTGATTTTGTGCCTCAGGCAGGACTAAAACTTACAGTCTGCCTGTTTTGGTACATTAACCATTATACCAATCTGGTTGTCTTGTCAAGAGTAATTTTATATTTTTGGAGACACTATGTCAAAATCAAACATTAAAAATTGAAAAAGATTGGGTTCTAGAATGAAAAATGGTTTTATATGACAAAATAAATAAAAGTGTTCTAATTTTGTAATCTGCCCAAGTTATGAATGGATTAAAAAAAACGGGTAAATGATCACACAAGGTAGATTTGTCCTGTTTTCTCGCAGTTTGAAATCTGGCTTTAGTGCAGTAGTTAATAGGTAATGTACCTCTCCCTGCACGATCAAGACAAATTCAGAAGGTTCTGCCTTTATTTATTTATTTCATTTTATATAGGCACCAATTTCCCAATGCAATTCTGGGAGGTAACAGATTAAACTATAATAGATAGATAGAATTCTTTATTTGCCAAGTGTGATTGGACACACAAGGAATTTGTCTTTGGTGCATGTGCTCTCAGTGTACATAAAAACAGAAGACATTTGTCAAGAATCATAAGGTACAACACTTAATGATAGTCATAGGGTACAAATAAGCAATCAAATCATACTAGGAGACAATATAAATTGGAAGGATACAGGTAACAAAGTTACAGTAATACAGTCATAAGTGGAAGGAGATGGGTGATAGGAACGATGAGAAGTTTAATAGTAATAGTAATGCAGCCTTAGTAAATAGTTTGACAGAGTTGAGGGAATTATTTGTTTGGCAGAGTGATGGTGTTCAGGGAAAAACTGTTCTTGTGTCTAGTTGTTCTGGTGTGCAATGCTCTATAGCGTCGTTTTGAGGGTAGGAGTTGAAACAGTTTATGTCCAGGATGTGAGAGGTCTGTAAATATTTTCACAGCCCTCTTTTTGACTCGTGCAGTATACACGTCCTCAATGGAAGGCAGGTTGGTAGCAGTTGTTTTTTCTGCAGTTCTAATTATCCTCTGAAGTCTGTGTTTTTCTTGTTGGGTTGCAGAACCAAACCAGACAGTTACAGAAGTGCAGTTGAAGACTCAATAATTCCTCTGTAGAACTGGATCAGCAGCTCCTTGGGCAGTTTGAGCTTTCTGAGTTGGCACAGAAAAAACATTTTTTGTGTTGTGCTTTTTTAATGATGTTTTTGATTAGGTGTCCATTTTAGGTCGTGAGATATGGTAGAACCTAGAAATTTGAAGGTCTCTACTGTTGATAGTGTGTTTTCTAGTATTGCAAGAGGTGGTAGTATGGGAGGGTTTCTCCTAAGGTCTACCACCATTTCTATGGTTTTGAGTGTGTTCATTTCCATATTTAATATAAATACATAGTTTATTTAAAAATAAAATAAAACACTGTGCCCATCTGAATAAAATAAAGTGACAGCCAAATGAAGCATTCACCAATAGCTTTGGGTCAATTACTCTTCTGGCCTACATACTTATGAAATCAGTCAGGTGTAAGGACAACAGAGTTAAAGCAGCTGATCCTCAATCTTCTAGAACATAGGCATGGCTAAGGAAAGGGCAAGTTTCCTGAGCCCTATAGATGACAATCTGTAGTAGGTGGGACCAAAGCATGTCCAATCTAATGGAGAAGGTGATCCCTCAAATACTCTGTTCCCATGACTAGCACTGATGATATCACTTAGTTTGGGTAATGAAATTTCTGCAAGAAAACAAGCAAGCTCAGAGCCCTCTAAAAAACGGGATTGTGGGATAAAATAAATTACAGGACAGTAGGTGTATTTTGCATGTTAATACTATTCATTTGCAAATAACTAAGGTTTGTTGTTGTTTTAGGAACCTACACACTGTGAAGCAAACCCTGATCTTATTTTTGAAGATATGTGTGTGATGACTGATTATGAACTGCATTTGCTTTGTAAACAGTATGCAAATATTCATGACTTCAAACTTGAAATGGATCTAATTTCGGATTCTGGAAAATTTAGGACACTTGTACGCATTTTGTCGGATTTTAAAGAAAAGGTGCACCTTTCATACCAATCCCTTTTGAAATACTAACCTTTACAAATAAATGAGCTGTTTTCAGCGGTAAACTGCCAGAAACATATTTTAGAAAACAATAGTTAAAATGTGGGAAGCCCTCTTCTCTTCAAATTCCTCACCTTTGAAGATTCTTTGAAAACAAAATAGATAACAACATTAGCCAGGGCTAAAAGGTCAGCAGTTGCTTGTAGGATTATGAACTCATCTGCCCTCTCAATACCCTTTATCTAGGTTTGTCATTAACCATGGCTAAAAATCCTGCCTGCTCACAATTTACCCATGGCTAGTGTAACATGTGCATAGGGATTCTTCATCAGTAGGTTCCTCAAATGTTTGTGTGAAAAATAGTATATTGTGGGGAAGGGTGTAAATGCAGTTAAGAATTAGCCTGCAAAACTGCATTATAACCACCACCGCTCAATGCTACTGAGAACTTCCTTTACTTGGGAAAAATCTATTGAAAGTTGACATTAAGTGTTTTTAACTTTCTGACCTCTTTGCAAAATAACATGATGGGAAGTTTTTTAGCCCAAACTCCTACTTTTTAAAGACAAAGTAGATGTATTCTTTGGAAATAAAAACAAGCCTGCATATGTGGCAAAAGTAGAAATATCTTTGGTAGTAATCTGCTACTGAGTGTTCCAGGACTGAAACACTCTTTAGGAAATATCTATGCACTTAAGTTTATGTTCAGATTGTATTTTTCTGCTACTTAAACTAGAATGAAGTAATTTGATCCTAAAGTATTAGACTGTTTTATTAGCAGTGTATTATTGCTGCACCCATAGAGTTTTGCTTATGTCCAAAGTTACAGTTTTCTAATAATTAATTCTTATTAGACACTGCTGATATATATAGATTACAGCTGGCAAAGACAGATGTTCATTTCATTTCAAAAACACTGTTCATTTCATGATGAAGTGAAGCCATCACAGTGGCTGTTTTGTCCCTTGAAAACAATAGACAACTTAATAAGTATGTTAAAAATTTGAATCCTGACTTTCAAATGCATTGCTTAGCTTTAAATTTAGCCTCTGTAGCCTAAAGCAGCTTAATTTTTTTTAAATTTGCATTTATATCCCGCCCTTCTCCGAAGACTCAGGGCGGCTTACACTATGTTAGCAATAGTCTTCATCCTATTTGTATATTTATATACAAAGTCAACTTATTGCCCCCAGCAATCTGGGTCCTCATTTTACCTACCTTATAAAGGATGGAAGGCTGAGTCAACCTTGGGCCTGGTGGGACTAGAACCTGCAGTAATTGCAAGCAGCTGTGTTAATAACAGACTGTCTTAGCAGTCTGAGCCCTGTATTTGTGTACTTCACTTTTTGATGGAAGTAGGAGCTTTTTGCTTAAATTAACCCTTTGTCCATTAGGGTGACAGAGTTGTCTTGTTTAGCCAATTTACCATGATGCTGGACATCTTGGAAGTTCTCCTGAAACATGAGCAACATCGCTATCTTAGACTGGATGGAAAAACACAGATCTCCGATAGGTAAGAACGTATCTGCTATATGAGATTTTCTTTATATATGCTTTGATGCTATGCTCAACAAATGAACAGGTACGTATGCCAGCTTTTATAATATGACCAACCAATAGGGCGGGGTGTCAAACTCGAGGCCCAAGGCGGCCTGTGGGGTGCTTAAATCTGGCCCGCGGGGCCAGCCTGAAAATAGCTAAGGACTGGCCCGCGGTGCCTCTGGCAGCCAAATCAGGGCGCAGAGGGGCCACGCACACACCGGTGCAACTCATTTTGGCCGGCAAAGTGTTACAGGAAGCATCCGTCCCGTCTCTCCCTCCCCCCCCCTCCTGGGCCTGTGGAGGAGAACTACAGTGCTGATCCGGCCCTCGAAGAAATCCAGTTTGACACCCCTGCAATAGGGGATTCATTTTTAAAAAAAAAAAAAAGACTTGGCGTGCTAATGAATTCTTTGCTTTTTCTTTCCTTTTGGATAGGATACATTTGATAGATGAATTCAATTCAGATATGGGTATCTTTGTTTTCTTGCTTTCAACTAAAGCTGGGGGCCTTGGGATTAATTTGACTTCAGCCAACGTGGTCATTCTCCATGATATTGACTGCAATCCTTACAATGACAAACAGGCTGAAGACAGATGCCACAGAGTTGGACAGACTAGGTATGGATTGATAAGAAAACTTTCTCAATTTTATAAAGTGCTGATTTTATTATGATTAATTTGTTGTGTTGGCATGAATACCTCAATTGGAGATAAAACTTCAAATCACTCTCTCCTTCGCCTGGACTTTCTGACCGCCATTCAACACCGCAGGGAGACGGAGCCAATGCGTTGGTTCCGTCCCAGGCGCCTGATGGACCCGGAGAGGTTCCGGACGGAGCTTGGGCCACTTCCTGAGGGTCTGGCTCACGGCACGGCTGAGGAACTTGTTGCGGCCTGGGAATGGGCCGCGGCGGGGGCCTTAGACCGTGTCGTGCCTTTGCGGCCTCTGACCCGGCGCAGGTCCCAACCGGCTCCTTGGTTCTCCGAGGAGCTGAGGGGGATGAAGCGCCGGAGAAGACGCCTAAAGAGTTCCTGGAGGTCTAGCCGTTCAGAGGCTGATCGGACACTAGTGAAGTCCTATAATAGGGCTTACCTAGTGGCATCGAGGCGTTGCTACGCCTCCTCCCTCATTGCGTCGGCAGATAACCGCCCAGCCGCCCTGTTTCGGGTGACTCGTTCCCTCCTTCACCAGGGGGAGCGGGATGACCCGTTGCAGGGACGTGCTGAGGAGTTTAACGGTTATCTATACGATAAAATCGTTCAGCTTCGGGACGGTTTGGACCAAAATTGCGGTGACTCAGGTGAGACGTCTGAGGGTGGTCTTGGTGACATTGTTTGGGATGAGTTTGACCCTGTGGCTCCCGAGGACATGGACAGGTTGTTGGGTAGGTTGAATGCCACCACGTGTTTACTGGACCCGTGCCCCTCCTGGCTGGTGCTGGCCACTCAGGAGGTGACACGAGGCTGGCTCCAGGCGATTACGAGTGCTTCTTTGGTGGAGGGTGTCTTTCCGGCCGCCTTGAAAGAGGTGGTGGTGAGGCCACTCCTCAAGAAGCCTTCCCTGGACCCGGCTGTTTTAGGTAATTATCGTCCGGTCTCCAACCTTCGCTTCGCGGCGAAGGTTGTAGAGAGTATGGTGGCATATCAGTTTCCCTTACACCTGGATGAAACTGTCTATCTAGACCCGTTCCAGTCCGGTTTCCGGCCCGGTTACAGCACGGAGACAGCTTTGGTCGCGTTGGTGGATGATCTCTGGAGGGCCAGGGATAGGGGTTGTTCCTCTGCCCTGGTCTTATTAGACCTCTCAGCGGCTTTCGATACCATCGACCATGGTATCCTGCTGCGCTGGTTGGAGGGATTGGGAGTGGGAGGCACTGTCTATCGGTGGTTCTCCTCCTATCTCTCCGATCGGTCGCAGACGGTGTTGACAGGGGGGCAGAGGTCGGCCCCGAGGCGCCTCACTTGTGGGGTGCCGCAAGGGTCGATTCTCTCGCCTCTTCTGTTCAACATCTATATGAAGCCGCTGGGTGAGATCATCAGTGGCTTCGGTGTGAGGTACCAGCTGTACGCGGATGACACCCAGCTGTACTTTTCCACACCGGGCCACCCCAACGAAGCTATCGAAGTGCTGTCCTGGTGTCTGGAAGCCGTACGGGTCTGGATGGGGAGAAACAGGCTCAAGCTCAGTCCCGCCAAGACAGAGTGGCTGTGGATGCCGGCATCCCGGTACAGTCAGCTGAGTCCACGGCTGACTTGGAGGCGAGTCATTGGCCCCGATGGAGAGGGTGCGCAACTTGGGCATCCTCCTGGATGAACGGCTGTCTCTGGAAGATCATTTGACGGCCGTCTCCAGGAGAGCTTTCTACCAGGTTCGCCTGGTGCGCCAGTTACGCCCCTTTCTAGACCGGGATGCCCTATGCACGGTCACTCACGCCCTCGTGACGTCTCGCCTGGATTACTGCAATGCTCTCTACATGAGGCTCCCCTTGAAGGCATCCGGCGGCTGCAGTTAGTCCAGAATGCGGCTGCGCGGGTGATAGAGGGAGCCCCTCGTGGCTCCCGTATGACACCTATCGTGCGCAGACTGCACTGGCTACCTGTGGCCTTCCGGGTGCGCTTCAAGGTCTTGGTAACCACCTTTAAAGCGTTCCATGGCATAGGGCCGGGTTATTTACGGGAGCGCCTACTGCTACCGAATACCTCTCACCGACCCGTGCGCTCTCACAGAGAGGGACTCCTCAGGGTGCCGTCAGCGAGGCAGTGTCGTCTGGCAACGCCCAGGGGAAGGGCCTTCTCTGTGGGGGCTCCCACCCTCTGGAACGATCTACCCCCAGGACTTCGTCAACTTCCGGACCTCCGAACCTTCCGTCGCGAGCTTAAAACACACTTATTTATCTGCGCAGGACTGGATTAGATTTTAAATTTATTGGTTTTAAATGGGTTTTATTATTTATACTGTTTTTAATAATTCGGCCTTTTAGAATAAGTTTTTTAATTGTTATTTTAATTGTATTTATATGTTTTTTATTTGCCTGTGAACTGCCCTGAGTCCTCCGGGAGATAGGGCGGTATATAAATGTGATTAATAAATAAATAAAAAATAAATAAATAAAACTTTGGTTCATTGGTTCTTTTTTTTTTTAAGCCTAAATAAGACTGTATAGAGTCTCAGACAATTACAAGAATTATCTGTCCGTACATCCAACTTCACACCGTTGCCAAGCAACGTTTATCTTGCTTATATAAGCTAAAATTGTTTTTATATTTCTCAGTCTTGTTTTTTGTTGTTATTCCTTTACTGTTTGAGACCAAACCATAGTTTCACTTCATTGAAATTATGAAATTAGCCGCAAAACAAGAACAGATACAAAGGCAGACTTTAGGTCACTGCTTAAAGTAACTCCCTTTTTGGTGAAATATTTTAGTGATTCGTATATGAATATAGGAATTCTCAATGTTAAAGTTGTTTTGCAATTTTTGTCTGATACGTTGCATGTATGATATATGCCTATGACATATGTAACTACATGTATCATACATATATGCATCACAGTTCTAAACCATGGTTGCTGTCACTTTATATATTTGTCTTTGCATGAATAAGGTTAGTCACCAAATACATTGCTAAAAAATAAGCTTCATTTTCTATAAAATTATGCCGGATGGGAAATAATATACTTGTAATAAACTATAAATACTATTTTACATAATTATATAAAAAAACGTTTGACGTGGTTTGGTTTTATTTTGTTTAGAGAAGTGCAGGTCATTAGACTTATAAGTAAAGGGACCATAGAAGAATCCATGCTCAAAATCAGTCAGCAGAAGTTAAAATTAGAGCAAGATATGACAGCGACAGAAACAGGTGAGTTCTTGCAGAATACTTTTTAGTAGGCTAAAAAGTTTGGGTTCACAAGTGTGTGTGGTAGGAAAAAATAGTATTTATAAAACCAAAGGAATATGGAAATAATAAGCATGCCGCCAAATCTATAGTTGCTTTTGTAAAAAAATTAAACCATAAGTTCAAGTTCATATATTCAAGCAAAACTTAATTATTTTTCAGTGCAAATCACTGTATAATAGCTATTAAAATCTTCTACCTGGTGAAATCCCCGTATGCTTCTCCTGCTTAGGTACTTTTCAAAAAAGTAGTCTGAAAAACGTATCTGAATCAAACAACATAGCATGTGATTATTTAGAATAAATGTTCAACCTTGTGAAAGTGATCTAAGGTCAATCTATGTTGAATTATATATTCAGAATCTAGAGTGCTAAATTGGATAGATAAAAGTACTGCAGTATGTATATTAATTCTTTTAAAAAGAAAGACATTTAGGGACTACATGGACTGGAAAGCTAGAATGTAGCATGCACCGGGTTTTGTTTTTTTTATGTTTTATACCAAGGATGTCAAACTTGATTTCATTGAGGGCCACATCAGGGTTGTGTTTGACCTCAGGAGGCTGTGGGGGCTGGCCGGGAGTGTGGCCAGTTCGACGTCACACATTGAGGCTCCATTTTCAGCCGTGTCAGCCTCCCTGAGCTCCGTTTTCGCTGGCAGAGAGTTGCAGGAGGCCATTGCGGTTTTGGCCTTGTTGGCTTGCTCAAACATTTGAACCTGGGTTCCAGATTTAATTAATGCCAGCTACCATTTTGATTACAGCTAATTCAGACATAACAAGATTAATCAGAGTAGTAACTATTATACAAAACCCCGAGAGTAATTTGGAAAACAGATTAAATTAAACCAGTGATTTGAAAGCAAGCAAATTTAGCATTCCACTGTTTTAATAAGTATTCCATTACAATAATATTCTCATGTTCAGTTGGCAAGATAGCAGAAATAATATTTTGGTTGCATTGATCGTAAATATTAACCTGAATGAAATCTTCTTTGCGCATGAAAATCTGACATATTCCTTTTAATTCTACAGGAGAAGAAGGAGCCATTCCAGCAGATATAGCAACACTATTAAAAACCTCATTAGGTCTCTAATGCTAATATAAAAAAGGCGATGTAGATTTTTTTATTTACGGGAAAATATGTGGTGCTTCAAGAAATTTTTGTTACAAAATACATTTGTATGAACATTTATAGCTTTTTAAACAAATCTTGTTGTATTGGCCAAGAAATAAAATTTTTCCCACTACCGGTACTCAAATTAAAATGTACAGATGCCATAAAAATGTAGTGCATAAAATGCCATCTGTAACTATCTTACCAAGGCAGTTTCTAATAGGGACCCTAGTTTTAACAGAACTGCTAAAGGTTAAAATTGTTGCATATTTTTGTAATTATTTCTACCTCTAAATATAAATATATATATCTATATATATATATAGAAACTTGTCTATTTCACTGGATGTGTGGTTTTTTTACATGTGCCTTATTTGAAATGCCCCGTATTTGTTGTCTCTTGGTTTTTTTTGTTTTTTTTTTAAGTACTGTAATGTTTTATATCAGATTGTTCACATAATAAAAATATTAATCTTAATTCTGTTTTTTTATACGATTCTTTTAACTGCAAAAAAGGAAAGAGAAATTAAAACCCCTCATATTTGTTTTCTTTTATCCATGATAGCTTTTACATTAAGGCCTTCTCAGTAGTGATGATTTAGACATTTTCGCCAAACTTCGTTGACCTTTAAGAAAGCTTTTATCATTTTTCCCCTCCACAAATAGACCATTAAGGTATTTTTTTTTAAATCATATATCATTGTGCATTTGTTTGGTACCATTTTAATTGTCATGTTAGTTAAAAGTTGTTTATTTAATTAAATTGTTCATTAATTTAATGAATCCCTGTTAAGGTATATTTCTGTGTTTGGGGATAAAAGCTCTCTTAAATTTATGGGAATAGACAGATTCCTAATGCTGCTCAGAATGCATGCAAGGCATAAGCAGCATCTGGTCAGATTGCAATCTGTTATCAGTCTAATAAAGTGATATCTATCTTACCATGATCATCATCTTTCAATGACCCCATAATCCTTTGCGGGGTGGAGTCTGGGCAACTGAATGGAGATGAGTGTTTATGATGAGTCTACTTAGGATCGAAGTCACAGCCTCCAGATTGTGAGGTGAGAGCTCCACCTCTAGGTCACCATACCACTCATATCTATTTTATAGATATGCTGGAGTGATACGCGTTGCCTTCACCCAATAGGGTAATAGAGGAACACAAAATCTTCACAGCTCAGTTGCTTAGGAAATGGTAAGCTAAGTTGGGAAAATGTGTTGTTAGATTTTTTAAAATATGCTTCGATCTAACTTTCTGTATTTTTGCTAAAACAATTTATTTGGAATGTTTTTTGTTAAGCAAGGATGGACTAGTTTTGAGAACCAGGTATTGTTTGCGCTGCAGATGTATTATAGTACAGTTTGCACAACAAACTGGGCTGGCTGGATAAAAGAGTTAATTCTCTTAAATATCTGACAATTATAAATAGATATAAAGTAATAAATGGAGATACATTTCCTACCCCCCTGCAGAGCTGAGAGATCATAGAAGGGATTACAAGACACTAAGCAGGCATGCAGCGGGGAATAGCTTTAAGTGCAATGCATCAGCAGCCACAAGCACACAATACAAACAGCTCGGTGTATTCTCCATGGTATCCCTTCAACTCCAATCTCTTTGCCTTGTGGGAAGGTGAAGGAAAAACACAAGCAACTTCTGTAAGCAATCTCCTATGCCTGATACATCCACCTCCAACCCCGCAGAGTAGAGAGCTTGGAGAGAAAAGTATTGAAAGAGAGGAAGACGCTTAATGAGGAATACACCAGCCTCTTTGCGTAGAATATTGCTTTCGATATGTATACAAATACAAACATGAATTTGCTTCTTGCTAAATATCCAAACGCTTGGGTAAGCATTCCAAAAGTTGGGTGACTTGATTATGAGGAAACCGAAAAATGGAAGGGTGAAACTGATTAGTCTTGTCAGTTTTTAGCCAGCTATCTAGGAGTAGTGAGAAGAACAACTCAGTTCTGATTGTATGATTTCCCACTTAACAACTGCATCACTTAATGACAGAGCTGCCGGTACCAATTGTGGGCCCAAAACAAGGACTACCTGTATAAAATGTTTGCTGAATTGCACTGGGCCACTTAATTTCATTTAGTCCAATTTAGTTTCCAGATTGTATAAAGGATGGAGCTTGGATAACCATTTGTCTGAAGTGGTGTAGGGTTTCCTGCCTGAGCAGCGGGTTGGACTAGAAGACCTCCAAGGTCCCTTCCAACTCTTTATTCTGTTCCCATTTCATTCCATTCCATTCCATTCCATTCCATTCCATTCCATTCTATTCTATTCTATTCTATTCTATTCTATTCTATTCTATGGGAGTCCTTGGTATCTCGGTGAATAATTCTGACTTGCCTTCTTCCTGACATGAATAGCTGTGTTTGTCACATCCATATTAAAGTTGTTCCACAGTGAAAGTGGAAGTTAAACTAGATAAAAGAAGCTAAGGTCATACCAGTGACAAAGCACTCAGCTGAGCATTTGGAGCCTTAGTCACCAATGTTACAATCCCACCAGACCAGAACCTGGGAAAGAAACGATGTTTCTAAACAATTATTGCTCCCCCCCCCCCAGCCCAACTCTTATGTAGGTATGCTGAAAGGTCACAGAGGACTACCTGTGTAGTCCTATTCTTGTGTGTTCAGTGGTGAAAAAGAAGACATTACCATAAGTAGAAATGGCCTGTATGTATATCTAATATTGTAACCCTTTATACTCGGGATTTCTACAAAGTTCTTAAGTAGGTTTTATTATACTTGCAGAGAGTGCACTGTTTACATCCCTCTAATGCTGGGGTCCCCAACCCCCGATCAATGGTGGGTTTCAATTTTTTTTACTGCCGGTTCTGTGGGCATGGCATGGCTTGGTGGGCGTGGCAGGGGAAGGATACCGTAAAATCTCCATTCCCTCCCCAATCCAGGGGAAGGTTACTGCAAAATCCCCATTTCCTCCCGATCAGCTGGGACTTGGGAGGCAGAGAAGAGATGGGGCAGGGCCAGTCAGAATTTTTACTACCAGTTCTCCAAACTACTCAAAATTTCCACTACCGGTTCTCCAGAACTGGTCAGAACCTCCTGAAACCCACCTCTGCCACCAATCCATGGACCGGCCCCAGTCCGTTGGCATACCAGCAATCGGTCTGCACAAGCAAAGTCCCATCCAGGGGATGCAGGCAGCATGCAAAACCACACACACACCCCTCTGGTTTGCGGAAAAACCTTTTTCCATGGAATTTGTCTCTGGTGCCCAAAAGGTTGGGCCACACTGCTCTAATGCACTATTGGGGAAACAATTCGAGAGGTTTAAGCAGAAGCATTTTCTACAATCTGAAATCTGGAGATTTAAACTATCAAAGATGAGTCTATGTGCAGGGTTTGGCCTTCCTTATACTCTCTCTTCTGGTTGGCCATTTGTACCCAAAAGAAATGCATATTCTCTTCCCCCTCCCCGCCTCAAAAAAGGGAGATAATACAACATTTAGCCCTTTAGGAAAATTTTACTCCTAAACATAATCAATAAATGGTTCCTTTTGTTGTGTATCAAAGGAAGTAGACTTATGCTGAATCAAGCCATGCAGATCACGGTATTATCTTCATTGATTAGTAATAGCTCTTTTTCATCCCTTTTTCCGGATGCCACAGAGTGAACCTGGGTATCTTTTGCGTGCTCAGCAGAGGTGGTATTCAACTGGTTAGCACCGGTTCGCACGAACCAGCTGGCGGAAATTTGGCCAAGGTCACCAAACTGGTAGCGATGGCCAGCTGGCCACGCCCCCAAACCTGTCCCCCGGTTGCCATGCTCTTCACATATGCACACCCCATTGCCTTGCAAGTCCAGTGTGATGCGCATGCATGAAGAACATGGTGGCGATGGCAGCAGTTTTTTCCGTGACCTCTTGATACTTTTCGGCAGCCGGCAGCCAGCTGCCGCAACCACAAAGCAGCTCTCAAAGAGGCTTCTTTGTCAGTCACTTTCCAGAAGTGGCGGCTGGCTCGGAACCGCCAAAAAATCCCGTCATCTTGCCTTCTGGACTCTGTACCAGCCGCCACAGAAGGTAAGCAGCCCAAACAAAGAGGCGGTGGGGGGGGAGGAACCAGGGCTAGGACCGGGCCACTAAAGGAGGGGAAACAGGTGACTGGTGAAGGGAAGGTGGGGGGTAGATAGGTGGAAATTCCAAAAATGTTCCTATCTTTTCCTGTAGGCATGGCTAGGTGGGTCATGTGGCTGAATGGGTGTGAGTGATGTCAAGTTGACCACCCCCACTCAGTCACATGTCCCCACCTAGCCATGCCCACCAAACTGGTAGCAAAAATTTTTGAAACCCACCAGAATGCTCAGAATGTATTGTCGTCAAGCCATTGTCTTTTCAGCCAATTTCATGCCTTCCTTCAGTATATACCATAAAGCAGGCCATTATGGCAGAAGTTCTGTAATGGTTGAGAGGTTGCTCTGAGAACATAATAAGACCATGGTATCCTGCTGCGCCGGTTGGGGGGATTGGGAGTGGGAGGCACCGTTTATCGGTGGTTCTCCTCCTATCTCTCCGACCGGTCGCAGTCGGTGTTGACAGGGGGGCAGAGGTCGTCCCCGAGGCCCCTCACTTGTGGGGTGCCGCAGGGGTCGATTCTCTCGCCCCTTCTGTTTAACATCTACATGAAACCGCTGGGTGAGATCATCAGTGGTTTCGGTGTGAAGTATCAGCTGTATGCGGATGATACTCAGCTGTACTTTTCTACACCGAACCACCCCAGCGGTTATCAAGTGCTGTCCCGGTGTCTGGAGGCCGACGGGTCTGGATGGGGAGAAACAGGCTCAAGCTCAATCCCGCCAAGACAGAGTGGCTGTGGATGCCGCATCCCGCACAGTCAGCTAAATCCGCGGCTGAACATCGGCGGCGAGTCATTGGCCCCGATGGAGAGGGTCCGCAACTTAGGCGCCTCCTGGATGAACGGCTGTCTCTAGAAGAGCATTTGACGGCCGCTCCAGGAGAGCGTTCTACCAGGTTCACCTGGTACGCCAGTTGCGCCTTTCTGGACCGGGATGCCCTATCCACGGTTACTCACGCACTCGTGACGCCTCGCCTGGATTACTGCAATGCTCTCTACATGGGGCTCCCTTGAGGGGCATCCGGAGGCTACAGTTAGTCCAGAATGCAGCTGCGCGGGTGATAGATGGAGCCCCTCGTGGCTCCCATATGACACCTATCCTGCGCAGACTGCACTGGCTTCCTGTGGCCTTCCGGGTGCGCTTCAAGGTTTTGGTGACCACCTTTAAAGCGCTCCATGGCATTGGGCCGGGTTATTTACGGGACCGCCTACTGCGACCGAATACCTCCCACCGTCCCGTGCGCTCTCACAGAGAGGGTCTCCTCAGGGTGCCGTCAGCGAGGCAATGTCGTCTGGCGGCGCCCAGGGGAAGGGCCTTCTCTGTGGGGGCTCCCACCCTCTGGAACGATCTACCCCCCGGACTTCGTCAGCTTTCGGACCTTCGGACCTTCCGCCGCGGGCTTAAAACATACTTATTTAATTGTGCAGGACTGAGCTAGATTTTAAATTTTGGGTTTTAAATTGGGTTTTATTTCTATTTTTAATTGGACAGGCTTTAGAATAAGTTTTTTAAATGTTTTATATTGTATTTATATTCTATTTATCTGTTTTTAGTGCCTGTAAACCGCCCTGAGTCCCTTGGGAGATAGGGCGGTATATAAATATGATTAAATAAATAAATAAATAAATAAATAAATAAAGGGGAATAGCCTGTGGAGAGCCATGTTAAATTATTGATCTCTGGGTTCTGCTACATTTTCTTCAGATGGTCATAATATTTCATATTGCATAAATGAAAAATGGGACATCTATTTTCTGCAACAGAAAAGGGTCAGTCCCAATTTGATTTGTTTTTAAGTCATGGGCAAGTAAGTCTAATAATGCCTATAGGAGGCAGTAAATATTTGACTCAATTTTTTTTTTTATTTAGTTTGTCAAACATGTACGAGATAAACACGTATAAGTATAAACATGGACATGAGTATATGTAATGAGTACAAATAAATGTACTCATTTATTTATAATTTTTTATAAATTTATAAAATTTATAAAATTCATTTATTTATAAATGTACACAGGTAATGAGTACAAATAAATGGTGAGGGTGGGACAAGGATGCTGGTACACTTATGCATGCCCCCTTTACAGAACTCTTAGGAATAGGGTGAGGTCCACGGTAGACAGTTTAAGGTTGAAGCCATGAGGCTCCCGAGTTCCGTTTTCGGCCACAACTGCCTCCTGCAGCTCTCTGCCAGCAAAAACAGAGTTTGGGGCAAGGATGAAATGCTCCCAGTTCAGACTGGATCGCCCGATCCGGTAGCAATGGAGTGGGTGGTTCAGAGAACCGGTAGCAAAATCCCTCCCCCCCCAGGCCCAGCTGAGCCACGCGATCATCAGAGGTGGTGGTTGTTGTTGTTTTACTTTTAAAAGCATTTTTTCTTTGGCCAAAAAAAATGCTTTTAAAAGTAAAAAAATAAGCCTCTGATGATCACATGGCTCAGCTGGGATTGTCAGAACCTTTTAAAAGGATTTTTTTTACAACCTCTTCGGCCAAAGAGGTTGTAAAAAAAAACAGCTTTTAAAAGACTCCTCTGGCAATCCCAGCTGATGTTGCCTGATCATCACAGGCTTTTTAAAGCATTTTTTAACAACCTCTTCGGCTGAAGAGGTTGTAGGATAAATGTTTTTAAAAGGTTCTGGCGATCAGGCAACTCAGCTGGGATCATCAGAACCCTTAAAAGCTTTTTTTCCTCTGGTGATCCCAGTTGCCTGATCATCACAGGCTTTTAAAAGCATTTTTTTTACCTCTTCGGCCAAAGAGGTTGTAGAAAAATGCTTTTAACAGTAAAAAAAAAAAAAGGTGGCCACGCCCACCCAGTCACATTACCCCCACAAAGCCACGCCCACAGAACCGATAGTAACAATTTTACCTTTCATCCCTGATTAGGCGGGGGGGGGGGGTTCTGTTTTTGCTGGCCGAAAACGTAGCTTGAGAGGGCCACCTGTGCCCCCTTTTCACTGGGAAAGGTACCGTGGGCCAGACCTTCACTGTTTCCAGGGCGGCCCTGTGAGCCAGATCTAAGGGCCCTGAGTTTGATACCCTGGTGATAAACATTTGTATCCCAAGCCTCTCGACAAAACAAGCCTTGGATCCAGTTTTTAAAATAGAATGATTGGGAATAAGCTTGATCAGAAGCTTCTCTTTTCTCTTATGGCCTGGCTGACATATAAAGCTAAAAGCTACAAATAGCATTCACCTCAGAGGATGATGGTCTCCCTCATTTCCTCAGGAGAGGCCCATATTGCTTTCACCAAGAAATATGCTCTAACCATTTTCATTTCCCTAGAGATCTACTTGCCTGATATATGACTGCCTTTTGTGTCTGCTTATCTCTAGACAGTTTATTGTGGTTCCGAGAGACATTGCCTATGTTTCCTTGCTTTCATTTTCAAATATTTCTCATGGAGCCTTTGGGACTATGCTATTTTAGGAGCCACAATGTGTGAATACTAAGTAGGAATGGCTGGTGTAGGTTATGTTACTAAATTTCAGGTAGAAGCTTAGGGGGGAAAAGGTTCTTTCGACTTGTGTAAATTGGGCATTGTTTGATTGCCTCTGTTTTTGTAGTCAAATGTATATAGTCATATATATACGCACATCACTAATAAGACAATGCAAGGTTCTTGCACAGATGTTTCATAAGCACACGACATCTCCGTTCACTAGTCTAAATACCGTGAAGAATTTACTAAAGAACACAAAGCAACAATATAAGGTCTGTAAGTTTTATCTTACTAAAGTTATCAGAAGAGTTGGATGACTATCCTCAGCTGAGATCTAAAGGCAATCTGTTCCCGTGTGACTCCTAATAGAAACAATCAAATATTGTAGTTTGCTAAATAAGAAAGTTGAGAAAGCACAAGAATAGGGACAAGACAGTATTCAGAAGTTTATTTAGAAAGATGAAAAAGCAATTGCTACCAACCCGCCTTCTATTGAGGACTTGTATACTGCACGAGTCAAAAAGAGGCTGTGAAAATATTTACAGACCCCTCGCATCCTGGACATAAATTGTTTCAACTCCTACCCTCAAAACAATGCTACAGAGCACTGCATACCAGAACAACTAGACATAAGAACAGTTTTTCCCCGAACGCCATCACTCTGCTAAACAAATAATTCCCTCAACACTGTCAAACTATTTACTAAGACTGCACTATTATAATCTTCTCATTGTTCCCACCACCCATCTCCTCCCATTTAGGACTGTATGACTGCAACTTTGTTACTTGTATCCTTACGATTTATACTGATATTGTTTGCCGATTGCTTATTTGTACCCTATGACTATCATTAAGTGTACCTTATGATTCTTGATGAACGTATCTTTTCTTTTATGTACACTGAGGGCATATGCACCAAGACAAATTCCTTGTGTGTCCAATCACACTTGGCCAATAAAAAAATTCTCTTCTCTTCTCTTCTATATTTTGGTGGTGCCCTCAGGAAAGAAAAAGATGGTTTCAGAATGGGAGAAGAGAAAAGGCATGAAATATAAGCATTTTTGTTAACTGAAGGATGGGGAATCAGCTAGCTAGCAATGGAAGAAAAGATTAGTATGAGGTTTTTTTTTTAAATACCTTCACTTGCCAATTCCATATTACAATTACGTGAGTAGAAATTATGGAGCCATCAGAATCTGTTCACAGTGCTGCATATGATTGAAAAATTAACAACTGATGTGAAATAATTCATAAAGGAAGATGCAGATATAGGGGATATGGGATGAATAGATTTAAAACCAGGAATAATTATATCGGAATGGTATTTTAAAAACTAATTTTTAATGATTGTATCAATTCATAATAATGATTTTGTCTAGCTTTGTTTCTACATAGGAATCACTTTTGGATATGTATCTGACTATATCAAAGTAAGTTAGAAGTTAGCCTTTGTCTATTTCTTTTTCCCCCCCTTATTCCTTTATGCTTTCCCCTTTACTATTTTTTCCTTTAAGTGTTATGTGAATATACCATATTTGAAAGTGATAGTAATAAGCACTAATGCTTTTTCTAAGCTGCTGCAGGTAGAAATGATTCCACCAAGGCTTTAAATTGAGCAGTTTAAACTATCTGCTTGATACTTTGATTCAAATGAACAAAATAATTAACCATTTGCACTTACAATAGGTGATGCACTAGTTACAGTGTTCGATAGGTATTAGAGAGACAGATTCTAATCCAGTCTCAACCCTGGATGCCTGGTCTGGCTGACTTCAGGCCAGTCATTTGTCTAATGCTAACCTACCTCACTGTGGTAGAATATCTAGCAAAGCCTGGAAACACAGAGCAGGAAATGAGAACAGGAGAGAGAACTCTCTTATTACAGAAAATATTCCTAAATCCAGGGGTCAGCAACCCACGGCGATGGAGCCGCATGTGGCTCTTTCATCCCTCTGCTGCAGGTCCCTGTCGCTCAAAATATACATCACAGCTGCCCAGCACTCGATTTATTGAGCTTTTTGACCCCGGTAGGCCAAACATGGAAAAATCCAAGAAAAGAAGTTTCAGAAGAAAACAGAACGTTTAATTCAACTACATATCTTACCTTACTTTTCAACAGTGAAAAAAGTAAGGTTCTACATTTAGGCAAAAAAAACAAAATGCACAGGTACCGTATATGTGGTACCTTGCCCAATAGTAGTACCTGTGAGAGGGATCTTGGAGTCCTAGTGGATAACCATTTAGATATGAGCCAGCAGTGTG
The DNA here is from genome assembly GCF_028640845.1 of Ahaetulla prasina. Lineage (NCBI taxonomy): Eukaryota > Metazoa > Chordata > Lepidosauria > Squamata > Colubridae > Ahaetulla > Ahaetulla prasina. The sequence continues at coordinate 21,274,937 of NC_080546.1, forward strand.
CAGCAGCTGCTAAAAAAGTCAACACAGTTCTGGGCTGCATAAACAGAGGGATAGAATCAAGATCACGTGAAGTGTTAGTGCCACTTTATAATGCCTTGGTAAGGCCACACTTGGAATATTGCATCCAGTTTTGGTCGCCACGATGTAAAAAAGTTGTGAGACTCTAGAAAGAGTGCAGAGAAGAGCAACAAAGATGATTAGGGAACTGGAGGCTAAAACATATGAAGAACAGTTGCAGGAACTGGGTATGTCTAGTTTAATAAAAAGAAGGCCTAGGGGAGACATGATAGCAGTGTTCCAATATCTCAGGAGTTGCCACAGAGAAGAGGGAGTCGGGCTGTTCTCCAAAGCACCTGAGGGTAGAACAAGAAGCAATGGGTGGAAACTGATCAAGGAAAGAAGCAACTTAGAACTAAGGAGAAATTTCCTGACAGTTAGAACAATTAATAAGTGGAACGATTTGCCTGCAGAAGTTGTGAATGCTCCAACACTGGAAATTTTTAAGAAAATGTTGGATAACCATCTGACTGAGATGGTGTAGGGTTTCCTGCCTGGGCAGGGGGTTGGACTAGAAGGCCTACAAGGTCCCTTCCAACTCTGTTGTTATATTATATTAAACATATGTTAGTTTTGTGGCTGCTCAGGAAATAGTCAGGCATGGGAAGGGTTTTGTGGCTCCCGGTGTTTTCTTTCCTGTGGGAAACGGGTCAAATGGCTCTTTTGAGTGTTTAAGATTGCCGACCCCTGCCTTAGTCCATGGGAGCAGGGAAGCATGAGAAATACATTTAGATTGAAATACATTTACATTTAAATTGAAAGTAACTCAATTATAATACATAAAAGTTGATCAGGAGAATTGCTTTTAAGCGCGGTGGCTCAGGGGCTAGGACGTTGAGCTTGTCGATCGAAAGGTCAGCAGCTCAGCGGTTCGAATCCCTAGTGCTGCCGTGTAACGGGGTGAGCTCCTATTACTTGTCCCAGCTTCTGCCAACCTAGCAGTTTCGAAAGCACGTAAAATGCAAGTAGAAAAAATAGGGACTACCGTTGGTGGGAAGGTTACAGCGTTCCGTGCGCCTTTGGTGTTGAGTCATACTGGCCACATGACCACGGAGACGTCTTCAGACAGCGCTGGCTCTTTGGCTTTGAAACGGAGATGAGCACCGCCCCCTAGAGTCGGCAACAACTAGCACGTATGTGCGAAAGGAATCTTTACCTTTACCTTTATAGTATGCTGTAGCAGTAAGGGCAAGGGACCCAAATGACTGCTGCTTCCCGAATTTGCCAACCTTGGCCCTTAACAATGTCAGAATGCTTTAAGTTTCTTTAACTTGGGCCATTCCGCCAACGCCGGCAGACAAAGCAATCCAAGTGCTTCTGTATTGCCTTTAATCTGGTGATTGATGCTTAATTCAAAATTGTAGGACAGATACCAAGGAACAAGAACACCAAGAGAGAAGCCAGGTCAATAATAAATATTGGGGGGGGGAGTTTAAAAAATAATCACCCCTGAACATACTTACAGCATCAGAAAGATATGATTCCCCAAACAGCTAGCTAAACCCATATAGAGAAGGTTTTGGCAACACAACCCATAAGAAAACCGGGAAAAGGCATTTATCTTATTACAAGAGTAAGCATGAACATTAATGGGAATAACATGCTGCACCGGCTGTTTGGTTAGTGTGCTCCCAGCTGTTTAAAAAGCAAATGAAAATCTTAAAGGAGAGACTGATGAGGGATTAGGTAGGGAGTTAATTAACTTAGCTAAGGCTACCTCTGAACTTGTTAACCTGCATTAGCTCCTTTTAGGAAAGCTCTTTGCTGGAAGTAATAGCTGGTTTAAGCAATAGTTCTCCTTTCCAAAGGGGGAAAGGAAAAATAAATACAAAAATATAGGTCAGGCACAAGGTACGGTGGTCTCATTCATAGAATCTGAAAACACATTTGATTTTTTTGATTTTTTACATCAAATTTAGAATTTGCCTATTCAATCTTCCCCCTGTGCACTCAAGTAAGACCCATTCTCCATTTGCAGGAACCAATACTGATTACATCAGTCATTCCCCTGGCTATGAGTGATCCCATGTCTCCATAAATCAAATATTGTTGTTGTGAATTATTTTCATTATTCTTCCATTCACTGTAAAAGAGTCCTGTGAGACTCTGTCTTCTGAGGTCTTTTAAAGGTAAAGGTTCCCCTCGCACATATGTGATAGTCGTTGCCGACTCTAGGGGGCGGTGCTCAAATCCGTTTCAAAGCCGAAGAGCCAGCACTGTCCGAAGACGTCTCCGTGGTCATGTGGCCAGCATGACTAAATGCCAAAGGTGCACGGAATGCTGTTACCTTCCCACCAAAGGTGGTCCCTATTTTTCTACGTGCATTTTTTACGTTTTCGAACTGCTAGGTTGGCTGAAGCTGGGACAAGTAACGGGAGCTCACCCCGTTAGGCGTCACTAGGGATTCGAACCGCTGAACTGCCGACCTTTCGATCGACAAACTCAGAGTCTTAGCCACTGAGCCTTTACTTTCAGTTTAAAAAAATTAAGTTAAAAATCTGCAGTCATCCCGTGGGGATTAGCACCACTATAGACTAGAAAAATTATCTACCTCACCTTTGCTGTCTCTCATCCTTTCTATGAATGTGGGGGGGGGGGGGGAAGAAGACAACCGAGACCGAATACAGTATCTAGGGAAGCCTTGCTGTTTTCTTTGGAAGGACAATCTATAACTCGATTTGCTTTGGGTGGCTGGAGGGTTAATCCTCCAGTCAGTTGATTTACTGTTCATATGATGTGCTAATTTCCCCCATCAGACCCAATTAAATGTGCTGTGTGAATAGCACCACTGAGTTCTCTGGGAGTTCATCTGAGAAAGATGAGTCCTGAAGTATGGTTTAAGGATTCTTACAATTGTAGACTGAACCTCCAACAGATTTCATTAAATTGACAGAGGGGAAAGTTCTTGAAAGCTCCAATTATAATTTCTAGTATCTACAAGGCAAGGAATGGAAGACGGCGGAGTTGGGGGCGTGGAATCATGCATTTTCAACATGTTTCAAATTGTTGTCAAAGAGTGAACTAGAATAATGACCCAGTTACGAAATTGTTCTTGTTCTTTCGTTCACTCGGGTAAGAGTTCTGTTTCATTTCATTGAATTATTTTTTCCAGGTAGTTATTGGATTCCACCACCACCACCCCAAATTCTTTTTTATGGTGTTTCATAAACTTTCTAGGATGTTAATATGAACCTCTTGATGTCTGAAATAGGGACACATTATATCACTGCTCATTCACTAACAACAGAATCTTCTATATATATAAAAAAATAGTTTCAGATTTCCAGTGTTGGAGCATTCACAACTTCTGGAGGCAAGTTGTTCCACTGATTCACTGTTCTAACTGTCAGGAAATTTCTCCTTAGTTCTAGGTTGCTTCTCTCCTTGATGAGTTTCCATCCATCGCTTCTTCTCCTGCCCTCAGGTGCTTTGGAGACTAGGTTGACTCCCTCTTCTTTGTGGCAGATAGTGAGATATTGGAACACTGTTACCATGTCACCCCTAGTCCTTCTTTTCATCAAACTAGACATACCCAATTCCTGCAACCGTTCTTCATGTTTTAGCCTTCAGTCCCCTAATTCTCTTTGTTGCTCTTCTCTGCACTCTTTCTAGAGTCTCAACATCTTTTTTACATCGTGGCGACCCAAACTGGATGCAGTATTCCAAGTGTGGCCTTACCAAGGCATTATAAAGTGGCATTATTAACACTCCACGTGATCTTGATTCTACTCCTCTGTTTATGCATCCTAGAACTGTGTTGGCTTTTTTGGCAGCTGCTGCACAGTACTGGCTCATATCTAAATGGTTATCCAACAGTTTCTTAAAAATTTCCAGTGTTGGAGCATTCACAACTTCTGCAGGCAAGTTGTTCCACTGATTAATTGTTCTAACTGTCAGGAAATTTCTCCTTAGTTCTAAGTTGCTTCTCTCCTTGATTAGTTTCCACCCATTGCTTCTTGTTCTACCCTCAGGTGTTTTGGAGAATAGTTTGACTCCCTCTTCTTTGTGGCAGCTCCTGAGATACTGGAACACTGCTATCATGTCTCCCCTAGTCCTTCTTTTCATTAAACTAGGCATAATGAGTTCCTGCAACCGTTCTTCATGTTTTAGCCTTCAGTCCCCTAATCATCTTTGTTGCTCTTCTCTGCACTCTTTCTAGAGTCTCAACATCTTTTTTACATCGTGGAGACCAAAACTGAATACAGTATTCCAAGTGTGGCCTTACCAAGGCATTATAAAGTGGTATTAACACTTCACGTGATCTTGATTCTATCCCTCTGTTTATGCAACCCAGAACTGTGTTGGTTTTTTTGGCAGCTGCTGCACACTGCTGGCTCATATCTAAATGGAGTCCACTAGGACTCCAAGATCCCTCTCACAGTTACTACTATTGAGCAAAGTACCACATATACGGTACCTGTGCATTTTGTTTTTTTGGCCTAAATGTAGAACCTTACTTTTTTCACTATTGAATTTCATTTTGTTAGATAGCGCCCAATGTTCAAGTCTGTCAAGATCTTTCTGTATCTTAAGCCTATCTTCTGGAGTGTTAGCTATTCCTGCCAGCTTGGTGTATGCAAATTTGATGAGTTCATCTATCCCCTCGTCCAAGTCATTGATAAAAATGTTGAAGAGTACCGGGCCTAAAACAGAGCCTTGGGGTACTCCACTGCATACTTCCCTCCATGTGGATGTAGTTCCGTTGAGGACTACACGTTGAGTGCGGTTGGTCAGCCAGTTACGAAATTGTTCTTGTTCTTTCGCTCACTCGGTAAGAGTTCTGTTTCATTTCATTGAATTATTTTTTCCAGGTAGTTATTGGATTCCACCACCACCACCACCCCAAATTCTTTTTATGGTGTTTCATAAACTTTCTAGGATGTTAATATGAACCTCTTGATGTCTGAAATAGGGACACATTATATCACTGCTCATTCACTAACAACAGAATCTTCTGATGCGAGGGTCACACCAATCAGCTGTTCTTGGGAGTAAACCCTCCTCAGGCTCACCTGCTGTGGAGGAGGGGGAGGGGTCTAGCTGCTCCGTTTGCCTGGGCATGGAGTCAGGGCTGGGGCAGGGAGATTCTCCTTCTGCAGTTTGTGTGGGCATGGAGCCAGGACTGAGACCGGGAGGCATACATTCCTCAGTGTGCGGGAGCAGGTAAGAAGGCCCCGGCTGCTCTGAGGGCGGGCAAGACACAACAACGAGTTCCTGCAACCGTTCTTCATGTTTTAGCCTTCAGTCCTCTAATCATCTTTGTTGCTCTTTTCTGCACTCTTTCTAGAGTCTCAACATCTTTTTTACATCGTGGTGACCAAAACTGAATACAGTATTCCAAGTGTGGTCTTACCAAGGCATTATAAAGTGGTATTAACACTTCACGTGATCTTGATTCTATCCCTCTGTTTATGCAGCCCAGAACTGTGTTGGCTTTTTTGGCAGCTGCTGCACACTGCTGGCTCATATCTAAATGGAGTCCACTAGGACTCCAAGATCCCTCTCACAGTTACTACTATTGAGCAAAGTATCACATATATGGTACCTGTGCATTTTGGGTTTTTTGCCTAAATGTAGAACTTTACTTTTTTCACTATTGAATTTCATTTTGTTAGATAGTGCCCAATGTTCAAGTCTGTCAAGATCTTTCTGTATCTTAAGCCTATCTTCTGGAGTGTTAGCTATTCCTGCCAGCTTGGTGTCTGCAAATTTGATGAGTTCATCTTCTGTTCCCTTATCTAAATCATTTATGAAGATATTGAAGAGTACTGGGCCTAAAACAGAGCCTTGGGGTACTCCACTGCATACTTCCCTCCATGTGGATGTAGTTCCGTTGAGGACTACACGTTGAGTGCGGTTGGTCAGCCAGTTACGAATCCATCTGGTGGTGGTGCTGTCTAACCCACATTTTTCTACTTTATCTAGTAGTAGGTTATGGTCTACTTTATCAAATGCTTTACTGAAATCCAAGTAAATTATATCGACAGCATTCCTCTGGTCCACTAATTTTGTCACTTTGTCAAAGAATGCAATGAGATTAGTCTGGCATGATCTGTTTTTGACAAACCCATGTTGGTTTTTGGTTATTACTTTGTTTGCTTCTAGGTGTTTGGTGATTCGTTGCTTGATTATCTTTTCCAGAATCTTCCCTGGTATTGAGTCTGTTGAATCTTCCCTGGTATTGAGTCTCAATTTTAATTGAGTCTGTTAATTGGGATCATCTAAATGATGGGAGTCCTCTTTATTTCCTTGGAAAATATAAACATTATTCCATATTTAATACATAATAACATGCATGCAAAACTTTAAAGAATCATAACAGAACAATGAGAACAGCTACAGAAAAAAATTACCCCACACTATAATCTGAGAGAAAATTGGTATTAAATGTTTTATAAACATTTAATATCTGTAATTGATCATATCCATTAATTATTACCAAGATATATAAATCATATAACAACAAATGCTGGAAATGTTACCATGAAAAAGAAGCATGTTATCATGATAAAATGTCTAAGTACTAGAAAGGCATACTTCAAAACTTTCAGAAAATTTTAAACATTAAATTTTAACTGAAACAATTTTTTTTTGCTAGGAATAATTGCCAAAAATACAAATGAAAAGTAACACAATTCATTAAGACATATGTTGACAGCTGCAAGAGCCTATTTGGGACAACACGGGAAAGGGAGATCAAAATTGGAGAACTATATATTCCATAATAGAAATTAGCTAAATTCAGCAGGGACTCTCCCTAATGTATAACACATTAAACAGTGAGGTAAATTCAGATATAGTTAGGAAAAGAGCAGTCAAAGACAATATATGAAAGATTTAAAGAGACAAGCTGTAATGTTAATGTACAGTACAAATGTTAGATAGTGCCCAATGTTCAAGTCTGTCAAGATCTTTCTGTATCTTAAGCCTATCTTCTGGAGTGTTAGCTATTCCTGCCAGCTTGGTGTCTGCAAATTTGATGAGTTCCCCATCTATCCCCTCGTCATTGATGAAGATGTTGAAGAGTACTGGGCCTAAAACAGAGCCTTGGGGTACTCCACTGCATACTTCCCTCCATGTGGATGTAGTTCCGTTGAGGACTACACTTTGAGTGCGGTTGGTCAGCCAGTTACGAATCCATCTGGTGGTAGTGCTGTCTAACCCACATTTTTCTACTTTATCTAGTAGTAGGTTATGGTTTACTTTATCAAATGCTTTACTGAAGTCCAAGTAAATTATATCAACAGCATTCCTCTGGTCGACTAATTTTGTCACTTTGTCAAAGAATGCAATGAGATTAGTCTGGCATGATCTATTTTTGACAAACCCATGTTGGTTTTTGGTTATTACTTTGTTTGCTTCTAGGTGTTTGGTGATTCGTTGCTTGATTATCTTTTCCAGAATCTTCCCTGGTATTGAGTCTGTTGAATCTTCCCTGGTATTGAGTCTCAATTTTAATTGAGTCTGTTAATCGGGATCATCTAAATGATGGGAGTCCTTTTTATTTCCTTGGAAAATATAAATATTATTCCATATTTAATACATAATAACATGCATGCAAAACTTTAAAGAATCATAACAGAACAATGAGAACAGCTACAGAAAAAAATTACCCCACACTATAATCTGAGAGAAAATTGGTATTAAATGTTTTATAAACATTTAATATCTGTAATTGATCATATCCATTAATTATTACCAAGATATATAAATCATATAACAACAAATGCTGGAAATGTTACCATGAAAAAGAAGCATGTCATCATGATAAAATGTCTAAGTACTAGAAAGGCATACTTCAAAACTTTCAGAAAATTTTAAACATTAAATTTTAACTGAAACAATTTATTTTTTTTTGCTAGGAATAATTGCCAAAAATACAAATGAAAAGTAACACAATTCATTAAGACATATGTTGACAGCTGCAAGAGCCTATTTGGGACAACACGGGAAAGGGAGATCAAAATTGGAGACAGCATGCAGTGGCAATACTAACTATATATTCCATAATAGAAATTAGCTAAATTCAGCAGGGACTCTCCCTAATGTATAACACATTAAACAGTGAGGTAAATTCAGATATAGTTAGGAAAAGAGCAGTCAAAGACAATATATGAAAGATTTAAAGAGACAAGCTGTAATGTTAATGTACAGTACAAATGTTAGATAGTGATTAACAGATGTGCCAATATGTAGAAAGAAAAGGAAGAATGTGTTACAAAAAGTTTCTCGCTCGCTCACTCGCTCACACACATGCCAGTCCAGTCACTTCTTGAAAGCCTCCAGTGATGAAGCTCCCACAACTTCTCAAGGAAAGCTGTTGCATTGGTTGATTGTTCTCATTGTCAGAAAATTTCTCCTTATTTCTGGGTTGAATCTCTCCTTGTTCAGTTTCCATCCATTATTACTTGTCTGGCCTTCAGGTGCTTTGAAAATAGCTCGAAAATAGTTTAATAGTCTTAAACCTGTCCAAATCATGTAGGTTAAAAATAAGACTTCTCCCAAAAATTCATTACTGGTCTAATCAGCACCCAGCCCATATTCAGGCCATCGATTTTTACTTCCTAATTGGATTGGCAAGAGCAACACAGAAGACAAAAGAGAACAAAATTAAAGTTTTTGTGGCTGGTCACACTCAAGAAGCTGAGATCTGACAAAGTGAATGAATAAAATCATATTAGCTTTGCCATGCCAGAATTGTTCTGCTGGCAGAGAGTTTAAACGAGGTATTAAACTGATTGGCTGCCCACTCATGTTAATGTCAGAGATACTATTGAACTATTCCCTTCCTCCCAATACTTTCTCCAAACATAAAAATGAAGCTGTAGTACTGTTTGCAGAAAAGGCATTCCGTCTGTGAAGCACACTGCAAAACAAGGAGGCACTTTGCAGCATTCTGATTTGATTCATTTCTTCATAGCCAGTCTTAATTTAGAGTTGCAAGTCTTCTTCAAAGGAGTGTATCCAATCAAAGCTTTGTCAAATTAAGGCACTTCGTCAGAATTCTGCACAATCCTAATTGGGAATGCATTCCAAACCATAGACGTCAACAAGGTTGAAATACTTCAGTACAGAGGGCTGCAAGAATATTTACAGATCCCTCACATCCTGGACATAAACTGTTTCAACTCCTACCCTCAAAACGACATTATAGAGCACACCAGAACAATTAGACACAAGAACAGGTTTTTCCCCAATGCCATCACTCTGCTAAACAAATAATTCCCTCAACACTGTCAAACTATTCACATTAGGCTTCATCAGGGGTGAAATCGACTTACCTTCCTTACCAGCTCGGAAGTCCACACGCCCCGCACGCACGTCACATGCACCGCACAGACCTTCTGCGCATGCGCAAAACCTTCTGCGCATGCGTAGAAGGTAAAAAACACGGTTAAAACCAGGAAGTAATGACACCCGGGCGGCAGGTGTCACCGGTGGTTCGACGATCACTACCGGATCACCAAACCACCGGCCATGATTGCTACCGGATCGTGAGATCCAGTCAGAACCGGGAGCATTTCACCCCTGGGCTGCATTACTATTAATTGTCTCATCGTTCCTATCACCCATCTCCTCCCATTTATGACTGCATGACTGGAACTTTGTTGCTTGTATCCTTACGATTTATATTGATTGATTCCTAGTATGATTTGACTGCTTATTTGTACCCTATGACTATCATTAAGTGTTGTACTTATGATTCTTGACGAATGTATCTTGTCTTTTTATGTACACTGAGAGCATATGTACCAAGGACAAATTCCTTGTGTGTCCAATCACACTTGGCCAATAAAAAATTCTATTCTATTCTATTCTATTCATTATATTATTATTATACACTTCTATTGTACTCTCAGTATTTCATTGCATGTTTCCTGATTGAGTTGTGTTGATACGATGTGTTAGGGGAGGAAAAAATTCATATTGACTTTCTCCATGCCATGCATCATTTTGTAATGTTTCCTATTACACATATATTTTCTGAATTCCAAATTCACACTCAATTTCAGTGTATGAAAAGAAACTGGACAGAGGAGAAGTGAGGAAGAGAGAGATAAGTGATAAAGTATATTTATGGCCTTTGGGTTAGAAGATGGGAGAAACTACTATAAGGGATTTCAGGCCACAAGGCTCTCACATTGCTGTCTGTCTCCTGGACTGTTCTTTTTTATTTTTTAACCATTTGTAAATTCCCTTGCTGATTTCTAATGGATGCTTTTCAGGTTCTGTTATGAACTGATACTAAGTTTTCCCATGACACAAAACTCTTCAAAAATACATTGCTTGATGTGGCTTATCACTTTTAAAATTAAAAGCTAAACTGTTTGACCTCTGGAAATTTCCACAGGAGAATGCTATATAATTCTGCAGAAACAGTCTTACAAACCTTCAATGCATTAAGTAAAATCTAACATACCGTATTTTTCAGAGCATAAGATGCATCTTTTTCCCTCCTAAAAGGGAGTGAACATTTGGGTGCGTCTTATACACTGAATGTAGCCCCGCCCACCTACTGGCTCCCACCCTTTGGCCTCTGCCTCCCAGCAATTTACCCCCTTGCAGCAAGCAGCAAGAAGAAACAGCCCATTTCAGCTTCAGCACAGCCTAATTAGCACAAGTTGATTGTCCGTTGAATCGGCTCCCAACTCTCAGCTGTTTCAGGCTGCAGGGATTGCCATTGCCTATTGCTGCATGGGCCTCAGCTGCTTGCTGCGGGGAGGTAAATTGCTGGGAACAGATTTTTTTTCTTGTGCTAATCAAGCTATGCTGAAAATGAAAATGAAAGTAAAGCAGGCTGTTTGCTGTAACAAAATTGCTGGGAGGCAGAGGCAGATTTCTTTTTCTTGTTTTCCTCACCAAAAAAGGTAGGTGCGTCTGATAGTCCAGGGCATCTTATACTCCGAAAAATAAGGTACTTGGATTTACAATTCCCAAGGATTATATCCTTGCATTCCTAATTGTGAATGCATCGATATTTCAGTTTCGCTTTAACTGCTGTAAAAAAGTTTGGTGATTTCCCACAATTGTTTTACACTCGGGATGTTCTAATTTTTCTTATCCAGAGAAAGCAAATGTCCTCTTTTGGAAAAGGCAGACTATTCTGTTTGAAGTAAACACAAGATGGAAGTGTTATCCTTGTTCAGCAAGCACCTGGGCTAAATTATTGGCTATCTTGAAGCCAGTTTCTAATGTAGCTCAAAGAGCTATTGTAAGATAGCTCCATGAATGGAAATGAGGCAATTGGATTGGAAGAATTATTTTTTAACATATAGTTAAAATATAGTTAAATATATAGTTGCGAGATTAGGTAATACAAAAAATACTACACTTGAAAGGGAATAGCTTTTGCCTGAACAGCTGTTATTCTACGTAAACGGATTAAATATAAATGTGTTGTGATTAAATATAAAGATGTTTGTGGTAGTATGTAGAGGTCATAAAAATTCTAAATTCATTAGCCTTCACTAATAGGACCAATCCCAAAGAGTGAGAAAAGTAATCTATCATCTAGATAACCAAATATTTTTTTCTTTTAAAGCTGATGTTTGAACTAGACTTGAACTAAATATTAAAAAAAAAAGTTTAAATTGTTTGACGTAGCAGATTCTAAGCAATAATTAAGAAACGACAGCGGTATAAATTTCATGAAATTCTTACTCTTCGGTATTGTATTATAACTAGATCAAACCTGTTATTCTTTAGGATGAACAGTCTCTGCTTGTCCTGCAGTATCAAAAATGGATTAAAGCAAGGGTCTCCAACCTTGGCAACTTTAAGACTTGTGGATTTCAACTCCCAGAGCTTTGCTGGCTGAGGAACTCTGGGAATTGAAGTCCACAAGTCTTAAAGGGACCAAGGTAGGAGACCCCTGGATTAAAGGGGAGAAAAAACTTTTTCTAGATACAGTACAAAGTAATGCCAAAAGAGAACAAACCAAGGGTAAGCAGGGAAATTTGGAAACGAGATTTTAGAGTCTAGTTGGAAATGGGTTTCCACATTTGGAGTCTTAATTTGTTTTTGTCTAGTGCTTTCACAGTCCAGAGCAAATGTAAGAAATGTGTACTACATCACATCTTTTTGCTGGTACATTATTCCATTTACCATTGATGACAACTGCTTTGTTTGTTTCCAATCGCCCCTAGATGAATCACATCTCCTTGACTTGGATTGTATAATGGGCACCTGACTGAGGGAGCTGGCTCATCTGAGCTACATGAAGCCATATTCAGCTTAATAGAAAAAGAAACTCGAGAAAAAGTGCAGAGAAGAGAAACCAGAATGATTAGGGGACTGGAGAACAGTTACAGGAATTGGGCATGGCTTGTCTAGTGAAGAGAAAGACCAGACATGATAGCAGTGTTCCAATGTTTAAGGGGCTGCCACAGAGAGGAAGGGGTCAAGCTGTTTTCCAAGGCACCCAAAAGCCAGACAAGGAATAACGGATGGTAATTGATCAAGGAGAGATTCAACTTAGAAATAAGGAGAAATTTTCTGACAGTGAGAACAATCAATCAATGGAACAGAAGTTGCCTTCAGAAATTGTGGGAGCTTCATTACTGGAAGCTTTCAAGAAGAGACTGGACTGGCATCTGTCAGAAACCGTGTAGGGTCTCCTGCTTTGGGGGGTTGGACTAGATGACCTACAAGGTCCCCTCCAACTCTGATAATCTGTAAAAAGATGTCTTGCTTTCTGAAAACTATTTACACAACTTCTTTTTGTTTAGAGAAGCCTTAGATTAAAAGGCTGGCTGACTATGAATTGCAAAACACAGTAGTTATGGATTATTGCCAATAATATCTGAAGCAACGTCCTTTTTTAAAATCTCTCTATTGCTCCCAGTGGATGGTTTGATGCACAATACAATCTATGTTACCTGTTTGTTGGGCAGATCCTCATGCAGTACAGATAGAATTGATAGCAATACCACTCCTACTAAGTGTAGATTTTTAAACTTTAGTATGGTTTTTTTTAATGTTAATCCAACTGTACTCTATTTAGGCACAGTGCATTAACTGTTTACTGCCTCATTCTTAAGTACAGCTGAATCTGCAAAGTTTACCCTCTGTATCTACCTACATTACATTTGATCTTTGCCAAAAGGCTGAGAAGCAATCTGTATCTACCTTAATTTAAGATAAGAGAAAAAAGCCCACAATAAACTTGGATGAAGAAACTTGGAATTCTACATACAACACTAAAATTATGACTACTTCTGTTGTGCTTGAATAGCAATACTAATAACTCTTAAACTTATATACCACTTCACAGTGTTTTACAACATGCTCTATGTAATGTATTACTGTAAGTTTTGGCGGGAGTTTTAGGCGGGAAATATCTCGGTTCTGATTGGATGCAGCCTCAGGCTGAAGTGTATATAAGGAGAGGTTTTTCTCCAGAGTTTTGCTGGGTCACACTATATTAAAGAGCTGTTGTCACTAACCTGGTCTCCTGCCTCATCAATACCCAAACTTAACATTGGCGACGAAGGTGGGATCTTGAGGCAGAGCACCAGAACAGAGCTGAACTCACTACGAGAAACCCAGCAAGGTGACGGCCATTGCAGCGATGACCGGCTACACGCCACCCACTCCGTTTGACCCTGCCCAGGAGACATGGGGAATATATATGACCCGTTTCGAAAGTTTCCTGGAGGCAAACGAGCTACAGGGAGTCTCCGACAACCGCAAACGGGCTTACTTCATAAGCCACTGTGGGTCAGCAGTCATCGCCGTCGCAGAAGCCCTAGCGGAGCCAACACCGCTACACTCCGTATCGTGGCAGACCCTTCAGACCCTCCTGAAGAATCACTACGCACCAGCCCCGCCCAAATACGCTCGACGGTACGAGTTTGGGGAGCGAGGCAACAAGAAGGCGAGTCTATCAGCGACTACATGGCAGCCCTGAGACAAGCCTCCAAGCATTGCGAGTACCGCGATCTGGACGAAGAGCTGCTGGAACAACTTATACGGGGGTCAGAGACATCCGTTTGAGGAGACGGTTGCTAGCCAAGAGCAACCTGACATTGGCAAACGCCTGGACGGCCAGAGCCCATGAGATGTCCAACCATGCAGCAGACACCTTACAAAGCGACTCACGCCGATGGCGGGCGCAAAGCCGAGCACAGTCCACCACGAAGAAACCTATCGTGAGTCAACCAGCGAAGAGGAGGAAGAAGTCCACTACACCGGAAAATCGACAAGGAAGACCCGGAGGAATGCGGAAGTTGCGGGGCGACATCAGCGCCAAAGATGTAAGTTCAGGGACGCCATTTGCCGGCGGTGTGAAAGGAAGGGCACCTGGCTCAAGTCTGCCGAGCACCCCAACCTTCCGCCGAAAATTCAAATCGGCCAATCAGAGCGGCTCTGAGTCAGAGATGCAAACCCCACATTCCCGCCGAATTTCAAACCAGCCAATCAGAGCGCGAGATCGGCGAGGCGACCAGCGATTGGCCAGGAAAGAAAGAGCAAGTCAAACCGAATGACTGTTACCATAGACCACGCAGCTACCCGCATCAAGAAAAGATCTTCACAAACCCGACAATTGAAGGCGTACGTGCCGACTGGAAGTAGACACAGGATCAGCTATCACAATCATGTCCTGGGACACTTTTGTGAAAGCCTTGCCGACATCGCAAAGCGCAAGCTACAGAAACAACGGCCCGGGTGCAGGATTACCAGGGCAACCGCATCCCTGTTCGAGGGACAACGACCGCCGAGGTCAAGTACGGGACATACGAAAAGACCCTGCCCATCACGTTAGTCGAGGAACCTTGCCAAGCTTGCTGGGGCTAGACTGGTTCCGGGCGTTGGGAATGGGGTGACTGGCGCCCACCGAGCGGATGCAACCTGCAAAACGCCCTACTGGAGGAATTCAGACGATTCGAGGACCGTTTAGGCAAGTACAAGGGGACCCCTATCTCCTTCAATTTAGACCCCCAAATAGCTCCCATTAGGTTAAAGGCAAGGAGGGTTCCTTTTGCACTCAAACCTAAAATCGACAAAGAGTTAGATAAATTAGTCAGCCAGGGGATACTAGTGCCAGTTGACCATGCCAAATGGGAGACGCCAATCGTCACCCCTATAAAACCAGACGGGTCCATAAGAATTTGCGCTGATTACAAGGCTACCTTGAACAAAGCATTGCAAAAGAGCGCCTACCCAGTTCCAGTAGTGCAACACTTATTGCACTCACTAGGGCACGGACAAGTTTTCGCCAAATTAGACTTGGCACAAGCGTACCAACAGCTACCCGTAGATGCTAGCACAGCTGAAGCCCAGACCATTGTAACGCACCGGGGTGCCTTTAAGTGCACCCGGTTACAGTTCGGGTGAGTGTGGCCCCGGGCTATTCCAAAATTTGATGGAGCGGCTCCTACAAGGGTTACCGGAGTCGACCCTATTTCGATGATGTGTTGGTATCAGGGAAGATTTAAGAGAACTGGGGAAGCGATTAAGGAAAGTTTTGGCCATTTTAGGTCGGCAGGATTAAAAGTCAAAGCAAGCAAGTGTCAGATAGGGGTCGAATCTGTTGAATTTTGGGCTATAGAATAGACAAAAAGGGATTCACCCCACTGAGAGCAAAGTCAAGGCGATAAAGAGAGCCCCAGCACCCAAAAACAAGACAGAACTCCAGGCTTTCCTGGGTCTGGTAAACTTTACGCCGTGTTTTTAAAAGACAAGGCAACCGTTGCTGAACCGCTGCATAAATTGCTTGGAAAAACACTGTTTGGTCGTGGGGAAGTCAGAGAATAGGGCATTTGAGGCAGTAAAAGTTTGCTATCAAGCGATAGCCTGTTAATACAATACAACAACAGACTGCCGTTAGTATTGGTTTGTGATGCGCCCCTATGGAGTAGGAGCTGTACTTAGCCACAGACTCCCAAACGGCACTGAAGCCCCTATAGCGTTCTATTCACGAACGATGTCCCGGCTGAAAGGAATTACAGCCAGCTAGATAGGGAGGCTCTCGCAATAGTGTCAGGGTGAAAAATTTCACGAATACGCTTTTGGGAGAGACTTTGAAATTGTCACTGATCACAGACCGCTATTGGGGTTACTGGCTGGCGACCGCCCAACGCCAGTAGCACTCTCACCTAGACTGACCAGATGGACTATTTTTTGACCGCATACTCCTACAAGCTGCAGCATCGGCCTGGAAAGGAGCTGGGGCATGCGGACGATTGAGCAGATGCCCATTGCCAGGGAAATCGAGGACCCCACCCGGGCACACCCGTTCTACTAATTGACTCTTTGGACTCGGGGCCAGTCACATCGCAGGAAGTGGCTCGGCCTCCTACCGGGACGTTGTTTTAAGGACTGTAATCAGTTGGGTTCAAGGGATGGCCCGCTGCTGCCGGGCGAACGCTTCAAGGAATTTGTAAAGAAAAAGGGAATTGTCTGTGCAAGGGGTGCCTGCTCTGGGGGATAGGGTGGTAGTTCCAGAGAAGCTGAGAAAAAGTCCTGGAACTCCTGCATGAGGGTCACCCAGGAATTGTGAGGATGAAGGGTTTGGCTAGGAGCTATGTCTGGTGGCCCCTAATGGACAGGGAAATCAGTGACAGGGTTGGCCGATGCCAAGTATGTCAGGAATCCAGACCACTACCACCCACGGCCCCAGTTTTGGAGTGGGAGAAACCCCAAGGCCCTTGGTCCCGCATACACATTGATTTTGCCGGCCCTTCCACGGCCAAACATTTCTAATTGTGGTGGATGCATTCTCCAAATGGCTGGAGATCATCCTAATGAAATCCACAACCGCTGGAGCTGTCATCTCAGCACTAAAACACCTTTTCGCCACGCACGGGCTACCGGACACCTCGTGTCCGATAACGCCCACAGTTCACCGCAGCATTATTTGAAGGGTACCTGGCTGAAGAGGGCATCCGACATGCCTCTCAGCGCCTGCTCCACCCCGCGCCGAACGGCCTTGCTGAACGCTTTGTCCGGAGTGCGAAGAAGCGCTATCACGGCGGCCCCGCGATTGGCAGGCACAAATCGACGATTCCTAACCGCCCAACACAGGACCCCTGTGTGGCCACCGCCGCAGCCCAGCCGAGCTATTAATGGGCGGAAGCTACGGTGCCCGCTAGACCGGCTACACCAACTACGACAGGACGGGTTCAAAACAAAACCAGATAGAATCCGAGAGTTAAACATAGGAGACTCGGTGTGGGCACATAATTACAGCGACGGCCCTAACTGGAAGAGGGGGATAGTCATAGACAAAACGGGCCCCAAATCTTATCTAGTGGAACTAGACGATGGCAGAATCTGGAGGCGCCACATAGATCAATTAAGAAACAGATTGAGCGATAAGACAGAATTAGGGGAGAACAGCCCTGACTATGATTTAATTAACCCCACAGCTGACTGGAGCCAAGAACAAACAGAAAGCGAAGCAAAGAACCAAACAGAGACTTATCTGAGTCAGGCGAGGTCCAGCGACACCCTCCGGTCCCTCTAGAGGACAGCAGGTCCGAGCCGGCGAATAATCCAGGGCCGGATGGCCGGGAGGAGGAGCTCAGAGGAACGAAAAGTCCCTCCGGCAAGCTCGACTCAACTCCAGTGAACTGCGAGGTCCGGGAGAGTCAGGAGACGCCCCACGTACCTGCAGGACTACGTAGAGAAGTAATATGCAAATATTGGCAAAGTGCCTTCTGGGAGGGAAGGAGTGTAATGTATTACTGTAAGTTTTGGCGGGAGTTTTAGGCGGGAAATATCTCGGTTCTGATTGGATGCAGCCTCAGGCTGAAGTGTATATAAGGAGAGGTTTTTCTCCAGAGTTTTGCTGGGTCACACTATATTAAAGAGCTGTTGTCACTAACCTGGTCTCCTGCCTCATCAATACCCAAACTTAACACTCTAAGCAGTTTAGAGTCAGCATATTACCCCAAACAATCTGGCTCTTCGTTTTACCAACCTCAGAAGGATGGAAGGCTGAGTCAATTTTGAGCCAGTCAGGACTGAACTCCTGGCAGTGGGCAGAGTTAGCCTGCAATAATGCACTCTAACTATAGCACCACAATGCCTACTAAAATAGTAAGATTGAGCGATTGTACCAAGACATCTTTTACTGAATAAACCAATTAGATCACAGCTCTGTGAAACCATGGTTCAAAAACTACAATTACTAGGTTCCAAAAAATTCATTCAAACCAAACAAAATAAGCCATATTAGGTTTAGTATATTGTATACGTATGGCCTAAGTAATCAAGATTCAGCAACAAAAAAAAAATCAATACAAGTTTATTTTATGTAGCCTTTACCCCACATTTGGAAAATATTTCATTATTTGCATTCATTTAATTATCTTTATTAATTAGCCTTATAAAGACAAGGATAGAGAAAGCTCGAACAGCATTCTTCAAAATGAAAAATGTCTTCTGCAGTCACAACATAAGCCTAAGATTGAAAATCAGGCTTGTCAGATATTACATCTTTTCCATCCTGCTCTACAAAGTAGAGAGTTGGTCTCTGACAGAAAGCCACTTGAAGAGACTAGAAGCACTTGAAATGTGGATTTACAGGCAGCTGTTACATATAAACTGGGTTGACAAAATCAGAAATGAGGAGGTGATAAACCGCCTGGGAAAGCCAAGGGAAATCATCAAAACCATAAGAAAGCGAAAGTTAGAATATTTGGACATGTGATGCGACACCTGGAAAAATACGGCATCCTTCACTTAATCCTCCAAGGAAAGATTGAAGGCAAACGAGGTCCAGGCAGAAGAAGAACATCATGGCTTCAAAATCTAAGGGACTGGTTTGGACAAAACTCAGCAGCACTTTTTTGTGTGGCTGTTGATCAAAATAGGATCGCCAACATCCGATGACAGATATGGCACAAGAAGAAGACATTTTGTAATTAGATAGTTTTGAAGTTACCACTTCTGTGTATAAAATACAGTTTCACCATTAGAGGGCAGCAGAGAAATAAAGAAATGTAACTATTTAGGGTCATTTGATTAACAGCCATATTTTTATAGCTCAGATTTGGTAGCACTAACTCTTGTTATATTTTACTACAGCTACTGTACCATCAATACTACCATGAATTCATGCAATCATATTTATGCCGTTCCATAAATGTCTTCACCTTTGACTGTCAAGGTTCCCCATAGATTCTGGCCAGTGTTCTTTTCCACTGCTAAGACAAAATAAACAATTGGGGTTTCAACTGGCATTCTGCCTAATGAACTTAGAGTTACTATTTTTCATTTTGTGTGCTATAAAAGGGAAAAAACACCCTTTATATCAGGGGTCTCCAACCTTGGCAACTTTAAGACTTGTGGACTTCAACTCCCAGAGTTCCTTAGCCAGCAAAGCTCTGGGAGTTGAAATCCACAAGTCTTAAAGTTGCCAAGGTTAGAGACCCTTGCTTTATATCATCCAGGGGAAAAAAAAGAACACAGATAGTCCTCAACTTAAAAACATTCATTTAGCAACTGTTCAAAAATACAATGGAACTGAAATTCAAGTGACGTTGAATTTCAAGTGAAATTCAAGTGACGTTCAACCGGTCCTCACACTTATGACTGACACAGTATCCACAGTCATGTAATCAAAATTCAGATGTTCATATATACCAGCATGTATTTCTGACGGTTGCAGCATCCTGGGGTCATATATTAGCCATCTGTGACTTTCCCAGCCAGCTTCTGACAAGCAAAGGCATGGGAGTTTGCTTCCTGCCTCTAAAGTCAGATTTCAGTGATTCACAAGGCACAAGGAAATCGTAAAATCAGACATCTTCACTTAACAGCTGCTTTGCTTAGCAACAAAAATTCTGCTCCCAATTGTAGTAGTTAAATTGAGGACATGGCTAGCCTAGTGCAGGGGTCTCCAACCTTGGCAACTTTCAGACTTGTGGACTTCAACTCCCAGAATTCCTCAAGCAGCTCTGCTGGGAGTTGAAGTCCACAAGTCTGAAAGTTGTCAAGGTTGGAGACCCCTGGTTTAGTGGGCATGGCTAGTCTAGTAAAGAGAAGGACCAGGGCAGACATGATAGCAGTGTTCCAATATTTGAGGGGCTGCCACAGAAAGGAGGAGGTCAAGCTATTTTCCAAGGCACCCGAAAGCCAGACAAGGAATAATGGATGGAAACTGATCAAGGAGAGATACAACCTCCTAAGGAGGTAATAAGGAGAAATTTTCTGACAGTGAGAACAATCAACCAATGGAATATTTACCTTCCGAAGTTGTGGGAGCTTCATCACTGGAAGCTTTCAAGAAGAGATTGGACTGCTATCTGTCAGAAATTGTATAGTGTCTCTTGCTTGGGCGGAGGGTTGGACTACATGACCTACAGTACAAGGTCCTTTCCAACTCTTGTTAATCTGACTTTGCTTTTAGCAGCAAGGCACCATGGCTTCTTGACTTCACGAATGAGAGGAGAAAATAACAGGGAGAGAGAGGAAGCAATTCTCTTTTCAGTATTATTCTGATTGTACAATTGACGTAAAATAGCCCTATGATATTTTTAATTGGTAAAGTCTCTGTACGTAGAAGCTGGCCTTTTGGCCTCCCAAAAACACATCTCGTCTCTAAATAATATTGTATTTTCTGATATAACTAGTTCTTCAGCAGAACTACAGAGCATGCTGTTAGGACTGATTCACAACCCTATCCTATTAGGAAGCCCATATATGTTCACTTCAAAGCAGCAGGGCGCAAAAAAATATTTGAAATGAAAATCTTGGGGTTGGTATCATACAGGGTTAGACAAGTCATCGCGAGAATGGATTTTTTCTTCACAGAAAATCTTCCAAAGAGATGAGATAACCAACAGATGGAATGAATAAATAAATATACGCCTGGTGAGCTCGTAAGTCATGCATAAGGCTGAGGAGATTTAAAAGATGCAAAATCAACTTCACTATTTATTTTCTTACAGCCAATTACCTTCCTGAATATGCATTTTGGAAATAGCTACATAAGAGAAACAGAACAAGGTTGTTGTTGTTTTTCAAATAGGATCATGAAGCCAAAGTAGTCATGGAAGATAATTTCGAATTTATTTACACAACCTAAGGCCCTACAAATGTTATGGGCTGGAACTCCAGACCCCAAATCATGACAAACAGGTATTTTTAAAGCTTAAAAAAGCAAAGGATGATGCTGACCTTCATGCTCAAAAGCATGGATAATCTCCACAAAGCATCACCAAATTTCATAAGATCTGCTTGCTAGGTATTCATCCAGAACAGTGTTTCTCCGCCCACTGAAGATACTGTACAAAGTTAGCACCTACATCTCTCCTCTCCTAGAAGAATGAAACCTTTTGGGAAATATTAAAAAGGCAGGATAAAATATTTCCCCTAAAAGAGAAATAAAAATCTTAAAGGAAACAGGAACCCAGAAACCCAGCTCCCTGCCCCCAGCAGAGATTTTGGTGCACATTAAGGAAGACTGGGCCAGCCTATCTACAAGACAAAGGCTCTCCAGCTCCAGGATGATGGGATTAAGACATGACCCCTCAGGACATAATAGGATTAACCCTCTATCCATCTAGCAGATTGAGATTGTTTGGGATGAGTTTGACCCTGTGACTCCCGAGGACATGGACAGGTTGCTGGGGAGGTTGAATGCCACCACATGTTTGCTGGACCTGTGCCCCTCCTGGTTGGTGCTGGCCACGCAGGAGGCGACATGAGGCTGGCTCCGGGGGATTACAAATGCTTCTTTGCGGGAGGGTGTCTTCCCTGCTGCCTTGAAAGAGGCGGTGGTGAGACCCCGCCTCAAGAAGCCTTCCCTGGACCCAGCTGCTTTAGTAAATTATCGTCCGGTCTCCAACCTTCGTTTTACGGCGAAGGTTGTAGAGAGTGCGGTGGCATGTCAATTACCCCAGTACCTGGATGAAACCGTCTATCTAGACCCATTCCAGTCCGGCTTTCGACCCGGTTACAGTACGGAGATGGCTTTGGTCGCGTTGGTGGATGATCTCTGGAGGGCCAGGGATAAGGGTTACTCATCTGCCCTGGTCCTATTAGACTTCTCAGCAGCTTTTGATACCATCGACCATGGTATCTTGCTGCGCCGGCTAGGGAGTTTGGGAGTGGGAGGCACCGTTTATCAGTGGTTCTCCTCCTATCTCTCTGGCCGGACGCAGACGGTGTTGGCAGGGGGGCAGAGATCGACCCCGAGGCACCTCATGTGTGGGGTGCCGCAGGGGTCGATTCTCTCGCCTCTCCTGTTCAACATCTATATGAAGCCGCTGGGTGAGATCATCAGTGGCTTTGGGGTGAAGTGTTGTGTCTCGCCCGCTTTCACCGCAGCCGGGGCCTTCTTATCTGCTTCCGAACGCTGAGGAATGTCCTAGTATGCCTCCCAGCCCCAGCCCTGGCTCCATGCCCAGACAGGCTGAGGAGGAAGAAGTACCTCCAGCCCCCAGCTCTGGCTCCATGCCCAGGCAAACGGAGCAACTAGACCCCTCCCCCTCCCCCACAGCATGTGAGCCTGAGGAAGGTCAATTACCAACAGCTGCAGACTGGAGTGACCCTCGCTTCAGAAGAATTGATAGGCGGCGGCGACAGAAGGAAGGGAGGGGCAGGCCTGGATAAGTGCTGAGTCATGGAGCCACACCCCATGGCCTATATAAAGGATCTGCTTTCTGGCATTCTCTGAGTCAGGCAAAGTCTAACATATCTTGCTGAAGTCACTTTCTGGTCTCCTGCCTGCCTTGAGAACTTTGCTAGGACTTTGGCAGAGCTGCAGAGTCACGCCTGATTCGGATTTCCCTGACCCGGTCGTCAGTGGAGGAGTGGGACACGACATGAGGTACCAACTGTACGGTGATGATACGCAGCTGTACTTTTCCACCCCAGGACATCCCAACGAAGCCGTCGAAGTCCTGTCCCGGTGTCTGGAAGCCGTACGGGTCTGGATGGGGAGAAAAAGGCTCAAGCTCAATCCCTCCAAGACGGAGTGGCTGTGGATGCCGGCACCCCGGTACAGTCAGCTGCAATTGGGGGCGAGTCATTGGCCCCAATGGAAAGGGTGCGCAACTTGGGCGTTCTCCTGGATGGACGGTTGTCTTTTGAAGATCACTTGACGACCGTCTCCAGGAGAGCTTTTCATCAGATTCGCCTGATTCGCCAGTTGCGCTCCTTCCTGGACCAGGATGCCCTATGCACGTCACTCATGCTCTTGTTACCTCTCGCCTGGACTACTGCAATGCTCTCTACATGGGGCTCCCCTTGAAGAGCACCTGGAGGCTCCAGTTGGTTCAGAATGCAGTGGTAGTCAACCTGGTCCCTACTGCCCACTAATGGGCGTTCCAGCTTTCATGATGGTGGTAGGGGTTTTGTCCGACACTGAAGCACTTTCCTTTTTTTTAATTTAATTGACTTTTTAAAAAATGTTCATAGCATTATTAAAAAACATTTTCATTAGGTTTTCATAAAATTCCCCGTGACAATTAAAATTTCTGAAAATATACTATTTGTATCACACGCGCATAAGTTTAGTTCATGTTACGTAAGTGAAACTAAATGGCGCTAAAGAACTAAAGAGCCTCGTCCCAGAATAGCTCACGCATCTCCCCCCACACCACCCAGCTGTAACAGACAAGCAGAGCTGGTAGCCGGAGCCCCCCCAACTCAACCCAATCCCTGATGCGCGAGAGGCATATGCAGATGACAATACATGGCGCATTACTGTGGAACCGGTGGGCAGTTAGAAAATTTTACTACCAACAGAGATACAAAAGTGGGCGATAGGTATAAAAAGGTTTACTACCCCTGATGTACACTGAAAGCATATGCACCAAAGACAAATTTCTTTTGTGTCCAATCACACTTGGCCAACAAAGAAGTCTATTCTATTCTATATCTAATTATACAGTTCTGATAAAAAGTATCTGTTATTCACAGAATCTGAACCAGAAAATTAATATGAATTTTTCATATTTCATTTGAAATAGAATAGAATAGAATAGAATAGAATAGAATAGAATAGAATAGAATAGAATAGAATAGAATAGAATAGAATAGAATAGAATAGAATTTTATTGGCCAAGTGTGATTGGACACACAAGGAATTTGTCTTGGTGCATATGCTCTCAGTGTACATAAAAGAAAAGATACGTTCATCAAGGTACAACATTTACAACACAATTGATGGTCAATATATCAATATAAATCATAAGGATTGCCAGCAGCAAGTTATAGTCATACAGTCATAAGTGGAAAGAGATTGGTGATGGGAACTATGAAACGATTAATAGTAGTGCAGATTCAGTAAATAGTCTGACAGTGTTGAGGGAATTATTTGTTTAGCAGAATGATGGCCTTCGGGAAAAAACTGTTCTTGTGTCTAGTTGTTCTGGTGTGCAGTGCTCTATAGTGTCGTTTTGAGGGTAGGAGTTGAAACAGTTTATGTCCAGGATGCGAGGGATCTGCAAATATTTTCATTTAATATGTTTCATTTAAGCATGTTCTACTGTAATTCATAAGTTATAGTCAATTATTTTTTACAATATATTTTATCAATATCAATATTTTTTCCCGAATGCCATCACTCTGCTAAACAAATAATTCCCTCAACACTGTCAAACTATTACTAAATCTGCACTACTATTAATCTCATCGTTCCCATCACCCATCTCCTTCCACTTATGACTGTATGATTGTAACTTTGTTGCTTGTATCCTTATGATTTATATTGTATTGTTTCCTGATTGCTTATTTGTACCCTATGACTATCATTAAGTGTTGTACCTTATGATTCTTGATATATGTATCTTGTCTTTTATGTACACTGAAAGCATATGCACCAAAGACAAATTTCTTTTGTGTCCAATCACACTTGGCCAACAAAGAAGTCTATTCTATTCTATATCTAATTATACAGTTCTGATAAAAAGTATCTGTTAATCACAGAATCTGAACCAGAAAAATAATATGAATTTTTCATATTTCATTTGAAATAGAATAGAATAGAATAGAATAGAATAGAATAGAATAGAATAGAATAGAATAGAATAGAATAGAATAGAATAGAATAGAATAGAATTTTATTGGCCAAGTGTGATTGGACACACAAGGAATTTGTCTTGGTGCATATGCTCAGTGTACATAAAAGAAAGATCGTTCATCAAGGTACAACATTTACAACACAATTGATGGTCAATATATCAATATAAATCATAAGGATTGCCAGCAGCAAGTTATAGTCATACAGTCATAAGTGGAAAGAGATTGGTGATGGGAACTATGAAACGATTAATAGTAGTGCAGATTCAGTAAATAGTCTGACAGTGTTGAGGGAATTATTTGTTTAGCAGAATGATGGCCTTCGGGAAAAAACTGTTCTTGTGTCTAGTTGTTCTGGTGTGCAGTGCTCTATAGCGTCGTTTTGAGGGTAGGAGTTGAAACAGTTGAAACATCCAGGATGCGAGGGATCTGCAAATATTTTCATTTAATATGTTTCATTTAAGCATGTTCTACTGTAATTCATAAGTTATAGTCAATTATTTTTTACAATATATTTTATCAATATCAATATTTTTCCCCGAATGCCATCACTCTGCTAAACAAATAATTCCCTCAACACTGTCAAACTATTACTAAATCTGCACTACTATTAATCTCATCGTTCCCATCACCCATCTCCTTCCACTTATGACTGTATGATTGTAACTTTGTTGCTTGTATCCTTACGATTTATATTGTATTGTTTCCTGATTGCTTATTTGTACCCTATGACTATCATTAAGTGTTGTACCTTATGATTCTTGATATATGTATCTTGTCTTTTATGTACACTGAGAGCATATGCACCAAGACAAATTCCTTCTGTGTCCAATCACACTTGTCCAATAAAGAATTCTATTCTATTCTATTCTATTCTATTCTATTCTATTCTGTTCTATATTTCATTGTGTTTCTGTACTATAGCCTTTCCTATGGGCTTTGTATTTAATGCATAATTATAAATGATTCCTATTATTATTATTAAGATTTATTGTAGCCCCCTACTCCAAAAGGCCCTGGGTAGTTTACTACGTATCAGTAATATATTTAAAATAATGAAATAACTTTAAATTATTATAAATAAAATAGCAAAGAAAAGTAAAAGAAACATATACATCATTTTAAACTTAAAAAGAATCAGATTTATTCTTAGAACAAATGAAGTTTGCACTTGCAATAATTATTAGTTCTTAATTATATAGGCAAATGATTGGGATGTAGTTAATAATTGTATCATAAAATATTTAATTATTATAGTATCATCACCCAAAGACTTTGTAGCAACCCACATTATCTCCACTTGATTTCAGAATTAGCAAATCCTAACATTGCATGCTAAATGGATGTCTGACCTTCCTGGCTTAATTCCCAATCACCCTAGCTTCATCAGCTTGCATGACTGATAATTCCTTCCTGAGAGTTGAAATGATTGACTGCAAAGAAGGGTAAAATTCAAAAAAGTATCACATACATTTAAATAAATGATCATTAGTTGCCCCTTCTGCTGCCTGGCCCATGACTACAAATAAATAAAATTTCATCATTACAGTGAATACAGAATTTGTTTAAGTTTCCTAATCAAAACTAAGCTGGCATAAGACTCTATAAAAAACTTTGTGCAAAAGATAAACAACTTTCAGGTGCAAAAATGATTTATTTTGTCTCTCGGAAATCTGCGCGTATCTTTTGATCAATTCAGCCAATATCTGTAGATTGCAAAACTCTTCAAAACTTGTTCATCTCCTAAGTTTTCTACTTTGATCATCTTGTTTTTCCTAGTCAGAAAATAAGAATTTAAAAATATCAGGGATGAAATGCACAATACCTCAATCACTAATAAAAGACTTCTTCAAGTCTTCTGTTTAGGTGGAAAAGTTGCTTTAAATTGTTCCTAGTTTCATTGGGTACCAAAACAGATACTTCACCAGACATTATAAAAAAAAACTTGAGAGTTTCTTGTTTCACATCTCTTGAGTTTACACAACTCACAACACATTTCAAAATAAACCTTGGATTTTTCTTTTCCTGTGAACGAAGGGGAGGTATATTTTCAAGATATTACCAGTTAGGTTAAAATACATATTCTTACTGTTCTTAACTTATGGCAAGTTAAATTACTGCTTATATTAATACTGTCAGAGTTCCAGAAAACCCCCTCCTGCAGAAAAGACTCCGAAACAAACATCTTTCAAAGTTCCTTTATTAGCATAGGTAAACTGGCACAACTGGGAAAACTCCAAACCTGGAGATCCGGGTTTTTCCTCAGTAAGACAAACTCCAGAATCACCACCCCCTTGACCCCTCTGCCAATCACATGCTCCAATCGCCAACTTCCCATCTCGAGACATCACTCCATCCACTCCTTCTCCAGATGTAGGCTCGGCCTGACCTTGACCGGCAGGAAGAATGTTATCTTCTACCAACCCCCCCCCCTCCTACTTTCCCACACATGGGAAAGTGGCAGCACGGAAGCCTCCGGCCTAGTATGGCTTCCAAATCTGACAAATAGATTTATTTAGAGTCCCAGAACAGCATCTTGTTCTGTAGGCCATTTGGCAAATAGCAACAGCCAAACCTACTAGGAGTGTCCTCCACTTCTCTGCTCCCAATAGAATCCCTTATGCCAGCAGGCTTGAAATTTTGGGCTTGGACAACCTGGAACTATGCCGCCTGTGGTCTGACCTAAGCACAGTACACATAATGGTCTGCTACAACGTCTTACCTGTCAACAACTTCTTCAGCTTCAACCTCAATAATAGACGGGCAAACAATAAATACAAACTCAAGGTAAACCACTCCAAACTCGATTTGCAGAAAATATGACTTCAGCAACAGTGGTCAACGCCTGGAATGCTCTACCTGACTCCACTGTTACATCCTCAAATCCCCATAGCTTCAACCTCAAACTGTCTACCATGAACTTCACCCAATTCCTAAGAGGTCTGTAACAGGCATGCATAGGAGCACTAGCGTGCCTAACGTCTCTGACCTACTGTCCCCATTTATTTGTACTCATTTCCTGTGTTCATGTCCATGTTTATACTTATACCTGTTATCTTGTACATGTTTGACAAAATAAATACATTTTAAAAAAATTAAAAATAATAAAAATAAAATAGATCCACTGCAGTATATCTGACTTGTAATTATATCTTTTATATCCCAAGACAGCTTTGTTTTCTTCTTTAGTGTTTTCAGGCTCATCTTTCCAATCCTGGATCAAACTGTTCTAGTAACGATATCCCTATGTGGATGTTTGCCCTCTGCTTCCTCTGCCTTAAAATAACTATTTATAGCGTATAGATCTGAAAAGAATTTTCCATTCTTTCTCATTTTTTATTTTCTGAGTAAAAAAAGAGGAGACAGAACTGCCAAACTGCCGATAGTCACATTGACTTTTTCTATCTATCTTTTTTGTAATATCATCTGAGACTTTTATAAATATCCTTTCTCAAAAACAGATTATTAAAAAAAAAATCTTCCAGAAATAGTAAAAAAAAATAAAAATCCTTCACTTTTAATGATATAGTAGAATAAGTGTTCCAAGGGTATCTTTTGTTTCCAGCACTTGTCTTTACTTTTCTTTCATCATATGGAAACTTGTTCTTCTTGTCCTACTTTCACCTTGATTAAAAGTGAAATTGTTTGGAACTTTAGTTTTTATTTCTCTTTCCTTCTGGAGAAGTCTATGGATTTGATTCTTTAGAATTTGTATTAATTTCAGTGAACATATTCTTCCCACTTAGCTCAGCCAGAGGCAAACAAACATCTGCTTAGTTATTTTTTTTCAAATGCTTATTAAAAAAAATATTGGGGGCAATTTGATATGCTCTTTGCTTTTATTTTATACAGTGTTGTATCTTATAGCAATGGTAAATTTAAAATTCAGTATATATACATGAAGCCAAGTGGTGCATAGTGAGCATGAGTTTATTGAATAGTTGCATTTTTCAGTATTGATTCATGCCAGTCATTAAGTTGCTTATTATTGTGGCTCTCGAGGACGTGGACAGGTTACTGGGGAGGCTGCATGCGACCACATGTTTACTGGACCCGTGTCCTTCCTGGCTGGTGCTGGCTACTCAGGAAGTGACACGAGGCTGGCTCCGGGGAATTATAAATGCTTCGTTGTTGGAAGGGGTTTTCCCCGCTGCCTTGAAGGAGGCGGTGGTGAGACCCCTCCTCAAGAAGCCTTCCCTGGACCCAGCTATTTTGGGAAATTATCGTCCAGTCTCCAACCTTCACTTTGTGGCGAAGGTTGTAGAGAGTGTGGTTGCATGTCAGCTTCCCCGGTACTTGGATGAAGCCGTCTATCTAGACCCATTCCAGTCCGGCTTCCGGTCCGGTCACAGTACGGAGACAGCTTTGGTCGCGTTGGTGGATGACCTCTGGAGGGCCAGGGATAGGGGTTGTTCCTCTGCCCTGGTCCTATTAGATCTCTCAGCGGCTTTTGATACCATCGACCATGGTATCTTGCTGCACCGGTTGGAGGGGTTGGGAGTGGGAGGCACCGTTTATCGGTGGTTCTCCTCCTATCTCTCCGATCGGTCGCAGACGGTGTTGACAGGGGGGCAGAGGTCGACCGCGAGGCGCCTTACTTGTGGGGTGCCTCAGGGGTCGATTCTCTCGCCCCTCCTGTTCAACATCTACATGAAGCCGCTGGGTGAGGTCATCAGTGGTTTCGGGGTGAGTTATCATCTGTACGCTGATGACACTTAGCTGTACTTTTCCACCCCGGACCACCCCGACGAAGCTGTTGAAGTGCTGTCCCGGTGTCTGGAAGCCGTACAGGTCTGGATGGGGAGAAACAGACTCAAGCTCAATCTCTCCAAGATGGAGTGGCTGTGGATGCCGGCACCCTGGTACAGTCAGCTGCAGCCGCAGCTGGCTGTGGGGGGCGAGTTATTGGCCCCAACGGAGAGGGTGCGCAATTTGGGTGTCCTCTTGGATGGGCGGCTGTCGTTTGACGATCATTTGGCGGCCGTCTCCAAGAGAGCCTTCCACTAAGTACGCTTGGTGCGCCAGTTGCGCCCCTTCCTTGACCGGGATGCCTTATGCACGGTCACTCATGCCCTTGTCACTTCCCGCCTGGACTATTGCAATGCTCTCTACATGGGGCTGCCCTTGAGGTGCACCCGGAGGCTGCAGCTAGTCCAGAATGCAGCTGCGCGGGTAACACCAATCCTGCACAGTTTGCACTGGCTTCCTGTAGTCTTTCGGGTGTGCTTCAAGCTTCTGGTTACCACCTTTAAAGCGCTCCATGGCTTAGAACCCGGGTACTTATGGGACCGCCTGCTGTTACCTTTTGCCTCCCACTGACCTGTACGCTCACACAGAGAGGGCCTTCTCAGGGTGCCGTCCGCCAAGCAATGTCGGTTGGCGGCCCCCAGGGGAAGGGCCTTCTCTGTTGGAGCTCTTACGCTTTGGAATGAACTTCCACCTGGTTTACGTCAAGTGCTTGATCTTCAGACTTTTCGCCGTGAGCTGAAAACGCACCTATTCATTCAAGCGGGACTGGATTAAAATTTTTATTGGGGTTATTTATATTTTAAGATTTTAAACTGTTTTAAATTTTCGGCCACAATATAATATGTTTTCTTTTAATTTCTTTTAATCTGTATATACTGTATTTTTACTTGGCTGTACACCACCCTGAGTCCTTCGGGAAAAGGGCGGTATAAAAATCAAAATAAATAAATAAATAAATAAATAAATTATTAGCAATAGTCTATTGATAGTTATACACCAAATTGCAATACGGCTCACAGTACAATTTTCATATATCATAATTTATGCTATGCTTTATACACTAGCAAACTATAAAAGGTAAAAATAAAGGTTCCCGTAGGACATATGTGCTAGTTGTTCCTGACTCTAGGGGGCGGGCTCATCTCCGTTTCAAAGCCGAAGAGCCAGCGCTGTCTGAAGACGTCTCCATGGTCATGTGGCCAGCATGACTAAACACCAAAGGCGCACAGAATGCTTTTACCTTCCCACCAAAGGTGGTCCCTATTTTTCTACTTGCATTTTTTTTTACGAGCTCACCCTGTTATGCAGCACTAGGGATTCGAACCGCTGAACTGCCAACCTTTCAATCAACAAGCTCAGCATCTTAGCCGCTGAGATACCGCTGATACAGCAAACTATATCAGGTCCTAAACATCCTATTGTTAGGTGCAAAAAAACAGGATCGTTTATAAAGTTGCAGCATAGAAGATGTATTCAAACCTATACACAAGAATCTAATTGCTTCAGCCAAAATACTATTTAAAGAGGGGTTTTTGCCTGTTGGCTTTTGCTGGGATCACAATAAACCAAAGAGCTGTTGTCACTTGTATCGTCTCCTGCCTCTTCATTGCCCGAACTTAACACTAATGGTCAACTAATGGTCAGCAATAAAGTGGCACAAGATTAGGGTCAATGGAATTCAAGGAGGACAGGTCTTTGATCTTTTGTGGCAATTTAAAGATTCTAAACTGATGATGTGTTTAATTCCACCCCCAGTTCTGCCTGCTCTCTTCTCACACATATTGAGCCATAAAGTGTTTTCTTTAGTTTTGGGCAGTGGTGGGATTCAGCCAGTTCGCACCACTTCGGGAGAACCGGTTGTTAGCTTTCTGAGCAGTTTGGCAAATTGGTTGTTGGAAGAAATCATTAGGGTAGAGAACCAGTTGTTAAATCACTTGAATCTCACCTCTGGTTTTGAGTCTGCATGTCAAACAGGCAAGTATTGTTGTAAATGTAAACCTTAACAGAATAACAGAGTTGGAATGGACCTTGGAGGTCTTCTATCCAACCCCTGCTCAAGCAGGAGAGCCTAGACAATTCCAGACAAGTGGATATTCAGTCTTTTCTTAAAAGCTTCCAGTGATGGAGCACCATAACTTCTGAAGGCAAGCTGTTTCACTGGTTAATTGTTCTCACTGTTAGGAAATTTCTCCTTAGTTCTAGATTGCTTCTCCTTGATTAGTATCCACCCATTGTTTCTTGTCCTGCCTTCTGATGCTTTGGAAAATAGCTTGACCTCTTTTTCTTTGTGGCAGCCCCTCAAAAATTGGAACATTGCTATCATGTCACCCCAAGTCTTCTTTTCACTAGACTAAACATATCCAGTTCCTCCACCTGTTCTTCATATATTTTAGCCTCCAGCCCCCTAATCATCTTTGTTGCTCTTTTCTGCAGTCTTTCCAGAGTCTCTACATCTTTTTTATAATATGGTGACCAAAATTGAATGCAGTATTCTAAGTGTGGTCTTACTAAGGCTTTATAAAATGATACTAATACTTCATGTGATCTTGATTGTTATCCTTCTGTTACATTACATTAGCTTTTTTGGCTGCTGCTACACACTGCTGGCTCATGTTTAAGTGATTGTCCTTTGGACCGCAAGATCCCTCTTACAGTTACCTCTATTGAGCCAGGTTTCTTCTAATCTGTACCTATACATTTGGCTTTTCCTGCCTAAATGTAAAACTTTACTTCAACTGTTGTTGAATTGTTTATATTGAGTTGTTTATATTGACTGTTTCCTAATTCATTTATTTGTTCCCTATGACTATCATTAAGTGTTGTACCTTATGATTCTTGACAAATGTGATATCTTTTCTTTCATGTACCCCGAAAGCTTATGCACCAAGACAAATTCCTTGTGTGTCCAATCACACTTGGCCAATAAAGAATTCTATTTTGTTCTGTTCTGTTCCGTTCCGTTCCATTCCATTCCATTCTATTCTATTTTTCATTCAACCATTCTACATAGTTAAGAAGCTTGCATAGTATAATTTGTGAACTTAAGCTCCTGTTTAACTGTAGATTAATTTGTAATTAAATATAATTACGGGACACAGTTGCTCAGTGGCTAAGGTCGGCAGTTCAGCGGTTCGAATCCTTAGTGCCGCGTAATGGGGTGAGCTCCCGTTATTTGTCCCAGCTTCTGCCAACCTAGCAGTTCGAAAGCACATAACAGGCTGAGCTTGTAAAAAAAAGGCAAGTAGAAAAAAAGGGACCACTTTGATGGGAAGGTAAAAGCATTCTGTGCGCCTTTGGCATTTAGCCATGCCAGCCACATGACCACTGAGATGTCTTCGGACAGCGCTGGCTCTTTGGTTTTGAAACTGAGATGAGCACTGCCCCCCCTAGAGTTGGGAATGACTCACACATATGTGCGAGTGAAACCTTTATCTTTTACCTAATATAATTATAAATCACATATAATTTTAGAAGAATGAAAGTAATTATCCCTGGAGAATAAAAAATTAACAAATAAAGTAATAAATAGTACAAAAAAGGAAATGACATTCCTCAAGGTTATGAGCAATTACAAATATGAAGTTTGTAAGTATTTGAATATTTTTCTGATAAGCTATTCTCTCTGCATTTCGTTATAATTCCATGATGTCTTGATACTAATGTCTATTTTTATCTAATTAAAAACAGAATGCTGGCTAGACCATTATTATTTTTCTTATTTCGTAAGATTTAAGTCTGTATGGATTCCCAGTGTAAACATAACACAGCTATCCTGTTTTTGTTTCTTCCAGTTGTGCTGGACCTGTAATTCCAGAAGTCACAGCTTTCTACCAACTGAAACATTTGTAGCATCATGATGCTATAAAATCAGAATTTTTCCTGCCACAGCCAAAACAGATTGTCAAGATTGGATTGATGGTTAATGATATCGTTGTCAGAAACATTATGTCAAAACCTTAAGCTGCTTAGCCAATGATTTAAGTAAGGATTAAAAGAAGGGAAACACAATTACAATCATTCTCTATACCTTTTCCCCTTGTATGTGTTCCTGTTGAAGTAAGAAGTGTCTGTTGTGATTTTTCTCATCCACCAACATAGGCAGAAAAGCTCACATGTTAAATTTCTTACATAATGGACAGTATAAATTCCTTGTGTGTCCAATCACACTTGGCAATAAAGAATTCAATTCAATTCTATTCTATTCTATCTATTCTATTTTTTCCTAAACTATTTTCCTGAGCATAAATTTCAATGAACTAAAGCGAACTTTCTTTCCAAAATTCATGTATAGGACAATTCAGCACAAATATATTGCAGTAACCATTTTTATATCCCATATGTTCAAGATGCTGGCCTTAAGTCATTCTTATCCTGTAGCTAAAGTATGAAAGGAACCTATAACACACGTCAAGGGTGACACAACACAATGTTTTGGGTGACATACCAGCATTCACCAACACGTGGCAACTATTTTCAAAAGAATGTCCTGTTCTCACACAGCTTTCAGAGGCTGCAGAGGTCATGTGAGAATACAATATGTTCTCCCATGGCTCCAAAGTCTTCCAAAAACATGCATGAGCAAGGGCATGGTTTGCGTGGCTTTATAGGCTGCAGAGGCCGTGAGACAGCGTTTTCCAAAACCGCTTCATGAATAAATGCCTCAAGACCTTGTGTGGCCCAGAGCTGCCTCAGCTAAGCCGCAGGAAACTGTCGACAGAAAGAGAACAACTAAGGAGAATATTTGTAGCTCAGGATTGAAATGAGGGGTCCTTGGTGCTCTCTGAGCTTGCTTGTTTTCTTACAGATGTTTCATTACCCAAACTAGGTAATATTATCGGAGCTAGCAGGATGGAAGGGTGGGCATTCTAGAAGTGGGATTTGCAAGCACTGTTTGTGTTACTTAGTTTGGGTAATGGAACATCTCCAAAGAAAACTAAAAGGATGCAGATGACCAGCTGTCTGCAAGGAATATAAATCCTTCCATTCCCCACTATCCTCTCAGAGCTGAAGAAGCTTCTTGGATGAGAAGCGAAACGTCTTTAAAAGAAAAAAACAAGAAAGTCCAGTTGCCTCCTGAAAAAAAAGCACCTTTGGGACAACCGTGACCCGAGAATCTCTACAGACTTTTAGCTATACAATTTGGAATGAACACCCTTTGTCTGGTGTGGGAGTAGGAATGGATTTCCAGAGGGGAAATTGCAGACTACAGGAGCCAGGAGCATTACTCAGGTGACCCTGAGGATACAGATAAACCTCCAAGTGCTTCAAGGACCCTCTAAGAGGATGCAGATGACAAAGCTGTCTGCAAGGAATGTAAATCCTTCCATTCCCCACTATCCTGTCAGAGCTGAAGAAGCTTCTTGGATGAGAAGTGAAATGTCTTCAAAAGAAAAAAACAAGAAAGTCCAGTTGTCTCCTGAAAAAAAAAAGCACCTTTGGGACAACCATGACCTGGATGACTGAGAAACTCTACAGACGTCTGCAAGAAAACAAGCAAACTCAGAGATCACCTCAGAAAGAGAACACTGCCTGAAAATAAGCAGTGTGCAATAGGTCCTGAGAATCATACATACGATTGGACATAATTCCTTTTAAACCATTAAATATATAAAGAATTGTTTCTCCAGGTAGGGTGGCAGAGTCAAGTGAGGCATTTTGGACACTAACCAAAACTCCTCTGCGGCTCACTATTGAACAAATAGCTTGTAATTAGAAAGGCATTCCCAATGCACAATGGCAAGGGAGACCTAGGACTGGAAAGCTACACAATACAGGTAGTCCTCGACTTACAACAGTTCGTTTAGCAACCAAAGTTACAACGGCACTGAAAAAGTGACTCGTGACATTTTCCCATACTTGTAACTGTTGGAGCATCCCCAGGGTCATGTGAATAAAATTCAGATGCTTGGCAGCTAGTTCATATTCATGACAGTTGCCATGTCCCAGGGGGGGTCACGCGATCCCCTTTTGGCACCTTCCAACAAGCAAAGTCAGAAGCAAACCAGATTCATTTAACAAGCCAGGTTAATAATTTAACAATGGCAGAGATTACATTTAACAAACATGCCAGGAAAAGTCCTAAAATGGGGCGAACAAGTCACCTTAACAGACTTCTCATTTAACAGCACACATTTCGGGCTCAATTGTCGTCATAAGTCCAGGACTACCTGCATTCCGTTTTAAAACAGGCTTTGTGCGGGGTTAGAATCTGTCCTTCTCCCTCTACTCAGAGGTTCAGGTAACAGTAACCTTGGGACCTTGGAGGTCATGTAGTCCAACCCCCTGCTCACGCAGGGAGACCTATACTAGGGATTCGGACCCCCGAACTGCCGACCTTTCTGATCGACAAGCTCAGTGCCTTAGCTACTGAACCATTTCATCCGATAAAAAGCTGAAAATAATTCCCGCCATCTTTCCGTTCCGAGTCCCGCCAGTCCCCCCCCCCGCACCCACCCTCCGTTCCTCTTGCAGGCGTCTATTTCACGGGCGCTTCTCACCCACCCCGCTTTCTTAGCAGCTGCCCATTAAAAACAATCTGCAATCCAAGCTGGAGCCGATCAGTCGTCCGCCGCCCCCCCCCCCCGCCAGTGATACAGTCCCACTCCCGCTCCCTCACTTCAACGCACCGCACCTGCGCTCCCAAGCCCGTGAAATGCCCGCGAAGATTCGTCTGGGATGGGCTGCGCGCCGGTTTCTGGACGCCGAGCTTCCTCCGGGCTTCTCCCCCCCCCCTCTCCGGCCCCCCTCCGGCCTTCCTCTTTCTCCGCAGCGCTTCCCTCATTCGCTTCCCGTTAGACGGCCCGGACCCCGGGGAGCGGGAGGCGGGAAAAACCTGCGCGTGGCAGGGCGTCTGCTCCATTACCCGGACCCCGGGGTGGGCGGGGGGGCAGGTTAAATAGACTCGCCCTGGCGTGGAGTCTCCGCAACTGCCTCCATCTCCCGGCCGAGCTGGAAGTGCCGTCCGCAGCCAGAGAAGCCAGCCTGGGGCCCTTCGTCCGCTAGGAGGGAGCCCGCGGGGCGACCGGACAAAAGCCGGGAGTTCGTCGGTGGAGCGTGGGAAGCGGGTTCCTTGGCGTCTTACGTTAGCCAGCCTGGCCCAGCGGCGCCAGAAGGATCGGATGAGCGTTATGGAAGGAAGGTACCGACAGGTAAGTATGAGGGGGTAGGACCCGCTCAAGCGGGAGGAGAAAACAAGATATCTCTCTCCCTCCTTCTCTCTCTTTCTCCATCTCTCTCCTTCCCTCCCTCCCTCCCTCTCCCTCCTCTTTCTCCCGTTTCTCTCCCTCTCTCTCTTGTCTCTCTCCTTTCCTCTCTTTCTCCATCTGTCTCTCCTTCCCTCCCTCCCTCTATTTCTCTACTCTCACTCTTGTCTCTCTCCTTTCCTCTCTTTCTCTCTCTTTCTCTTCCCTCTCTCCCTTCCTCTCTTTCTCTCATTTCTCCCGCTCTTTCTCTTGTTTTTCTCCTTTCCTCTCTTTCTCCATCTCTCTCTTTCCTTCCTTCCCTCCCTCCCTCTCTCTGTCTTTCCTTTCCTCTCTTCTTCCATACCTCTCTCTCCTTCCCTCTCTCCTCTTTCTCTCCCTCTCTTTCTTGTCTCTCTCCTCTCTTTCTCCATCTCTCCCTCTCCCTCTCTTTCTCTCCTCTCTCTTTCTCTCTCATTTCCTCTCTTCTTCCATATCTCTCTCCTTCCCTCTCTTCCTCTCTCCCTCCCTCTTTTTTCTCCTTCTCTCTTTCCGTCTCTCTTCTCTTTCTCCTTTCCTGTCTTCTCTCTCTCTCTCCCTGTTCCCGCTGCTTTTAGCACAGCCTTTCTTTCTTCAGAGCCCTCCCAAGCGTGCTGCGACTACAACTCGGAAAACTCTGCTCCCTCTTCCATCCATTAACACCTGAAGAATATCAGGCTAGAGAGGAAGGTTGCCCTAAAAAGAAGAAGAAGAAGATATGCTTTGGGAGGTTGCTTTGGGACATCAAAGTCCTCTGCTTGTGGCAGAGAGAACAATGTGCCTGCAAGCAGCCTTTTTTGGCCTCAATTTACAGAGAAATCCCTGAATGGGAGTTCTATGAATGGGAGTTGCTAACTGTACAGTAGAAGTGTATTTAATAGTAACTGGTCATTTGATGCTAAAGCCTAACCATAGCAGGTTTCAGTGCAAAATTCCAAGCACTGCTTGGAAACGTTGCCAATCGCAGCCCTAGAATGAGATTTGAAATCAACTTTTCTTATAGAATAGAATAGAATTTTATTGGCCAAGTGTGATTGGACACACAAGGAATTTGTCTTGGTGCATATGCTCTCAGTGTACATAAAAGAAAAGATACGTTCATCAAGGTACAACATTTACAACACAATTGATGATCAATATATCAATATAAATCATAAGGATTGCCAGCAACAAGTTATAGTCATACAGTCATAAGTGGAAAGAGATTGGTGATGGGAACTATGAAACGATTATCCAGAAGAAGGCAATGATAAACCAGGAAGAAAACTTCTCTTGGCTGGAGACTTTGCTGATTTTTTACTGTCTCACTCTTAGACTTTGAGTACTTCCAGATGGACAGCTCCTAGCACGACAAAAAGCAATTCATAACTACTCTGCCTTTTTTCTCTTAAATTTCCAGATGAAATGATCATCTTCTTGTAAAATCCTTATGTTTCCTATGGCCGTTCTTAGAGTTGGAGTTTTTTCAGGGGAGGGTGGAAGAGATTAAAAATTTGTTGAGAAGGAGCAGCTTTTTAGGGTGAAAGTTCTGTAGACTTTGAACAGTTGTGCCTGATAACAGCGTAATCCTATTTGTGTTCACATAGAAGTTTAATATGTCTTATACCTAATTAAGCAGGTGTAGGCATCTTTTGGGTTTTAACAAATAGGAATCTATTCCTTGCTGAGGAACATCCTTACCAAGGCATTAAGATCGCTCTCTTATATTGTGACACAGAATAGGGAAAGGGGGCAATTTCTTAAGGAACAAGTTACTTAGCTTCAGGGATTTATTAGAAAGATTTAGATTGCCACTTCACTGACTTCCAAATTTGTTACCATCTTCAAAAAGAGCTTACAATTTATTTTTTTTGGGTAGTGGAATGACTTGCTACGATTAGGAATTTGTGACATATTTATTTATTCAATTTGCATAGACGCCCATCTCACATTCATGATTTGCGTCAGATCACATAATTAAAACAATGATGCACACACAAAAGCAAAATGCAGAGACCAATAAAGCAATAATCCCATTAAAACCAAACTAAATCCATGGTAATAAATTGAGCTGGTCTCTCATGACGAGGTTCCCAATACACAGTTTGGAAGAGAAAAATCTTCTCTTCTGAGAGTAAGGTCAGGCTAAGGAATAAAGTGGGATGTTTGTGGATTCCATTGTCACATTTTGAGTTCATTGGTTTCCCCATCTGCAGGGAGAAAAGCAATCTAGAACTAAGGAGAAATTTCCTAATGGTGAGAACAATCAACGGGTAGAATGGCTTAGCTTCAGAAGTTGTGGGTGCTTCATCACTGGAGGCTTTTAAGAGGAGACTGGACAGCCATTTGTCTGAAATGGTACAGGGGCTCCTGCTAGAGCAGGGGGTTGGACTAGAAGATCTCCAAGGTCCCTTCCAAATCTATGTTCTATGTCCTAATGTGAGCTTTCCCCCCCAAAAAAATACCTACTGAAGTGGCAGTGGGCATATAATACAATTACAAATCAACAAAAGTTTATATAGTTTTCAGGACTTCCTTGTCTACCTATGTATCTGTTCATCTGTTAGAACTTGGAGCAATTACATCTTTTTGGATTCTTGATATAATTAATACTGTTGATGGAGGGATGCAAGTATACTCTTGAGAACTGTAAGATGGAACCAAGAGAGAGTAGCAATTATCAGCTGAGTGCAAAGTTTAGAAAATAATCATTGTTCATCTTTTCATGGAGATACTCGATATAGATTTTTGAGTGTTTGTAAAAACGTAATAAGAAATTTATGAGAGATCAGTCAAGCACACAAATTCATAGCTTTCTATTTTGCTGGGGAAAATAATGGAAATTATTATATATGCCATCAGAATCTAGCCTCTTTCATATTCCAGGACAATATAATTATAGATTAAAGTTAACATATGAACAGTTATAAATAAACCTCAGAAATAGATATGTATCCAGCTTGTTCTATTTTCAGTTTTTTAGGTGTGTACCTCATTTTAAAAATTATTCTTTATCTGGAAGATAACACTAGGAATAGCACTTAGACTTATATACCGCTTTACAGTGCTTTACCTCCCTCTCTAAACACTTTATAGAGTCAGCACATTGCCCCCAACAATCTGGGTCTTCATTTTACTGACCTCGGAAGGATAGAAGGCTGAGTCCACCTTGAATCGGTCGGGATCAAACTTCTGAAGTGAGCAGTGGGTTAGCCCTGCACCACCACGACTCTATGTAGACAGTTCTATGTAAGGTGTAGACTTACATCTTTTGCCATCTCCTTTCTCGTTGCAATGAGTAGTATGGAAGCTGGTTCCAATCTACTGCCCTTTCTTTCCAGAAGAGTTATATTGCCCAGCCTGTAACGTACTATTTTTGGTCATTATCTGAGCTACAAATTAGAATTGCAATACCAATTTTTTTTCTATAAAAGTTTTCACTGCATGTTTTTATTTTTTATTTTTATTTATTTATTTTGTCACAACATCATATAAAAAGATTATATAGTATATAAACATATATATGAGTAAATATTAGGAGGTATAAGCATATATTCATATATATATGAAGAAGAAAAGAAAAACAATAGGACAGGAATGGTAGGCACGTTTGTGCGCTTATGCACGCCCCTTATGGTCCTCTTAGGAATGGGGTGAGGTCAATAGTAGAAAGTTTTGGTTAAAGCTTTTAGGATTATGGGAAGAGACCACAGAGTCAGGTAAAGTATTCCAAGCACTGATGATTCTGTTACTTGGAATTGGTTGAATTAAAGTGTTGAAAGGATTTGCTACATAAACCTAGTCCTGCCTTCTGTTCTATACAGAATTATACTAAATTTCATCATCAAGTATCCACAGCTACCCAACCTTCATTTGAAAGCCTTAAAGGAGATTCCACCCAGTACGAGACAGATACTTCCAGTATTTAAGAACTCTTAATCATATATATATAAAATCTTTAATTCAAAGGTCTCGGTTTCTAGATTTTTTTTTTAACATTCTCCTTTAAACTTGTTCACACATTTTCTTTTCAATGATGGGACTCAGAATATATACAAAACATTCCAAGTGGCATCTAATTCATGAAGAATACAATGAATGATTACCTCCTGCAATCTGGATGCAGGGCTTCTGTTAAAACAGCCCAAACTGCATTGGTCCTTTTAACCATCACATTACATTGCTTCTTCAGCTGGTTACTTAGATCATTTCCATCTGTACTGTCACATCTCTAGTTCTATATCTATGCAAGTGCTCAGATACAGGACCTTGCCAATATTATCCTATTAATCTGAGGCAGTGCCCAAGCGTATGGAGATAAATTTAAATTTTGATTTTGCCTCTTATATATCAGCCAGTGCTCCTAGTTTAAGTTATCTCTATCCTTTTCATTCCATTATCCTTCCAGTTCAGCTCCATCCTGTAGTTTACTTATAAATATCTAATAAAGTGGAATAGCTTTGGGACAAGATCCCTGGGGATTCCACTCAAAGCATAACCATTTACCAGCATTCTTTGGATGCATTTGTTACAGCCAGTTACAAATTCAGCAGACCACAGTACTCTCATGTGCTTATCTTGTTCAGAGGGATCTCGTGGGACCTTGCCAAATCTTTACTAAGGTTATGGTATCTTTCTTCAACAACATTTAAAGTATTTGTCACAATGGTGCTTTTTCAGCTCAATTTAACTCTACAGACATTTAAACCATTTCCTCTTGAAAGAGACAAAATAATACATAACGATTTATTTATTAGCTGCTCCAGGAATTCAAGGTAGCATATATACCATTTTCTCCTCCAAATTGTCCCACAACAGCAACCTAATAGAGACTGTCTGGCTTAGAATCATGCAGTGAACTTTCATGGCTGCTGAAGATGGAACTGAATCTGGAACTCTCCAATCCTAATCTAACTCTAAAGCATACCAGCTTTCAGTTTTTAGAAATTGTTAGAAAAGATAATATTAGGACTATACAATGCTTCATATAGCATTTACTTGCAAATGCATTGAAACTCCTATGCATTTTTTCTGGCATTGTGAATTTGTCTTCAGAAATCTTTTTATCTCTGAAAGCTACCTAAACTTTTCTTTTTTTTAAAAAAAAAAAGGTCTTTTAAGTGTTTCATCTTAGCTCCGTAATTGGAATCTATCCAAGCAATGGCTAGGAAAATTCTCAGTCATGGTTGTTCCAAAAGTGCTTTTTCAAGAGGTAATTGGACTTTCTGGATTTTCTTTGAAGAAAAGAAAAGAAGCTCTGATTGCTTCTTGGCTGAGAAGCGAAACGGCTTCAAAGAAAAACCAGAAAGTCCAGTTGCCTCTTGAAAAAGCACCTTTGGGATAGCCAAGCAATGCTTTCAAATTTTATGATAATTTACTTCTTAAATTTTTAATCAAAAATGAATGGAAAAAATAAAAAATAGAACAAAAGCCACTTTTCTATTTTCTGTTGATAAAATTATGACAGACCAGTGACTTCCTAAGTACTAAATACATACAAACATAGGTCTATTATACAAATTATAAAGAGTATATATCTTGGGCACTAAAATGGCATTTTTCCAACTTAATCTGTGCCTGTACATTTGTATGTATATCAATGTACCTGCAAGCGATTAATATATATTACTGGATGTTTAAACTTCAATTATTTTAATAACTTTTCTAATTCCATATGCATCCATTTCCTCTTACATTTTTAGTATGGTAACTCTGATAATAGGATTGTTCTCTGAAATATAAAATACACCAGATGACAAACATTAGTCCTGACTATACTGATTGTTGATTCATACTATTGTTTTGTATCTTTATAAAGAATCATAAAGGATACAACCAAGAGCCTTGGTGGTGCAGTGGTTAGAGTGCAGTACTGCAGGCTACTTCTGCTGGCTGACTGCAATTTGGCAGTTCAAATCTCACCAGGCTCAGGGTTGACTCAGCCTTCCATCCTTCCAAGGTTGGTAAAATGGGGACCCAAATTATTCGGGGCAATATGCTGACTCTGTAAACTGCTTAGAGAGAGATGTAAAGCACTGTAAATTCTAAGTGCTATCATTATACAACAGTCTCCTCCAAAGTGGTCTGACACTGGTGACACCTACTGTACAACTATTACACCTATGTGACTTATATCAGGCAGAAGAATATAAAACAAGGTTTCCCTGCCCAGTCGTGTAAACTCTTAAGCTGCTATATGCTTATATATATATGTAGGTAGGTCTTTGGTTATTCGGGTTTTCTCCCGCGTAAAATTGGAAATGTCTTGGCGACGTTTCGACGAAATCCCATTCGTCATCTTCAGGCTAGGTTTTTACAGCTTCCTGCTTCTAGGAGAAATGTGTGATCTCAGCTGTTTCTTCCTTTTAACTGCTAGTGGGGGTTTGAACTGATTGGTTAGGAGCTTGGTTGTGTTCTGATTGGGTGGAGGTGTGTTCTGACTGGTTGGGGGTTTGGCTGTGCTCTGATTGGCTGGGGGTGTGTTCTGTTTGGGGGGGGCTTGGTTGTGCTCAGGTTGGTCTGAGATGCAGGGGGATTTGAGTTGGTGAGCTGCATTGCTGTTGTTTGGCTTCACATTCGTGGTCGTGCTACATGATGGGTGTCAGCCTGCTGCATGTATGGATTGGAGGGGTTTGAAATGGCTAATGATGCAGCTGCGGTCTGGCTTCTGGTCCATGGTGGTGACATGCTGTGTGGCACTTATGAGTGTGGGTCTTGCGTCCCTAACATGAAGAATGATGCAAGACCCACACTCACAAGTGCCACACAGCATGTCACCATCACACATCCCCATAGAAAGCAGACTCAAACCCACACTGATAAAGAAGCACGACCACGGACCAGAAGCCAGACCGCAGCTGCATCATTAGCCAT
The DNA here is from genome assembly GCF_028640845.1 of Ahaetulla prasina. Classification (NCBI taxonomy): domain Eukaryota; kingdom Metazoa; phylum Chordata; class Lepidosauria; order Squamata; family Colubridae; genus Ahaetulla; species Ahaetulla prasina. The sequence continues at coordinate 21,318,787 of NC_080546.1, forward strand.
TTCAAACCCCTCCAATCCATACATGCAGCAGACTGACACCCACCATGAAGATGTAGCACGACTACGAATGCGAAGCCAAACAACAACAATGCAGCTCACCAGCTCAAATCCCCTTGCAACTCAGACTAACCTGAGAACAACCAAGCCCCCCCACCCAAACAGAACACACCCCCAGCCAATCAGAACACAGCCAAGCTCCCAACAATCAGTTCAAACCCTCACTAGCAGTTAAAAGGAAGAAGCAGCTGCGATTACACATTGCTCCTAGAAGCACGAAGCTGTAAACACCAGCCTGAAGATGACAAATGAGACTTCATCGAAACGTCGCCAAGACACTTCCAATTTTACGTGGGAGAAAACCTGAATAACCAAAGACCTACATATAGATATAGATATATACACATACATACATATACATATACAAAGGCGCATGGAACTATTCAGCTAAGAATATCTCACGTCACAGCGGCATCACGTAACATATCAGGACTTTTTCCCCTTGCTAAACCAGGTGTGGCCTGGTCAACGTGTGACACATCTGGCCCATGGGCCGGGAGTTTGCCAGCCCTGGGATAGAAGAATTCAGGATTTCTTTAGCCAGCCGCAGACTACCAGCCAATATGGTAGCTCACTGAAAACTAAGATTGGAAAAGTAGAAAAGTTTCCACCCCAGTGTAGAAAAATTATATAGTTCATCATGCAACCTTATTTTTGTGCCTTTTCAACAAATAACTAAAATTAGTTTCTCCATCACTTCCTCTTTATCTCTGCTTCGTCTAAATCAGACTGAAGATAGACTGAAGATTTGATCAACCGAGACTTGTTCGGTTCTCAACAGTTGTTTACAGAATAGAGCTGATGTCATCGTTCTATTTCCATGTCCCCAGATAGCAGTCTTCTTGTCCTATTTCTGATATAAACAAAGTTGTGCATAACATAGCCATTTGTAGGATGGTTTTCACTAACCTTCCAAATACTGGCTGAGAACTCAGTTTTAATAGATCTTCTAGACACCAGGTAGCGGAAGACAATTCTGAATTTTTGTGGGGCTTTGTTGTGACCCAGACTCGAGCAGGTAGCAACAAACGCAGTCCTTAATGAAAATAAACTTTATTCAAGTAGCTGGAATTGACCCATTCCCAGCGTCGTGAAACTCAAAAGAAAGCAAAGGCTTCTCACACAAAACAGTCTGTCATTATTTCCAACCTGGTCCAATTTAGATAATTGCCAAAGTCCTTTGCAGATAAGCGTCTTGAGCAGAGAATGGAGAGCTGCCAAGGTCTTCTCAGAGAAACATCCAGAGCAGAGAATGGGACGAGCGCAGCTCCAACGTTGTTTTCCGGCAAACTGAGACACCGATGCCGGTCTCCTTTTAAACCTTCTGGGAGGGGCCAATTATCTCTTGGCCCTACCCCCGAGGTGACCTCTCTGCTTGAGCTGCTCCTGCCTCTTGGCAGCTCTTCTCATTCGGGCATTAGGGACAGGCTCTCCCAGTTCCTCCTCTTCCTCGCTACTCTCGGCCTCTGGAGGCTCTGGAGTCCGTACCTCACTCTCACTACTCTCAGGCCCTGGAGGCTCTGGAGTCCACACCTCACTCTCACTACTCTCAGGCCCTGGAGGCTCTGGAATCCACACCCCATTTCTTGATGCCCTGGCCTCGCCTCCGCCTCATCACTGTCCGATTCCGCTACCAGCACCGTAGGTTGCTGACAGACCACAACAGGCTTCTCGATTCATTTCATATAAATGATTGGGTTCATGTACTCATTAAGTGAAAATATAAATTGCTTCTTTGTGGTTATTCTTTTTTCTTATTGCGATGGTTTTTGAGCAGTATTTTATGAGAAGCTAACCTCTGTCACTCATAAACCATGCTGCATAGGTTACTGCAATGCAATTTTAACTTATTTAATAAACAATGATTGGGTGATTTGTGGAATTACTTTGCTTTCTAGGCAAGTCCTCCTTTTTTATGTTGTCAGTTTAGTTCCTGTGCAACAGACAATGCCATAGAGGTCCATAGAGGCCTAGTAGTTCCCATCAAATGCAGAAAGAATGATAAACGGAGTTAGCAACACAAAGTACAAAAACACCCATAAAATAATTAAAGCTGATAAATAAATCAAAAATAAATCAAACAGCCAGGTCAGCTGAAATAAAACTCAGGCTGTTTAATGTATGCCTGAAAAAATGCTCTCTCGACCAGATGGTGGGCTAAAAAAGCAAGGACGTTAACTGAATCAGTTATGGAAGAGAATCTCATTCTTGGAATTCTGCCATGCAGAGAAAGCAGTCATGTGTCCCAAATACTTTTGCATCACTGATTATTCCAAGAAATAAGAGAGTTTCTCCTTCAGACTTTGCAGAAAGTATGGAAAATTATCACGTTATTAGCCTTTCCCCCTCCACTCTGTTGCTGTCTTTTTCATCCAGTGCTTCTTTCTTAATTCATTATACACAGGCTGAGAGATTAAAAGTAGTATTTAGCTTAGGGCTGGATGTTTAGAGATGTATTTGAGCATAATCAGGTCCCCAATCTGCTCCCTTCTGCCCCCTCCATCCCCCATTATTGAACATTAAGCTCTACATTAGGACTCAGATTTAGTTTTTAAGCTGCATGTGCTGTTGTTGCCAGCCTGTTATCTTGTGTCCAGCGTGTGATTTCAGTTTTGTTTCAGACTGAATGTTCTACCCTAAATATTCTCCAAGGTAGAAAAAACACAAATTGGCTCAAAAACAGCACCTGCTGTTGCTTTTTAAAGAATAACAGGATTTTACATTATATACACTTAGAGAGAGAAAACAAAGACCGAGAGAGTACATTTTATCAAATTTGACTCAGGATATAAAAGAAAAGAATTAAATAAACAAGTTACGCTTTCAACTCATGTCAGATTGGGTAGAATCACCTCTTGTCAATTTGGAATCAGAGCTATAGAAATGGCTTGGATAACTGTCAGGGTCAGAATTCTACCTTCCCCTCATCAGGAACCCAGAGATACAATACAAAAAAGAAATTATCATGAATTTGTTGAAGGGTTATATGAGAATAGAGGTGGAATAGATAAAGGAAATGAATTTGGCCGAAAATATGATTTTTCACCTGCCCACCTAGTGTGGGAGCTTTGGGGAGCCAAACAAAGCAACAAACTAAGACCTAACTAACAAGAATGAAATTGGAAAACACTGGAGAAAGCGGTACGATACGTTTCTCAGGCAAAGATCAACAGAGAACAGTCTGCAGAGGGAAGGAATTGCGAGACACCCCATCAGCTTCCAAGTGAAGAGGCTTGGCCGTTCCTGGTGTTCAGTACATCAAAGATGGATGAGGATGGGGACATTTGTCCCGTGTGGTGCTGAACAACAGGTAGCATCTTGATTGCAAAGAAGGTGTAGCAGGTAGCTTTGATTGCACAGATAACAAGTAGGCCAGGAACAAGCAACCTCAGCTGCCTCTTTGTGGACTAAAAAGGAGGTAGTTAAGACTTTCGGACGTAAGTAACAGTAAAAAAAAGTATTATTATTGGACCCCACTAAGATTTTCAGAAACAGATTAAGAACCATTCCGTAAGACTTGATATGGAGAGGTTATAAGGGAGTGGAAAGGGGGATCTTTTGTTAGCGTCCTTTGTATATTACATTGTAAGTCAATTTCATGGGTTATATAGAAAAGTGAAGATTAAGGAAAAGTTATTTGTGTTCCAGTCTTCATTTTTCTGGAAGTCATTTGTTTGTCTTCATCCAATCACCACTAAAAGGATTTGCCTACAGGTCATCTAGACCCTTGAAGAAACTGATTCTGTTCAAGTCTGGGGAATGAGTCTTTTTCCCCCCTGTAATGTACTGCAAATGTTCATGTACATGAAATCCAGCAGGTTCTGACAGATTCTGGAGAACCGGTAGCAGAAATTTTGAGTAGTTCGAAGAACTAGCAAATACCACCTCTGGCTCCAGAGTGGGGTGGGAATGGAGATTTTGTGCTATCCTTCCCCTGGAATGGGGTGGGACTGGAGATTTTGCCATATCCTTCTCCTGTCACACCCACAAAGCCACGCCCACAAAGCCACACCATGCCCACAAAGCCACGCCCACGCCACGCCCACAGAACCGGTAGTAAAAAAAATTGGATTTCACCACTGATGCACCCATACCCCCAAATGGTTTGGACAGTTCCGTGCAACATTTTGTTGCAAGCTCCAATTTTTAGCTGCCAGAATCAAAATATAGGTTTATGTCTGCTGCTCCCTGAGTAGCTAAGTAGGAAATGTCTGCGTGTTTAAAGAAAAAGAAATCCAGCAACACAACCTTATAAGGTCTGTCAGCTGGTACCAGTATTTACACTATTCACTTCTGTGTTCCATAATGCTTTGGTGTCAATCACGCTTATAGCTGTCGTGTACTACTGTCAACCAAATCTAAAGAGCGACTCAAAATATTAATCTATGTGTGTCAGTGTACCAGGAATTATGAGATAATGTTAGTTACATAAATTGAACTGTTTTGTTTGTTCGCTGCCAAGCAGAAATCTAATGTTATGTGGCAGAACTGGTTTTATTTATGACATATAAATTATATGTTTTCTGCACAAAAGGAGGGATTGCAGCTTACTTTATCTGTTTCTCTTCACAATATATTCATGTGCAACTAAAAGTCTTTAACTTCCATAAACTGTTTTCTTGCCATACTTTTCTTAAGCATTATGGAAGTTAACCTAAAAATAGAAACATTAAGTATGCCAGTTCAACAATGAAATGGAAACAGTATCTTAATTTAATCCAAACAAAATTCTACCCAGTTTTGAAATACTAATCCACATTCAAGTTTAGTATGCCATTCAACAGATTTTTTAATTTTTCCATGAAGAAAAAAAATGAATGGGATTTGTAGCTTATATAAGACGTTGAATGTATTATTAAACTCTTTAATGGGCAAATGACATTTGGGCTCAACAGTAACAGATGGTCGACTGAGGATGTTTTTACTAACACATATTAAGCAAACTATGACAACAAACAGTTTGGGTTTCTTTCATGGATTTTATTTTTCTTTCTATTTTGAGACATTTTAAGGTAGAAAGATGTTTCTCCAAACCTTGTTCTTGGGTAACTTTATATCCCTTTTCTGAATTTTGGCTCTCCAGAAGTACTTTGATATTATTTAAAGCAAAGAAAGAGTATTTTTCTCTGTGTACGTTCTTAGTGATACGTTCAAGCACTGCATTTAAGTATCATTATATTCCAAGCTTCGCCTCTTCATAGTATATTGATAGCTGTTCACCTCATTGTTCTACAACAAAAAATCATTATAAAATAGCAGTGCAGCATAATTACCGATCTTTACAGGCAGTAAAAATATCATTATGATTGATTGATCACATGCCATCAAGCTGGTGTTAACCATTAGGATGGGTGGATGAATTACTGGTTTCTGATAGATACTGTAGACAGACAGATAGGTAGACTCCTTCCTTCCTTCCTTCCTTCCTTCCTTCCCAAAATAGTGCTCAGGTCTTTCAATGTGGCACCTGTCATCACTGTAATTGAGTCCTTCCACCTCTTCCAAATGTCATTTTTTTCTCTTTCCTTTCACTTTTCACAGCATTATATTCTTCTCTAGGGAGCAAGTTTTTCATATAAAATGCATCCAAAGTATAATTTGTGCAGCATGTGGGAACTCCGATTTGTTTAATGATCCATTTTGTTTTGTGATCTTGGCTAAAATACAAACATAATTTATCACTGGAACAATTTCAGAAGGCATCTCTGAATTTTGATAAGAGTTCATTTGCTGTAGACTATGAATGTCTGGCACAGAGACAATTCTGTATAGGAGGTCCTTAGGGAATGGCTGTACTTGTGCACTACAACATGCTTCAGTTTTGCTTAAAGTGGTAAACATTCTCTCAAATCAATCTCATACCCTTGTGACCCTATGGACACAACTGTGTTATTTTCTTGGCAACAATATGGAAGTGGCTTGACGTTGCCTTCCTGGATGCTAATCTTCTCCCCTGATATTCCCTACCCAAGTATTGTTTGGTTTCAACCTGCTTAGCTTTCCAAAATCACTTCACCACCCACTAATATTATATTTATTATTTTTATTTCACAGGAAATTCATACTTGATAAATTGCATTGGAATTTTCTACAAAAGATGAAGTAATATAGAAATGTTTTTAATAATTATTTAATTAAACAGTAATAATACAAGAAATGAAGCAATATAGAAATGCTTTTAACAATTATTTAACTAAACAATAATAATTCCTAAATATCTGTCCTCTGGCTTGTCTCAGTTATGACGTGACTATCATGGCTAAAAATGCTAGTGTTACTCAGTTTTTACCAGTATAAGGAAGAACCAGTTGTTGCAAAGGACTTAGTTCTGCCAATTTTTGCACTTTGTGGGAAGTGCTAAAAAGGAAAAGTAATAAATTGTGTAGTTCCATGATGGTTCCCAGAAGGGCTGGAAAATGAGAGAGACAGTGAGAGAATTTCTGTGGTCCAGTATCTTTTCTTCCCAGCTTCTTGTCCTTCAAAATTTCTATTAGTAGCTTTTCTCCTTGAGATTCTTTTCCTCTTAAAAATAGAGTTCAACATCTTGGTAAAAAAATAATAATAGTGGTTTAAAGCCTCATGAAGGAAGTAAGCAGCCATTTTCTATCAATTTATTTTCTACATTAATTATGAAGTTCTTCCTCATTCCCCTATAACCGTGATGGTGAACCTACGGCACGCATGCCAGAGGTGATATGCAAAGCCTTCTTTGCTGGCATGTGCGCCGTCGCCCCAGGTCAGAGCTCCGTGGCGTTTCTTTCGTGAGCTTCTGTTTCCCTGCAAACAATGAAACAAAAACTCACAAAAGAAAAAGATCTTACCTCTTGCCGCACAGCGGGTATTGGGATGCCCTGCCCCCTGCCGGCCAGCTAGTCTTCAGGTCTCTGCTGCGCATGTACACATGTGTGCACAGAAGTCCATGCCTTTGTGCGTTTACACATGTCATACATGTCACATGCATGCACATGCACCTTTCAGTTTGAGGATGTGTGCACGCACAGTTTGGGTACTCAGTATCTAAAAGGTTCACCATCACTGCCCTATTATGTACACCCAACCTCATATTGCTCCTCGTGGTCAAAGAATTACAGAAAAACAAGCTTCAAATTTATAATATGTGGGGCAGTGAGTCTAGTCCACCTTGTTGGTGCCATTGGAAGCTGCCCTTCTGCAAGTTGGTTGATGAGATGAATTTTTTTTTTTTTTTACATTTATATCCCGCCCTTCTCCGAAGACTCAGGGCAGCTTACAGTGTATAAGGCAATAGTCTCATTCTATTTGTATATTTACAAAGTCAACTTATTGCCCCCCCAACAATCTGGGTCCTCATTTTACCTACCTTATAAAGGATGGAAGGCTGAGTCAACCTTGGCCCGGGCTTGAACCTGCAGTAATTGCAGGCTACTGTGTTCTAATAACAGGCTCCTTACAGCCTGAGCTATTCTGGCCCTCAAATATATTGAATATGGACCAATTGTCAACAGGCTCAAGCAACAGATTTGTAACTAATAGATCAGCAGCTATATTCAATGCAAGGATGTCTCCCAGAAACCACACATTGACCTGATCTGTCCACCACAATGAGTCAAAGGTTACCTGCTCAAGAAAATTTCACTTCTATCTTATTGCTGAGCAGTTGAATCCTGCTAGGGGGAAAAACCAACCATATAAAAATGATGATGTTTCCAGAGAACATTTTACTCCTGTTCTTTTCAGTCCTTGTCACCGTAGCATCTAGTTGGGAGATTCCATAATTAATTGGTGGGATAATTGATGAGTCTTGGTGGCGCAGTGGTTAAAGGGCAGTACTGCAAGCTATTTCTGCTGCCTGCAATTTGGCAAATCAAATCTCACCAGGCTCAAGGTTGACTCAGCCTTCCATCTTTCCGAGGTGGGTAAAATGACGACAAATAGTTGGGGGCAATATGCTGACTCTGTAAACGGCTTAGAGGGGGCTGTAAAGCACTGTGAAGTGGTATATAAGTCTAAGTGCTCTTGCTAAGTACTATTGCTATTGGACTTGGGATGATCCTTGCTACTGATACAGTATCTGTCCTTGTTAAGAAAAATAATTCAGAATCTCACTTCTGTGCATAGTGAAATATACTGTACCTAAAGTTGCTAGTAGGTCTGGCTAATTAAATATCCCAAGACTTGATCATGGAAATAAAGCATTGGTTGGCTCAGAGTCTTCTATTGGAATGCATATACTCTTCTGTTAATATGTGTGTATATATGCATAATGTATTTTTCGGAGTATAAGACGCACCTACCTTTTTTGGTGAGGAAAACAAGAAAAAGAAATCTTCCTCTGCTTCCCAGCAATTTTGCCTTGTTGCAGCAAACAGCAAACAACCTGCTTTACTTTCATTTTTGTTTTCAGCATAGCTTGATTAGCACAAGGAAAAAAAAATCTGTTCCCAGCAATTTACCTCCTTGCAGCAAGCAGCAGAGGCCCGCGCAGCAATAGGCAATGGCAATCCCTGCAGCCTGAAACAGCTGAGAGTCAGGGACAATCAACTTGTGCTAATTAGACTGTGCTGAAGCTGAAATGGGCTGTTTCTTGTTGCTGCTTACTGCAAGGAGGTAAATTGCTGGGAGGCAGAGGCCAGAGGGTGGGAGCCAGTGGGTGGGCAGGGTTACATTGAGTATATAAGGTGCACCCAAATTTTCACTCCCTTTTCGAGGGGAAAAGGTGTGTCTTATACTCCGAAAAATATGGTATATGTGTATATATGTATGTATGTATACAACATCCAATGTCTGAACCAGTAATAATGTTAATTTTAATAATACTTTGCTCTTTTGCTATTTTACTTCCAGAACCACACTACAGCAAGTGGTCGCCCAACTAAAGTGGACGCTCCTGACCACGTCCTATACACTGTAGGCTCTTGTGTTCTGGCCATTGGTTGTGTTGGAATTATAGGAAATCTCCTTGTCCTCTATGCATTTTACAGGTATAGTTTTCTCAAGCTAGGGATAGGGATGAAGGAAGAGGGAACAATTCACAATTGGTGGTCTGTTCAGCCAATAGTTCTTTTGTTCTTTTTTTTTTTATTCTGCTCCCATATAACAGCAGATTGGGTGATATTAAGACAGACAGATCTGTTTCGTTCCTCTTAATATTAAAGCCATTTATTTAGCGATCAGTTGAAGTTAGAACGGGATTGCAAAAAAGTGATTTATGACTGGTGCTCACACTTGTGATGGTTGCAGAGTTGTGATCGAATCTGGACACTTTGCAAGCAGGATGTACAGGCAGTCCTCAACTTACAACAGTTCGTTTAGTGACCATTCAAAGTTTCAAAGTCACTGAAAAATGTGACTTATGACCGTTTTTCACACTTACAACCTTCACGTGATTTACATTCGGATGCTTGACAGCTGGTTCATATTTATGACGGTCATGTTATCCCCTTTTGTGATCTTCTGACCCAAAAAGTCAATGGGGAAACCCGAATCACTTAACAACCAGGTTACTAATTTGACAACTGCACTTAACAAATGTGGCAAGAAAAGTCGTAAAATGGGACAAAACTCATTTCATGAATTTTTCACTTAGCAGCCTAAATGCTGGGCTCAGTTATGGCCATAAGTTGAGGACTACCTGTATTTACCACAAATCCCATACCATAGTGGTTTTTGGAGTCATGTGATTGCCATTTGCGACCCTTTCCAGCATGATTCCAACTAGCAAAATCAAATCCTCATTTTATTTCTCATTGTGAATATCATTTCACTTTTTTCTCATTTTCTCAAGATTTTTCTCATTTTTTTGCAAATTGGATTTTGTATTTTTAAAAATGTTACGGCAAACAGTACATGTAATTTTACACTGTTCATCTCCAAGCATGTTTAGTTTTGTTTGCAAATTTGCACAATATACACATTTTGTATAAACAGTACCTAATATTACACATCTTCTAAATTTGTCTATTTTTAACAGGCATCTCAGTAACATACACATTTCTGTACTATGCATGCTTTATTAACAAACTGCAATGAAATATTTGAAATCTGTAGATTTCAAACAATTACTAATACATGATTTCATCTATTCCGTACAGAGATGAAATCAGAAAAGGCAAGCTTAATTAATAGTTGAATGAGTTGGCATGCCTAGAACTTGGCTGACAAATATATCCATGGTACTTGGTTTGCTTATATTTTGCACATGTTAAGCTGCATGGAAGAAGTGTCGATGTGTATGTAGGACTGTGTGTGTTTATTTATGGACACACATGCATACACCCACACAAACCTAGAATGAAATAAACTGATGGCATTAAGGTGGAGAAAACACTGTCTTGCAACTGAATGCTATCCTTGGTTTTTTAAAAAAATTATTAATTACAAAATAAAGTTTTATAATTATACTTATTTAACATATTTATTGTATAAATGAATTACCAAAAATGTAGTTATGCCGCCCTGAAACCCAGCAGAGAAATGTTTTGTTCTTTCATTCACTCTGTAGAAAAGCAACACAGAACTCAAACTGGGTTTGTTTTCTGGCTTGAATTTAAAAAAGAATCACAATAAAATTGGGAAGTACATAAATACCTAAAGGAAAAGAAGGAAAATAACTTAAGCGTGAGAAATTTCAGAATTTTCTGTAACTGAGGAACATGCAATTTCTGATTTCTAATTTAATGCATGAATTCTGCAGTTACCCAGTGCCCTGATTCACTAATAACTTCTCATGAATGTTGCCAGCAATAATTGCAATCAAAATATCTTTTTTGCCATACTACCGTGTTTTCCTGAAAATAAGACCTCCCCTGGTAATAAGACCTCCCCCGAAAATAAGCCCTTCCCAATAATATTTAAATGCATGCGCAGCTGGTCCCCACCGTTTTCTCTGGTTAGGGTTAGGGAGACAGAGATGGAAATCAGGTAAGAAGGCAAGAGGAGCCCCGTCTTGCTCAATGTGCCCCAAAATAATAAGACCTCCCCGAAAATAAGTCCAAGTGCTTATTTCGGGGTTCAAAAAAATATAAGACAGAGTCTTATTTTCAGGAAAATACGGTAATAGGTTTTGCCTAGTGAGTCCCTGAAGCAGTAGAGTAGAAGTGAAGTGAAGTGAAGTGAAGTGAATTCTTTATTGGCCAACTGTGAGGAATTTGTCTCTGCTGCATAAGCTCTCAGTGTACATGCAAGCAACAAAGTAATATGATGCTGATGATGATCTTGTTGATGATGATGATTAGAGAAGGTAGTAGATTTTAAATGTAGTTCTGCCATTATTTAAATGTTTCGCTTTTGTCAAGTAATTTTTCCAGTTTCCTAGGTACAGAAGAGTAGTGTATTATATCAACACCTGAACTGTTTTATTCAGGACTTACAAACATTCCTTAGTCAAAAAAAGATACACTACAAACAATTTTCTAATTTTGATTTTAAACATTGTCTGATTACTTAAAAAATATTCTCTCATTACTTAAAAATTATTCTCAGCTGCTCCAGTTCAGTATATTTACAGACCTAATTTATGGAAAGGACATAATCCAGAAGGACTTCACAACTACCCAAATACTAGAAAACAAATTTGGGCCCAAATATCTGAACCCTACTATTACTTGCAAACAAACTGGTCTGTTATTGTTTTCTTCCTTTCAGCTTTCATTTTGAAAAGCCTGTGTGCAGTTTTCTTCTGCAATATATCTGATGAATAGTAGTTCGTAACTATAACAGAAACTAACAAAGATTTTTCTTCTCCTTTATATGATTGATGATGGTGATGGTGATGGTGAAGCAACAAGAGGCTGAGGACACCTGCAAATTATTTCATCATGAATTTAGCTGCAAGTGACTTTCTGATGTCTGCAACTCAAGCTCCAGTCTGCTTTTTCAACAGTATGCATAAGGAGTGGGTCCTTGGAGACGCAGGTGCTTTGCCAATAGTTTTACATTTTCCAGTTGCATCAAGTTTGTCCTTAACGTGTTATCTGAAAATGGAATTCTAAGGTTGTAGGATCCTTTATCAACAAGATTGTATTTTTTTAAAACCTTCCCTAATCTTTGATCAGCAAATTAACTCCTTTTTTTTCCACCTCTCCCAAAGGCAAGGAATTTGTAATATGTAATGATTGCACAATTATCTGTTAACGTGAGGAATGATAGATAACAATAACCAGAAGTCCATTTCCCATTATTATGAAGAAAAATGAAATGAGATATAACAAGCTAGTATATGAGATTCATATCTTTGCTTGTTATATTAATATAACAACTGATTCCATATCTTATCCTGAGAGAAGGCCTGGAATTATAGTTAAAATGGTCCGTTCTGACAATAAAAACCCATCATTTTGTTCAGTACAGAAATGTGAATTAAAGCAATCCAATGGTTGAACAAATAACTTCTACTTGAGCATATCAGTGAAAAGGAATTCATTGTTCCCTAAGGTAATTATTTTTTATTACCAAATTGCACTTACAGTTAAAAAAAAACATTTCCTAACATTCAGTGGAGTGTCCCTGCTTTTAAATTAAGATCATTATTCTGCACCCTGCATCAACAGAGAACAATATTTGGAATCATAATTAGAAGGGATTATTAATCCAACCCTCCTGTCCTGTGCGACAGTCAACTATTAAAGCATCCCTGACATACAACCATTTATCAACGGCTTAAATATAGCTAATAAAAGAGAGTCCACTTCTATCTATTATAGTTTCATAGTTTGGATCTATTTCCTGATGTCATTAAAATCTGCTTCTTTGTAATCGGTTTTTCAAGGAAAGTTGTGATTTTCTATACAAATAGCCTTTTAAGTATTTTAGAATTGCTGCCGTATCTCTTCTGTTACTGTTCATCAAAGGTGATATGCCAGTTTTTTCAGAACTTACTCTCAATACTCAATTTCCAGTACTTTGATCATCCTTCTTTCCCACCTTTTCATCAGTTCTATTTCGCTGATTTCTTTTTTTTTTAAATACAGTATGATGCCCTGAATAGTACTTAAAGTGGGGGCTGACTTATGCAAAATAGAGTAGAAGTTTTATTTGCTTTGGTGTAGAATTGAATAGAATATTCTTCAGTTGTAAAGCAATAAATAGATAGAGATAGATGAGAGAGAGAGAGAGAGAGAGATAAGCAATAGAATATAGTAAAAATGAAATTTGAACCATGAAGTTCCATCATATCAATCTACTTCGCATCAGTGATTCCTAGTAATTGTTTCCAGAACTTCTGAACCAGCAGGCTAGAATGAGACCACACTTGCCCTAGGACAGGGATGTCAAACTCGTGGCGTCACATTGTCATCAAGTGACATATCGTGACTTTTTTCCCTTCGCTAAAACGGGCTTGGGCGTGGTCAGTGTGTGACACATCCGGTCTGCGGGCCACGAGTTTGACATCCCCACCCTAGGAGCAATCTGTTTCAGAGGAGGGGAGCCCCCACAGATATTGCACATTTTTGTGTCCCTTCTGTTGTACATTTTCCTAAATGGGAAGTGCAAAACAGGCCTACTCTGATAGTTTGAACTGGGTAAACAGAATCTGTTTGGTAATAGATATACAAAGTATAAACCATATAGAACTTTATAGGTGAAAACCAACATCTTGAGCTACAGATCTCCCATACTTCATGTTTTAAGAGCTGCATTGTCTTAAAATGGAACGAACTCCATTTTAAGACAATGGAACGAACTCTGGAACAAACTCCCCCCAGGACTCCGTCAACTTCCGGACCTCCGAACCTTTCGTCGCGAGCTTAAAACTCACTTATTCATCTGCGCAGGACTGGGTTAGTTTTTAAATTTATGGGTTTTTAATGGGTTTTTTATTATTTATTCTAAATTTTTAATCTCGGCCAATTGAATAAGTTTTTTAATTGTATTTTAATTGTATTTATTATTGTGTATTTTTATCTGGCTGTGAACCGCCCTGAGTCCTTCGGGAGAAGGGCGGTATAGAAATTTAAATAATAAATAATAAATAAATAAAATGATAGGCTAAATTTATGTATCATGTTTAGCTGATGGCAGGGATGTCAAACTCAAGGCCCAGGGGCCAAATCCGGCCCTTGGAGTGCTTGGATCTGGCCTGCGGGGCCACCTTGGAAATAGTGAAGGACCGGCCCGTGGTGCCTCTGCCTGGGAAAATGGAGCTTAGGAGGGCCCAAGAGGGTTACAGGAGGCAGTCGCAACCGAAAATGGAGCTCGGGAGTCCGTTTTCGCTGGCCGAGTGCTCGGGCCACCACAAGCACCCTTGACATGAGTGACGTCAATCTGGCTATGTCCACCCTGGCCACACCGACTCCAGCTCCCCAAGGTGAAACACAACCCTGATGCGGCCCTCCATGATATTGAGTTTGACACCCCTGGCCTATGGCATATACAGTATTTGTTGAATTAAACATTCTTGACTGATATATAGTCAAGAATGAAATCATACAAGCTATTATCCCAAAATCAAAGAGACCATAATATAGTTCAATTTTTAGTCCTGGGAGTTGAACCGTGGAAAGACCCACTGAATTACCAGTTCCAAGAGGGTCAAATTCTCAAGCCCTTGGCTTTTGTAGAGCAGGAAAATATATGTTTCAGTTGAGCTGTACCAGCTTTCTGAACTCTGGTGTGTTCCTTTGTCCTTTTTAGTCCTGACATCTGGCTTCACTCTTTTCCATTCTGACCTCCTGATGCAAGTCGTCTTTACAGGGTCATCCATAATTCAGGCCTATGCATTATATAATACAATTTTCTAAACCAGCACTTGCTTAATAAAAAACATCATACATTTCTCAGTGAACTTCTCAACGTCAAAACCCAAAATAACTAAATTTTGTCCATGGTCATTTCTATACTTCCAATCAGAATTCTTTCAAATGCAAGCACTCTTAATAAGCCAATTCACTGTGATTTTTGTACAGATAGTCCTCGACCTATGACCACAATAGAGCCCAAAATTTATGTTACTAAGTGAGACATTTGTGAAATGAGTTTTGCCCCATTTTACAACCTTTCTTGCCACAGTTGTTAAGTGAATCACTGCACTGCACTAATTAAGTGAATCTGGTATCCCCACTGACTTTGTTTGTCAAAAGATTATTAAAAAAGCGATCCCATAACCCTGGGACACTGCAACCACCATAAATATGAGTCAGTTGCCATGTGTTTGAATTTTGATCAACTGACTATGGGCATTGCTGAAATGGTCATAAGTGTGAAAAATGATCATTAATCACTTTTATGCTAAATTATGGTTTGCTTACTGAATAAAGTACAAATGAATTTTGTTCATGGATACACTTATCCATGGAATCAGTTGTTATATTAATATAACAATAATATTATTATGCTATGCCTGTTTTAGGCTTACAATTCTTACATTCTCAGCTTTAAAATAGCAAGATATGGTGTGGCCATTTTTCAGCAGTCATGGCCTCTGTCTAAGGATCATAAAAAGGAGACCAGAGTAGAGTAGAGTAGAGTAGAGTAGAATAGAATAGAATAGAATAGAATAGAATAGAATAGAATAGAATAGAATAGAATAGTATTCTATTCTATTTTTTAAAAAATGTGAAAAAAGATCACATGGTATAGTTCTAGGAAGTACTACATGCAAACAACTCCTTATCATCTGAACTATGAGAATTTTTTGTGGATGACTTTTTCTTGATTTTTCCCCCCACTCTCCTCCTTTCCCATTGCAAAGTAAACATCATGTGTTTTTGTTTTGCTTTTTGTTTGCTCCAGGTTGTAACTTCTATGCTTTTTGTGGAGCACTCTTTGGAATAACCTCAATGATGACCTTGTTAGCTATTTCGGTGGATCGCTACTGTGTGATTACGAAGCCTCTCCAGTCCTTAAAAAGAAGTTCAAAGAAACGTTCTTGTATAATCATTATATTTGTCTGGCTTTACTCACTGGGTTGGAGTGTATGTCCAATATTAGGGTGGAGTATGTTATCAGTTTTCTTTCATTTTTTTCTTTTTTTCTTTTTCTTTTACTCTTGTATCTACATTGTGTGTGAGAGAGTGTGTGTGTGTGTGCATATAATCACTTTGTTCTAATACTAATAGTTGTTGTACAACCCTCCCACTCTCCCCATCAGAATATTGCCTGTATTTGTATATGTGTGTGGTATAAATCATACTGATACGATTGATCAGTATTTTACTTGCAAGCTATTTGGGGGGAGGTTTTTTTGTTTATTATACATTTGATGAATATATATAGATATCTTGCATATATAGGAGGCTTCTACAAAAATACATTTAAAAAACGCACAGCATTTTTTCTGCTAGAAACATAGGGCTACACGTTGCTTTCTTGATAAGTTTGACTGAGTAATTAGATTTTTTTTACTCCGTCTTTTATTACTGTATAAGAAACTCAGGGAGACAAATATACCTAATATTCCTTCCTCATCCTATTTTCCCCACAACAATAATCCTTAATGATGAGTTGGGCTGACAGTGAGTGACAGGCCCAAAGTCACCCAGCTGATTTTTGATATCTAAAGCAGGACCAGAACTCAAAATCTCCCGGATTCCAGCCTGGTGCCTTAGCCATGAGATCAAACTAGATCTCATTTCATATTGTTTGATTTAATTTCCAAAAAATTAAGTGGAACTTACTGAGGATTTATTTATTTAGATCGGAATAATATCATATACAGCAATAAAAATAAAATTTAATTAAGTCTGAGAGATCATGTCAACCCAAAAGACTTTTAATATATTTCTCTTAATAGATGCAGCTCAAATAATTTTAGTGTGGTAATAAAATTGAACAAAAATAATCGTGGGACTCTGAAAGATCCAGATATATCATTTTTAGTAGCTGTGCTGTCCATTCGTCTAGGTTTGAATAAGTTAGGTTAGAAAATTATTGTCTCTGTTGTGTTTTCACCAATTAAAATTGCATTCTCCTACCCTCCCATGTTGGTGGAGAGAATGTATTTTGCAAGTATCCAGAACCATATACTTTAATCACTAATTAATATCTATCTAGTAATAATATTGAAAACTGACTAGGGAAGAATTCATATCAAGGGATTTAATGACTCAAGACTAATTCTAAGCAAATCTCTAATTAGCAGATGCTGAATTTATCAAGAGCCTTTTAAATCTTTTCTTTCCAGCATGAAAACATCTGCTTCTGGGTTAAATTAAGGGATTTACTGCAATGTCTCTGTTTTCTATAAACATCAGCTTAGGAAGATTTACTTTTCTCTCTATTATAACCTGAAGCAATAGGAAAGTATTCCCACACTGACTTTGCAATGTAATACCATATATATCCTGGTCCAAGCATGCACCAGTGAATCTTCCTGGCATCTTTTGAGCTACTCGTAGTTCTGGTGGGTCTGCAGATACAGTGTTATGTTAACAATCAGCCTTATTTATTTTATTTTTTATTTATTTATTTATTTGTCAAACGCAACAGTATATATAAGTATAAGCATGAAATAACCATACGAATTGGATACAATCAAAGGGATCATTAGGATAGAAATGGTAGGCACGCTGGTGCTGTTATGCACGCTCCTTACAGACCTCTTAGGAATGGGGTGAGGTCAATAGTAGATGGTCTTTGGTTAAAGCTTTGGGGATTTTGGGAAGAGACCACAGAGTCAGGTAGTGCATTCCAGGCATTAACAACTCTGTTACTGAAGTCATATTTTCTGCAATCAAGATTGGAGTGGTTCACATTAAGTTTAAATCTATTGTGTGCTCATGTATTCTTGCGACTGAAGCTGAAGTAGTCTTCGACAGGAAGGAAATTGTAGCAGATGATTTTATGAGTTATACTCAGGTCATGCCGAAGGCGGTGGAGTTCTAAATTTTCTAAACTCAGGATTTCAAGTCTGGTGGTATAAGGTATTTTGTTGTGAGGAGAGGAGTGGAGAACTCTTCTTGTAAAATATTTCTGGACACGCTCAGTTGTATTAATGTCCGAAATGAGGTGTGCATTCCAGACAGGCGAGCTGTATTCGAGAATTGGTCTAGCAAATGTTTTGTATGCTCTGGTTAGTAATGTAATCTTTCTGGAGAAGAAGCTACGCAAGATTAAGTTTACAACTGGCGATGTAGTTGCAGTGGGCTTTGGCACTTAGATCATTTGATATGAAATTATAATTAAAACTGTACTGCACTAACTCTGTCCAGATGTTACAGGTTTCATCTCCCTTAAGCTTAAATAAGTAACGGCAAGGGAGTACGACAGTCAGGATCTCTGTCCCAAAATGACCCCAATTCTAAGGATGGTGGTGTATTTGTTTATGTTCTGTGTAAGACTTTGACACATTTCTCCATGATCACATCTCTTTTGGTTGCACTGTCATCTGAACAAAATCATGAAGGACTTTCACTAAAAGAATACCTTCTCTGTATGTAGAATCTAACTGCAAATCACAGGATCTCACTCTTTATATTTGAATTTTAAGTAGAAGTCCTGTCCTGGGAACTCATAAATTAAAGCAATGCTAAAATAAAGTCCACAAATAAAACCTCATTTTTTTAAAAAACTCTCAAAGCCAGTTTAAATTAAGCAAAATATTTTCCATACATACATGAAAGCAAAGGTATAAAGCCACTGAGGAATTGCACAGTTGCAGGATCAGTTGGATGATCAGCTAACTGATGATCAAACGTTCTGCTGATCAAAAATGCTATTTTTAAAAAAACACTTAAACATTCATGAGCAAAGAAGCATTAGAAATCAAATAAAATTATTCCTTAATTTAGCCACTGCATTCTATATAGATCATCTACATGGCAAATATACACCCCTTTGCTATATTTTCAAAAGATTGAAACCATTTTGAACATAGAAGAATCCGAAGTGAAATAAATTAAATCCCATAGTTTAATCTCTGTGTAGTTTTCTGCAAATATTTTTCTATTTCTAGTGATTCTGCTTTTAGGACTAACATCTTTTAAACACAACTTATTTTTTTGTTTAAAGACTAGCATCCTCTAGATCAGGGGTCTCCAACCTTGGTCCCTTTAAGACTTGTGGACTTCAACTCCCAGAGTCCCTCAGCCAGCAAAGCTGGCTGAGAAACTCTAGGAGTTGAAGTCCACAAGTCTTAAAGGGACCAAAGTTGGAGACCCCTGCCCTAGATGAGATTCCATTTTTCTAAAAGAAACGTCTGTTGAAAAATCAACAGAAATCTCATTTAGAAAAATGGTTCTAGGCCTTGAATCACCTCTACAGGATGAATGTCTCTGAATGTTGTAGTCCAAAATATCTCTAGGAACAGGTTTGGAGATGCCTTTACTGCAAACTAATCATTTGAATAAGTTTTAATGTGTACGTTCTGATTCAAATGATCAGTTTGCAGTAAAGACATTCCCACATCTGTTTCTACAGGTACTTTGGATTACCAACATTCAGAGCCATGCTGAGTGACATTGATGGGGATTTTAGCCAATGCAACTACTGTAGAAGGCCTTCTGGAATGTGAAACTTCATAGTGCAATAAATTATTTCATATTTCGGGACTAAGATTTAAAGAGAAGATGAAGACAACTACCTCTATTGAATAGTGTTGCAGTTTCCTTCTTAAATAACAAATTCTTACATCTGTTGTTACTTATTTTATATGCTATATAATAAAAATTTAATTAATATTTAGGTTCCTATATCCCAGAAGGTTTGATGATATCCTGTACATGGGACTATGTAAGCTATTCTCCAGGAAACAGAAGTTACACCATGTTGCTATGTTGGTGTGTGTTCTTCATTCCTCTTATGATAATCTTCCATTGCTATTTATTCATGTTCCTTACCATCAGAAGTACAGGCAGGTAAGTGTATGACTGAAAAATATAATTATTAGGATCTCAAGTACATTCCTATTGATTATACACTGTAATGGTGCATTAAGAACTGGAAAGAGATTCATATTCTTGCCAAATTAATATTCCTCCATTGTCAGTTTAGACAATATCCTATCACACAGGAGCCACAATTAAGTGAATAAGAAAGTCTCTGCCATGGGAACTTAGGCAGTGGTGAAATCCAATTTTTTTTACTACCAGTTCTGTGGATGTTGGCTTGGTGGACGTGGTGTGGCTTGGTGGGTGTGGCAGGGGAAGGATACTGCAAAATCTCCATTCCCACCCCCCTCTGAGCCAGCCAGAGGTGATATTTGCCAGATCTCCAAACTACTCAAAATTTCCACTACCAGTTCTCCAGAACCTGTCAGAAACTGCTGGATTTCACCCCTGAATTTAGGAAATAAAATTTAATTCTAAATGGGGCAAATAATCCATACTCTAAAAGTTGGTCAAATAGAATCTGTTGGCTGGAAGTTTAAGAGATGAAAGATCAGAATTTGATTCTTAGCTTGTCCCATCTTAATTGGAATGCTGAATGTATGGTTTGTATAACTATTACTTTTATTAGTTTTGGTACATTAGATAAATACAGAAATGCTTATTGTATCGAATCATGATACCCTTGGCTTTTTTCAATATTTTACTTATTTCCGTTCCCTGTTCTTTCTTCTTTGTTGTTTTTGTTATTTTTTAAATTTTACAGTTTAGTTTTTTAAACTTTCTACAAGACTTTTGAATAATTGATTGATAGGTAGGTAGGTAGATAAATAGACAGACGGAGATCATATCACTTGTACTGTTTAAATAACACTCAATACAAATTATAAAAGGAATGTGAAATAACCAATTATTATTAAGCTCCATCCAAGCCAGCGCACTATTTCATGAAGCCACGAAGGAGCACCCAACGTCTTTCAAATCCCTCTGAGTTTATAACCAGTATTGTAAATAATGAGTGACAAAGCTACATTTGCCATCGTTTTTCTTATTCTCAAGACTTTCTGGCATCACTTCTGAAGATCTAAACACAGTCTGCCCAGCAACTTAAGGGGGGGGGAGTTAAAACCTTGGCAACTAGCATCATCTGCAGTGGTACCAGGTGATTGATCCCCAGCATGTCAGAAAGAATTCTTAATCAAAGGCCTGCTGTTTCCTCATTTTTTTACAGGAATGTTCAGAAATTGGGATCCAGCTCTAAACGGAAAAAGTCAAGCTCACAGAGCATAAAGAATGAATGGAAACTGGCAAAGGTTGCGTTCGTAGCCATTGTGGTTTACGTTGTATCCTGGTCACCGTATGCTTGTGTCACTCTGATTGCATGGGCTGGGTAAGTGGCAAGTCACCTTCTCAGTCAAGAGTAGAAAAAGAGGATAAAAGGAGAAAGTAATCTTGCCCATTTGTTCACTAAACTCTTTGAGAATTGTCAAATATGTCTCTCAGTTAGTTACTTGGTGTGAGTGAAGCATTAACTATAACAAGGGGTCCTTGGACTCTCTGAGCTTGATTGTTTCCTTGCAGACATTTCATTATGCAAAGTAAGTAACCCCATCAGTACACAAATGATATTACCTAGTTTGGTGATGAAATGTCTACAAGAAAACAACCAAGCTCATAGAATGTCAAGGACCCTTCATTTCAACCCTGAGCTACAATATTCTCCTTTGTCAGTAACTATAATAAATATTGTGCTCTGCCAAGGCAAAAAATCCTGAATATTTCAGTTTAAATAAATACCAAGTTAGAGGAAGTATTTTCCCCCCTGAAATATTCTTTGCTGAGAAAATACTGCATCATAATTGAAAGGAATAATTCATGGTTTATCTTTTTACTGGCTTTTTCCCCTCGTAAGAGCTTCCTCTTCCTGCCATCTCTTTATATTTTTTGAATTGTTTGAAAAACAGTATCGTGAAAACATGAAAAGTATTTATTGAATGGAACCTTCTATTTTTAAAATATTTAAAAGCATATAAGAGACACACATGTCATGAAAAGTTTTTCCGTGTCAGTATTTATTTTATTTTATTTTATTTATTAAATTTTTATACCGCCCTTCTCCCGAAGGACTCAGGGCGGTGTACAGCCAGAGTAAAAACAAAGATGTATACAATTTAAAACAACATTTAAAAAGAGCAAATTTTAAAGGCTGATTATTAAAATTTAAGTTAAAAGTTAAAAATATTAAGAAACCCAATTAAAATACATCACTAATTATGCCAGTCCCGCTTTAATGAATAAATATGTTTTGAGCTCACGACGGAAGGTCCGAAGATCAGGCACTTGACGCAGGCCGGGGGGAAGTTCGTTCCAGAGCGTCACTGCCCCCACAGAGAAGGCCCTACTCCTGGGGGCCGCCAGCCGACACTGTTTGGCGGACGGCACCCTGAGGAGACCCTCTCTGTGCGAGCGTACGGGTCGGTGGGAGGCAAAGGGTAACAGCAGGCGGTCTCGCAAGTACCCGGGTCCTAAGCCATGGAGCGCTTAGGTATCTCCCATCTGGCCTTCATATGTATCATAATTTCATATTTCCATTTTTCTCTCTCAAAACTTCCAAAATTAAATTTTGAAAAAGTCACTGAAGACATTGATATATGTGAAAGCACTGCAGCAGATCATCAAATATTCAGCCATGTGGTTAGTTAAAGGTCTAGTGATTAATCTAAGTTTTTTTCCCCCTTATTTCTAGTTATGCCAAGATTTTAACTCCATATTCTAAATCTGTGCCTGCTGTTATTGCCAAAGCTTCAGCAATTCACAATCCCATAATTTATGCTATTATTCACCCAAGTTACAGGTATTGTAAATGTACTCTTAAGATACTACTTTTATACTCTGATATGTTTGAAGTGAAATTAATCCATTGATGGATAATAGTATATCTTTATTTAAATTACTTCATTTCTACCTGGATTCCTATGTTTTTAGCAATTTAACTAGTAACAATATCTCTTCTGTCTGTGCAGCATTTAAAAGAAAAATGAGTTTAAAATGTATAAATTCCTCAGTAGCTCAAGGCTGATCTTGTCTGAATTTATAAGCTAAAACAGGATGGACCAGCAAATACGTGAATAAGGGGGCTATCTATCCCCTAAAATCAGAGTTGTAGACTAATCCTGAAAGTTAGAAAAACATCATGGAAGAAGGCTATAACAGTTTCTATATTGCTGTCTTGCTGTCTACCGAATGGCATATGGAATCAAAAGGATTCCAGCTCAATTTTGTCCTTCTCTTTATCAGGTTAGTGACATAATTTTCCAAACTGATGTGTTCTAGGTGTCTTGGCGCCAATGATGGACATTAATTGGCATACTGTTTGCCATAACTAGTGGACGCATGATTAATGGGAAGAGGTACATAATGTATGGGGCAATAAAATAACTTCATGGACCCCATTTTTTGGAACTTATATTTCCCAAAAGCCAGTTCATTCCCAATTGTTCTTGCATCCACATGCTAAATTGGTCCCAGCTGACAATTACAGCAATTTGGTATATTACATTTCTTATTAACTTTACTGATTATTTAATTTTTGTTTGTATGCTTGTTGTTCACTATCAAAAATCTGTCTGGACTGAAGTAGGTAGTAAATATTGTTACATAAATAACATACATTTACAGAATAAATAATTATTTGTATAATTCCTTAATCTGCAAGATTAATATGGATAGCAAAATGGATTTACCTTCTGCATCTTTTTGATGAACATACCAATATAATATTTTTATTTCATGCCTAATCTTATGTTGTTGTTCCGGAAATAATTTTTGGCTGCTTACTGAAGTTTTCTTTGTTATCAGCTAACAGAGAATTTCATGACGATCTGTTGGCATTTACTTTTCAGTTGTTTTGGCTGGTTCTGCTTGTCTAGGTGTCAAGAATTGAACACATGATGCAGAATTATACAGACATTAAAAAGAAAGATTAAAAGCATCTGCTAATATCAGCTGACAGCTTCGGGGTCCCAAGTTCATTGCTATATGCTGATTATGTTTGAACACTGAAAAAAAACTGTAATATTTTATAGAAAGGCACATCGTTGTCTGTGTGTGTGTGTTCAAAGAATACGTCTTTGATTTTGATTTTTCAAAATCTGGACAGACTTCAATTAAGCATGATATAAGAATTCAGTTCGACCTCAGATCTGTTAGGATTGCTGACAGCTATCAAGCTCATTATGTTTGCAACAAATTTATCTCCAGAACTGATTAAAATCATGAAAACTTAACATAGAACAGAGAAATATGCATATCCTGTTATCCTGGTCTATCCTTTTATCTTTAAAAACTTTAAACATTATTGTTATTCATTATGTAATGAATAATTTAATTGTAATGAAAAAGGACATTTTAGAATTTAACATCAAATATCTCTTCGAAATACTAGTATCCACAATGTGTAACTCATCCAAGGCTCAATTTTCTATTTCAGTTTATTGAAATAAGTAACAAAAATTGAAAGCAAGATATTAAAGCAGTGGTAGACAAATATAACATTATATGATTAAATACTAGGATTAAGATTTTGCACAACCTGAAGGTCATGAAAAAGGTAGTATTAAAATACTAAATTTCAAATTGTACTACCAAGCCAGCTGTCTAACTTGGGTCTGAAGGAAGAAAATAAATTTGCTGCAACTTGGCTAGTGATAGTTAAACCATCCAATATAACCAAACCAACCAATATAAATTCTTATTTGTTTATAAGCAAAGCAAACAGTTTTGTAAGTTAAGAAAATGTCCCAGGTGAACTATATTTGTATCTTTGATGGCCATTATATTGTAGCTACAATCCTTGAATAGGATCATACATTTAACTAATTTAATTTATTAATTTAACAGGCATACAAATTTAATAATAAATAAATAAATTGGCAGACATGAGAGAAATGATAATTAATATCTTCTGAGACCTTGCCATGCATCTAGGTCAATCCTCACAAAATAAGATTAAGCGAACATGAACTAGATATCTGTGAATGTTTCCGTTTGACCAGTTGTGATCTGTTTCATTTTAGAATCTCATTTCTTTGTTTGTTTTCTGCATTTCAGGAAAACCATTCGAAGAGCTATTCCTTGTTTGAGATTTCTCATACGAATATCTCCAAACGAACTTTCCACAAGTCTTGCAAATTCTTCCTTCCGGTCTTCTATGTCTAGTCGTGTCTCTTTCGTGTCTAAGAACAAAACCAATGACATTGCTTCCATTTCTGCTATGGAAAAAGTTAAGTTTGTCTCATGGAGAAGAGGCTGATAGATTCTCAGATAAAAGCTTCAAGATCACCCTGGGCAGGTCATGATTAATTATGCATAGACACAAACATTCAGACTCTTGTCTCTTTCGTACGTGTCCTCACTTTAACCTGTTTCAAGGTTAATCCTTCTAATGAGCATTTTGTGAAGGGGTTCTTCAAAGAAAATTCAACCAAACTGGTATTTAACTGCACCAATTTCTATCATCCATCTCTCTCTCTCTCCCTCCTCCCATCTCTCTTTTTCTCCCCTATTATCTTTATCTATCTATTATCTTTCTTTCTTTCTTCCTTCCTTCCTTCCTTCCTTTCTTTCTTTCTAGATCTATCTATCTAACTATCTCTAGAGCAGGGGTCTCCAACGTCAGCAACTTTAAGACTTGTGGACTTCAACTCCCAGAATTCCTCAGCCAGCTTTGCCTTGCTGAGGTATTCTAGGAATTGAAGTCCTCAAGTCTAAAAGTTGCCAAGGTTGGAGACTCCTGATCTAGATCCTCTAATAGAAACAGGTTCTTCTTTTCAATGAACCCAACCTTTCTGTGAAACATAAGCCCTAATGTTGAGGTCTTTTCCCTGCAACTAAACAATGCTATCTTTGTCTTGTCCCAATACATTATTGTATTTTCTTATGCTATTCCTTTTAGTTAAATAACCAATTTTTTCCCACTTGGTCCTTCATCCAAGAAAAACACAACGCTTTGTTTCACTTTCTCCTTCCTGTCCCACAATACACTTTTTAAAGAATTTTAATGGGACCAATGGCGAATTTCTGGGGAATGGGCCTATTACAAATCATTAAGATATCACTAACTGTTCATCAGCCTACCAGCCTTCCACAGAAAATGAAAATAATGCTTTTGTTAATTAAGATCAGGACTATCGGAGAAAGGACTATGTTATGCTAAATACTTCTATAGAAGAATGTGTGTGTGTGTGTGTGTGTGTGTGTGTGTCTTTGGTTGTTCGGGTTTTCTCCCGTGTAAAATTGGAAGTGTCTTGGCGATGTTTCGACGAAGTCTCATTCGTCATCATCAGGCTAGGTGTTTACAGCTTAGTGCTTCTAGGAGAAATGTGTGATGGCAGCTGTTTCTTCCTTTTAACTGCTAGTGGGGGATTTGAACTGATTGGTTGGGAGCTTGGCTGTGTTCTGATTGGGTGGAGGTGTGTTCTGATTGGGTGGGGGTTTGGCTGTGCTCTGATTGGATGGTGGGGTTGGCTGTGCTCTGATTGGATGGGGGTGTGTTTTGTTTGGGGGGGCTTGGTTGTACTCAGGTTGGTCTGAGATGCAGGGGAATTTGAGTTGGTGGGCTGCATTGCTGTTGTTTGGCTTTGCGTTCATGGTCGTGCTACATCTTCATGGTGGATGTCAGTCTGCTGCATGTATGGATTGGAGGGGTTTGAAATGGCTAATGATGCAGCTGCGGTCTGGCTTCTGGTCCGTGATCGTGCTTCATCATCGGTGTGGGTTTGAGTTTGCTTTCCGCATGGATGTGTGGTGGTGACATGCTGTGTGGCACTCGTGAGTGTGGGTCTTGCGTCATTCTTCATGTTAGGGACTCGTTTGTCGATAAGGGCGGGTTTCCAAATGGCTGGTAGGCGGGAGGTATCATCTCGTTTATTCATGCTGTGTGGGCATTTTTCTATCTTGATGGCTTCTCTGATTATTCTGTTGTTAAAGTGTTCAGTTTTGGCGATAGTTCTGGTATTTTTAAAATCAATTTTATGTCCTGTGGCTTTAAGGTGTTGGACCAGGGAAGAAGTTGGTTCCTCTCTTTTGACTGAGTTCTTATGTTCTTCAATGCGTGCACTTATTCTTCTGTTGGTTTGTTCGATGTATGTGGTGCTGCAGGCGGTGCATGGGTTTCATATACTCCTTGATTTTCTAACTCAATTTTGTCTTTGGGGTTTCTTAGGATGGTGGATATTTTTCGGTTTGTGCAGAATGACACTTCCAATTTTACGTGGGAGAAAACCCGAATAACCAAAGACCTACATACAAACACCCGCGAAAACCTCAGAAAACAAATATATTTGTATGTAGGTCTTTGGTTATTCGGTTTTCTCCACGTAAAATTGGAAGTGTCTTGGCGACGTTTCGACGAAGTCTCATTCGTCATCTTCAGGCTTCAGCTTCGAGCTTCTTTTGCTCCCAGAAGCACGAAGCTGAAGCCTGAAGATGACGAATGAGACTTCGTCGAAACGTCGCCAAGAAACTTCCAATTTTACGCAGGAGAAAACCCGAATAACCAAAGACCTACATACAAATGTATGTATATATGTATGTATATATGTATGTATGTATGTATATACACACACACACACAAACACACACACACACATATATGTATATATGTATATATATATCATCATAACACATATGTTCATCCCATATTTCTTTCTTTCCTTTTTTCTTTCCTAGACTTGGAATGATGTAGAGCTTGATCCTGTGGAAACAGTCCATACAAAATTGCAGCTACCTGAAAGTAATTCTTTTTCAACAAATGCAGAAGAAAAAAGTGAATTGACCACAAATGCCCTGAGCTGTGATGCACCAATTGAAGAAAAGGTTAAAAAATCAGTATTTTCTAACGTTCCTTTAACTTTTACTAACAAATCTTTTGTGGTGCAAGCCTAAAAAGGAATCCTTCCACCCAAATGGATACTTCATTATCAGTGGATGTTTCATTCAATTGAAGTCCCCATAAATATTCAGAGGAGTAGTTCAGAGCCTACTACAGCCAGTTATATGCATTCATTGGAAGTAACTGATACATAAAGCAACTGATATATACATAGCAACTGGCTAACTTTCTAAAAGAAATATGTGATTTCTACACCCAACTTCATTCTCCACCCTACACACCGTTCTTGTTCTTGTTGTCCTCTTGTAACAGTATAGATTGGAAGCCGTTCAAACAAGTGTCTTAGTGCTCTGATTAGTATTATTTATTAGAAATCAAACTAAAGCACAGAATTCCACTGAATACTTTGCTTTCAAATGAATAATCTCTATATAGCCCAGGGGGTCAAACTCAAGGCCTGTGGGCCAAGTTCAGCCCACGGTGTGCTTAGATCTGGCCTGTTGGGGCAGCCTAGAAACAGCAAAGGACCGGCCTGTGGTGCCTCTGCCAGTGAAAATGGAGCTCGGGGGGGGGGAGGCGCATGCAGCCCCCCTGTGCCCCATTTTCGGCCACGACAGCCTCCTGCAGCCCTATGCCAGTGAAACGGAGCTCGGGTGAAACTGAGCTGTCTGCCAGCAAAAATGGAACTTGAGGGGGCACACGTAACGGCCCTAACCCCCGGGCTCCATTTTTGCTGGCAGAGGGCTATCAAAACAAACTAAAAACAGAATAAAAGGAGAAATGTTTCCCCTTTTGCATTTGAGCACGCAAGAAGGGAAAGGAAAGGAGAAAGGGAAAGAGAGAGAAAAAAGAAGGGAAGATAGGAAGAAGGAAGGAAGGAAAGGAAGGAAGGAAGGAAGGAAGGAAGGAAGGAAGGAAGGAAATTATAATGAGAGTGATGGAGGGTCTCAGGGTAGTCCTGCCTTACCACTTGGCCACCACAGGTATCGCTGACACGAGTCCTGTGTCATGCCCACCATGGTCTGCCCCCCCCCCTGAAGTCAAACACAATTCTGATGCAGCCCTCAATGAAATCAAGTTTGACACCCCTGAAATAGGCAATTTGCAGCAGCAATTTTATGTTTTATGCTTTGTTGGACTAAAAGGGAGGGGATTGGTTTCTTTTCAAACAAAAGCAATCTGCTCCTTGATTTGGAAGCTCCTGATTCTTTTGGAAACACCTCCTGGACTTCTTATCAATGTGAGAACAGCTCTCCCACTTTTGGCGGAGAAGACTAATATTTTTAATTTCCACTGTTTTTTTTTCTCCCCACCACAGTTTTCAGTATCTCCCATCTGTCCAGAAGAACCACTCGAAAGATGCCTGAAACTAAATGCTCCAGAACTGCTCCTCTTAACCAGCTCCTTGAGAGCATTCTCTCTTCCATTTGACTTGAATGCTAGCAGCAGAGGAGAGAGCATGGACAGCTCTCTAGCAGAAATCCACGAAGACCAAATAAATAGTAGCCAGGATTCCTTGGAAACGCCCATTCTTCCACACATCATTATCATTCCTACCTCAGAATCTACTCTGTCTGAAGAGCAATCTTTGACCGAAAACACAGAGGAAGAAAACATTGGTCTGTACTCTGCTCCAGACAAGAACTACCTGTTACTCAAAGAAAGGCTTCATTCATCTACTGGACCAGTTGAGACGCTTGTATCATAAGCTTGGCTGTTTCTTTGACTAATGATACTAAAAACAAAAAGTGCCGAATGGTTTAAATGAAACATTTATCCATGCAATGCTGAGGTCGTTTCTGAACTCTATGCACTTTGTGGAAGCCAACTGCAACAATAGGGCAGTCAAAGCAGTCAAAGCTTATATAACATGCTTATCAACAAAAACCACCTAGTAAATATGTCTTTATATAATTGGAATAAATGTTCATGCTTCCATTACTTTAACTGGAATGCTTAACATATGACTGTCCTATCACCAAATTCCAAGAAAAAGTGTTAAGAGCATATGTAGCTACTAATTTTAGCCTGCACACAATTTGTGACTTAATCCTTCCTCGGTTCAGTTATCAGCTGAAAGATGATGAGTCAGAAGGACATGTAAGAGCAGGGATCTCCAACCTTGGCAACTTTAAGACTTGTGGACTTCAACTCCCAGAATTCCTTAGTCAGCTTTGCTTGTGGATTTCAACTCCCAGAATTTGCTGGCTGAGGAATTCTGGGAGTTGAAGCCCACAAGCAAAGCTGACTAAGGAATTCTGGGAGTTGAAATCCACAAGTCGCCAAGGTTGGAGACCCCTGTGTTAGAGAACATGCAGCTCCTTAACAATCAGTAACTTGCTGACATTTTATCCTAGTAAAATAGTTAATTTGTCATTTGTCCTGAAATTGAAATGCAACACAGAAATTGATTTGAAAATGGATGTATTTAAGGAAAAATTGATGCATTTAAAGTTTATTTTAAATTTTAACTATCACAGTCATCTATGTCTTACTGACCTGCCATCCTCACAATATATATTTGTATGAGTATATTTTTGTTGTTGTTATTAAAATCCATTTACCTTTGGATGATGTGCTATATTCATAAAAGTGAAAGGGGCGGGGTAAAATTTAAATTTAAATTAAATTATAACAATATTATTACTTCCCATATATTTTACTACAGAAGAGTGGCAACTTTTGGAGTGAAACCGGTGTGTAATCTAGGAGTCCTTCTGGACTCATCACTCAAGAAACAAGTGGCAGTCATGGCCAGACAGGTCTTTGTGCAACTTTGGGTTGTGTGCCAATTATTCCCTTCCCTGGACCAACAATCCCTGTTCACAGTCACCCAAACCCTAGTCACCTCATGTCTTGAGTATTGTAACGTGCTCTACATGGAGCTGTCCTTGGAAAGTATCAAGAAGCTTCCATTACTTCAAAATGCAGCAGTCTGCATGATTTTGTACAGCTCTAGATGTCCATCCGTGTCATCTCTCCTCCAGGAGTTGCATTGGTTGTCAATTTGCTTCCAGGTTCAATTCAAGATGCTGGTTATCATTTTCAAAGCCCTACATGGCTTGGGACCAGGTTATTTAAAGGACCATCCTTTTCTGGCCACCTCTACCCATCCCATCAGAATGGGGAGGCAAGGAATGTTTCAGGTCATCTATCCCAAAGTGGTGCCTTCTCCATGATAGTTCCCCTCTCTGGAATAGAGCTGAGGTGGCACAGTAGTTAGAGTGCAGCGCTGCAGGCTACTTCAGCTGACTTTTAGCTGCAGTTAGGCAGTTCAAATCTCACCAGGCTCAAGGTTGATTCAGCCTTCCATCCTTCTGAGGTGGGTAAAATGAGGACCCAGATTGTTGGGGGCAATATGCTTATTCTGCAAACTGCTTAGAGAGGGCTGTAAAAGCACTATGAAGCGGTATATAGGTCTGAGTGCTATTGCTATTCTCACAGAGATAATATTGCTCTCCCATTTTGACACATTTTTGCAAGGCGCTGAAGATCTCATTTTGCCAATGGGCCTGGGCATCCCAGACTAGGATGGAACCCCTCAAATGGTTCATCTGATTGTTGTCACTAGGGTGTAGGGGATTATTGCTTTTTTTATTTTTATATTGAGTTTTTAATCCTTGTAAGCCACCCAGAGTCACTGAGAGTGAGTTGGATGGCTGTATACATTTTCTTAAGTAAATAAAAACTTGGGGCTGCATCCAAATATTTGGAGAGTGTCAATTGCCTTACAAAATGGACATCACTCATTTGACCAGAAAATAAGAACTGTTTATGAAACTTTTTAAGGGGCCAATTTCCCAATTAATCTGTATTATTCAACTTCATTTACAAAGTTTTAAGGCTTTGCACAGTGTTTTTATACATACTTCTTTTCATTTCAAATGTAAAGGTGTCGAGCACATGATCAAACACGTCCCCTTTTTCCATTGACAGGAACTAGACAAAGATACCATACTACCATCTCTTGTATCTCTTTAGTATATCAGTAGGAAAATACCAAAAAAATAATAATAATTGTGTTACATAATTCTTTGTCAATAGTTATGAACTGTTGAACTCTCACAGTAGGCTTTACTCAAGAGGGACAATAAAAACATTTAAATGCTGTAATATAGTTGTCTCTTTTTGTTGACTGCAAGTTGTTTATGGTTTCTTTCTCATAGACATTTGATTCTGGTTGCCAAAACTTTTCACCATGTATCATACTGGGGTTTGGATGGTGACTGTTGGTAGGGCTGCCTTAAAGGGCTAAAATATTGGGCACATGTATATGTTAAGACTCTTTGCTAGATGATCAGAATGCTGCTGGCATGCAGTTAACTCAATATGCATGAAGTATCTGTTGATGTAGAAACAAAGTTGTTTGGAACAGGAACGCCCAGCTGTGAGATACATATGAATGAAAATGCTGGTCAACGTACCGGTGTATTTGTTGATATATACTGTAATAGCCACACATGGCTATTATTTCATAGTTACTATTCTCTGTGGCTATGATTCATTGAGATCAAACATCTCCAGTTTTTGTAACTCTAAACGATACATGCAAAAACTTATTTGTTTTGAGACAATTGTGAACCTATGAGCCAAATGGCAATTAATTAAAAAAAATGTGATGCAAATCCTACCTTTTACACAGTTCCATATGAACAAAACCAACACAAAATGGGCAGAGCTTATACTGTGATGTCATGACACCCATTTTATCAATTTGGCAACATAGAAAGCCAAATGGGCACAATCTGAAATGGAAAGAGAGAATAATTCATTCAGATGCCCCCAATGAACATGTTCAGGAATAAACTCAGGCCAACAATCAGAAGCAAGGAAAAACTAGATATGAACCTCACATTGCCTATCATTTGTGAGAAGAAGTTTAGTTGACCATCATTTCCTTTATGACTGAATCATAGAGTATATGTGATGCTGGCTGGGGAATTCTGGGAGTTGCTGTCCACAAAAAAGTTGTTAAGTATTGTAAAACACTTTCAGCAATGCAAATGCAGTCTTAGAGAATCCACTGTGAATGCAGCACAGTCCAGTGTTCAAATGTTTAAGGATATTATGTGCCTTTATTGTGGTTGGCTGTGTGGAATTCAGTTTACTACAGCATGGAACCCAGATGTGGCTGAAAAACAAGTGGCATGCAGTTCAATTAATTCTTTCTTAGATTGCATAATGCTTTTACATCAATAAGTCCAGAGATGATGGATAACACAAAAACATAGTTCTTAAGAACAGTACGAATCTCTTTTATTCATTAAACATGAAACTCAGTCAACTGAACATTTAAAAATGTGTCACAAATATAAGTGACTGGTGCTAATGGTTGATACTGGTTGCTGCCAACATCCTAGGTATCAACCAAGTATTTTCTTAAAATATATGATGTTCCGAGTAGTGCAGTTTTTTGCAGTTCTGCTGGTGTTATTGCAAGAAGCTGCAATTTCTTGATGTGTTTTGTAAAATTCTTGGACATGGTACCAAGTGCCCCGATGACAATGGGTACCATCCTATGTTTCATCCATAGCCGTGTAGTTTTGATGGCCATGTCGTGCTATATTGTGATTTTTTTCCAGTTCTTTTTCTTCGACTCTGGCGTCTCCTCTGGCAATATCAATAAACTCTACATTTCAGCCCTCAACAACCATGATATCTGGCGTGTTATGTTCCAAATGACGATCTGTCTGTATTCAAAAGTCCCACAAGATCTTCACTGTCTCATTTTTGATAACTTTTTCCACTTTGTGCTCCCATGACTTTTCGGATATAGGTATGTTGTATTTTTTCCATAATGACCAGTGGACTGTTAAAATATATGATGTTCCAAGTAGCACAGTTTTTTGCAGTTCTAGCAGGAAGCTGGAATTTCTTGATGTATTTTGTAAAATGTTGTTATTGTTGTTGTTGTTTTGTCAAAATATTGGTAAAATCTCTATGTCCATGTGCAAATATATATAGGGCTGTCCTAACATACTTACATAACTTTGTAAGTATTGGTATCCACCGAGATCAGTTTGCATTGGTAATTAACAATAGCTCTAAAGTAAACAAGTACAAAAAAATGTTCATGGTACAAAATTAAACACAAATAATTTAAAATTCAATTATGATAACAAAAGTGACTTGTTAAGTTCATCTATAATTTAAATCACATAGCCACTAGATGTCATCAGTGAGATTATTTTGAAGATAAATGCTTTGAAATTGATTGTTATTTCACTAACAAGACAACCTGTTGTCTCTTACTCTGGGTCAAATCACGGTATTTAGCATACAATTTTTATTTATTTATTTATTTATTTTATTTTGTCACAACAGTATATATAAGCATAAGCATGAAATAACTATACAACATATATGTCCTTCCTGTTGAAGACTACTTCAGCTTCAATCACAACAATACAAGAGCAAACAATAGATTTAGATTTAATGTTAACCGCTCCAATCTTGATTGCAGAAAATATGACCTCAGTAACAGAGTTGTTAATGCTTGGAATACACTACCTGACTCTGGTCTCTTCTCTATGTCCCCAAAGCTTCAACCAAAAACTGTCTACTATTGACCTCACCCCTTTCCTAAGAGGTCTATAAGGGGAGTGCATAAGAGCACAAATGTGCCTACCGTTCCTGTCCTACTGTTGCTTCATGCTTATGCTT
Organism: Ahaetulla prasina; assembly: GCF_028640845.1. Classification (NCBI taxonomy): domain Eukaryota; kingdom Metazoa; phylum Chordata; class Lepidosauria; order Squamata; family Colubridae; genus Ahaetulla; species Ahaetulla prasina. The sequence continues at coordinate 21,353,137 of NC_080546.1, forward strand.
ATGTATGGTGTTATGACAAATACATAAATAAATATAAATAAAAATAATATATAAGCATACTTCCACCTCTCACAATACTAGACAACACAGTATCAACAGTAGAAACCTTCAAATTTCTAGGTTCTATCATATCGCAAGATCTAAAATGGACAGCTAACATCAAAAACATCATTAAAAAAGGACAACAAAGAATGTTCTTTCTGCGCCAACTCAGTAAGCTCAAACTGCCCAAGGAGCTGCTGATTCAGTTCTACAGAGGAATTATTGAGTCTGTCATTTGCACCTCTATAACTGTCTGGTTCGGTTCTGCAACCCAACAAGAAAAACACAGACTTCAGAGGATAATTAGAACTGCAGAAAAAATAATTGCTACCAACCTGCCTTCCATTGAGGACCTGTATACTGCACGAATCAAGAAGAGGGCCGTGAAAATATTTACAGACCCCTCGCATCCTGGACATAAACTGTTTCAACTCCTACCCTCAAAACGATGCTATAGAGCACTGCACACCAGAACAACTAGACACAAGAACAGTTTTTTCCCAAAGGCCATCACTCTGCTAAACAAATAATTCCATCAACACTGTCAAACTATTTACTGAATCTGCACTACTATTAATCTTCCCATAGTTCCCATCACCAATCTCTTTCCATTTATGACTGTATGACTATAACTTGTTGCTGGCAATCCTTATGATTTATATTGATATATTGACCATCAATTGTGTTGTAAATGTTGTACCTTGATGAACGTATCTTTTCTTTTATGTACACTGAGAGCATATGCACCAAGACAAATTCCTTGTGTGTCCAATCACACTTGGCCAATAAAAATTCTATTCTATTCTATTCTATTCTATTCTATTCTATATATAATGAAAGGAAACAATAGGACAGGAACAGTAGGCACTTTTGTGCACTTTTTTTTTGAAAAAAAAAATTTTTTTTGAAGCAGAACAATTGTTCTGCTTCACAGTATGTTAGAAAACCCTAGGACTGAAACATCCAGAAAAAGCAATATATTTGCATGAAAGAGATCCAGTACAGAAAAAAGCGCCAGCATGGCTCTGATTAAGAATATGTTATTAATATACACCTTAATCCAGATCTTAGGGTGGGGTAGCACTTAGGAAAGTGAGCTCTCTAACAACAATGAACCACACCTAGTTCACATATGCAGATATATCTTTAATGTGACAGGCAACTGCTGAATAAAGAATGCATTACTCACCTGGAAAGTACCATATTTCGGGTGAAAGGCTTTTATTTGTAATACTATATGTGTAATTACCCACAGACGTATGCATGTTCATACTTATATCACTATCATCAAGCATGTCTCACAGAAATGCCTCCATAAATGAAATATTGTTCCCATAAATGAGAAAACATAGGGATTTTAATGGGCATTGTTGATCCATGTCAACCTGGTACATGAAATTGGATGTTTCATCATGATATTCTGGTATCCAGGGTGGATCTAAAGCTTTAGATGTTAGGATCCTTGTTAAATGCTTGCAAATTGCTTCTTCTTCTACCAGTTGTTAACATCACAGATCAGAAATCTTTTTGCAGCTCTCTTAGATGCTTAGAGGAAAAAATTCTAGTTAATAGAAAAAAGAGCTTTTTAATAAACATTTTATAAACATATTTCTATACGTTGCAAAGAAAACCTGAAGCCTCTTTTTATTTCTTTTTTATTTTTATTTTTGCACTTGTGTCTTTTCTTTAGGATCCTCTTCCTTTCTTCTCTTTTTGTTTTTCTTTATATTAGTTTGCGTCAAGGATGGGCTGCTGGGAGTTTGCAGGGGTTTGGGAGAACTTCTAGCTAAATCCTGTACAGTTTGAGAATCCCCAAATCCCACTCCTGGCTGGCCCCACCCATCCCATCCCACCCTTTCCAGGAGTCCCCATGCGGCTCATTTTGGATGCAGGTAAGTGCAGGGCTTGGGCGGAGACTCAGGGAGGGTGAAAAACAGGCCTACTGGAAATTTGGGAAGGGCCCGTTTCCAGCCTCCAGAGGGCCTCCAGGGCCTGGGGAGGCAGTTTTCGCCCTCCCAGAGGCTCGAGAAAAACCTCTGGAGCCTGGGGAGGGCAAAAACAGCCCCCCTGTGGTGCAGGAGGCCAACTAGGCCACGTCCACCATGGCCATGCCCACCCAGCAACCGGGCAGAGAACCCCTTGGTAAAATTTTTGAAGCCCACCCCTGGTTTGTGTTAGAATTTGCCCTTTTAATAATTTTAATAAAATTTTGGAACACATAAAAGAGAAATCTTCCAGCTCTCATAAATTTCCCACTGATGCAAAACTTTCCCTGTAATTTTTTTTTCCCAATTAACTCTCTGTCTGTCTTGAACATGGCCATAAAAATTCCTTTCCAGCTCCTATTATCTTATCCATTTCAATAAAACTATTCAAAGGGGTGATGGCAGTGTAGCTGGAGGTTCTCTGGAATAATCTCTGCTTATTTCAATCCACTATCAATCTCCTTTTTTAAAAAAAATTTGCACTAATAACTGTTGTGGAGAGAAATTATTGTAAATAGTTCTCATGTCTAGGAAGCTGATGCCTCTTCTGTTTTGAATTTAGACATTGCTTGTTCTCTTGAAACAGTTTAATCAGCACAGATTTAGCATTACCTGGTTCATCTACTGGGATAATTTGTGGACGTAATATTTTGGACATGCTAAATCATATTTTAATAAGCTTCCAATGTATTATAGTTGAGGTTCCCATTGAATGTGACTTATAAATTCACCTAAAGCAGAATAGATCCGCCAACATTTTGCTTAGCATACTCATGTTTATGCAGGACATCAGTTTTAGGAGAAGCTCATCTGTTGTCTGTTCATTTCCAAGATGAATTCAAGATATTGTACAGTTGTTGTTAGTTGCAAAGTCATGTCCTACCCATGGCGACCCCATGGACAATGTTTCTCCAGACCTTCCTGTCCTCTACCATACTCTGGAGTCCATTTAAGTTCACGCCGACTGCTTCGGTGACTCCAGCCACCTCATTCTCTGTTGTCCCTTTCTTCTTTTGCCCTCAATCTTTCCCAGCATTAGGCTCTTCTCCAGTGAGTCCTTCCTTCTCATTAGGTGGCCAAAGTATTTGAGTTTCATCTTTAGGATCTGGCCTTCTAAAGAGCAGTCAGGGTTGATCTCCACTAGGACTGACCGGTTTGATTGCCTTGCAGTCCAAGGGACTCGCAGGAGTCTTCTCCAGCACCAGAGTTCAAAGGCCTCAATTCTTTGGCGCTCAGCCTTCCTTATGGTCCAACTTTCACAGCCATACATTGCAACTGGGAAAACCATAGCTTTGACTATACGCACTTTTGTTGGCAGGGTGATGTCTCTGCTTTTTAGTACGCTGTCTAGATTTGCCATAGCTTTCCTCCCCAGCAGCAAGCGTCTTTTACTTTCTTGGCTGCAGTCCCCATCTGTGGTGATCAGGAAAATAAAATCTGTCACTACCTCCATTTCTTCCCCATATTGTACAGTACTAGTAATTATAATGCAGAATCAATGTTTATAGTCCTTAAGATAGCACACTAAAGACCATAAGATTGTTTTAGTTTCTTCTTCCTTAAAGAGGTCATTGACAATCAGTGGCTGGAAAAAAATTCTAAAGGAATGTGCGGTGATGAGTGAGAAGAAAACATTTATTGAATCGGCAAAGTTCTATGTAAGAAACAACAACATTGTGCCACTTCTCTTGTTGGCTTTTGATCTCTTAGAAGAGCACTACTTTTCAAAATTGAGTAGACATTTCTTTGCCATCGTCACTTCCAAAACTAGACCTGGATATGACTTCTGGTCTTTGATTAATTGAATAATCATTTTCTAAGTCATTTTACCATTGTATTATTTGTTTCCAGTTGTTTGTGAAGCTTAGGCTATGGTACATGCTGTATGGAGAGGACCAATCACATAATTGCCCTTTTTCAAAGACCGATGAGGGCCACAACAGCATTAACACAGAGGTCAATCGGATAAACCTCAAAGACATCAAAGATCTACCGGAATGCATAATATTAATATAATGCCTTCCCCTTTTTGCATGATATCAGCTGTCAACAACAGCTGAACAAAATAGTGAGAGCAATATAGTTTCCCTTATTTACAGATTGATATCATTTAGATCTGAATATAGAGCACACACAGACACACACACACACATATAAATATATAACACTATATAGAATATAGAAAGATGCTTGCTCATGGGGAGGAAAGCTATGGCAAATCTAGGTAGCTTATTAAAAAGCAGAGACATCACCCTGCCAACAAAAGTGCGTATAGTCAAGGCTATGGTTTTCCCAATTGCAATGAATGGCTGTGAAAGCTGGACCATAAGAAAGGCTAAGCGCCAAAGAATTGAGGCATTGAACTCTGGTGCTGGAGAAGACTCCTGCGAGTCCCTTGGACTGCAAGGCGATCAAACCGGTCAGTCCTAGAGGAGATCAACCCTGACTGCTCTTTAGAAGGCCAGATCCTGAAGATGAAACTGAAATACTTTGGCCACCTAATGAGAAGGAAGGACTTACTGGAGAAGAGCCTAATGCTGGGAAAGATTGAAGGCAAAAGAAAAAGGGGATGGCAGAGAGTGAGGTGGCTAGATGGAGTCACTGACGCAGAAGGCGTGGGCTTAAATGGACTCCAGGGGATGGTAGAGGACAGGAAGGCCTGGAGAAACATTGTCCATGGGGTCATGATGGGTCGGACACAACTTGGCAACTAACAACAACAACATAGAACACCAAATCTAATGAAACCCAACCAAGCACTTCATGACAGATGAAGATAGCATGGATTATGAAAGACATTAAGCTACTCTGAAAACCTTTGAAATCCTGGTCTCTTTATACTGGCCCTTTGATTTCCCTCTGTTTGTATATATTTTTTATTTCTGGCAGGCCACAATACTTTTACTCATTTTATTCTTTGGCAGCACATGAGACATAATTTTGATATCTGTCACGTTAATGAGGGGAGTATCTATCTGTCTGTCTGTTTGTTTGTTTGTTTGGTGGACTCACATCGCTAAGGACTCCTTTCGCTCTGAATTAAAATGATGGGTGTGGGCAGCAGAAGGATCAGAGCTTCCTTCTCTTGGCATCGCATTGTATGAAAGGATTATAAACCTCGGGGATTGAGTGGGCTCAGGTTCCTTATGAGAAAGGGCAGCTGGGAGTGGCACATTCTTTGGGTCTTATGTGCATAAAAGGCAACGATTGCCTGGATGGTGCAACTGATACAGTGCAAAGCCAATGTTTTCATGGAGATTACAGGCACATGGTCAGCCTAGTCATTGGGTCAGATAAACATCCTTACAGAAGTGACAAACATGGGCCTAAGCATAAGAGTGTCATATGTCATCCCAAGACTCTGAATGAGGCTTAGAGATCCACTTAGATCGAAAACCTGTTCTGGTGGAAGAGCGTAGAATTATTGTCTACGTTATGTGGTCTATACGTTTTTGCTCTGTATTTTTTAATACCGACAGCACTTTTGTTCGTAAGAGTAAGTTTCTCTTTTTTTTATTTTCAGACCGAATCAATGTTTCTATATGAATCAATGTTTCTCTATGCTAGCTATATGAATTTATTAATTTAGCCAGGTATAATTATGCTTCTGAAATATAATGGTCCTGGTCTGTTTCATGCAGATTTCTCCAAACTGGTACCCTCTCTCAGGAATTTTGGATTTGCTGTCTAAAGACCGTGTTATGGATAACATGGTTGGAGAACATTATTCCAACAACTTCATCATGATCACAAATCTAGTAAGAATATGCAGGGGGTTTTTCCCCCACAATTTATCCATAGAGCTTTGGATCATTTTTGCTTATTCTCAGTGGTGAAATCCAAATTTTTTACTATCAGTTCTGTGGGTGTGGTGTGGTGGGTGTGGTGTGGCCTGGTGGGTGTGGCTTGGTGGGCATGGCAGGGGAAGGATACTGTAAAATCTCCATTCCCACCTTACTCCAGGGGAAGGATACTGTAAAATTTCCATTCCCACCCCACTCTGGGGCCAGCCAGAGGTAGTATTTGCCGATTCTCCAAACTACTCAAAATTTCAACTACCAGTTCTCCAGAACCTGTCAGAACCTGCTGTATTTCACCCCTGCTTATTCTCCTTTCTTCCAGGACCAATTATTGTGATCTCATCCAAACTCATTTTGGCCAAACATACACCAAAAATCTACCATCTAGTTGTATCTTTGCAGATACTTTACACAGAGAATTAGTACTTTTGAACTAGACCAACAAGTAAGCATACTTAGCCTTAGAATAGAATAGAATAGAATAGAATAGAATAGAATAGAATAGAATAGAATAGAATAGAGATATCTTCCATCTGAGTTCCAATTATTGCCTTTTGAGGCAAGTAAAGTCAGGAAAACAGAGCCTTGGGATTTACTTTAATGCAAATAGAATACTATAAAAGAATCTCAAAATTCTGGCACAGCCCTTGCTAAGTTCAATTTATATCTGACACAATCAAGACAGAATTGTTTAGATTTTTCTTTCCATGCTTCTATCTTTCCCAGTATTCAGATCTCTTTTCTGCAATGGCTTGGCATTCCCTTCCCTCTTCTGAAAATCAGACCCCCATTCCTTCATACATATAGCAAGAGATGTTTCTAGACTCCATATTCTTTTTGAAGGCTTACCAAAAAGGCACTTAGCTCCTGTGAACACATGATGCTCGACTAGAATTGGCCTAATCCCATCTAGTTATACTACAGTATCATTCTTACCCATGTCAAATCAAAGCAAATGATGGAATGTGACTATTTTAATGTTAAACAATCATATTGGGTTAGAGAGAGCGGTGTGGTGGCCTAATGGCAAAGATGCTCACCTCCCACTTTGAAGGTTAAGGGTTCAATTCTGGGCAGTGACAGATGTTTCTCCATCTGGGTGCAAAGAAAAGATATCTGCTGTGAACTCTGTGTGGCATCAGGAAGGGCATCTGGCCAGTAAACACTCAACTCTATCCAGTCTTTCCTGACTCTGTCATGAATTAAGGGATTATATGGTCATAAAGAGTTTTTATATTGAGTTAGATAAAGTGACCTATAGCCTCTCTCCCTGCAACTAAATTTTATCTGAGGAGAGGTCAGCAGTAAAGGACATTGATCCTGGATTGTTGTTGTTTGCAGTGATTAACACCATCTTCATAGGGCTCCATGGAAGGGAAAGTCTGCAATAATTTTAATTCACTCTTTCCTTGCCTGACGATCTGTGGAGGTTTTGTGGCTCTAATTCTCTTTCCACAAACATGTATAATGCTTCCATCACTGCCCTTTGACTTAAAAAGAAATAAATTAAGTGGCATTCTATGAAAAATAAGGCAAAGTGGAAAGAGATTTTCCAAAGAGAATTACAGTATTCAATCCCAAAAATTCCAGAATCGGAAAACAGTTTCGTTTAGTCATTTGGGATGGAAATGACAAAAAATCTGTAGCAAGTATGGAACTACAAGAGAAATATTTGGTTTGGCATTTCTGCCTTAAAAATAAAAAACCAGTCTACTCTGATTCAAACTTCATCTATCATTGGATAAATAAAAGTCCCTGAAGAATGGCTAGATACCTTGAAAAGTATTTAGAATGCTAGATATATTTGGGGCTCAATCAATCTTTTTTATTAAAGAGGATTTTATTCTGCTTTGTTTTGGAAAAACGCTTAGGATCCCTTGGTAAGGATTTAAGAAATTATCAGTTTGGTAGACAAATTGAAGAGATTTTAATCATTTCATAATACTAGCATAGTCTTTCCCAGAACTGTTGAATTTCCAGTCAATTACAGTTCATTCCTGGCCTAGATTATGAGCTTTCTGAAGAGGTTCTGTTTTTAACATTTTGGCACAGTATG